>NC_139229.1:216359987-217559987 GCF_977018435.1 Lepisma saccharinum | reverse complement strand
ATACACAAAAAAGCTATTGAACTAGTAGCACTGAGAAAACTTCACTAAATTTCTGTTGCTCAAGTTCAAATTTAATGTTCATCTCACCTATCTTCACGTTTATTATTTTTTTAGTAAATTCTCTGCACCCGATGATAGTGTTACTAAGTAAACAATATGCTATTTAAAAATAGAACTTCAGATACAAAGGTTTTAAATATTAAATAACTGTTTCCCGAATAATTTTTCCCCCGAATGATTTTTAGTGGTGTTTGTTCCATACTTAAGAAATGGTATACTACGTGTATGCTTTTAATTCCACTTCACTTGAAGGGAATAAAACCTATCCCTGGCAGGGATCAAAATACAATTCTTCTGTGGTGGAAAATCCCCAGCATCCTTTTCCTTTAATTCGCACACTTCTCTTTGTTCGAGTTTTTTTTTCTCCCGAATCCTCTCTTACTCTTCTTGTGTATTCCCGTTAGCAATTCCTCTTTGCCTAATACAGTTGAAAGGGAAATAGTTTTTTAAATAAGGGCAAATATTGGTCAGTAACTAAACTTCGTTCTGTAATGATATAATCACGACATAATCCTTTTATCCATTTTATTCCATGTTAAATTTATGTCTGTTTTGACATGTCTTACGTATTCTTTTGGAATATATAATTTACTTATAAGCATAAACAACGTATGTATATAAAATGTACATGTCAAGGTAAATCTATCCTCCATCTTCTTGCATTTGCAGGAAAGAACATACTAATAAAGCATGTGAAAGTAGGGTCTCGCATAGTGACGATGGGACTCCACGTGCAGACTACCTACTGCCATAGAATATCATGAGTGTACTATATAATATAACATGATTGATGGAATTAGGTAATTTTACGTTCCTTTTTTGCCACTTTTGGCTAATCACGATGATGGGGATGAATGGTGATATGATGAGATAGATGAAGGAACGATCACAAACACATACCGACGACACAACACACGTTCTACGTACTAGAGGATTATCCTGGCCACAGGCCAGACGCCAGAGCCTCGTTTGTTTTACCAAAACAAAAGTCCCCTTGTTGTTTCCGTTAGATATTAGAGCCGAAATTATGTCCATTAGAAGAATACGTTTGAGGTTTTCATTACTACCCTGTGCCTGTGAGTGAGTTCTTGTTTTAAGTCCACTTTATGCACAGAATCGGAATTAGACCTACAGTTTAAAGTGGAATCCGAACTACTATGTGCCTCCACTGGGTATCGAACCCCCTTGATTACAAGACTAAGACGTTACCACTGCGCCATCGGTGCAGGGGCGTCGTTAATTGAATGAAAATTATATTAAATTAAAACAATATATAATTTTCCGGTATATTTGTAGCAGAGTTGGAAACACTGCGCAGCAAATAATTCTATGAAGAAAATCTTCAAAAGCATATGCAGGACACCTAAATTTCTACTCTTTCGCTGCTTCCGGTTTGTATCCAAAGTCTTTGGCCGTGTCCGGATTGGCAAGCGCTCCGTCCCGTTCTCTCCCGTTGCTTTCGTCTGCCGTCCATGTCGTCCGAATCTACATGTCCCCTTTGCAGTACGGTTGTCACTTTTGCCGCCAGGTGTCGTCCCTAATGTCACCTACCGCGCTCTAGGGCGCAGGCGCACAGGATGGAAGCAGAAGGCAGACGCCAACCACACGTTTCAATGATTTCCACCTATTTACTACTAATATTAGAAATGTGACTTGTGATTTCTTCAGTTTCAATTTTTTTACATTCAGTTTTATCGATAAAATGTCCAAGAGTCATTGAGTTTTACATCGTGTATTCAGTAAACGTTGTCTCCGCAAAGCGGAAGTTGCAATATGGCTGCCAAGCGCAGGGCCACAGCGAGTTGGAGCGTGCTTCTGTCGCGCCGTTCGTCTCTCCCCTCCGACTCCATGCCTGCCGCCAATTCGGACAACGGAGGTAGCATGAGTCCCCGGATGGAACGGTGCTGTCTAGGCGACATCTGCTGCCGATTCGGAAGCGGCCATAATATGCCTGCGTTGAAGTTATTGTCCGGTTCCTTGAAACCACAGATTCGAGCCTTTTGTTGCAAATGACCCTAGATGGAATCAAAGACTCCGACACGACGAGTGGTCGAGCGACGCACGCCAGAGCCAGAAATTCAAACAAAACACGATCTCGCTTTCTTCAGGAAAGTGACATCTTGGCAAATAAGCCGGCCGAAATACCTGCACAAAGCTTGAATGAAATAATACAACTATGTTGCTCCAACAAATTTTGGCGCAAAGGTCGCTGACTGCCCGACAACAAAAAGTCGGCACTTCATCTCGATTATTCTCTGAATTGCCTGTCATAAATTGTTCCTGTGGGAGGACAGTCTTCACCAGCCTCTCTGTTGAACCTGACAAATTTGAGAGGGCGGTCTTGCTTGCTTTGAGGGATCAAGGGGAAGGTGGATAAAAAGAAGGAAATGGCAAGCAAATGGTAGCGAAAACTTATTCCTTTCTGAAATGCAACTACGTTTCCACTCCATACTTTAATATTTTCCCCCTTCCTCTTCCTCAATAAACCTTTTTTTTTCGATTCATTTTGTTAATTCTGCTAAATTTTGCCAATATGTTAAACACAGGGTGCCAAGTGGTCCAGATTGATTAGGGTTCACATCTGTCCTCGAACAAGCGTGGAGGTAGAAGGGTCGGGGAGGAGAGATGAAGAAGAAGGCAAGAGGGTGAAAAATATGGAGCAGTATTTATTTATTGAAATTTTTCCAGTACAGCATAAGCAGGCACGTATCTAGAAATACATTTGAGGGGGGTCCGACCAAGTTCTCAATAATAATAATAATAATTATATTAGACATTACAATAATTATATTAAATTACATTAAAATAATATTACTTAAATATGTAAATTAATTAATATTGTATTTTTATTATTACATAAATAAGTAAAAAGATGGTAAAAGAATAGATAACAGCATGTATTCATTATCTAGCTTAGTTAAGATTCCCAAAACTTGTATAAAAACAACTAGCCTGGCAAGAAAATTAATGCCAAATAGATAACGAATTGAATATTTATTGATAACAAAAAATGAGTTACATCCAATTGTAATAGGCAAAAATAATAGTATGGTGATCACTTTTAATTGCCTATTACAATTGACGAAAAGTAAAGTTGTTGATTAATATTTTATGTATATTATCATGAGTAACGTGCATAAATCTTTGGAACTGTCCTTCAAAGCCGCATGGGCCAAATTCCTTGTCTTCCAATAAGTTCAGCGGGAATAAATAAATAACCATCGATTACATAACAAATGCTAAACACGTCCTTGAGGATAAGTAATTTTAAACCGGAAAGGAACAATAACAAAACAAGACAAAACAGTACCAAGATAATAAAGAGAGCTCAGTACAACGCCCCATGAAAGTAAATTGATGTTATTGTCTGTTTAAGGAAATCGGATTAGGAGTATTTTCCTTGTTCGCTTCGCTCTCATTATAAGCATTTCTAATAAATATCAAATTATACTTCCTACTCAAAAACTGAGTTTATGTGGCAAACACTGTATGCAGGAGTCTTTTGAAAATCCGAAATGGTTAAAATCTGAAAATGTATTCGGCTTCTTAAGGTACAGAGATTATTCTGTTTTAATTAATAAAGACAATTATGAAAATATCTCCTCGTGGAAACATCTCTCCTGTGAAGGAGCTAAGTTTGATTTCGTAAATTCTGAAAAATGAATATGTGTAGGATTTCACCATATACATTCTGGAGAATCCTCGTGACGATTGCATTTGTGGCTGTGTTGGGCCATAAGTGTACTAGTTTTGTCTTTCCGTATCTAGACAGCCAAAAATACAATCAACACGAGTATTCTCCAGAATGTATAGGAGAAATCATATACAGAATCATTTAGCAGATACATGAAATCAACTACAGAGATTGTTTCGATAAAAAAAGGGGGTTGTTGCTGAGACAAGCACAAATTAAAATAAATTAAGAAAAACTGATCTAAAGTAATAGTTTAATAGGGTGAGTATATAAATTGATTTGCCTTCCTGGAAATTCTTGAATTGTAATTTCTATTTGGCCTCCAGTATGCACATGTATATTACATACACTTGGTAGTAGTTTTATATTGCTGTGCACTGTGTGTGTCTGTGTGGCCTGTATATACTATAGAGTCACTCGGGAATACACCCAACTTTTGTTTTGGCGGTTTATAGCTTCGCTAAATGAAGGAATGTCGCAATGAAAATGATGTCAAATGAAAGCTACGTGTTTTGTTATTGTTATCTATAAATTTTATTACTGTAAGTCTTATAGCAAAAGAACCATAGAAAAATAAACAGATGAACGTCAATTTGGGCAAATCAAATCACCCCGTGTTCAAGGTAAAATGCCCACTCATTAGGGGTAAAATGCCCAATACAAGAAACAATACGTGACTTGAGATATTTAAAGGAAAATAATACACAGCATTAACTGGAAGATTATTAACGTTTGTTTCGTAAACAGAACATTATTTGTACAGACAAGCATAACGTTTCTAACATCATTTATTTTGAATTTACCATACCCTCTTTTACTGCTTACATTTGTAAGAAATTGCATTGCACTTTGGACACATGAACGTAAATTTGATACATATTTCATGCATCCACATACTACAAGTAATACACTGGATCCAGCCAGATTGTTGTCCTTCCTTCTCATAATAATGCCCATGGGCATATTGTACTTAATTTCTGTGGGCATATCACCCCACAGCTACAAGCAGAAAATTGAATCACTGGGTTGGGAACTCTGAGCACCATGGGGTAGTTTCACTCTGCATGACTCTTGATCTTTACACCAAATATAATTCAGTTTCTTTCTCTCTTGGGAATATTATTGCACACTGTTAATACAGCAACGTCCAAAAAATTATTACCTTAAAAATTGTCTTCTTACCTCATGAAATTAACCCTGTATGGCTTCAGATTGTTCTCACAATCTCCAAACCTGCTGCCTCGTCTCACCACGGAGGCCGCTTTCAAAGAAGAGTCGCAGAGTTGCATAACATTAACGTTGCGCGAGATACGACGGGGTGGGCATTTAACCCCGATGGGCATATTCCCCCGAGTGACTCTCTCTCTCTCTGTATATATATATATACGTGTGTGTGTGTGTGTGTGTGTGTGTGCATGCATGCATGTATGTGTGTATGTATATGGTATTGTTTAGCTCTAGTTTCTGGTAATATTTTCATGGGAACCAATTTCAGATTTGGCTCCCCTAAACTGATTAATCTAGCTACGTCCCTGCATCGGAGAGGTCCTGTTCTTGTATGTATTACTTTAGGATAAAAATAAATTGCTAATAATATTCTCCAAGTCTATGACGATGAACACACAAGTTAAAAATCGAACTTGAGTTGTAATAATAATAATAATAATATGAATTAACATTGATAACAGTAATTGTCCTAAATTTGCGTGAAGAAAGTTGTTTCTAAAAGATGACGTTATGGATCTTGTTCTTTGGATCTATTAAGGAAAGAATGATACTTAAACTAGTGCATAACTTGAGGACAAATCTTAGCGATTCATTGACGTAAAATAACATCAAAATGTAATGATACACGGGCGCATCAGCGGTAAGGAGGGGAATTCCGAGAAATTATAGCATAAGCTAAAGGTTAATACTAAACAATAAAAGAGGCAAATAGGCAAAAATCCTCACCCTACTGATTAATCATGGCTACTAAACGCGGCTTTATTTTCATAGTGAAAGGACGAGGAATTGTGAACAGAGCTGTGAGCTCAATTAAGCCATTCGTAACTCAATTAGAGAAGCGCTGTGCTAAATTTCTCAGCTGTGTAGTAATCTACGGTGACTAAGAAGCTAACGAAATGGAGGATCTCTTGTAAAGCTTTGTGTCCCTCTTCATGATGTGCGTTTAAGAGTCCATTTTGTTGCTTCTTCGAAATCGCTTATATTTCTCAACGGCGGAGTTCTTTTCTGGGTTAGAATGTGCGATGCTGCATGGCAATAAGCATTCACTTCGAGGACAAACTCCTGGGTTTCAATTCCTAACGTATGAACGTTTCCTTGTGTTTTTCCTTCTATCTGATTTATTAGTTCATCATCATTCGTAATTGGTCCGATTAACGTTTATGTGAGGTAGGTTTTCAGAAAAAGAGTTAAAAATAATTAGAACATGAAAGAAATCAAGCCCCGTGGATTCAGACATTTTAAATTCCACATTGTATCATTAAAAAAAAAATCAAATTGATATTCGATCCATCTGCCTGTCTGACTGCGTACGTTTCTTTTTTCAGGGAGGAGCAAATGTGAATAAAACTTTAACTTTTTATTTATTTATTTATTTATTGAGAGAATTTCAGATATAGCACGTAGCCATTTTACACTGAAATCATCAACAATGAAACTAACAAAAGTAAAAATAACAAAATAACACAATAGATTAACATAAATATGTCAAGATAGCACAATTAAATATTATCTAGCAACATACTAGATGGTAGACAGAAAGGCGTACTCTGTGGAAAATACATCAGCACTTGATGGGAGGTCGTTATATTGACTAGGAAGTCTGTGAAAGATCGATCTTTTTTGAATTTACAGTCTAGGCTTTTCTGTGTAAAATAGATCTGTGTTACGTGTTGTGCCCATGGGTACTAGAAAGTGAAATTCCTGGATAGGCGTGTTGCAACGGATTTTGCCATTGGCAAGTTTGTATAAATAATTGAAGTCATTCAGAAAACGCCGCAGATAGGGAGCCTGTGAGTGTAGATAGGACAGGAGATGCGGTGTTGAAAAATTGCATAATGAGTGAACCCTGTAACGAACTATAGCCAGGAAAAAGTAAAGGACAGAATCGATTCTAGAGAGCTGAGTGGGACATGCCATGGACCAGACTGGAGAGCAGTATTCTATTATTGGGGAAATTAACGACTTAAAGTATAAGGTGAGGGCTGAGATTTTCGGTGAAACGATACAGTAAACCTAAGAGACGCATAGCCTTTTTATATATAATATATATATATATAATATGTTCTTCAATTGTGAGTTTTTGGTCGAAAACAATGCCTAGGTCTTCGTGAGAGGATACTATTTTAATGTTATTGTCAAAGATGGAGTGAGATGACTTTAAGAGGTTCTTTTTGAGAGAGATGACGAGAGTAGTACATTTTTCAGGATTTAATGTAAGTTTCCATGTCAGGCACCATGAAGTAAATGTTGTTATACCATTCTGTAGAAGATGAGTATCGTTGGAGGTGGAGATTTCTCTGAAAATTTTACGGTCATCTGCAAAAGGAAGGTAATTACTAGAGGCAGCTGTGAGATGGTCGGAAAGGTCATCGACGAATAATATGAACAAGAGGGCCTGTGGTACTTCAGAAAGGACAGGAAGAAAGTTAGATAGAAACTACACATTTTGGCGATCACTAAGTAATATGTGAGCAAGTTAAGAAAGTTCCCATGAATGTTGAATCTATTGCATAATTTGTAAATCAAAAGACGATGACTGACAGTATCGAAAGCTTTGGCTAGATCAAAATATATAACGTCCAGTTGCAAATTGTTTGAAATACATTTCATAGTATGTGAGAGAAAGACAGACAGTTCGTAAGACAAGAACTACCAGAAAGAAAACCATGTTGATTTGAGCTTAGGTACGGCCTAACAAAGGAGATTGGCCTATAGGAACAAGCAAGGTTCTTATTCAGGTTTTAAAATATTACGACATATTTTTTCCTAAATTTGTCATTATATTACCTGGACATCCGTTACTTTCAAATTTGAAATCCTGATGTCATTTACCTGAATTTATTTACCGTCCCTTGCTGTTCCTGGAATTTCTGGAGCAAGCGAGCGAATACAAGTGTCTGCGCAAGTAGTGACTCGAGAGAACCCGACCAATGAACGCGGCTGCAGCTACCAGCCCGTTATCAGCAGCGCGCACCACTTTGCTCCGCCCTTTCTCTACCATTATGCAGAACAGGGTGTAGAATAGGATTTCACATTCCTGGATAAATATGTCTTCGTTATCTTTTATTTTAAAATATAGCACCGTGCCATGAAGGCAGTCGGTCACTAAATTATTGTTCTCAATTCTCCGTTTGCTCCCTTTATGATGAAAGTTTGATTATTTATTAATTTTATCTTCCTCCTCCTTTTCCCCTAGGCTAAAGATACCTTGGAAACTTAAATGATCAACAGTGATGGATAAATTTTGTTGAATTCCCTAACATCTGATGAGATGATTACAATATAAATGAAAGCGTTGAGTGGAAAATTCACGATCTTATCACTGGAAGTTCTGCGTTCGAGGAACAACCATGCAGTGGGTGTTCCTTGCCAGATTAACTTCATAAAAAATATTTGATTATTAGTCAATAGTCCAAAGTGGAAGAAAACCGACGCAAAAATTATATGAAAATAATAAAAATTTATGATGTGCAATTAGTTCAATATTCATGATCTAATGTAAGTATTTCGATAAAATCAACAGCGCCAGCGCCAGAAGTGGATGGGCGGGGGAAGGGGAGGCACGTTCCCAAATAATCCAGAAAAAATATTATGAACATCATGTCCTGCTCATGGGTGTCGTGAATAGGTTAGAACCAGTCAGTAGATCAGCAGTCACCATAGATATTAATTATTAATATCCAACAGAATTACGAATGAAAGAACAAAGTATTTCCAAAAATTGAGTGCAAAATGCAGGAACGAGCTCAGAATTTCATGTTTGCTTTTTCATTCTACCACCTATCCCAAAAGATATCTGTGACTTTTCAAAATTCCGAAAAATGGGAAATTTTACGTGAGAGGTCACGCAACGTATAAAGTTCGTGACTAAAATTTCCCCCTCGAGACTTTCCTTGATTCAGGGGTGTAAAAGTTAGTAAGCAAATAGAAAAAAATATGAATATATATATTAACGGCATGAAATGAAAAATTAAAGTTATAACGAATATTCACTCAGTCACTGGTGCATGGAATAGAAGAATCTTTCCAAGGATATAACAGTAATAAAACATTATTATGAAACTATAATTTGTTGTTATTAATTTATATTATTAATTATTATTATTATTTATTGAATTGTTATTATTATGATTGAATTTTATATCAACGGCTGAACCCTCTTACAAAAATTTCTTGGCTACGGTCATGGTCCTATACCTCTTCGAAGTAATTGAAATGTAAAGACGGAAGTTAATAAAAAACATGTACTACGATAATTTTAAAATGTATCATGTCTATTATGAATACACTAACCTAAGTAAAAAACTTAAATTATGTAACCTTCAATGTAGAAGAAATATATTATTTCATCATTTTAAAGAAAATATCTTTGCAGGTGTAATAGATTGTAAAACAAATTTGCAAAATTTATTTGTAAAAGTGCCTCAGTATAACACCAGAAACATCATAATGTAATTGCAAGTACAGTCTTGAAATCTACCTCTTGGATGGACAAATTGGTCGCGCTAGTGGGTAAATGTCCCAATGAATAGAAATTAAATTCGACAATAATGTAGGCTAATTTAAGAACAATTATCTTTCATTTTTTTAAAAAATTCTGATTTATGTATGCCTCTTTTATGTAGCTAACTTACTCTGTAAAATAGTTTTATGCATGTTACAGGCATAACCATCCAATAAAGCTAAAAGTAGTTCTTGGTACAGCCACGGTGCATGTGCTGCTATTAAAAGTGTATTAAATACACGGTGTTGTATAAAGGTGTAAATCTGTTCACAACTTTTAAATAAGTACATTTCAATTCAATTTCAATTTCAATGATGGCAAGTTTTAATTTTTGAAAAGGCGTACCTGAGTCTACTCCTGGTGATAACCTGAATTCCAATTGCCAGTATGAAAACCAGACCGTAGATAGCCTAGTATTTTTTTTTATCTCATTAGTCAGTCGTAAGTAGACTGAGTACCTTGATGTCCTCCTAACACGACGATTAACTTGTTGGTTCTCATCGTGGCCTCTGACACGGAATACACACCAGGATCCAAGTCTACCGAGTTTAAAATCCCAGCATCCGTTCACCTCTCCATTGGAGGAAGTTTGAGGGCAATATCTTGTGCGCTGTAAAGTAATTTGTGACCCTACACTGTACCTGGGGGAAGAATTGGGTTATCGGATGGTGTATCGATAGTTTCTCGATAGATAACATTCTTCTGAGCTTAATGAGATGAATTGAGCGGCACTTCTTACGCTTTGGTTGCTGGAGGACAGTGCTGGAGTTCTGGAACAAGGAACTTGATAAAAAAGGGGTGGATATACAACTAAAAGTGGTCTACAAGAGGGAGGGGGAATGTGAAAATCATGCCAACGGTTAAGAGGGGGAAAATGCAAGGGAATTTATATCGAGGTGGAATAAAACAAGAAGGAGAGGGACATTGAAGGGGTACAGGTGGGTGCCGATCCAGGAATGTCGGCACCTCAAAAGAAGATTGTGTCCATAAAAAATTTATTACGGTCATTACGTTGGTGGCGGGAACACCCACAGGTTTACGATGCACAGAAGTGACGACAGCGATGTGGTACCTGCTAAAAGCTCCCGAGTCAGATTGAGCAAAATGTAACTGCAGCTCTGTTCATTCCTATCCGAGAAACCACATGCTGGTGACATGAACGTTTGACATGACGCTTCGGATTTGCGCATCCTTCTTCTTTTCTTATTTCTTTTTTCTCTGTACGTCCAGGAATGTAATAATTTTAAGAAACGGAATTGTCCATGGCCAAGCAACGTTTTTTCGTAATCGGAAGCCCGCTGCTTACAATCGCACTGACCGTCGGCAATGATTGAAAACGACCGTGATGGTTTTATTGGCACTAAATTTCACAGAACAGTAGCAGAACTGCCGACTTTTATGCCGCAATGACTGCCTTGGTGATGTTTCTCAGATAGGTCTCAAGTTACATTATTGAGATATCTTGCGTTCCTTTTATTTGTGGGCAGCGCAGGCTTTTCCTTTAAAAATTACATTCTTATTTCTTGTAGAAAATTGATACTGAGTTCCCCAATAGCTATATTCCTGCCGTCGTAGCAACCGGTGTCCATTCACAGCGGAGAACGGTTATTTTGACAAAATCCTGTTTCCTTGCTGACTTCTTTGGGGAGGGGGATTTTTAATGTTGCCGCTTCTTGCCCAAGCAAGAGGCCTAATTGGTTGTTTGACCGCAAGTTCGTTCGTAGATAAACGCTGCAACAGAGGGTCACTGCCATAAAGGTGGTCTTCGCGCCGGATCCTAGGCCGTCCCGGCTATAGGTATTAATAAACGCAAAGAGAAATAAAGTTCGAAAGCTAAAATAGCTACCCTGACTATATTATTTAGAGCACTAAAACACATAGAAAGTCCACATCTTTCAGACCTACAATACCCATTTATTTACATGCTTCTTATAAAGTAGCGAAGTGGTGACGATATTGAAGGAACAGCATTTTCAATGGTGAGGAAGCAGATCAGCAAATAAAAGATTTTAAAATGGAGAAGAAAATTATGAAGGAGTAAGTTTTGATAATAAAGATATCTTGTTAGGTATTTCTTGAAATTTGGGATGATTGTCAAAGAACCAGATCTCCCCTTGCCTTCGCCAAAAAACGAAGAAACAACCGAAATCATGTGAAACTTCCTAAATAAATGGAATGGAAGAATCAAGTACACATAGAAATGATGGAAGTTGAAAAACTATGCAGTTTCATCTTTAGCCTTGGTGGAGAAACAACACATAGTCCTATGATAGGAGAATGAGAGGAAATTTTTGGGTTAATTTTGTGTTAAGAATATGAAAAATGTGTATTTGAAAGATGAGATAGCATATGAAAGTTATTATTAGAAGGAGTTATAAAAGAAACCATTAGGAAAACAATAGAAAATTTTGAAAGAGACAAAAGGAATGAAGAATGAACAAAAGAAGAGAAGGAGGGAGTAATCTACGTTCTACTCAGGTAAAAATAGAACGATAAATGGAGAGATGGGAATGTCACCTCGTTTTGTCTCGAGCTGAAGATCCTGTCTCCTCGTAGGTTTTACCTGGATTTAAAAATGTGTGTCGTTCTTTCTAGCCGATCTCAGTGGCAGAGTGGCTAGCACACCGCGCTGAGAAAAGTCAAAGGTCCCGGGTTCGAATCCCGGTCTGGGGATTGGTGTTAATTGTGAATGTCATATCATGACTCATTCCCATCTTCGCGATCAGCCAAAAGTGGCAGAAAAGCAAAGTAACATAAACCCAATCAATCAATCAATAGTTCTTTCTAGGTCTCGAAGCCAGGCCTCTTCTCAACTTAGGTAACCAACCCTTCCAAATGCCTGATTAAGTTGCATACTAAAGCAATTTTGCTTCAGGGAAAAATTTTGCCATATATTTACATTATAAACTGTTAAGTTTCGAGTCTCGAAGATTAGGTATACCCGTCTCGTCTAGAATTTGGCTTCTGTCTTACCCTGTCTTAATTCTCGATTAGTCACGAAGTGCTGATCCATTTCTTCTCTAGATTTTCAGAAGATGCTCTCAGATTCAAGACCTACGTAGCTATCATAAAGGTGAATTTTGAAATTTGATATGGTACATATATGGGAATTTAAACATCAATGAGACACATTTCTTTCATACAATACTGTGTTTTTCCATGTGAAGTGGTCCAGCACTGGTTGTTCGGCTATTTCTAAAAATTCTAATATTTTTGAAACTTACTACTTTTAAATTTGGACACTGTCTAACCATCGCCCCCTTATAAAGGTTACGTTTATGTGACCAATTTCTCAAATATAGGAGCCTTCTCGAAATTTTAGCTGATTCATGTTTAATTTTGAACGAGATACAAGGGTCGTTCAAGGTTGACCAAGACTATTATTTCTAGACAGAAAATATACATATATAGAAGCCGGGTTCGATACCCGATGGAGGCACATAGTGGTTTGGATCCCACTTTAAACTGTAGGTCCAGTCCTGATTAGCCATACTGTGCATAAAGTGGACTTAAAACACCAAATCAAACCAAACCAAACATACATAGAAGGACCAAACTATGTCGGTTTTTCAAACTATTCCCCCTGGACATCCAGCCACCGTCGCCATCGTTGTGGAAGTTCCGTCATGCCTTTGGCGTAGAAAGGAGTAGGTTAGTGTCGTAGCCACTGCAGGACAGCGTTCTTGTAAGGAATGTGTGGTAAAACCTCCCAGTGCAAGTTGGCCAATGTTGTTTGAGTCAATTGGACCGTGTGTGGCCTGGCATTGTCATGGAGAAGAATGACATGTTTCGACAACATTCCAGGTCTTTTCTTCCGAATGGACTCAGGTACAGCACTGTGAAGCAGTGTTGAGTAATACTGCGCATTAATTGTGGCACCCTTCTCCAAAAAATCCACATGGATAACACCTTTCATTTCCAGAAGACAGTTCCCAAAATCTTACCGGCAGACGGCAGCGCTTTGCTTTTCTTGTGTGGAAGGGAACCCTTATGCCGCCACTCCATGCTGCTTCGTTTGGTCTCCGAGGTGAAGTAATGCAACCATGTTTCATCACACGTGATGATGGACTCCAGAAAGGCATCTCCATCGTTTCGAAACCGATTCAGGTGCTGTTCACAGATCAACCTGCGTGCCGCATTCTGATCGAATGTCAAATGTCGGAGCACCTATCTTGCACAAACCTTACGGAACATTAAATGCTTGTGAATGATTGTCTCCACATTGTCAACACTGATATTGACTGTATGCGCTATGTCACGCACTGTTACTCGCCGGTCTTCAAGGATAACTTCAGCGGAGTGATTGCAGTTGGGCGAACGTGTCCGTGCGTCTCATTTGCTACCAACTCCCGTTGAACCGTTGAACTGTTGACACCATTCGTACACTGTTGCCCGTAACAGTACTTGCAATCTACGCCAAATTTCAGCAGGTTTCACCTAATCCTTCACGAGAAATTTCATTATACACTGCTGTTCCACAGCAACAGTTACACTACATGCCGCCATCTTTGTTTACACTACTGCGCATGCGCCAAATGCGTCGCAAAGGATCATGGTTACTCGCAAGGAATCATGGTCTGTCCTGCCGAAGTAATGCAGCGCTACGCACGAAAGTCTTGGTCAACCTTGAATGACACTTGTCGATTGACCGATATTAAATTTAATTCATATTCATCATATCGACCGAAAGCTTGGATGCAGACTAATGATTTTTCTTCTAAACTTCTTATTAACCTGACTCAGGCGCAGGTTGAACATTAAAACAAATTTAATAATTTTCTTCGATGCACCTTTAGACCAAACATAAAAAATCACTATTTCCTGTTGATATTATTAACTTGACATAGATACGTAGACGTATTCAAGAATAATGCATGCATTCACGGAGAGAACAATATTCCCATACTTTTCCCCTGTCCCTACTTTTGTTCCATCAACATAGTATCCCTTTATAATAGTATTTTACTCTACACTTATTTTTGCCCATTTTGGCTAATAGCGCTGATAAGGATGAGTGATGATATGATGAATTTGATAAAGATATAGCCTGCTCACAAAGAACACCATGTCCAGGCCTGGATTGGAACCGAGACCTTTGCCGTCGTAATGAGTTGTGCCAATAAACTAAATTAATCCCTAATCTATATGATAATTAGGTAATTAGGGACAATGTAGGGATATTTATCATATTTAAAAATGAAACTTAATTTAATTTATTTTATTATACATTTTTTATTGTTATTACTGTTGGCTTGACGGCTCGATTTTATCTTATATACACAATCAAATTTTGCATTTGTACTGTTAGCACTTAAAATATGTTTCGGAATTGTTTTTCACTTAAAAATTCACTGATAATTTTTATCACAGTTCCACCTGCCTTATCTCATTCCCCCGTTGAATTTACAAGTTACAGTTTTGACCACTTGTTAACATTTATATTGTAGCAACAACTACCAAAATATATAAGAGCCTATTACCTATTGTTTCAACAGCAAAGCCAGGAAACTCTTACTCCTTCTCTTAGAGAGAAAGATTACTTTACATATTAGTCTTAAAAATGGAAATCTATAGAATTATGCTGGAATTTAAGAATTTTAAAGGATGAAATTAAGATAATTTATGTAGGACTAAACGTATAATTTACTAAAAAAAATGTGTTTTAGGTCTTTACAAGTAGCAGTGACTGAGATTATACAATTTCCACACAGTCGTGAAGTAGTACACTCGATAAAACAAAAATGGCAGCCACTTGGAAATCAGAATTATTAGCAGGGAACGGATTTATATGTAAATATATATCTTCACATGACCAAAAATGCTATATTTTTCAAATTTTTATATAACTTACCCTTTAGCGCCTTTTAATATTTAGGATATTTTTATACATAATTCCATACTTTCAAACATTTTCCGACACAATACATCGTGACAATAGACAAATGCATCTATTATTCTAACATTATTTCCAACAATAGACAACGCAAGCTTTTACGGTGAAATCTTCATACGAAATTGAAGGTAATTTCAGTCAAACAAAGCTGTCTTTAGGGACAACAGAGGTATAATCACGTTTCAGCACTTAAAGGAAAGCTTGGGCAATCCATTGTTTTGATGCCAGAAAATAAAGCACATTTTGTATTTGAATTTTGCATTAAAATTACTTTCATGTAAACATGCAATGTTAATTGGACATTATCCATTATCTAGTGTTTTAAACTAAACTTAATCTAACACTACGTTTAAAGCACCGGACGGTGGATAATGCCCAATTAACATTGCACGCTAATGAAGAACCAGCTTCACTAATATTCCGGAAATTATTGAGCCTCTGCTCAATAATACATTTCTCACAATTGTATGGCTATATTTAATTCTATATTTTCATTAATATAGCTAACTAAATATATATTTATGTATCTGACACTTTTTAGTAAATATAAATCATTCCTTGATTATTAGAAATCAGACTATGCCTATTTTGAACCATTTAGACTATTTTCTATTTGGTACTTTACATATATCAAACATAAATTTTTTTGTAGCGGGTGTGTCCAAATTTTCATGGCCAAAATAATGTTCTAGTTTTGTTTGACGACTAAATCATCAGTGGCGTAGCATGGACATTTCGGGTGGGAACGCCAAGTCCGAAGGAAGGGTCAGCCCTTTCTTGCTTAATAATTTACTTATGGTATTAGTCGCCACAGGTATTGTTTATTTGCCTGAAGTCAGCTGGGTTTTCAGACCTACTATAACGGCTGGGGATACGTCGGGCTGACCCCCCGACTATTCCAGTACTTGTTGAAGATCTCCGCCACAAATGTTTTGAACTCTGGTGTTTTATACCTTTTTTAATATATTTCTGCATGACGCAAGTCATTAAAACCTACCTGAATCAGAGCAGCCACAGGCTGAATTTCTTCCACGAGGACTTCACCAACTTATTTGACAAAAACTGTGTTGATCTTTTAGTTTCTAATGCACATCGCTGTTCGTGCGATAAATTAAACAATGCAGTGGCCATTAAGAAACAGTATATTTGAGATTGGTAAAGTTACGTCAGTCAATATTGCGTATTGTAGCATCACATAGCACGAGTTGCATGAGCGCGAAGAGTGAAGAACCGGGTAGGAATTCTGCCGCTGTCGTCTGCTTCAGAAGGCAGGAAGGGGTCACATGAACCAATCACGGTAGACCTCTCGTACGCTGGCGTAAGAGAGCCCATTTACGCGCGTGCTGTAGAAATGGAAGCTTTCCCTCCATAAAGGCAGCAAGGAATATAGGAGTCCTGTACGCCGAACCTGCTCGGCTCCGGCCGGGAAAGGCATTGAAAAGAGATGCTAGAACGAGTGTTGAGAGTGGAGCGTTGGAAGCGGATCGCGAAAAATAGCTATTATAATGCCATGAAGGTCAAACATTTATGAAAGTAGTCATGTTTTACTTTATAATCACAGCATTTAAGCTTTTTTGAAATTTTAAATCTGGGAACGCCGGGCGTACGGGCGTACTCTAACGCTACGCCACTGTAAATCATCAGTTCTAAAGTTCCGAAGTTCGGCAACCACTTGATACAGATGTGCCCCATCGCCTCGATGGGATATAGTTATGAATTACATATCTGGAATTAACAAAGCAGTCGTATATTTAGCAAAATGAAAGCTAAAAACATTTAAGACTTTCGCTTGAGTTGCGGGACGATGAGCTATTTTCTGCAGTTGTTAGCTATGCAATCGACATTTACTCTTATGTTAATTAGTGTTGCCCACGGGACGAGACGGGACAGGCTTTTAAAAATTCGAGACGAGACGAGATTGATCATGTATCCCGAGACAAACTAATATTTTCGAGACGAGACAGCATTTCCACGGGACTTCCACGAGACGAGACAGGCCAAAGTCTCGTCTCGTGGACAACACTAATGTTAATTGATGATTTACTGTGAACTCCAACCGTACAAAGGAAGGGGTGGGGAATAACATTCCTGTTCCCTTTAATTCATCAGTCGGAAATCTAAATAAGAGGGCATGGGTTTCCAAACTGAAACGTTATTTTCTTCCTGCTTTTTTACATTTGAGGTATTTTAAGACACTTATGTCCTCCTTGGCGCAACAGGCCACAAAGGGCCTTGGCCAGGCGCGGATCCATGGGGAGAGCGATAGGGGTGATCGCCCCTCCCTACGATCACCAAGTGTAAACGGCTCGAAAATATATTTAAGTTTGATTTGAGTGTGTTTTATACTTAAGATAGGGCTAATCGGAACTGGGCCTTCAGTTTAAATTTGGATCCGAACCACTGTGCAATATGCCTCAAAAATAGATCCAACCCGATACCCCTTGGGGAAAGAAGTTTTGTTTTCTTTGTTTAATCACTTTACTCCTCAAACCTGATCGTTTAATTTACCGTACCAATGGAAGGAATTATGATGACGACAGACAATGATAACCATCTATTCCAGCCATGGACCTTATTTTTGCAAAATTATACCATAATATCTAGTAAAACATGGAAGTTAGGTTGGTTCCTGTTTACAGTACTTTATTGTTTATACAAAACAGTGCAAGTCTAGTTTAGAATTGATTCTCGGGGTGGGGGTGTATTGTTCCCCATCAAACTCTCCGGCTACGCTACTGCCTGACACCATAACACAGTTTGTATATTACGATGCATCAAAATTTTAAGACAGTCCAGCAATTTTTGACGATTATTAAAGAGTATATATTCAATTTACTAATATTGTAGAAAAGTGTTCAGGGTTAAAGCTTATTTTCCTAAGACAAATTCTCTGACTTTTCCAGTTTCTCCGAGCATTTTCAAATCACTTACCACACCATTTTATAATACTTTAACGTACTATATAAAATAATAATTAATATGTAGGTAATGTTGTCTTTAACCTTGCGTGTTAATGAAACTAATGGAGTTTTTGTCCAACATTGTTAAAATAAACGAAGAAAAAATAAGTAGTGTCGCAGACATCAGGAAATTTGCTGGAGAAAAATGTGAAATGCGTATTTTGAGCCTCCAATCTTGGCAAGCATAAAGCACCCAGTTATTCTGACTTCTCGAAATTTTTGAATGGTTTCACAAAATCCACTGGCTTTTCCATGGAATTTTCGCTGACTTTTCCAGGTTTTCAAGAATTTCCAGGCTACAATGATAGAATACAGTAATAGGTTCTGAATGTAGAAGTGATAATTAAATTAACAGGTATTTTGATGTCGTAACGAAATGTAATTAAAAAAAGATAAGAAGAAAAGAACCCACCGAAGCATCACTTCCCAAAGCTGGAATCCCAGCATGTTTCCCAAGCTCCCTCCCCCCTTCCTTTTTACCTCCCGTCAGGCGATGGAGGCTCGAAGCACAGACAGCGAGGAGACAGCCCTAGGGGAGGCGGAGCATCCGAAGTCAAAGAGTTGCCGCGCCAATCGCAGCCGACACGCTCCACAGAGGTGGGCGGTTTTGCCGATGCCCGTGAAACTCCGTCTCTTCAGTTGAAGTGCGTGTTGTGGCGTGGAGAGACATGGCGCAGTCCCATATCCTCTCGGCTGTCCAAGCGGACCTCAAAGCATGCAGGATCAAAGGAGACCCGTCGGAGAAGGACCTCCAAGTGACCCTGGACGATCGGGAGCTGTGGACCAAGTTCCAGAGTTTGACGAACGAGATGATAGTCACGAAAAATGGAAGGTAGATAAAGAGATAAATCTTTTCTCCCTCTCTAATTTTTTCTCGCATGTCTTTCACTTGCCGAGGATGCGTGGCCTCGATTTTGCCATGACCCCTTCGGGCTTCCTTCACAGCATGTGACGTGTCAAGATTTGCATCTTCGGATGGTGTTGTGCTGTTTACGTTTAAATTTCCATATCGTTTATATGAAAATTAGACTTGTCACCCCGATTCCGGAAATCATCGGCCGCTATTGGAAAATAGTTACGAATTTCTTAGTATTGAGTATAAAAGTTGGTGTCGCTTGACCTTTGTACTGTCCTTTTCGAAAATTATCTCGCTTTCAAGAACCGGTAGCGTGTTTCAGATTGTAACGGCCAGAGATTCCAGATTCGAACCCGTTCAGGGGTTCATCCAGAAGTTCGTAATTAGGAGGTGTAAATGCAAATCTAGTGCCAAAATATCCATAAACTGGTTCTTTTAAGAAAAATTTTAGGGTTGTGTTGAGTAAATTTCGGGGGTGTTATTGGGGTGTTGGGAGTTTGTGGAAAAATCACTGCATGTGCTTGTCCGAGCAATTGCATTAGCTATCCTCATCGTCGCGATTCACCAGAGCAGTAGAAAATTAACAGAAAATAAAGAAGACAATGGTGTTTCAAATTCTGAACAATTATACCTGCTTCAATTCATTCATGAGGGTTCAAACGGATCTCTATATGAGTTGCTTTTCAGTTGTCTAGCTGTGTCGCCGTAAGTTTTATTTTCTATCACGTTAGTTATGTAAGACAAGAAACAAATTAAACGTAATGGAGATTTACAAAATAATGTGGAAGAAATTACGAACAGATATAATTTTTCAGAATTCGGAATATCGTGGCAGTTTTTGAAAACTAACTTAAAATAAAAGTAATTTTTAATTTTGCAAATAAGTGTAAAGTATGACTCAATTTGCGGTATTTTCATATTGCTGTACTGTAAATATTTTTTCACCATGAAATTATAGTGTAGCACTGGGAATTTAATAGGATTTTTTTTAGCTTTTAAGGAAAAACTTTTGATATTGTCTGTAAAAGCAGATACTTGAAATTGGCGACGTATGCTATGACGAATCTCTCGCTATTGACATGTTTTGAATTTTCTATTTTCACGTAGCTTTTTTGGCCAATCAGGGGAGTAAGAATAGATGAGGGGTTCCCAAACCTTTTCGTTCCACGGTGCCCTTAGTGTTTCAATATTTTTCCGCAGTGCCCAAGTCAGAATGTAGTCCTACCTAACACTTGCAACGCTCAGTTAGTGTGGTTAGGTTGCTTGTCTTGAGTTAAAATATTAACATATAGTCCTATTTTACATTCAGAAACATTTTATGTGTAAAAAGTACCAAATAAGCACATATTTGCAACAATCATATCATTCATTGAATTTCAATGAAAATATTGGAACATTTCGTGGCGCTCTTGTAAGCCGCGCCGCACACTTTGGGAACCACTGTATCCCTCCCCACTTCCCCGGCGATGGGATATTCAAATATTATTAGGGAATCTAATAACCAGTGTACTTACTATGTCTAAAGCAGATCCTGAGAGACCCAATTTCATAATTTATTGTTATTGTCTGAAAAGGGTTTGCCATTGCAGTAAGATCAAATGTTGGTACGTTTTGATAGTAGACACATGCTGAAAGTGATACCTTTAATTCATTTTTAATAGCTACATGATTTTGTTTCCCGTCCGTGTTGTCATTAAAGAAATATTGTTTCAAATTTTGGAGAATGGCACCTGCAGATATCGGCGCCTGTTGGTTACCCGATTTGACCAACTCTTTCCGTATACCCAAGCTTGACGGTGTTTCAGAAGACAGGTATATTTGGAGATGTTGCATTTTGTGTTATGGTATTCATATTGTATTGTAAGTTACTTATTGCAACGAAGTATACTCCAGGTATAACTTTCCCATATTTTTAACAAGTCTATAAATTTGTGTTGAAGTACGTAATTTTGAAGAATAATTCGAGTGAATTTTTTGGCTTCCCCTCCCCCAAATGTCCCGATATTATCTAAATTCGAGAAGCTTGTTTTTCATCATGTTTTTAAATCTACAAGATACTATAAGATAGTATTTTTTTAGGTTTTTAGCCCAAAATAGGTACATAGACATAATAGCTACATATGTTCTCATAAAAACAAACATTAATAAGAGTTGGATTTACTATGTATCCGTGATATAGTCTATGGATACTAATCAGAACATTGGCATATCCCTCGTTTGTTGGTCATAGTTGTTTTATTGAAGAGCTAATAAGGATAATTTATATCATAATTACCATTTCAATCTGATTAGTGTACTCAAAAATAAATATTCCGACAAGTCCACGAAATATTATATTCTGTAGTACTTTTCGAGAAATCATTTGATATAATTCAACAAACATCGGTTGTTGAAATGGACTGGGTGGACTGGCGACAATCGATTTTTTTTTATTAAGTCTATATTTTATAAATCTTTCGGTGCACCAAGTTAAACATTTATTTGCTTCTGAGATGTCGAAAGTTAGACATACGAGCGTTGATTTGCGACAGTTTGACTTCCATAGACAGAGAGACACTCGGACAGAGATCCTCATATCACGGTAGATGTTTCTGTCCACCGAATTTTGTTTCCATCTTTAAATTTTGTGTATCCATTGCTTTCCATTATTGACAAATCAACAGGTTTATCGAGTAGATAGATATCTCGACAAACTCTCGAAATTTCATACTTATATCTCAAATGGTTTCGGCAGCATTGCAGCATTAAAAACGTATCGGTTGTTCTTGAAAATTTTAATTACTTTGGTCCCCATAGACAGAAGGGTGAGCCAATAAAAATGATGTTTGTCGTGTTAAACTAACATTTATTATGTCTATTGTAAAACATTTGAGACTTTTTTATCTTGCTTTGAACTATTATTTGGTAAGTCTATTGGTCCGTCAAATTTTATCTTATAGCTCTGGTAGTTTCTGAGTTACCGATAGCCTCCCTGATGGCGCAGTGGTAGCGTCGTCGCCTTGTAATCAAGGGGTCCCAGGTTCGATACCCGGTGGAGGCACAAGTGGTTCGGATCCCACTTTAAACTGTAGGTCCAGTCCCGATTAGCCTTACTGTGCATAAAGTGGACTTAAAACACCAACTCAACTCAACAACTGAGTTACCGATAGTTGACACTGACAGACACACAACACACGCATTAAAAAAAAATGGTACGTTTTTCAACTGTTTTGACATTGTTAGTAGTGGTGCTACACATTCTCTTTGCTCTTTTTTTAAACACAAAATATACACATTTAAATTCACATGTTTTTTTCTTGAAGAGAACACTTTTATTTCGATTTCAAGCCGAAAAATAAGACTTTTCGCGCTATTAAATGGATGGAGCTTTAAAACCCTATTTTTTTATAAGTTGGAAAGCTCAAGAGTTGCTAGGTAAAGCAACCTACCGCGCTCTATATGGGCTAAAGAATTCGTCGCACTTCAATTCCACGACTAAGCACTTGCCGCGTTCGTGAATTAATTGGTCGATTTTGTAATATCAAACTTCAAATATTTCTCTTTCAAATGGTACTAATCATGTATTTTTGTTCATTATTGGTGAAAATATAGTCTTACAAAATTGACCGATAGTTTTTGAACACCAGGTTAGGAAGTGCTTAAGGTCACTCGTGACCCTGAATATATCCCTAAAAGCTTATTTTTCTCGCGTGAACATGTTCGTGGGCTTTCAGTAGATAGACCGCCTATTTCAAAGTACCACAATAATCGTACACATTTTCTAAAAATGCTTAATGCTGCCTGTTAGTGCCTATTTGTTTAAGGACAAAATAATGTTTTCAGTGCAAAAAATGTGATCTGCTGTTCTGTTAAGTTAACGTGAATGAAGATTAAGGGTTTACGCTATCTTGACCCCTTCCTCGCTTAATTTTGTCCTGATAATAAAGATTGACTGGTAGGCTATACGAAATAATAATCAACATGAATTTCAATGTGAACAAAACTTCTAAACTGAAAAGATGAACTAAAAGACTTGGGCTTTGCAGAGGTGGTAACAGAAACTTTGCCTTTCTCCCAACTATATAAACATTCTCTCCATATTTCCCTGGCTCAGCCGTGCAGAGCGAGACATGGTAGATTGTAAAACATTCTGGTGGAATGATAAGAGAAAATATCTTGATCTTGAACAATAATTGTGGATAAAGTTTGGAAATGATGTAGTAAGTAATACATGTAGTAGACGTGTATGATAGATCAGAATTGGTTTGGCTTAGACTTGGAGGGTGGACACAATTGAATAGTACACGGGAGGATGGTAGCGCCGACTGTCCGCTTCACCAGCGCAAATAAACAGTGTAGCCTATGAAAGAAAGGAGTATATCGGAGCTTTTGGAATTTTATTTAGCGTCGCTTTTCTTCCACTTTTGGCTAATCGCGACGATGAGGGTGAGTAATGATATGATGAAATTGATGTATGGACATTCACAAAGAAGGACCACGCCAGCCCGGGATTCGAACCCGGGACTCCTTGCGCGCTATGATAACCACCCCACCACGGAGGTCGGATATATCGGAGAATGAAATGAAACTAAAATTGAGAAGAAAACGAAGACGATTGCAAGGGGTGAAGAACCTATAGGAGAAGACGAAATACATATAAAGAGAATGTATGAACTTTTTTGTGCATTTCGTCTGGGCAAATAGTGCAACAAAGATGGAGGGGTGATGAAAGTGAATAGGAAGGGTTTGCAAAATCTCTTATCAACGTTGGTGATAAAAGTTTTAAAATGCGAAGAAAGTGCAGATTGAAAACACCATAAAGAGTTGCAATAAACGTTATATGCGAAAACAAAGCGAGGGATGGAATACGGAGAAATATATCTGATTATTGTGAATTATTTATATTTCCTTTTTTAGGCAAATCGCTATGATAATGATAGCGACGTAAGCAGAATTTTTTCCGGATAGTACCAAAACTTGAAAAAATGTTTTGGAAAATTGACTGCTGTATTGAAAATACTATATTTGGCACAATGTTATCGAACACATTAAACCCACATAGCAGAAAAATTACGATGTTTTGGTCTTCTTCGCAGAATATGCAAAATGTAAAATTCGCGAGAAATGCTATAAAAAATCACGTAAAAATGCTATTAAATTTGCATTATTACGCGACTTAGTACGAATGAAAAATGTTTGGCATGTCAATGTCCAGCAACGATTATTGTTTTTCATTGTTACTATAATAGTTTTTAGAAAATAAGGTCTGTACGTGTAATGCATACGATGCAATATTTGCAGGTTGTTTAAGTTGCCTTCCTTTGCATAACTTGAAAATGAGCAAGAACCAAACGACAACAGTTAATGCCAATTTCGAATTAAGAGCCCAAATTTAGATAAACAATGGTTACTTTCTATTCTGTAATATTTACATTGTAGAGCAGCGTAAGTTGGAGAAATTTCGTAAGGACCCGGGTCACATAAGACCATTCCTGACTATACTCTAATGGATGAATATGAATGATGATTAGATTAATCTGATGAAGGGTACTCGTAAATGAACATTCATTAGCCATGTCGGAACTTGAACCCTGAACGTTCGATAGCAGATACCAATAGTCACAACGCGTTCGGCCACCAAGACGGCGATTGTTATAAAGCATGTACAATCCTGGAGACTCACGTGGGAAAATAATTCTCTCTTCTGCTTTGTTCTATTAGTGCAATGTGCCTCAGCCGGTAATCAAACAATGAATCATCCACTACGAAATCGGGGAGGGCCAATACAACAATAAGAAATTATAATTACTAAGAAATGGAAAGCAATTTAACATTCCAATCCTTCAAAATAAAGTTAGTGTAATGTAATATTTATTAGTCGTTAAATAATCGTTTCTGATTTTATTAGCAATAAATACAAAATGTTAGAGGACATGATTAACTCGAAGAGATAGTTCAACAAAACAAAATGCAAAATATCTCTTGATCAATTGACACCCACCCCTTCGTAATTTTGGAGCAGTTACTTACGTATTCTCCAGTTCATTATTTCAACTCTACCTATGTATTAGTTTTCCATGACTGTTTTGCTGTTTTGTTTTCTGATATTTGTCTTTATTTCTACTGTATCTCTTGTTCTCTATTACTCTTCTCTTCTCTTCTCTCCCTCTCTCTGAGGCTTCTTTTTCCCTCTTTATTTCTTTCTTTTCACTCTGTCTGTCTCTCTCTTCCTCGTTTCATTTCTTTCTTTCTCTCTCTCTATCGTTTCATATATTTTCCTTCTTTTATTCTCTCGCTCTCTGATGTCTTTCTTTATATGCCTTTCTTGTTTCCGTTCTGTCTTTCTAGTTCTCCTCGTGTCTTTTTACCCTCATACTTTCTCTCCCTCTTCCTCTCTTATGCACACACGCACTTTATTTCTGTTCTTCTCTTTTTCTTCGGTCATTTAATTCCTCTTTAATAACTTTCTGGATGGTTACGCGGCTCAGATAGAGAATGAATAAATGTCTAAAATAATAATATATTGCAATAATGTTGGATGGGTGCTTGCATCCGTTGTTCTAGCACGTTCACATGAGAGTCGTTTTTATGTTATTGTGTTCACATAATAGTGCAGTGTTCCTGTTAAATGAAATGTAAGTGTTCGTTAAGATTAACTTGTCAGTTAGTCCGTACTTGTGATGTGTCGGTTCAAAGAACCGTTGAAGCGAATCACGAAACCTCCGAATTGCAGCACTTTCTTTCCTTCAGCTCCATAGCTAGATATTTTGGCGCCCTAAGCAGGATTGTGGTTTGGCGCCCCGCTCCCCCCAGCACTATCAAGCACCGACATTTTATGTGCGTCATATTTTCTTCTTATACCATGGTTTGTGATATTAACATTTTGAAATGAGGAAACAAATAAAATCTCATTAAAAATAATATTCGTTAGGCTGTACTTAATGATTCCTAGTTCGAATTTCTGATTTAAAAAAAAAAGTTTAGCTTAAGCAACTACCGTAACTCTCTAGCAACTGCAGCAACACAAGCCTTCCTTCCATCTGTCTGTTCCTCTCCTGAGAAAGATCAATCCAATATTTTCCATCCTTACCGATTTCCTTCAGGTCCATCTCAAGGCCTTGGTCATGGTCTTCCTACAGCTCTTACGCATCAGATTTCCCAATAAAGAATCCTGTAATCTCTTCTTTCCTCTCCCGTTCTAATAATATCTGGATATGAGTGCACATTATGGAGTTCTAAATTATGTAACCTTCTCCACGCACCTGTCACCTAATCCCTTTAAGGTGAAAATATTTTTTTTAGCATATTTATGAAAATTTCAATTGGGTCGTAATCTTAATGTCTGAAGAATATCTTTAAAAATATACTTTGGGAAACAGAAAATTCCAGCAGTGTGTTAGCAGAATATAAGTACATATAAATACAAGTAAAGGAAAGAATACAAGAGGGAAAAAAGGTCGAGTAACACTTTGTATGTTCTCCTCCCCTTTCCCCTGCGAAGTGTAAATTTTTCCGTGTCCTATTTTCACATTATTGTCGCTTTTCTTTTAATGTTTGAATGGCGCCGTCTGTGCATAGCGCCCTACGCTTCAGCCCCCGTAGCCTACCCATCGCTACGGGCCTACTCTCCTCTATGTCTTTCTCAAAACATTGTTTTATTATGATTCTGTTTCATGTCTCGCAGCCTCTAGGAAGTCTTATTTAGAGGAATTATAATTTCGAAAGTGTTGTAATAAAAAAATAAAGGACGAAAGTACGATGGTAAAATATCTGCTGAATACAAGGAAAACATATGTAATACTAACTAAGTTATCGGATAGGGCATAGTGTATAATAATAAATATCATGCGCATATGCACTTAATACATCTTTTCTGGATAATTTGGAGATTTATCCGATTCCTATCCCCGCCATTGCAACACACACATACTCTCAACCAACCAGAAAAAAAAAAACAAAGCCTAGAGTAGAATCTAAATTTATGTAGCCTAATATCAACCTATGGCAACTAGGAACGAATCAAATGGCGTCAAGTTTAGTGCTCTTTGTCCATAAACATATATATTTATCCACTTGGAGCTACCGTGCCTTTGCGCTTTAACATATTAATTCTTAGGTTCAGGAGAATGTAATTTTCGGAAACTTATGACTTGCTACATAATCTTAAAGGTTTACTGAACACAATTTTATTATCGATTTGCACGAGAAATTCTTACCTTCGTCGAAAATAGCGTTTGAATAATGTAAAGCTTATAGCAACCTATGAAATTCTTTTGGGACAGAATCAGGATGGCACCTCCACCGGAACAGCCCCTTCGGCTTGGTTGAACTCCCCGATCTTCCACAACAATGCACCTGAGTTTTACCTGAGTAAACAAACTCGTTGATTGATTGTTGCCACAGGCCTAATTGACTTCCTGTTTTATATGGACAACATGTGGTACGTTCATAGCAGTTGCCATTTCAATTTCATTCAATTTGCTTCCAAAAGCTTAAATATTTCAGCTTGATTGTAAAAATTGATGTACTGGAATAAAAATGAATGTGTTCGGACATTTTAATCCAGTTATAATAAAAAAAATGAATTGATTCTAAGGTGTAGCGCCAGACTTTGATGATGTTCCGGACAACGCCAAAAGGTTGAGCAGTCATCCAAGTAAAACAATTCTTTATCACGAAGAAGGATTCACTATTCTCCGGCCGCCGTACCAACCGACTCCCATTCACAGCGCAGAACGGTTATTTATACAAAATCCTGTTTCCCTGTTGGCTGCTTTTGGGAGAAGGGATTTAAATGTTGCCGCTCCTTGCCCAAGCAGTAGGCCTAATTGGTTGTTTGACCGCAAGTTCCTTCGTAGTTAAACGCGGGAACAGAGGGCCTCTGCCATAAAGGCGGTCCCTGCGTTGGCTGTAGTCCTATAAGGAAAACTTGTAAATATTTTTTCTGGAAAATTTCAGCCGCAAAAATGAATTGCTCTACTCACATTCGGATTCTATCATACCTCACAATGAACGACGATGCTTTGATTCATAGCACAAGCCTAATAAATCCAATAAAATACTAAAGAACACAAATTTCCACGCATGAATTCAAGGATACTGAACCCAGCAATCCCTGGAGTGTAGAGATTCGACTTCCTCATTTATCTCATCTTCTATTGCCAGCGCGGCTGTAATAGACTTAATAAGATGTTAATCTTAAAAAGGAAACTATTATCTTCTTAAAGCCATTTTTATCCCCCCAACACTACCATAGAGTCACATAACCACACAAACGAAATTGCAAGACTGGGAGTGTAAAAGTAACAGTATGTTCTTATCGCCTGAAAAGTTAATTCATTTTAGTTTTAAACATTGTTCATAGGACATCCGAATTTTCAACTTGATTTTGGCAATCATATTTGCAGAGCGAACAGCGACTGCCCCTTTTTTATCGCGTTATTTCTTGATTGCAGAGTTTTCGTTCTCGGATACATAGGTCCTACATAATATTTTTATATCTAAATATGAGAGCAGCATTTTAGTAGCAAGATTTCCCACTTTATTTACGTTATACTTGTCACCAATTTCTTTCTGACAGTGTATTTTGCTTTGAAAACCGGAAGATGAGTGAGCCTGCAAGTAGTAGATAGAAGTCGTCAAATTTGTAAATAACAGGTGATTGATTGATTTGCTTTATTTTACATCGCTTTTTGAGTCACTTTTGGCTAATTTGCGAAGATGGGGATGATTGATGACATGATGAAATTGATGAATGGCCGGCATAAATAACGGGTGAATAGCACCTATATTTCAAAGCCTTCATTATAACACTAGTTTCAGTTGCTGAACGTCTCGTTTCTTAATTTCCGAGAATGTGATCTAGACAGGGATTTGAAAGTATCAGCAGAAGTTGCACATATTTTTTTGGTGTGTAATTTTGAAATGTTTGGAATGACTACAGCTTTGAAAGTAAGGGCAGGTATCACAGTCACAATATCTACAACTTTCCTCCCAGTCTCCCAAACCTCACATTACATTTTTAAAGTTTTAACTAGAAAAGTCAGTCCCAAGAAAAGCTGTAAAATACCGCCTGTTCGTGTAGTTCTTTACATTCCGAAAATGTATTCTATTTCTGAGAGTTGAAGCACCGAAGCTGAGTTGTTTCCTCTTTGTCGGTCAGAGACAAAGGAAGTAATTACTCAAATGACCAAGCTAGAATCCTCCTTAACACATCGGATTATCGAGACACTTTACACTGTATTTATTAAAGTCCAATTTTTCAGCTTAGTGAAATCTTCATGGTATTTCGAAACTATAAATGTTTCTCGAAGTCTCTAGTGAATCAAGTCTCAGATGTAAGCAATCCTTAATAAGCACAATTGATTTAGTATTATTTACTTCAAATACTGGCAAATATTTACGTCGGAACGTGAAACAGTTTGGTTCCTACTTTTGAACCCTTAAGTATAGTAGCGGCGTTTGGGTGCAAAGAGGAAAGAGGGGGCAATGACAGTTTACTTTCTCTTGGTAGACAAGACTAAGAGGGGACAAAAAGTGGAAAAAGTGTGTGTGTGTGTGTGGGGGGGGGGGGTGACAACTACTCCCTAATAGCCTCCACTGCTTGAGTACTATGCACGTTGAATCACTCGACTGCTATGGAGAGGTGTGTCAGATCTCAATTTTGATTTTGAATGTGAACAAACTGTTTTGCCAAGACGCGTTTCATATTACTTGACATAGTTATAGAATACTATCATAAAGCAGTTTTCAATTGTTGTTGTTTAGTTTCAGAAAAGTAATTTTGGTTGGAGGAGTGCGAGAAATAAAGTAAAAGAGAGTCGAGAGGAGCGATGATTTTTTCCTTGTTTGCTTGTATTTGAAAGTACAGTGTGCGCATAAAGTCTTTCCCTGATTATGAATATTTATATCTCAACTTGCACGGTAGATAGGCAAATAAAACCTATGGCAATAAGTAGTGCAATACATCAAGTTTTTTCCCATTTCTTTGTTTTGTCTGATTCTTATTCTGATTTCCATATCATGGCCACCGCGTTCGCCGGACATAACCCCTCTTGACTTTTTTTATGGGGTTACGTTAAGGACACAGTGTTTAGTTCACCAGTTCCTGATATGCAAACTCTTCAGACACTAATACGGGATGCTACAGAGACGGTGACGGAAGAGATGTTGGCAAAGACATGGAAAGAAATTTAGTATCGCCTAGACGTTCTAAGGGCAAACAAAGGGAGCACATGTCGAAGTGTACTGAAGTGTACTGATAACAAAACATTATGAGTTAAGCTACCATTTCCAACAATCCGCATATCTGGATCTAGCATAGTTCTTTAGCTATAAAAGTTTGTTATCAGGGAAATACTTTATGCTCACCCTGTATATTTACTTCCATCTAGAAGAAGAGGAGAAGGCAACGCTTGTGGCAAATATGATTATTTACGTCGTTGGAAGAGCAGGGAAGACTTGGCGACAGTGGCCTGTCCAGGATTTTCGAAGGAGTTTGGGTGGACTTATACTATTTTCAATAGTCAGCCCTCATTTTGCCATCATTTTATACCTTTGACGTTCTTTCTTTTAGAAATTCTGGTCCCAAGGGTAGGGGAGGGGGAGTGATTTTCACAAACCCCTCAAACCATGTTCATGCCACTGCTCGGCGATTACCACACGTTTAACTGCCAGTACAAAAAAAAATACTCGAATGTCGTAGTAGACTTCGACCAATTTATCTCGGTAACAAAACCAACCAGTTTCTCAAAGGTATACAACCGCTGTACAAATTTCAAGAATTTACCGCAGTTATGGTTCCAACAAAATTAGAATTTGCCAACCGCTTCCCCTCCCCTCGCCCCTTCCTATTCTTAAACTCCGCATTCTAAATGAACATTTTTGTGCCCAATTTATGGCCCTGCTCAAAATTTAAAACTTTAGTCTAGAATGAACGTTGAGTTTCATAAATGGCCAATAATTTAAATATGTAAATTATGGTGTAAGCCTATATCGGATGGAGATCATTTCGAACGACTTGTAAGTTCATCGAGATCAGTATATATCCCTTTGTCCTTGGATCATATTCCAGTGGTGTGTGTGCTCACGTGCGTATATTTACACATAGGCTACTGCCAGAAAACATGCCCCTACATTTCCTAAATAATGCGTTACGTTTGGTGAGTGAGTTTATTGTCTATTATCTATTGCGTATGCCTGTTAATCGTGATACATTGAAATTTGTACAGGTAGCCTACATGAAATTCACTATATTTTGCAATTTAGGCGTAAATTATTATGCATGCACTATTTTATACTTACAGCTATGGCTGAGCCGCGGCCGATACCGGCCGATACCTTTCCGGAGTTTTCATCACCGGGTCCGCAAAAATGCCGCGCGACGCTTTTCACGGCGCCTTATTATCCTGGAAGATATGCAAAGTTGCCTCTTATTATGTGAAAAAAACATGTATTTTGCGACCATAAAACTGATATTTTTATATTCATATACTTATGTAATTTCCCAATATTCAAGCAAAAGAGTGATAAAATTGGAGTAAAATGCTTACCCATTAATATTTAAAAAAATCAACATTTTTAAATGTTCCAATGTTCAAGCATCAGTATCAATATCGGTTGGAATCGCTATGAGTATCGGTATGGGTATGGGTATCGGTTCAGCCCAATTTGCATTATACTGGCTGCTTGTTCTGCAGAATCCATTGCTTATTCAGAAGCTGGTGACTCGACAAGTCTGCTCAGAGGATGTTAAGGGTGTCATTTAGGCTATCAAACCTATCTCCGAGCGTCGTCACGAACTTTCCTTTGATTCTTCGCCCTGAGACCGCCTCTGAAGCTATCGACCTCCGAGCAACGGGCTGCTAGCAACAGCTTTAGCAACTTGGGATAGATATTTGATGTCAGCAATGACTGTTATGGCGTCACATATAGGGACTGCAAAATATATCCATTTCCAGACCAGGTTTCCCAAAATTACCCGATACGGTGAAAATCTCGGATTGTACGTACACACCATTTCCCCTGAAGTCAAGTCATTGTTTTTGCACTTCTGCAATGAAAAACTGTTAATTTCAAGAAATTTCAGACAGTTATAATAGTGCAGAAAATATCAAGAATTAACGTTTCTTAAATGAGAACCTCTGGAATTTCTCGGGTGTTCGAGGTTACAAAAAGTTGGGAAATCATTTCCCGAAGTCGGGATCTGAACTACATAATGCAAATCCCATCATTGTGAATGATTATTATTATTATTATTATTATTATTATTATTATTATTATTTGTAGTACCCTTGGGTACGTAAAAGCATGGACCAGAGGTATCGTGAAGGACAGTAGATTAAGTGGTCTCTGATATATGTGCTTTGTGAAAAAGTAAAAAGACAAAAAAACTGTTCATCAGCAAAGTGATAGATGTTTGATGTCGATATAATAGATATCAGCCTAAGTTCAGATTGTTAAATTCTGAAGTAATTATTGTACGCACGCACTTCGCAATGTGCTTAGATTTATGTCAACGTCTTTACACACATCACTTCGGTTTACTTATGGAAAGAAAGCAAGGCTAATTCGATTTCTATCTAGATAGCACACTGGAAACTGAACGTACACAGCGCCAAAGTGTTGTCAATTCAATTTGAATTTGTAAAGAATAATAAGATAAATAATAATAATAAAAGTTTATATGACTGAAGGGCAAGATATGAAATCTTACTCTACCCCCCTTCCCCTTTCCTTAGAAAAAATCCTTCGGTTGCCCTTGGTCGTGTATGCAAGGATGGCTGGTATCCTTTGTTGGGTCATTTTGAAATGGAAATCAAATAAACCGTCCCCAGAAAGTGAGAAAAGTTTTAGAACAGGGCGGTCCTCGTCATAAAGTTATCATTTGTTCAGTTCTTCATTTCTCTGTTTGCGGACACCTTCGAGGCCCACACACATGCAACCCAGGTACACTTGTAATCCGCTTCCTTTTTGGAAGGGAGAGAGAATTGGCAAAGTGCAAAGACCGGAATTGCTTGATTGCCAGCTTTAAAACCATATACCACCCAAGAATTCTTAACTTTTGTTATCTTTTCCCCAGAAAATATTTACTGACTCTTTAGGTTGTTTCGCCACAAATTCATTGATGGCTTGTACCTGTTCTTAACCCGCCTCCCTTTCCTACCTGCTCATACTGTTGCCCTTACCTCAGAGAATGGTCTTTGGGTCGGCGAAGACAATATTCATAAAACTTTCCTCTTGGAAAGGAGACATATATATATATATATATATATATATATATATATATATATATATATATATATATATATATATATATATCTGCTGGACAAAAAAAAACCGGACACTTGCATTTTTTGTGATAACGCAATGGGTCGATAAAAGCTCTGGTACAAGGGCTAACTAAATGTTGCAGAAACTGAATTAAGTAAGAATGCATAAACAAAGTCCGAGCCTATGAATGGTGCATATGGTACTACATGATCTGCCGAACATTCTGTAATATACCTGCGAGCTGTTATTGCAATTCAGATGTCAAATATTAAAGTGTCCGGTTTTCATTGTCCAGCAGTATATATATAAACATACAAACTCGTGAAGTTTTTTTTAAATCCACTTTGCGAACTTTAATAAAATACAGTGCCCTTCACAGAGGAGTTCTTTGCAGAGAAGGCCCTGAGGATAACAATGTTTCTCTAGGTACAACTGTTCGATACCAGGTGAAGGCACATAGTGGTTGGGATCCCACTTTGAACTGTATGTCCAGTTCCGGTTAGCCTTTCTGTGCATAAAGTGGACTTAAAGCAACAAATCAAATGGTACAAATAAAAACTAGAAAATTAAAAGGACCAGGTCCTGCTATGCGGCGTTTTCATTGGGTGATGCGTGTGGTCAGCCCCATTCATCATTTTTTTCTGGCTTTGGAGACCAGGAGTCCGCTACATTCTTTCCCAAATAACTCCTCAATTGAAGTCAACGCCGAAATTTTGGGGGCTCCCGACGAACCCAGGGCCACTTGCATCAAAGGCGACAGCTCTAGCCCTACTAAATATAACTGATCGACCTATATGTTTGTTTATCTGTGTGCTTTTACACAGACACGAAACCAAGGGAGCTAATGACCCTGCATTTATGATATTCCAACTCACATACAGAACATGACCATTTTGTTCTAAATTTTCCCCTTTGGACTATTTGTAATGAGACAAGTTATATGGTGAAGTGTTTATTGCAACGCGCTATGAAACCAGAAGTCATGGGTTGAAATCCTTGGATAAATCTTGGATGTGCCATCGTCGCTATCAACCCAAAAAAGTAGAAAAGCGGCACAAAATAACCAAAATAGCAATAGAAGTTTGTAATGACAAACAGCATCTCTCCCGAGTCTTCTCTATCGTGCCAGCATACAATGATACTTATGTTCAATTAACAATAATATCTACAAAAACAAAATATCAATTTAAGTACTGGTTTTGGTAAAATATGTAGAAAATTAGTAACCAACTGGTTTCCAGTAGCGCATCTTGCAATGGGCAGTTCCCTCTCTGCAAGTATCCCAACCAATTTGTTTTGCTCTTTCCTGATCACTTACAGCATCACTTTATATATATATATATATATATATATATATATATATATATATATATATATATATATATCCCTTCCAAACACACTATCATTTGTTAACTTTGCCAATTTCACGCGCTCCGTTCCTTGTCATAACCACATTTCTGAAGCCACTCCTTCTCACTTCTTCCTAGCGTTCAGATTTCTGCAGTATACAATGACTACCGTACACCCCACGCAAGACACTTCATTAGTCTCTTTTGTTCTTTGTTCAAGTGTCCTTAAAACTCACTTCTTCTACCTATATTAAAAGCTTCCTTCGTCACTGCTATTCTCACTTCGAGTTCCTGACTTTAGCTCACTGTTTATGATTAGACATATGAATTTGGGGTAAATGCCTATTTCGTCCACTTACAGGAAGTGAAAAATAATTTTAGATGTTCACGATTCATACAAAATTAGGTTGATTTTATAGTACCCTAAGATGGTAGTTAGTGCCTCCTTTGGCATTTTGAGACTACAATTCATTGCATCGATATTTTAACATTTTTTGCAGTCTCTTATTCTCCTTGTAGCTGGAATTTGGCAGAACAGTCTGTTGTGTGAGCTACAGAAATTTTTATTGGGAGGGACGGCCGGGGGGGTTCGGGCCATTGTTGAAACTTCAATAGTAGAAATAACAACATTAATGATGCACAACCGTTTTCCATTTCTTTTACATTTTATGCAGTTAGTATACTGAAATGCTTAGATATTCTATTTTATTAACTTTTACACAGGTCGTTCAAGTAAAAAGCTTTAAAATTAAGGGATACTGAAATGCTTAGATATTCTATTTTATTAACTTTTACACAGGTCGTTCAAGTAAAAAGCTTTAAAATTAAGGGAAAATTTTACGCATTAAATTTATGTGTTTGACCTCTCTCATAAAACTCAATTTTGTAATCTGTGAAACCATTTGTACCGGGTTACTTTTTCTATAATAACTAACAACTTTCTTTATTTTATTTAGAAAAAATAACAAGTTTTCTGCTTTTTGTAACTTGAAATTAAGAATTGAATTTTCCGGGCTGCTGACGGACCGGTCCCCACCCTCCCGACGTCCATGACCTGTACTGGTGTATCCTCTCCTGTCCCATACGCAATACAATAGTCACTGCTGATGCATTTATTTCTAACACCCAATTGCGTAACTCGTACAATTTATAGTCTTGTGTAAAACACATTTTCTTCAGGGCTTAATTTTACTTTTCAGACCAAATTTCATACTTTTAAACTCTATTTGTTATTCTTGCTTAGAATTGTTAGGTCTACTTACGATACACCTCACTCTCAACTTGTTCAAGTCTTTCACCTCGAGTTCTCACTTTTTCTTCCTATAATCTTTGTCTTATGCACATTTGTAAACCCGCACCAGCTCATAGTGATTATATAAATCATCTAACATACTGTTCACTGTCTTTTTATTTTTATTTTTTACAATCATCCCACCTCCCCTTCCCATCGTATAGGCCAGGCATCGCCAAATCGTCTATCGCGAGCTACAGGTAGTACTGTATATCTCACGGGGATAGTATCAATGCTTGTGAATGGTTCGTTACATTACACTGCATCTGATGGTGCTGTAGCCCAGTCAGTATTTGGATTGATTTGATTTGATTGATTTTTCTTAGCTTTTTGCCAATTTTGGCTAATCGCGAAGATTGAGATGAGTGGCGATGATGAAACTGGCGAAGAAACACGGACAAAGAGCAGCCATAAGCAAGGCGAAATACGAACCCGAGACCAGTGACGTCGTGGCGCGCTGTGCTAACCACTCCGCCACGGAGCTCGGGAGTCGGTATTTCGAGAAGCAACAACAAGATCCCACAATACACTAGAATCATTCTCGCAACTAAATCTTCACATTTAAAATCACTCGCATACCAATATAAATAATGAATTTAAAGGTAGTAATCAGGAAAGACAAAAAGCAAAATACCCTTACCTCTGTTCGTTTTCGTCAACTTTCAGTATTTCAATAACTGAACAATAACAATTAACTCCATGGCACTACAACCCTCTGAAGGCTAGGGCCTGCTAAGCGGCCTTTTTCATTGAGCGAGTACATTCGCCCCTGATTTCTGGCTTTCGAAAACGGACTTCCTCTTCAATTAGCTTCCGAACTGTCCTCATGACGCTGCGTCGATGCTGCGTCAACGCCGACAATTTTGATTCTCAGCGGAAAGCGAATCCGGATTCGTTCGCTTAAGGGATGAGAGCGTTCACTATTTGGCTACGCGAGAGACAATTTCAGTAACTTCTAGATCTTATAAAGGTATATTTTAGTGGATTGATAGATCAACCACATAGTAGCTGAGAGTCAACAATCAACAACGTAGACAACTGGCGTACGCAGAGGGGGTTTATGGGGCCTACAGATCCCTCCGAAAGTTTGAGAAAATGAAAATATCACAGCGCAGAACGGTTATTTTGACAAAATCCTCTTTCCTTGTTGGCTGCTTCGAGGAGGAGGGTTTGAAACGTTGTCGATTTTTGTCCAAAGAAGGGGGAAGCGGTTGGTCTAATTGGCTGTTTGACCGCAAGTTCCTTCGTACGTAAACGCGGCAACAGAGGGTCACTGCCAGAAAGGCGGGTCCCGCGCCGGGAGAAACCGCGATTTCACTGTAAATGCAAATCTCCTTTAAAACCACCTCCCCCCCCCCAAGATTACCATTTTAGTCTTTCAACATTTTTTAGAACGTGGGTTAAAAATATTAATTACGAAATATGTTATTGTGTATCCTGCACCCTTGAACGTAGCTATATGATATCCACCTTTACGATTACAGCCCTTACCGAAAAAAAATCCTGTAGTAGCACCGACATTATGATTCGTCGATTTCTTAGAAACTGAAGAATATTAAGCTCCAAAATGTTCTCATTGGCTTTGCAAGTTGGACGACGATCTCTGGTCTATATTAACCTAGAAAGCAGTGGCGTATCCTGAGTTCAACATCTGGACTATCTCGCTATGACACGTGGTCCTAGGCAATGGAGGAAGGAAGCCGATTACTGATTAGGCTCGCGTAAACGCCATGTTTAAGTGGTTAGACACTTCCATTTTGATCGTTCACTGCATCTTCAAGGAAGACACGTTGCTATGCCAACGCTAGGTTACTAACTCCTAAGAAATCAGATTGCCCAATCCTAAGAAATCAGGTTACCAACTCCCAAGATTTCAGGTTGCAAACTCCTAAGAAATCAGGTTGCTAACTTCGGAATCACCATCATCTTATTGATATGAACATTTTTATTCTCAATTTATAGTTGATATTTCTTCAGTACTTTAGTCTCTGTGGTTGAGGCTTCGCAGAGCCTAGCTAGCGTAGAATATACGCTCCTGCTAGAAAGATAGAAAAGCACTGTAAATTAATCACAAAACAATGCCTTCGGTAAACGATGGTGTGCGTATGAGGCGGGTTGTAGGCGTTTGCTGTTGGTGTTTCGTTCGACTTCCTTCAAAGAGTAGAATCATATATTCTTCCTCATTTGAATAAGCCTACTTGTTTGACGTTCTTGCCATTTTCCCTTTCCTGCTTCGTTTAATGGGTTGTTTCGTGTGAGTAAATAAACGAAACCAATGTCAACACACATCCTGCTTCATCACTGGAGGCAACTGGTCATGTTTGGTACACATGACTCGGCCATGCACGCAGCAATGTGTGGTAGGCGAGCGGAGTGTGTCAAAGGAACTCCCACCGTCACCCACTCAGTGATGGAGAAAATTTACAAGGTGTATCTTTTGGCATTTTCCCACAGACTCATACGCACGTACTCAAACCTACAAAAATACTTTTGTTCCCGTAAACAATGTCAAACATTTGCTAGAGAAATGACTGTATAAGGCGTCACACATCAATTTTGCATCCTGCGCCAAAGTGGTTATTGGACTGTATTTCGCAAATTCGAAAATTAGCTTTTATTCTTGTAAAAAATAGAACAGCCAAAACACTTTTATGTACGCTCGACTCTCCACTCCCTGTCTGTAATGCCTCATTTGTATTTGTATTTTATTTACTCGTGACCGACGGCGCGCTAGGAACAACAAAGTCAAGCCAGATGTTTCGATCATAATGACCAACAAGGAGTGATTGATGTGCGCCAGTTTCGGTCATTATCACCGAACTGGCAGAGAATGTGTTAAGCGCGTTGTTCGAGAATTATTGAGGCTTTCAACTCGCAGTTATTCTCATTAAGTGTTATAAATAGTGAGTATTTCTCCAAAATTTCCGGCCGCCGTGGCGGAGTGGTTAGCACATCGCGCTACGACGTCAGATATCCAGGATTCGATTCCCGGCCTGGGCATGGATGATTGCGAGTGTTCATTCATCAATTTCATCACACCATCACTCATCCCCATCTTCGCAAATAAGCCAAAAGTGGCACAAAAAGCGAAGTAAAGTAAAGCAAATCAATTTTCTGCAAAACTACTATTTTTTTATTTTTCAAAAATAGCTGTATTGATCTTTCGTGAAAGTTTGCATTATTTGGATCATTTCTGAAAAAAAAAACTTCGATAGGTCTTACAGTTCCCGAGCTATATCAAATCACAAAATATCCAATATGGCGGACATTTTTAAGATAGCAACCGTCAGCATGGCTACTCGACTGAGAATATCTTAACAATTATAAGTATCTCGCTTTCGTGAAAAACTCAATTATTCGAGACTTAGCCACCGGACTGTGATAAAGGAAACACTTTTTGGGTACTAACCTCCATTTGGAGAAACGTTTTATGGGGCATCTTTCTTAAAGTGCTTTAAAACTTATATCGTTCTAAAGCTTATAAATTAGGCTACAACTTTTATTCCAACAATTTCCTGTGGCTTAATTTATTCAAAAGTTACAAGAAAATGTACTAGATAAATTACATGTTTTAAAGATTTTTTTAAAAAATTACGGAAAAACCACTGACATTAAAGAAAAACCAAACTGAACCTTTCTTAGTATTCCATCTAATGAGGATCGCCATGGCGCCTGAATATTTTCACCTAACATCTGAAATGTAATAGACTATTCAACTTTTGAGATTTTACGGAATTATTCCTGTCATTTGACGTTTTATTTCCTTCATTGGCTAGGCTAATAATGCAGGTCAGGCTAGGGAACCATCGTGTGTGTGTGTGAAAGAGTGCTGTTGTACGCATGCATTGGCGGAAAGCAGGGAGTGAGCGAGGCAGGAGGCTTCGTAGGTCGCGTTTGTGCAGTGGGAATACTCTCGTCATCCGATTCGTGAGTAACAGTGCAGTCTGTTTACAATAAAGATGACAGAAGTAACAGGAGATGGGTTCCGTGAAAAGGAGGCCACATTTCTCCACAGTGTTTTTTTACCTCTCAGCGCAAGAAGCTTCTCCACTCTTGCTCTGCTTCTTACTGGCCACGTGAGGTGCAGTGTGCAGGAAGAAATTTGCACCACACGGAACTGTCGCTTGCCTCCACATGTGCAAGCGAGGAAGCTGAAGTCTGGTGTAGGCTGGTTATATTACACTTCAAACGAGTTGCCTTTATTAAAAAATAATATAATCGGAAATATCAAGAAAGAATATCAGTGTGAGCATAACAATAATTACCTAGGTATATCCAGTGTTTTTATTTCTGACGGTACGCCGTACCGGCACCTTTTGATATACGAGAATAAACACCAATAACGTTTTTCTTTAACGAAAGAAATGAAAGAGACGAGACGAGATTGATCATGTGTCCCGAGACAAACGAATATTTTCGAGACGAGACATCATTTCCACGAGACGAGACAGGCCAAAGTCTCGTCTCGTGGGCAACACTAATCATGGTTACATGTCGTGATAAGAAAAAAGTGTTCTAATGTAGATAGAATAAAGCGAGATGAAAGAAGCGGTAGAGAATTCAAGAGACAGACAGAGAGGGAAAAGGAAGAAGAAGGAAAACATAAGTTAGAGACAGATAAATAAAGAGAAATAGAGAAGCTTCTCGCTTTCACAGAGAAGAGATGGAGGAAGAAAGAAATAGGGAAGCAAAGATATATATATATATATACTCGCGTACTTTCGACGTGGCCAAGGCCACGTCTTGTACGCTCGCATGCGTGACCTTCGGCCACTTTGTGGGCTTAATCATATTATAGATGGGGTAAAATGTCTGCATGTTGTATTGGATGAAGGGGAACAAGTGTATAAGTTCACTAATTTTAAAAGTTTAGAAAGTAACTTTGTGTGTGTATGGGCTCTAATAAGGCACAAATATTCAAAGCATTATTGTCTATTTTCTTAATAATAAACTGAGTAAGTAATAACCGTTTCAAGATTATTAGCTGGATGTCTTGCATAAACGAATTCAATAGCGACACTAAATTGGAAATGCAATATTTACGTCTTTTGTCATTTTCACATTTTTAAACGTAATTGGAAAATTATTGTCTTCCTTTATTTCCCTCAAATTCCTACCTTGCCTCTGTAATAAATTCTGACGCTTGAATTTTGAAATACGAAAAGTTTAGCATAATTCACTTACAGTAGTTTTCAGGGTGAAAATAAACTTTCTTTAAGTTCCCTAGCAACATCCGTTTCCATGGTGAACAACAAGCACCGCAAACTCTCTAAGTAATTGTATGTTATTATACCTCTAAACATTTAATTAAAACAACCACGATGTAGATATTTTCGTATTGAGTTTACCAATATATACGTAAGTAATTGTACCTGGGCTGAAACTGCTTATGTAGTAGATGTCACCCTTGTTTGAAGCACCTTTTCTAACCAAAAGTTGATTCATCTTTTGTTGATCTGTGAGAAATATAATGTATCTCGACAATTAAGAATTGAAGGAAACAATGTGTGCAAAAGAAATGCCCGTGGCAACGGTTGCTAAGGACGTGAAAAAAGGGCATTTTCACCCTTAAGGAAGGGCCAATTGAGCGATTTTTGAATTTTCTCGGTCCTTTGGGACGATTTCATGGGGGGTCGTAATCGGGCGTTTTTCGCCTCCGGGGCTTCCTTCATGGAGAACATTTATGTCAGTGAGTGAGTGAGTGAGTGGTGGGATTGGGGCTATATATATATTGGATTACCAATATATAAGTAAGTAATTGTACCTGGGCTGAAACTGCTTATGTAGTAGATGTCACCCTTGTTTGAAGCACCTTTTCTAACCAAAAGTTGATTCATCTTTTGTTGATCTGTGAGAAATATAATGTATCTCGACAATTAAGAATTGAAGGAAACAATGTGTGCAAAAGAAATGCCCGTGGCAACGGTTGCTAAGGACGTGAAAAAAGGGCATTTTCACCCTTAAGGAAGGGCCAATTGAGCGATTTTTGAATTTTCTCGGTCCTTTGGGACGATTTCATGGGGGGTCGTAATCGGGCGTTTTTCGCCTCCGGGGCTTCCTTCATGGAGAACATTTATGTCAGTGAGTGAGTGAGTGAGTGGTGGGATTGGGGCTATATATATATTGGACTCGCGTACTGTCGACGTGGCCTTTGGCCACGTCTTGTACGCTCGCATGGGTGACCTTCGGCCACGTTGTGATCGCAATCATGTTTTAGATGGGGTTCCTCAATGATCTTAATGACTTTGAAAATGTCTGCATGTTGTATTGGATGATGGGGAACATGTGTAGAAGTTCGCTCATTTGAAAAGTTTAGAAAGTAACTTTATGTGTGTATGGGCTCTAATAAGGTACAAATATTCAAACTATTATTGTCTATTTTCTTAATAATGAACTGAGTAAGTAATAACCGTTTCACGATAAGTAGTTGGATGTTTTGCATAAACGAATTGAATAGCGACTAAATTGAAAATGCAATATTTACGTATTTTGTTATTTTCACATTTTTGAACGTAATTGGATAATAACTGTCTTCCGCCATTTCCCTCGATTTCCTAGCTTGACTCTGTAATAAATTCTGATGCTCGTATTTTGAAATTCGAAAAGTCTAGCATAATTCCCTTACAGTAGTTTTCGGGGTGAAAATAAACTTTCTTTAAGTTCCCTAGCAACGTCCGTTTCCATGGTGAACAACAAGCACGGCAAGCTCTAAGGAATTGCATGTCATTATACCCCCTAAACATTTAGTTGAAACAAGCACGATGCAGATATTTACGCATTGAGTTTACCAATATATACGTAATTGTATCTGGGCTGAAACTCCTTATTATGTAGATGTCACCCTTGTTTCAGGCACCTTTTCAAAGCCAGGAGTTGATTCATCTGTGTGCTATTGATCTGTGAGAAATATAATGTATCTCGACAATTAAGAATTGAAGGAAACAATGTGTGCGAAAGAAATGCCCGTGGCAACAGTTGCTAAGGACGTGAAAAAAGGGCATTTTCACCCTTAAGGAAGGGCAAAGTGAGCGATTTTTTAATTTTCTCGGACTTTTGGGACGATTTCATGGGGGGTCGTAATCGGGCGTTTTTCGCCTCCTGGGCTTCCTTCATGGAGAACATTTATGTCAGTGAGTGAGTGAGTGAGTGGTGGGATTGGGGCTTTATATATATTGGATATATCTTTGCTCCCCTTTTCATATATATATATGGAAGCAAAATATAAAAAGAAAGAGAAGCGAGTGAGAGAGAGAGAGAAAGTAATAAAGAAGCCAGAAAGAGAAAATAAGAGAGGATGACGGAGACAGAAAACGAGAAAAAGAATAGAGGACAGAGAGAGAGAGAGAGAGAGAGAGAAATAGCAGAAGAACAATAGAGAAAGAATAATGAAGAAAGATACAGTAGATGGGAGAGAAAACATAGAAAAAGAAATGATCGAGAAGAGAGTAAGTAAACACGAACGAAGAGTTCTGAGAAAAGAACATTAGAAGGAAGAAACAAGGAAAGGGTTGCAAATAAAAGGGAGGGAGGAACTACGCAAAATTTCCTTATTCCAAGGGGAGAGGGATCATCAAGCCTGGATCTTCCATGCTGAAATGCTCATGCCCATGAGCTCTTGTGATGAACACAATAACACATTTGAAGAATACCGGAACCTTTCTTCCCAGAAAAGAAGCACTGGTTCCCATTTTCCCTTTCTCTAACATTTTCTGCTGAAACTTTGAAACTTACTTATTCCGAGAAGTCGACTGGAAATATCCAGAAGTAAATATACTAATATTTATTGCCCGCTGATGTGCTCCTTGGGATTCGGTTTCTGCGTAGAAGTTGGTTATAAAATCGACCACCTCACCTCGCTCACGTACCGGCCATTGTGTCATTGTGTACCGGCTCCGCTTGTCTGAGGCTTGCATTGTTGCTCAGTCCATTGTATCAGCCACAACAATTATGAGCCGCACCAGATATAATACCCTGAAGTGGCGGAATGACAGGAACTATATATATATATATATATCCCCAAAGGCACTGGCGTTATTGGCAGGGGGAGGAGGAGACAAAGGGAACGAGTCCCCCTCGATGATCCAGGGACAGAGGACAAGGGCCATGGGCGTCGCCAGAAATTTTGCAGGTGGAGAGGTAAGGCGAACGATAAAACTTGCATAGAAGACATAATAGATAAATATATATTTTTTATTACACAATAATAAATATCATAAAGTAATAAAACAAACCAGTTTTATTCCGAATTATTGTTTATTTTTTGGATTTAATTATAGAATATGGAAATACAACCCCATTCCTTTATTTTTCATTCAATTTCGTCGATGTAATGCGGCTTTTACTTTGCTTATTCCGTTCGAATACCAACTAAACGAACTGTACTTCCGTTACCAACAATAAAAATAACAACAGAAATCACGTATAGCTTCTACTTTCGTCTCGTTTACATTTATGTATGTGATTTTGCCAGGGAGCTTAAAATTCTCAAGCGTCGCGTGCCGCTTCGGAGTGAAATATCCCTAAATAACGTTCTTTCTTTTTGCCGAAACACTTGTCGGCGAACTATAAAGGCTCTTACCATTAAATGCAACAATTGAGGCATGTTTTATTTCAGTTTAAACACTGTTAATTTTTTTACATGATTATTTTTCCAAGATTTTCACTTTTAGTTTAATTAGCAGTATTATTACAATAGTTAACACAAAATGCACAAAAGCAATATTAAGAAGAAAATAAATGCAATAACATGCTGTACCGTAGACTATAAAATACATAATACTATAGCCTTTATGCTTAAATGCAATCATTAAAATAACGTGTTCATATTGCTATGTATTTCAAAAATATATTTTCTACTGCAATATGCTTCTTTTATGCAAATTATGGGTATATCATCGCCATCAGTATTCTACCATGCATGGCATTTTTTGTATAAGTTAATTGATTTCATCGAAATATTTAATGGAGCAAAGTCAATGGAAATATGGTCTCCGCATAACTTACAATTATTTGTTTCGAAAATTTGAGGGAATTGTGGCTACAAAGTCTAGAATAATACTTATTAGGGCAGATATTTCTGAGCTTTCCGAACATAGCGTGATTAACACATAAAATTGCTGTAATTTTTCTGTGACAGATAAAGGCAGCAGTGGATTATAATCTTTTATAATTATGTAGTTTTTTTTTTAAAGAGAGAGAATGAAATAATGTAAAAACTCTAATAGTGCGAATTAAATCCTTTACCACAACTTAATTCATCTCGAGAAATGTATATTAACGGTATTAACAATCTTTGCAATAAACATAATAAACTCCAAATATTTCTTCCTTAGCCAACAATAAGTATACGATAAGATATGTCGCCAAGGGAGAGTAACTTTTAAGACTTTCGAACATACTATTGTTGTGGACAAAAAGTGGCATTTTATCTGACAATGTTTGTGTAAACGTTTCTTACATATCTTTGCGAAATTCTAAATGTAACTAAAAACGAGGGAGGGAGTTTTGTGGACACTTTTTAAATTATTTTCCAGAAGAGAATGGAATGACATTAATTTTACTATTCAAAATTTCTTTAAAAATGTTTTTTCTTTAACACTTTCGCCCATTTTAATTGTCTGAATGCACATGCGACTGAATGTAAATAATGTTATTTGCTATAAAGAGGAAATAATTCTTGAATCTATTCATTTCTCCGAGCATTTCGATCTTTACTAACGAATTAACCATATTCCTGAACATGTCCTTAAAATATGAAGTAAAAAAATGTTTCTAATATTTATTTACTTACATTTTACGACGGATAATGGCTAATAATATCCTAATTAAATTATAAAGAGTTATTTCAACGAGAAGGTGGGTTAAGAATTATTATATTCTATATACAACCAAAAGTGCAATTCCGAAATTGATCCATTTCTTTTTCAAAAGCTGAGGAAACTTATATGAAACTGACCTTACCAAAGTTGACGAAAGATTGCTATTGTTAGGAGTCGAGTATTTCATATAGAAGAAGCAGTTCTCACCAACCAGCAAATGTGAGACTTCATCTGCAACCAAGTGCAAACTTCTCACTGGCTTGGCGCTTAGCCCAATGTGGAGACTTTGTGTGTTGGTATTTAACTCTCTACCCCAAGCGACTTGTCACATATTGTACATCAAGGCCCACAGGGGGGATTATGGTGCAGATTGCGCCATCGAATTTTTTTGGAGAGATTTTTTTCCTTAATGTAATATAAAATTCAACATTTATATATTTTTCCAAAATAAATGTAAAGACGTTTACACCTTAGATACACCATATTTAATCCATTAGATGAAGAAAATGAAGTATTTAGAGGTAGCGATGCCCACAGGTGGGTTTTTGGACTCACGTTATGTCCAAGCAACTTATTTTGTTTGGGAGGGGGCCGATTTTTTGTGATGGGAATTTGATGTGAAACTGTACAGCATTTGGCACAAGTTGAATTACGTTATTAACTATCCATTGCTGTTACATAAATAACAAATTCTAGACTGCCAAGGAAACTGTAACGGGTAGTAAATTATTAAGGAAGGGTATATCCAACAACACACTGGATCTTAAATCGACACATGGATTCTGGTAGGGGATTGAGGATTAAACGTTGGGGGAGGAGGGGGGCAATATCCGGCTATTGAATATCAGTGTTAAATATTAGATTATCCTGGGAATTTTAGTTAGAGAGGCTGAGCATTAAATTTGGGGGGGGGGATATCCAACTCTTTTGTATTAATATTACGTCTGAGATTGTAGCGGAAAATGGGTTTGGGGACGGATTAATATCTAAGTACTCTTCAATATCAACAGTAATTCAAAAATTTTGGTTGGAGGATTGAATATTAAATTTGAGGGGAGAAGATATGGAGCTCTTAATAAAGTGTAAAATCTTAGATTGTCAAGGGATTTCTTTAGGGTTCGAACATTATATTTGGAAACTATATTTAGCGATATGGTATGCCCACGTTTCGGTGCCGAACATGGGAAAAGATAAGCTGGAAAAGAGTAAATATCGACGGATGCTATGAAAGTATTGACGTCCCATTAAATTAATATTCTTGCAAGCCTGTAAAGAAATGGATATAAAAATTTTCTTGTTCGCTTCGCTCGCAACGTTGTGTTACAAAAATGCGTGTCTGGCATTTTCATGAGACGATTGTGAAGAATTATACTGTAGCTGCATTACAAGACATAAACAATATTATCGATATTTATTAATAATATAATTTCTTAAAATATAATGGTTTCGTGTCGGCATACTGCTTCATTTAAAGCAGTTGAGTCATTTTGATGATATGGTTCTATTAGCAATATTATTGTATTATTGATTCCTTGTAGGCTATGCTGCAATAGTTGTAGTACTAACTGTGTACTTCATAGTAACGCCTTGCACATTACTCGATAAAATAGGAAAATAAATAGTGTCAAATTCGCATTTCTAACTTATTGTTGCAGGGTGAATTTGCTTTAGCAAGTGAAATTTGCACTTAAGTTGAAATCCATGTAATTATTGCTATGGATTAATAAAAAAAAGTTCTAATTACCCCAAGCAGAGGGGTGAGTTCTTTGAAGGAGGCACCTTATTATATTCTCGGCCTTGGGATTTTCTAGCTAGTGTTCTGTAATTTTCGATCTTAATTTGTGTAAGGCTTTGTGTTAAATACCCAAATTGTGGGTTATTCAAATCTTGTTCTCCAACCACAAACACTGTTTAAATACATATTTATATAATTATGACATTTGAGATTGCTAGCTTTCCGTTATTTCGAAAATTCGAACCATTAAAAAATATGGACAGTTTAACAGGCTATTGTATTAAAATAAAATGAATTATTACGTATTCACCCAAAATATTTTGAGGGTCTACGGTCTAGCTGACGGATTGAAACTTCTGTTTAAGGAGAACGGGCAGATGAAGTATAGTGTTCAATAAAGCTTAAAAAAACGTTACTTTCAGTAGACACGCTATCGTAAATAAATACTTGATGCCCTGGGAAAAGCCCCTTAGTCGACTATGGTGTTGAACACGAATCTGGTTAAACAATAATTGTTGCAGACTGTTGTAAGAGTAAATTTCGTTTCGATGCGATGTAGTGAGAATGCATTTTGTTGTGTTATTACAGGGTTACACGTATAACAGGCTATTGGTTATTTTAAATCAAGCTGTCTACAGTTAAATTATAACGCCTTTGGTAGATTTAGCGGGAGGGGTCTGGGGGCACGTGCTCTCTCCAGATCCCTGACATAATAGTACTAATAGTAAAATGCCTTAATGATTTCTGATTATAATTTTTTGTATCTGCTGTACTTTTTCTTTCGACATGGTATTTGGAAATCAAAGTTAGAAGAAATTGTTCCAAGCAAGGGATTGACGATATCGTAAATTCGATATCGCGATATATTGTTAGCAAGATATCGCCATTTATAACATGATACGATAATTTTTCGTATCGTAAAATCAACGACATTGCCCCCATGGAGATTCGGAGGATTTTTTCCCAGAGGGGAAAGGGGAGGGTAAACTAGGCACATTTTCTCCCGTAAAAATAGGTATTGTCCCCTCAAACAAAAAAATTCTTTAGTTTGAAGTTATCATGTTCCTGCAATGCCCTGGACTGGTATGGAATCATATGTGTGAAATATGTATTTCTTGATTTACTGTCGTTTTCCCGGACGTCCACGATTGCACTATATACAGTAGCCGTGATACTTTTTGCCACTTTTGCCCCCGCACTATGCTAAACCTTACGTACCACGAGAAAGTAAACTAGCTTTACCCCCCTCCCCAGCTTTGGAACCCAATCGCCGCCACTGACTATATATATCGTGTGACCTAAATATAATCTTGGGAAATGGTATTTGCTGTATTCAGGGCAGCAAAACATTATTAGTCATACCTCTGAATGCTGACAAGATTAATGTGATGCGCGAGAAACCTGTGATTTGTTGTTATGGATCCCTGACATAATAGTACTTATAGTAAAATGTAAACAAGGGCCTCCCCCATGGCGCAGTGGTAGCGTCTTTGCCTTGTAATCAAGGGGTCCCGGGTTCGATACCCGGTGGAGGCACAAGTGGTTCGGATCCCACTTTAAACTGTAGGTCCAGTCCCGATTAGCCTTAATGTGCATAAAGTGGACTTAAAACAGCACCTCAAACTAAAATGTAAACAGAAGCAGTCAGTGCTAAATAGTATATTATTATGAGATGTGCCGGAAAAGAAACTCAAATAAATCATCGTTTTGGGTAACTACGAATGATAGTTATGCACAGTTGATCTGCGCTTGATTAAAAAGTATAACGAGATGCGCCAAAAACCTGAAATTTGTGGTTCTGAGTAACTATGAATATCATCAATGACGATGGTGGTGCGTTCGCAGATGTTTCCATGAAGCTCCAGTACTATCACTACTTTTTATCGCGAATTTGCAATAGGAACAAACTGCAGAGTTGCTTTCCTTTTCAAAGTGTTTCCAGATAATACTTCTACCCATCTTGAAAATACAAAGGATTTCAGCAATAACGAAATCAACCCTCTTTGTTCGTTTCACCCTTTGTGAAATCTTATCGAACCAGTAGACGTAGAACCTAGATACTTCCATTATCACTTTGTTGCTAATCCAACTATTTTTTGGGGGGATGTTTCACCCTTTGTGAAGACACCCAAATGTCGAAACTACTTTCCACGTAGTATACTCTGAACTGCATTTTGCAGACCAAGGAGGCTCTGTGGTCTGAACTCAGCCAGAATAATCTCTGTGGGACTTGTGTCGTGTGCTGTCCACATGCGTTCGTGATCGTCCTTTCATCAATTTCATGTTATCACTATTTATCCTCATCTTCGCGATTAGCAAGAGTGGCAGATGCAAAGTAAATAAAATCAATCAATCAAAACAATTATTTTCGGAGTATGGCTAACAATAACTTGCATTTCGTGAGTTAGGTTTCACGAAAGCGCTGTGAAAACCACTTGTTTCTGTGTGGTCATAAATGAGTTGGAAAAGAGCGGAGTGAGAATTATTTTTAATTGCACAATGTCGCAGCAATATTTCTGATTTGGTTTGCGAAATGTTTGCAATCGCTTAAAATGCAAATAAGTTGCGTATCAAAGGGCCTTGAAAGTAGTTATACCATGAAGATAAAGTTGGATACGTCAAGCATAGGTGCACAAAGATATTTTTTTAAAGAGAGGTGGGGGGGGGGGAGGAATCATAGCTGAATAATAATCTTGAGCACAATTGTGATTAGAATATTGAAGTGAGATAATTATATTGCACTATTTTTTACAGTAAAATGTAGTTCAAAGAGGTGTTCTTACCCTCATCACCATTGGGTGCGTTAATGACGTCAACACATTCAAGATTACAGCGTTGACAAGCTAAACATATAGCTATATAATTTTGTGTATGTGGTTGAGTGGAAGAAATGACTTTGATACTTAACTCCGCCATTTAAAACAAGACGTTAATAAAAAATATATAAATAAAGAGAAACGTTGAATCTGGATTTACAGCGTATCCGGATTCGAAAAACCTGGTCCCAAGGATCCGGATTCGAAAGTTTCGGTTCCCGGATCCGAATCTGTCCATACCATACTTCGGAGGGCATGGTTATTCAAATACTCTTCTTTGTCCTTTCCTTCTACTCTTTTATTTATTTCCATCTCTTCTCACCTTTTTCTTTTTTCCGTCTCTTTTTCGTTCTTTCGTTAATCTTTCTTTCATTATTTTTTACTCTTTATTTATTTCCATCTCTTTCTCACCCTTTTCTTTCTTTCCATCCCTTTTTCGTTCTTATTTTCTTTCTTTTCGTCTCTTTTTCCTTTCGTTCTTATTTTTTTCCTTTTCGTTTTTCTCTCTCCCTTCTTTTTCTCTGCATGTGTGTGATACTTTCTTCTATGGCCACAGGCTTGACGATTCCGCGATCTGCTGCTGCTACTCTGAAAAATATATAATGGGATCTCACAATTAGCTTAATCATTCTACCTTTTATGTGAACAAGACGCGAACAAACATTGTCAATATATATATATATATATATATATCTGGAGAGTGAGTATCCTCTACAATGCCTTAGAAAAGCGTAACAAAAATATTGATTTATTCTGTATATCTTGCATGCAATTTAAAAACGCTGTAATGAAAACACACTCAAATAACGCCCACTAAAACATGTATGATAATTAGACTTCGGATTTTTAGGTTCTAAAATATGTGCTTTTAGGTTCCTAAAATAAACTCTAAAAATCCTAAAATAGGTTCTAAAAATCTTAAATTAATATAAAACTTCGACAGTTGTTGCGTTTTTTAATGATACGCTGACATAACTTGTTATTTCTTATTTACCTGCAAAGATAAGAATAGGTTAAAAACCTAAAACCGAGGTCTAATGATGACCTGTATCTCTGTTTCATTCTGTAACATGAACTCACTAACTGGGCGTCAGCCTGTTGGATTCATTAACGCAAATAAATAAATCAATGACTGAAAAATTCTCGTGTAGCCCACCAATTTGGAGATGCTGAACACCCTGATTAGCGCTCCGCTGGGTCTTTGGTAAGTTATCTTTCGAGAAACTGACAGGATAATCCAAATTCTGAAATCTGCTTCTAGAGCGTTCACCTTAATCATGGTTTGCTGCCTTCCACATGATACCACGCAAGGTAATATGGGAACTGCTAAGAAGGAGGAAAGTCCCACCAAGACTATTCAGAGCAGTAAAGTCGATGTATGAGAAAGTAGGAGTTGTACTACTGCACAGCGAACATCACAAACCTATATTTACGTACTGTTAATAGTGCGGGTCGTACGCGAGAAAATAATACACTTCCTGATAGAAAGTAGCCACTTTACGCACATGTAGATTTACATAAAGAAGTAATATCAGAAAGGGATCTCATCCAGCATTTTCTTTTTTAAATGTCGGATATTCGAAAATTAAACTTCTTTATATCTCTATGCGGCTGGTTTCAAGGGATAGAAACCAAATCATTGTACTAAAGATATAATACTGAATCTGCAAATTTCCTTTTAAAGTCTGGTCAGTTCATCCATATTGAAAAATGGCCGCCAATCAAAATTGAAAATCACGTCATAACTTGATTTATGTGTGTTTGTAAAAAAAATGTAAAGAGACTAAACTTGAAGAGAGTCTTTATATTTTTTACAATATTACAAGTTCGTGTGCGAAACTCTTTGTAAACTTGTTTGTCTATTGATATACTTGTTACGTGTGAATTGTGCCAAATGAACGTGGAAATGAGTGACTGGGGTTTGATCCTTGTAAGAAACAGAGATACAGATACAGAGAAACAGAGATTCGTCTTGCTACGCTACGCACAGAACAAATGTACGATGCACAAGAACTGTAAAGTTACGGATGATGATCGCAATACTATGGATGCCGAATGCTTCATTTACATTGGTTTGTTCCTTGGATAAGAAGTGGGAAAGGAAGCAGAAGAACTTCTGACTCCAGTTTCCCATGACCATTTTTTCCCATCTCTCACGTCTTCTTCAACAATAGCATGAAGCAGCAGGTACTTCGTTCCTTGCTGGAGCCTTTTTTCTTTCATTGTACATGAGCAAGCGACCTTGGCTTGCAAAATACGTTCCCATTCTCTTTCGAGATCCAATAGAATTTGCAGCTACTTCTACTCGTGTACGCCCTTTCATTGTGCAACCCTGCTCGCATTTATTTTAAAAAAATCTAAATTTCCATTAATAAAAAAAAAAAAATCTCCCTTGTATTAATTAGAGAGGTTTCGTTTATTTCGCTAATACTTGTAGTTTGGGTTTGTAATTTAAACTTATATGTACTCTGTCCCGATTAACTCTGGAGCAAGAGAGCGAAAACAAGTATCTGCGGAAGTAGTGATGCGAAACTGCTCCACCAATGAACGTGAGAGAACGGGATTGCGTGGAGGAGGAAAGCGACTGAATTTAACAGCCTTCCCATCAGCGTGTACTGCTTCACTCTGTCCACTCGATTTCACCCCCTTCTCTCCGCTATGCGTGGCCTAGCTTCAGAGATGCCACGGACAGGGTACATCATATTAGTTTCTTTGGTAGGACACTTTTTTAAATACAATTTTAGTAATCCTAACTAGGAATAAGCTGGATAACGAATACTTTTATCCGTTCATGCAACAATAATGATACTAACAATAATTATTATTAATTTAGGGCCTAAATATGTTTATTAATAATCATGGCAACCAATTAATAACTTTACCACTTGTTTCGGACCTCTCTAGAAATATAATTGTAGATACGTGTCTGGTTCGGGAGGAAAGAGACTGTTAGTTCAAAGATTAAACATCTATTTTTTTTTTAAAAAAAAAAGAATATATATCACCTTTAGCGGTGGGTTTTATCATTCAATACAGTAATTACGCTCGTCTGTGGTTGAATGGTTAGTACTACTGTCGGCGTTGGTGTCAGGGGTCGTGGAGCCTTCCGGATGGCGCAGTGGTAACATTGTCTCCTTGTAATCAAGGAGTCCCGGGTTCGATACCAGATGGAGGCACATAGTTGTCGGATCGTAGCTGTAACCTCGATTAACCAATATGTGCATAAAAGTGGACTAAAGACTCAAAAACTCAAGTCAGGGGTCCCGGTTTCGATCTTTGGTGGGTGTCGGTATTGATCCAGCTTCGTCAGGTCAATTGAAAAACTATTTGAATAGATGTAACTGGCTTGGTCTAGAAAGCTTACAGCGGCGATGGGACTCGATGGGCTCACCATGGCACCTAATGGTGACCCTCAAAAGACTGTTGCCTCACGCAGTTTTAGTACTGGTTTTAGAACACAGTAATTATAATTATTTACATATGTATGAATGATGATTACCTAGTCCGGCCATAAATACTGTTACAAACTTTCGGCTTGGACTGTACATCCGGTAGTCAGGCTCATGAACCATGGTTGTGCTGAAGTTCACTCCTGACCATTGTGTGTTAGCTGCGAAAGAGCAAGCGTGTATCTTCTTGTGCTTAGCATGGAGTGGGGCGAATATGAAAACAAGAGTAGCCGTAATTGCTCTGCATATGGTTGGGAAGTCACTCACTGAGATTTTCCAGCCCCTAAAAATCCCGAAGATCAGCAAAAGGTTTGTGTATCAGACAATCCAGAGATTCACTGAGACTGGAAGCATGAAAGATCGCCCAAGAGTTGGTCGACTTCACACCGTATGAACAGCAATCGATGTTCAGGGTACTTAATGAAGACCTTGGAATTGGAGCTTACCGGTGGAGTAATGGAAATTTCCTGACGGCACAAGTGAAGAAGCAGAGGGAACTGAAATCGAGATGGCTCCTGCAGCGGTACGTTGCCAGTGGGCATTGCAGGATTCTCTTCTCTCATAAGAAATTGTTCACCACTGAATAAAGTTTTAACCGCCAAAATGAAAGTGGGTATGCTTCAAACTCACGAGGAAGTTTGTGAGAGAGTTCCCAAAAATCAGAGATGCCATCAGCCCTCCTCAGTCATGGTTTGGTGGGGGTGAGCTATGAGAGTTCCACCATGCCTCATTTTTTAGAAAAAGGGCTTAAAAGTCGTGCGAAATTGTATGTAGAAAGTGTCTTGGACCCTCTCGTGACACTGTCGAACCAAACAATGTTTCACAATGAATCCTGGATGTTCAAGAAATATTCTGCCCCAGCTCATAAGGCAAGGATAACGCGACGGTGACTGAAGACCAGCGTACTCGATTTCATCTCCACTTTTGATTGGCCATCTGATAGCCATGAGCTCAGTACCTTGGACTACAAACTGTGCCCAGAGCTAGAGGGGACTATCTGAAAGAAAAGGCACCCTATAATTGAAATTTAAAAGCGCTCCTTGATAGCAGCAGTTGCGGACTTTCCCATCAAGACCATCCGTGCTACAATAGATGCCTGGCCAGGAAGAGTTCGAGCCTGTGAGAGTGCGAAAAGTGGACATTTTGAAAACTGATTGGTGCTATTTGTGTGTAATATAGGTAAGTGTAACATACTAAGAGAACATTTAAAAATCTGAAACCATATTCAATTTATTCACAAAATAGTGTGTAACAGTATTTATGGCCAGACTAGGTAGATACAGCTGATGATGAGACACTTTCAAGGAAAAATCGGGCCCACGCTGGGACTTGGAACCAACGCTGAACATTCGGTGGCGAAATCTTGCGTTGAGCGCTCTACGTGCTGGATCACACAAAGGGCGTTACATGCACACTTTAAACATTATAAATGAAAACAAAATCGCATCAACGAAAACCTGCAATATTATTTTCTTTACGGTGAGCGATATCTAAAAGCAACATTTTGAAACCAAGAGGAGACTTAACTTGCACAACCAAGATTTTAGCAGTTATTTGCTCCAGCTGCTACCGCTGCTCTTACGTCACAACCATCTAAAACAAAACATTCAACACAGCGCTTTCACTAATTCACACCCTCCTATGTTAACAGCTGCACAGTGAAGCGTGATGAAGAAATAATAATTGAAACTGTGGCGTATTCAAGCGAGGGGTTACTGGCTTGAATGTCGCCTCACCCCCCCCCCCCATCCCCAATCTCCTCGAAACAAAAATAAGTTAACATCACGTGTTGATAAAAAAAAAATACGTTGCAAAAAACTTCCGTTATTATAAATGTACTTAATAACTACTGCAATGAAGGCAAGTGTACTGAATAGCCTCCCTCCAAAAGAAAATGTTTTGACCAATAAAATAATAATGCGCAAATGGTGCAAGAGTCTCCGTGAACAGCAAATAAGATCCGAAGTAAAAATGTTTCTACCTTACGATTGTTATGGTATTCGTCACAGTTTTGGTAAAATGTAACATATTATTATTATTATTATTATTATTATTATTACAGTTATTAGATTTTTCATGCATATTGTTGATGTCTCGTTAATTTTTTTGTGTGTAAAAATATAATGTACTAGAAACTGTAACGGAGACTCTATTTCATAGTTCTGTAGGAGACTCAAAACTGGTATCGCCGTCATAGCTTCTGCTGGTGTGTATTAACGCTATTCGTATATTAACATTATCGACCTCAAATCAAGATATTTCGGATTCAATTAACAGTGGTGACGGAGCATTTGAGCTTCATATAGATCCAATACCAATTACACTATCTATGCTAAATTTCTATTTGTTTCTTTGATTAATTGGTTAATTTTCCTTCGTTTTATTACCAATTTCGGCTAATCGTGAAGATGATATGATGAGATTGATGAAGGGAGACGAACAAAGAACACCCATGCCCATGCCGGGATTCGAACCCTGGACCCCTGGCATCGTAGAGCGGTGTGCTAATCATTCTGACACGGAGGTCGCCAACTTTTCTTTGCATTCTTTGCCAATTTAGAAAATAATATTATTGCAGGATTCTATTTTACGTTGCTCGAACATTTTTTCTTGTTCCTTTAAACATAACGATGTCATCATTTTTCATAATACGAGAAATCATTCTCATACAACCGAATACCAGTAAATTTGCAACACGGTCGCAACAGGATACATGCAAGTGGGGACATGGGAACTTCTCGAGTGGGACACGTGCCCCTGCTCCCTCCCCATTAAATCCTCCAATGGGTAATTTGCTAAGGTAACAAGTGATAAACCGATAAGTGTTGAATTCTGATGAGAATTTTTATATACATTTTTTACAATTCTTATGTGAAAGCAAATTTGTTCAGACATGGGATCAGGAAATTTTTAAGTGAATTTTCTCAAAAGATGTGTAAAAATCTGTGGCAGTACAAACAAAACATTTCCAACATATGCTGTGACAAAAGTACGTGATTACTTGTAATTGATAATTAATTTAATTACAATTAGTCTTATTCGCCAGAGTTAAGGGGTTGCGCACATCCGCTTCCCGGCGTCGTTCCAGCAGCTATACATAGGCACGCGTTGGAGGGACACAATAATAAAATGAAGGCATTGTATTATGTTCCTAGTTCTATTTACGGCTCATAATGAATGCAGTGGCGGATACAGAAGTTGCAGTTGGGAGCCGAATCAATTAATTCAAATCTACACTTGCACTCTTTTATGTAAATAATATTGTAAAGATTGGGTTGATCTTCACTGTTTTTTCATTGTATTTAATTTACATCTGGCCAGCTACTACGTAGAAGGGCCTATGTTTTTATGTGTTTGCATGTATGTGTATATGTGCTTATTTGATTATGCTTTACTGAACATGAGATTCCCCTATGCTTAGCTACCCAGTTGGGGAGAACTATAGTGAGGTACACTGTAAACAGGAACCAAGCTGACTTCCATATTTCAGCGATTAGAGTATTGTTTTGCAAAAATATGGATCCAGGGATGGAATATTCTGTAGATGCTTATTATTGTATGTCGTTATCATAATTCTTTCCATTCCCACGGTAAACTGAACGATGATGAGCAGTAAAGTGAATAAACAGACCCAAATTTAAACTGTAGATGCAATTCTGATCATTTCATCATGAGCATGAAGTGGGCTTAAATCAAACTTTCAAAAATATTCTCTTGGCTGTTTAATTGATTTGCTATATTTTACTTCGCTTCTTGTGCCACTTTTGGCTATTTTACGAAGATGGGGATGAGTGGATCTGATAAAATTGATGAATGGACACTCATGAACATCCATGCCCAGGCCGGGATTCGAACCCGGGACCCTTGGCTAACCACTCCGCCACGGGAACCGGCTCTCTTGGCTGTTAAACTTGGGGATAAAAGACATCTGAGTCTTCAAAAATATTAGGCATAATAATGTACAAAAATACGTGGCAGTTGGGAAGAGGGATCGTCCCTATCGCCCTCCCCGTGGATCCGTGCGTGAATGAATATTAAAGATTAAATGTATATTTGTATACTACGGGGCGGGTAAAGCAGATTTCCTTCTCTTATATTAAATATTCTAAACTTAGTGCGCTTGGTTTGGTTTTGCAGATGGTGTGAATGTTATGTGCTGAAGCAAGTATTAAGCTGAAGTGTCCCAGTCCCACGCCCCACCCCCACCCTGGACATGTAGTCATGTTTGAAGGAATAATATCGAAGTCACCGAAAAAGGGTGAGGCCCACCCTTCCACCTGTTTGTGAAAAAAGATGGACCTCACTTAAAATGTCTCTCAGTGATTGATGACCTGCGGCTTTTATTTCAACTACCCTCCGGAAAAGGCTCCTTGTCTCCACCTTTTCGCAAGTAGGACAGATTCACATGTTCGCGGCTAGTTTGTTGAATTTGTGCAATAAGTAAAGGTCGGCCGGTCGCTTTTCTAAAGAGTAAGTATTAGTTGAAGGCCATAAAATGCAAAGTCTGGCGTCCCCTGCAGTCTCCACACTGCGCAGTAGGAACTTGCCGATTCCAAGAAAGTGTGATAAGAATAGAAATATGAAACCTTCTGCAGTCGCGATAATTGCACATGGGGTTTTATGACACTCAGATTGAAGAAAGCAATGGGCTGTTCTCACTTGTTTTGTAAGGGTTGGACCAAAGACCAGAACGTCCGCACCCATCGTCTAATGGTATTGGATTATGGTGTTTTTCAAAATACTGTTCTTCATGGACAGGTGGGACGCCAGAAAACTTATACCCATAGACAAACTAGGAGCTTATACCCCGGCCACAATATCTCCTGACCCCCATTCACAGCGCAGACAGAGGGTATAAGTTTCGTGAAACGTTAAGATGAAATGTTTCCCTTGACATTGGATTATGTTCTCTTGTTGACATTGCTGTTGTGAATTTTCAGTTTGTATTAATAATGCTGCTAATTACACCAAAAGTGGAAAACTTGGAAAAAACTCGTACTTTGAATACTCTAAACACTCAAAATGCTGACCAAGACAGAATTTATTGTCAAATAAACACACTATAAACGCGACGTTTCAACCTTATAGCAAGGTCTTCCACAGACTCAACCAGGGCACTACTTACATTAAGCAACAAAGTCTTCTTCTGTAGCTGTTTCTACCTTCAAAGTGCCTCTTTTGATTCGTCACCACACTTGTCACAAAAAAGTTTTCCACAAACTCTAGAATAAGCGTCATTTGCAGCAGTGTGGTTTTGTAGCCACATTTTCATATAACCCTATTTCTGGGGCTTCAACTGATGAACATTATGTTCCCGATCACGTGAAACGAGAAGTATTTGACAGTAATAACCTCACTGGAGTAATTGGCAAATTACGTAAATAAATATAGATAAATGAAACGAAATATAGCTATACTTATTGTAGCAAAAGGTATGCGCTATGATTGATTGATTTGCTTTATTTTACTTCGCTTTTTGTGCCACTTTTGGCTGATTTGCGAAGATGGGGATGAATGATGATGTGATGAAATTGATGAATGAACACTCACAAACATCCATGTCCTGGCCGGAATTTGAACCCGGGATCCCTGTTGTCGTAGCGCGATATGCTAACCACTCTAACCAGAAGGTATACGGCTATGGTTCTCAACCTTTGTGAGACCACGGCCCGGTAAAAACAACTTTATTCGTAAATACCTTTCCATGCTTTAAAGTTGATAAGTAAGTATTAATAATAATTAATAATATCATAATCATAAAAACTGACAATTTCTAACTACATTTAAATTTGTTATCAATCACTGGACTAATTAAAAAAATGTATAATCTTGTAGCTTCCTCAGGACCATGGGCGCCCTCAAGGGGAGGGGGAGCAGAGGGGGCACCTTCTCCTGAGAAAAGTTAATGTAATTCGAATCGTGAAGTTGTAGCTATATCTTATTACAAATAATATTGTATTCTGTGAGCAATTAACTGCCATGTCCAACAAAATAACGAGAAAACGTTGTCAGAAGAGATATTACTGTCGGATTAAAAATTATAGATACTAGAGTTTGTACTCTAATTGAAAATTAACCAGCAGACCTACATAAACTCTAGTTACATCAAAATTTTAGATTAAACAATTCTGCGTTAATCTATGCTAACATTTTTTTTTCGAATATGGCTTCTATTTTTTATCGTCCTGAGAACATAAACAATGCATTTTTTTAGTTTTGCAAACGATCGTTCTCTTTGAAATTCTATAAATAAAAAAAAACCTGTTTTTCCGATTGTGATAAAATTTTAGAACGGTGCAGGCAGAAAGGTTCTAAACACAATTCTTAATTTTCAGATTTTTAAAATTTTTGTCAAGAAAGCGTTCTTACCAATTTTGCGAAACAACGTTTTCTTAGTATTGGGTAGTCCTACAAATAAAATATTGGTCTTGTTTTGAAGCTCTTTGCATACGTTTTTAAAATCCATTATCGTTGTCAAGTCACATTGCGAAATCGATTTTTTACATATTTTTATTGAACGCAGTAAAGGTGTACATGGAACGTGGCAACACTCCACACAGCGATGTCCGTTGAACCGTGCACACTGCGGGCTGTCACCATGTAAAAAAGCAGATTAAGATGTTTCCGTTTTATGTCTGTACATCGTGAAAAAGTACAAGAAGTCAAACAACTATCCATCAACAATGTGATAGACGTTCGTTCATAGGAAGAATGCAAGACTAATCCAGTTTCTATTTAAATAACAGACTCAAGTGTGAATTTGTCACCAAAGACAATGTATTTTCAATTCGATATTAATTTTATTTGGTGATAATAATATTAATAATAAAATATAATTATGTAAATATAAAGTAAGAAAACATAAATTCCTATGACTGAAGAGCTAGATGGAAAATTTTACTCCCCCCCCCCTGAGAAAAATCTGATTTGTGTTGATTTTTATTGACCCATGCCCTTTCTGATCAAACAATGTAAAATTCATAATTATAAAATTAAATTAATTTATTTTAATGATGTTGGCTTTTAAACAATTGTACTGAAAAATATATTTATGCACTTTAACCCACCCATACAAGTCAGCCGAACAGGGGATGCAAAAGATGGAAGTCAACTTGTCAGTGAAACATTTTTTAATTTGGTCAATAAACACTAGTTCCAACGCGAATATTTTGAATTTGAATACGCAGCAGTTTAACAGAGCAATTATAAGTTATTTAAAAAGTTAAACTTAGTTTATTTTATTACAACTTGAGTTCTTGAAGGTGCGTTATGGTAGTGAACCTTTTTTTTGTCCGTTTGTTTATTAATTCTGTGATAGCCAACAGGAGACAGTCTGAAAGTTGCAGGCGGTTTTTTCTCTGTTGCGTTTGAATCACGACAATGGCAGATAATGCAGTTTCACAAGAAATTTCACTGATGTTTCATCATTCTTATTCATAATTTCGAATTGCTCATAAAATTAAAAGTACTTTGCAGTCCTTTGTCCGATGATAAAAGTTGAAAGAGTTTTTCCATGGAAATAGGCTGTCTCTTTGGGTTCAACTAAAGAATTCACAATCCACACATATTTCCTTCAGAGATCTTCATGCTCAGGATAATGTAGTTTGAGACGAGAACAACGTGATCTTCAAATGAGCTGCAATAATAACTGAAAATGAATTCTGCGAACAGAAATCATCTGCTTCCATAATATAATCTGAGTAAGACAAACATTTCACTGTTTCCTTCTGCACTCATGTCAAGCCAGAGTTTAACTGTGAAACTGTTTTCATAATATTTTTAATCCAGTTCCTTAATGAATTAATATGAAGTCTTAATATTGACCTTAAACAGCAAGATACTCAATCTCAAAAAACTGAAATCGAGATTTTGATGTGATTATGGGAAGAGAATATGGACGAAGGGTGCATTCTTGTCTCTATATTGTTTTGTATTTCTTCTTTCTGTGAGTATTTTTCAAAGTGGTTTATGTTTCTTAAGTTTAAAGCACCCGTCTTTTGAAATTCGTTGATCGATACTTTCAAATACATTACCAGAAATGACATCCGAGGTATCGAGATGCTGTAGGACTTTTAGCTCAAAACCTGTAACATTCTAGCTGACAGCGTGATCAAAACTGACCTGCTTCCGCCGCCTATTTCAACCACCTATTTCAAAGCGTTTATAACCAAATTGTGGTACAAGTGATGCAGTATTGCTTGCTGAACCCCGAAAAATAGTGGAAACAGAGATTTGAAAAGCTCGGAAGGTGAAGAAAAATCATATTTTTTTCTGGGCCTTAAAAGCAATGTTTCCCTGCAGTTAGAACCAGAAAACACTGATATAATTTTGCATTTTGTTTCATTTTTCGGACATTCTTTTGGTTTTGGGTTATTTTTCAGTATTTTTTTCCGTTTTTGTTCCAATTTCATAATTTTTGAGGTTTATTTTTCTCCTTCCCTGTTGTATCGTGAATTTTAAATGCATTTGCTAGCACAATTTATGTATTTAAATTTCCTGACAAGGTATTTGTAGCAAGTTCGCCATCAATCGAAAATGCTGTAAATGGAAAAGGACAATTTACTCTTAATTTAAATGTATGGTAACGGATTAAAATACTTTGTGCGAAGTCTTCTTTGAGGTTCTCTTGCTCGACACTATTATCGCTCTCATCTACGATTTTAAAGCAAAATTAGTAATAATATTTTTTAAAAAAATTACTCTGATGTACGCGAAACACAACGATACTGACCGACTACAGTATCTTGGAAAGCCCACACTTAAAGGAGATGAATTATTTATACAGAAAAACTTTGCGGTGTATTTTATGTAACCTTGAAGTAAAAATAACGAAAACTACATTAGCACTAAATTGTTCAGTAGTTTAAAGAACCAAATAACGGGCTTTATCGAATTTTTCAACTTCACTCTCTTGTAATTTATGAAAAATCAAACTTTCATTTTCAGAGCGGAAATTATTTTTCTGTAATTTTTTACTATTTTTAGGTCAACAACTTCTGAGCCCTGGTTATGACTTACGGTCAACACGTATCTTGCATCTTGTATTAGCACTTTGAGGAAAAACTCCTTTTTCGTAATTTTGGATGACTATTGACCGCCAGAACCTGTACCTGCTAAAGCAAACATTAAACATTCGCTTCAGTCACAAAAACCCTAATTTTTACGGGTTGCTATGCTCTTAAAGATATGAAAAATACGATGAACGAATTGAAATCTATTGGTTAGTGAGCCAAGACGAGGTCTTCCAGCGGTTGCCAGTTTACGCTGTATACTCTTGCATGGAAAACCCGGCTTTTCTTTCTTTTTTCTTCGTGAAGTAGGCCTCGGACTTAATGGAATGCTCACGTTATCCGCTCTTTTCCAAGACCCAATGTCGGCGCTTGAGAGCTGTGACTTGCACGTGCGTAGGTCGTGTGTTACGCCTACTTTAAGCAGTATTTGTCACTAATTGTGCCTAATAAAAGTAACAATTAAAGAAGCACTAATTATGTAACTTTTTCAGGTGTTACTGAAAACGCGAGTACCATAGCAGTTTCACACTCTAAATTGCAAAATAAGATTTGAAATATACATCACTTATACTTCATTTTAAAAAGGAGAAAGATTAGGTAACCGAATTTTTCATTTCGTTATCCTCCACACACCCCATCTGTAGCATTATATTTACTTTTCCTTTAATTTTTCTCTTTTCTTTATCCGTTTGTTTTATTTGTTAAAGTTTGGAAAGACGTGTTCAGCATTCGGAATTATTACTTTAGTATTTTACCCAATTTTACGTCCCATTTCTACGTCACCGAGTTTATTGTGACGATGAGGATGCATGCTGATTACCTCACATGAAAGTAATGGAGTGTTAAGTACCGCGGTACGAAGCCAGAGGTTCTAGGTTCGAATGCTTGGTGTGGAGGAATCTTAACTTTTCACATTCGCGATAACACCGAAAACGTTTAATGTTATGGTGTATGGATAAAATGGTGCTACATATATTTTTATGCATAATAGATCACGAGAAAAACGCTAACTTGATCATTTACGTGATTTTAAGCGTTTCTCGCTCATTTTGCCACTTTTTACGAATTTATGGCGAAAGAAACACAAAATCAGTAAATCTGCTGCCACATATTCTGTTATTTAAGACGCATCTTTTTATACATTACCACATTTTACTGTTTTTTTACTTTGTCTTTAGATTATAGCCAGTAGTTAGTTGTTCAAGTTCCTCGAATAAGTCTTCACTGAGTGACACAAAAAGTTTCCATGTGAAAGTTTACATTTCTAAAAAAGGCATTCAGTTAAGAGTTCACATTAAAAAAAATGTCGCACGAGAGACTTTTTAGGTCCAAGCCTTACAAGTGACTTCTTACTGGGTGACCGGCAAATAGGGTCCCATCGTCACTGTTTTCTGACACTCTGAACCGGTGCTCAGTTCTCCTTTTCAATAGTTCCCCAATTATCCCCAAGTAAGAGCCCGATAGTGAAAAGGGGGGAGTTTGTGTGGGATGTGAATGATTAAAACAGAGTACAGGTATAGGCTATAGAGACTGGAGGGCAAATTGGCTGGACACATAACTTTATTTGCATGTGCAATATTTGGATTGTTAATCTATACTTATTATGTCTAATTTTCTTATATCTGATCAACTACTAAGAGTTATTTGTATTTTAACGTAAAGTGGATACAATATTAATATATGACTTTAGGGGAACAGAAAGTGTGCGTAAAGTAAAATGTATGTAGTGCGTACAGCGTACAGCTCACACAAGGAAAATGTAAGTAAATACTAAATACTAAATAAAATATCAATCCTTTCTGTACGCAGGTCTGTGGGGGGATTTATAAAATTTGGGTCCCTAGGCTATTCTTTGGGCCCTGCCGACATTATAATAATAATAATAATAATAATTATTATTATTATTATTAACAGTTTTGTTATAATGGTACTTCACTAATTGCATGCTCTGTATGGTCATTAAACTTCGTTTTGGTTCACAAGCGCCACTTGCACTATGCATTTCACCACACAACACTAATACCGCACACTTAACAAAGGAAAATAAACCGACAATACATTACGGTAGCCACACTGGCCACGATCTGAGAAACAAGTTTGTTGGTCTCAACCGTAAATTTCCACTGGATTTTGAATTTTTGACATTCAAAAGTATTACATTCGTTCAGTGGCGTAAAGGCCGTTCCCGCAACCCCCGCAATGCGGGAGGGCCGCCGATGTATAGGGGCCCCGCAATGTTCTCCCTCTCTCTGCTCCTGAAATTTTATAAAATCCCAGAAATTCAATTATTTAAAAATATATATTTACAAAACAGAATCTGGTTTCCAGTAACATCATGCAACAATATCTGCTCAGCCAGAGGGTGCCGGACAACTTGACATGTGATCCCTTCCCCTCCCCTGAAATGTAGAATTAACTTACATGCTCGCAGATGGCCATCGATAGGGAAAAAAATCCCTCATCTCGTAGCTACACCCTTTGTGGCAAACGTATACTCTGTCAACTGCCTACAGTTACAATATCAATCCGGTAGAATGTTTCAGTTGCTCAACCAGTCGACGCCTTCTTGCTACACAATAAACAATCAAAGTTGTTACCAATAGTGTTAGTTTTACGTGTGATATTTAAAATTTAACTTTCCACCAAACATTTTCAAGAGGGCCCCAAGCCTTTTCATATTCAAATAAGAGTTGAGATAAATTTCCCATATTGCTCAAACCTGTTACGTGTTACTTCAAAGGGGCCCAAAAACTCAGTAGAAGGTGGGACCCAGGGGACAATTATCCCTTTATCCACTCTCTTCTGTTTCACAAGGTATACAACGTACGAGTTACCGTATTTGCCAACATTTTTTTGTACACATTTTTGAGGAAAAAGTTTTATCACTGAATATTATAATTAATTTACAGTATTGCAAATGTAAAGTAATATGTAGGCCTACTTTTAACAAATAACTTACCAACCTTACTAGAAAAGAATACATTTTAATATTCTTCGTCACACACCGCAAGGAAGAAAAAAGAAATCGTCTAACTCGGAACAGATATAATTTCCAGAAGTGGAGGTAGTAAAAAACTGAGTATCGGTGGATAGGTGCGTCTTGTACGCTGGCAAATACGGTAAATGTCACCATCATATTTGGGGATTTTGGGGATTTGAAGTTCATTTTTCTTCCATATAGAAATTTTGTGGACATTTCTGTCAAACCAATTATTTTCCAGTGTGTCACGATTTTGTGATCTACAGTGCTTGAAGTGGGAATTCCTAGCTGTGAGAATGCTTGCTCGAGTTTTGTGATAGAAGGAAGAATCCGTGTGTGGATCAGCAAGGATGGAATTAAATGAGCTGGGGATGCCTAATACCTTCGAAGACTCTAATATTCTGTCTTATATCACCAAGTTTAACAGGTTCGAGAATATAACATAAGTCCACATTATGCTCATGGTAGACTGATCGGAATTGGAACTGCAGTTTAAATTTCGAACCGAACCTCAGTGCAATATGCCTGAAAAGGGGATCGAACCCGAGACCCCTTGAGAGAATACGTTTTTGTCTCTGTTTATGCATTTTACTCGTCGTCTTATCGTTCAGTTTACCGTGGCAATGACAATGAGGGACATTATGACAACGACGTACAATAATAACAATCTATTTCAGCCCTGGTCCCCTATCTTTGCAAAACAATACGCTAATCTCTAGAAGATGGAAGTCAGCTTGGTTCCTGTTTACAGTACTATATCTTGTTCACATAATACAGTGTAAGTGTAGGTTACAATTGATTCTCTGTGAGGTGAGAAACTTGGATCCGCCACTGGAAGCGACCCCTAGATATTTCCTTTGGGGGGTAACCACGTGAATATAGATGCCACCATTCAACTATGTACATGGGATTCCCTGTTCGACCACGTCGCGAAAAGATCTCTATCATTAATCCTGTTCGACTTATTAGTTTGATGCGAAGTTACAAATTTATCCTGCATATAGATATATATATATCTTACATTATGTTTACTTTTTGACATTCTCTACTCTGTTTTTCTCTGCGATCCATTTCCGTAAAAAAAAATATGAGCGCTTGGTAGAGGGGGACGCCAAACCACAATCCTGCCTAGGGTACCAAAATATCTAGTTACGGTCTCGATATTTAAACGTTAGAAACTCCTTCCTTCTACCCTCTTGCATGAAATAAATCAAGTGAAAGGACTTGACATCTTGTTTTATTTTCGTACAATATTAAGGAATTTTAGTCGTCGTTGGTTTTGTCGTCGATGTATAGACTAGGATAGCCTAGTGGCAAATCTTCCTCTGTCTGTACGTGCTTTATAAAAATCAATCGTTATTAAATGAATCTGTGAGTTGAAAGCATTTGAAGTTTTACGAAAAAATGCATATCATATTGGATCATGTACGTATAGTGGTTACCATGACAATAATTTTCTTGGTTCTATTCTCTTACTTTCTCCATTGCGTTATTAAAACTTTGCTTTTCTACCTGTTGGGTTACTTAAATAACATTAAATTATGAAGCTATGAAAATGATAAAACACACGCAATGATGCATCTATGCTTTACCCAGGGTGCGAACTTTGACTTGGTAGCGCGTTTGGTAGCACTCCATTGCGGAGGTCAACCCCTCCCCCTGCCCCGAGTTTAGTCCGAGAGGGAGGGGGGATACATTTCAGTTGTTGGGTCTCACTTTAAATTTCATGAGTCCAGATCTGATATTACCCTTGGTGTGCATAAGTTGATATAAGACATGCAAACGTTTGAGTCCAATGACGACTTCGTTCACTGTGGATTTTCCAGATTGACAGAAAAACAAAGAATCAATTATAACAGGAAAACAAAACAACAAAAAAAAAACAAAAAAAAACATCGATTGAAAGAAGCAAATACTGACAAATTTACATGACATTTTCATCTACGGCCGTTTTAACCATTCCACGTTCAGCCATTCGTGTTCGAACCGTTGAATATTCATGCCTAAAGCGTTACTTGCCAAACATCTGTTGCCGTATTTTTGTACATCGATTGGATACACCTATGCTAACTCAGTTACGGACACTAACAATAGATGTCGCCACGGGCCGTCACGATGAGCCATAAAAGAAAATTGGAAGTTTTCAGCTTTTTATGGTTGTAACGTCTTAAGTGCCCATGTTTATGTAATAAGTAGCTAATGGTCCTGACATTTTTCCTTTTTTATAAAATAAAGGGTGATGGCATCAATGAAGATTGATCTTGGGGACAAGAGTGGCTTTAAAATAATTGTGTACTTATCTATTTATTACAGGGATAGTTTGTCGCGACTAATAGAAATGGGTGATATAGGAATGGAATGATATGGCAATGAATGATACTATTTAACTTGTGCACTCTGGGAACAAACATCATAAACATCACCAAGTCCGGCAAACAGATTCGCGGGTGCTATGGAAAGAGTATGAGATGTCTTCTTACAGCGAGAAACTTTGCGGTAGCCTATTTTATTCGTACCCCCAACGGCAAAAGAAATAGTATGCGAGTTATCCATCACCATTTTCAGTCTGTCTGTTTCCCACAATCTGATGGTCAATAATTGAAATAAACACGTCAATAAGCAGAGGATAACATCCGCTTCACATCAACATAATTCCATATTTTCAAACAACACAGGAAGTATAATAAAAAGATTGAAAATAGTAATGGGCAATTTTCCTACTATTATCTTTGCCGTTGACTGTAGATATTCCTCATATGATCATGATATTCAAATTGAATTGAGAATACTTGGACGTTTTATACAAGTTCAGACCCGAGTCTACTATTTAGATAAAAGCTGGATTCGCCTTGCTTTCATTCCAAAAACATCTATCACTTTGTTGATGTGTCTTTTTGAAAATTTTCACAATGCACAGATATCAAACAGTGACCACTTAATCTACTGTCCTTCATGGTATCTCTGATTTACGTTTTTACGTACTGTACAAAAAATTGTAATAATTCAAAATGACGGGGTTTGAATTATCAAGGTCAGATCCCGACTTTTCGTAATCCCGAACAGCCGACAAATTCCGAAGGATCTTATTTGAAAGAGGTTAATTCTTGATATTTTCTGCACTGTAAGTGTCTGGAATTTCTTTAAATTAACAGTTTTTATTCCAGAAGTGCAAGAACGATAACTTAAAGAGGAAATAGTGTGTACAATTCAAGATTTAAACCGCATCGGGAAATTTCGAAAATTTCCCATCCCGAAAATTGTGTGAGCAAACCTTGTATAGTAGCGTTTCGGATAGTAGTATGAGATATAAAGGATGATTTTTAAAGTTACAGTTTCTAAAATAAACGGGCTATAGGAATATCGACAACTTTTTGTTCGACTTATCGAAGGCACTTTGGGATAAATAAATAAGAGGGATGCAGGATGAAGCCATATTTATTGCAGTGCTTCAAGTGATATTATGCTCACTACTACCACGTAATGTATGAGTGTGATAGATCTGCTAGCAGTGTTATACCCTCGTATGACTAGTGCCCCAAAATTTAATTTTTAATACCATATAAAATGCTGTGCATTGCAGAGCATAACCGGCCTCCATTCACAACACAGAACGGTTATTTTGACAAAATCCTGTTTCTCTGCTGGCTGCTTCGAGAAGGAGGGATTTTAATCTCGCTTTTTGCTCCAAAAGGGGGGTGGGGGCACCGGTAGGTCCAATTGCCTGTTTGACCGCAAATGTCTTTGTGGGTAAACGCGGCAACAGAGGTTCACTGCCGTAAAGGCGGTGTTAGGGCGGCTTCACTACGTTTCTGCAGGTTGGAAGTATCTACGGGATATATCTACCTCGTGCACGTACTTTCGTGATTTAACTTAGCGTTCTACGATGATGAGGGGAGGATATTCACAAGCAATGAAGACTGCACGAAATATGAACTCGGAACCCATTGGCTTCGCTCATGTTACCATACACGTAAGCCATTTTTTTTAGCCGACGTCCGTGGCGGAGTGGTTAACACAGCAAGAGGTCCCGGGTTCGTTGTGAGTGTCCCTTCATCATTTAACTCATCCTCATCTTCGAGATTAGCCAAAAGTGGAAGAAAAGCGAAGTAAAATAAACCAAATCAAAACGTAAGATATTTACAGTTTTTAGTGTACCTCACATTGATATATCTCTGACAATGTGCTTTCGTACATAGAAAAATATATATTGGAGTGATATCTACACATAGCCTAATTTTTGTTGTGATGGAGTTTTTGTATTTGGTTTGGTAGAAAGATCTACTATAACAATAGGATCATGGCGAATATATAGAGTGTATTGAAGTACGAAAATAACATTAAATATATTAAAATGTAGATCCTATTAGACTACAGAATGTCAATTTAATAGTATTTACGTTCTTCACACTCACAAGTATACAAGATAAAACATTACAAACACAATGTTTCAAACTACAGTAAAACCTCGTTAATCCGGACCCCGATAAGCCGGACTTCGCTTAATCCGGACAGGCAAAAGGTAAACAAAAAAAGCAGAATGCAAGGTTTTAAATGTGGCTAGAAGTCAACAATCGCATTCTGCGTATTGCTTTATATTTCACTGTACTGTATAGTGAATTTAGGACTATGCCCTTTAAATACACCATAATAAACTTGTTCTGTTGCTATAAACGGACTTTTAATGCACTTTCTACTGTTATTTCAGTGAATCCGGACTTTCGTTAAACCGGTCAACTTATCCCCCCATTAGTCCGGATTAACGAGGTTTTACTGTATATTACTTTTCATTTGTGAAGCTTTTTTAAATGTTTATAACTTACCTAAGTTTTATAATCCTAAAGTTGAAGCAACAAAATATTAAATTGATTTATTGGAGCAAAATGCTGCTGATACCACATTTTAGAAAATGGATGGAAGCAGTTGTCATCCACGGTATGCAGCCAATGAACTTGCAAGCCAAAGAAGCCGAACCGATCTCTACATGAAAAACCTCATCTGAATACCGTTCTCTTCCTTTCTATTTACATGAAAGCCGAGCTGCCTTGTGTCCCAGCTCTTAAAATTATGTAGGAAAGAGAATCCAACTTTTCACACGCAAATCTGAGAGCGCCATGTTGAACAGTAATTCAGTGCGCCTCTGCAAAGAAAATTGCCACCAGGGAACACGGCACTTAAAAAGATTTGTCGGCACACCATATAATTAGATGTTTTATGTAATGTAAACGTTCTTTTGGTTTCTTAAACAGAAGTAGAATTCAGTTCTAAATAGTAAACGTTACAATTGTGTATCTTAAAACTGCGTGGAAAATCTCAACTTATGAATAGACTGGGGATTTATGTGTACTAAAAGTAACAAAACTGACGTGTCACTTGATAACGAATCTCAAGAAACTCCTTTCACGTAGGCGTGACGCGACGCGATGTACGTGTCATTTGTCACTTCTATGCCACTCGGACTGGTTTGCGTTTCCTAGAGCATACAAAGTGAGGCCTCTTCTCAGGCCCGTACCCAGTGGGGGGGGGGGGGCAAGGGGGCCGTGCCATGAAATATTAAGCCATGAATATACGAGCCATGAAATATTTTGATGCAAACCTACAAAAATAACACGGATAATTTTTAAGATTTTGCAAGAATTTAGATTTTCTTGTTGTATAAATGAGTGTGTTGTCTCTGGAGAGCAGCAAACTCCAGAAGTCTGCAGTGTACTATATTTAGTAATTTTAGTTTTACAACCATTTATGCGAAGCTAATAAATGTTCCAATTTGGTCGGGACAGTTCACCATATTTACTCCCGCTTTTGACTTTTTTCGAACTACAGTCTTGATGAGAAAATGTCCTCTTTTTGTGGTTAATTCACATTCAGACATGTTCTTCTTTATAAGGATAATTCCATAGCGTTGGTGGTCACATTCAGGGTACTAATTCCCATGGCGGAAGGGGAATCTCCCACCTTCCCACCAACGATCTTGTTCTATTAAAATTTTTGCCCATTAAAATTTTTCGAGGATAAGAGTTTGTGTTATAACAACAAAGATAAGCAATTCGTTTGGACTTCAAACACGAAGGAATAACAAAGAACGATGTCAGCCTGTGTGTGAATGTTGCATACATCTCTTGTCCTCTCTCTCTCTCTCTCTCTCTCTCTCTCTATTTAGAGCTGGTAACAGCATGGGGTTAAAACGTACTTCTACAGTCATAGATAAGCTTTTAAATTAGACCGACCTGTCATTTCTCCTCCATTTCTTACCTCCTTTCGTCCGGAATAAAACATAGCACTTACATGTTAATTTAATAGGAAACTAATGTCTTCTTAAAGTTCCTCATTTTTTGTCCCTCCACCTAGTTATCTTTAATTTGCAATCGATTTTGCAGATGTGAACAATAACGCACACTGCTTCAATGAAGATGGTGTGGAATGCACAACCGACTGTCCTTTTATTAGCCACATTTCTTGAACGCTAAGTTTTCTTTTCATCGAATTCAGTGGAAAAGAGTAAGTAGATATAATTTCTATAATGTCTAAATATACCAGATACATCTAGGTAGGGGGGTGCAAATTCGGTGCAGGGGGTTGGAAAATCATTCTCGTCCTGGGCGCTGAAATCTCTAGCTACAACTCTAATAAAGAAATATTTCCTTTCGAGAGACCATTAATAGATTTACACCATTATAAAAACATAACACAATAAAAATATGAAAATTTAATTATCATTTTTAATAAAAAGCAATAATTAAATAAAATCTAACACTTATTAAAAACATTTCACCTATCTTCTAATTTCTTGACATTTTGAACCAGTCGTTAAAAGAATTAATTTACTAGTTTATAAATATATAAATAAATAAATAAATTAATGATATTAATTGATTATTTAATAATTGACACAGATTTCATGGATATATATATAACCAAGGTTTCGGGCTTGGCCCTCACTCCCCTCAGAAAAATCCTGGGTACGGGCCTGCCTCTACTTGTGAGTCTGTGACGTGGTTGCATTTTTCGAGGGTCCGTGGTATCAAAACAAGGAGTCAACTAGAGACGAGACCGAGACTTTCCCTCATCGAGACGAGACCGAGAACGAGAGATGGTGTTATGTGCTTGTTCCCTGTTTAATGTGATTTGGGGAAGGGAAACATTAATACGATGGGGAAACGTTTACAGAGGCCCATAGAAGTAGATAATTAGAAAAGAATGTTAAGCATGGAGTTTATGCACTTATGTATCAATTATACAACCGTGCAAGTAATTAAGATTTTTTTTTAATCATTGTTAACCGTAGCTTACCCGTGCCGTAGGAGAAACTTACTTACCTTAAGGGGATGGGGAAAGGGCCTCACATGGCCCACACTTTTTTTAATCATTAACATTCAAGAAACCATTTTGTTATTGAATCACTGCTTCTTTTGTGAATTATATATGTGAAGTTATTTATTAAATATAAAAATTATCATAATTAATTAGAAATAATAACCAATTATTACCTGAGTGTCACACACTCTGTATTTTACCATTCACTAGAACTCGCGTGCAGTTGTTTTTAACAATTATAATAATTACAAAAATTACCACCATAACCAACCAATTGTTTGTACACTCTCAATGCCATGAGTGGCTCGAAAAAACGTGCATTCAAAGATGGCGCGTGATAGTCTCACCTAGTGCATTTTGCCTTATATTTACAGCATGTTCTTTATGAACAGAAATACAGAAATATTGGAAACACCCTGGAGAACGATTTAATTTATTTAATTTTTTTATAAAGGTGTTCACAGTTGAAAAATCGAAAAATAGAAATGTTGGGCCTGACACCCACCCCTCCCCCGGATAAGTTTGGTTAAATTGAAAAATCTTAACGTATCAAGAGAGAAATAAGTGAAGACACATACTGAATTGTTTTTTTTGTACTTGAATTCAACATTTCATGCATTTCCTTGCATTTGGGACTCGTTATATGAATAGTTCAGATGGCTAGTTAAGTTTCCATTTTTTGAAAAATATTATTTTTTGTTAATTTGTTGTTAAACACATGAGGAAGGGCTTATTATACACTTTATATTTTAAGCATGCGAAATTATTCAGTTTTGTGTGCAAAAAAAGTGTATAAAGTATTCTATGCTTTTAGCGAGTAGAGTATTGTGATAATCATCTTCACAAAAAAGATTAATTTTATTGCATATACAATATCCCGGGTTGGAAAATGGTCATTAATGTCCGTAAAATTGATTTTTAAGAAATTTGTCAACAAAATCAATAATTGTTGTGGTTGAGACTGCAAACCGAGATGTTTGTTATTGTTATTGCATTTTCGAATTTGGTGACTTCCAATAGGTGGGTTTCATGTGACGTCAGGATTCGCACCGCCGCCGCCATGTTTGCGGCGAAGTTGCTTGTCGCGTGCAAGGAAATACCCATACCCACCACGTAGCGTTCGTTACACCTGCTCCAACTGTACGTTTGTTAGTACTGTGTAAAATGTCGGTAACATTGCGTAAAATTAAAGACAATGTCGTGTCATCTGGGAATAGCCTTAATTTTTCATATGTTCAAATTCTTTGCGTAATCGGCCTCCCCGATGGCGCAGTGGTACTTGTAATCAAGGGGTCCCGGGTTCGATACCCGGTGGAGGCACATAGTGGTTCGGATCCCACTTTAAACTGTAGGTCCAGTCTCGATTAGCCTTATTGTGCATAAAGTGGACTTAAAACACTAAATCAAAATCAAATCAAAATCTTTGCGTAATCGACAGAAAAATATATGGAGAAAAAGCGAAGTTTTTCGGTGTAGATCCATATGAACTGGACAATAACGAAATGAAAAGGGTCCTAAACCTTTGCCCAACTGTAGTTCACGTGTGTTTATTTACTTGACCCAGCTACCTGGAATCAATTTGTTTTTGTATTTATTACTGGTTAGGATTCTGCTTGAAACATTTACATCCAGTAAAGATTAACTCTAAATTCCAAGGCTCCGACATTATCGTCTCTTGTTTCCTTTTAAGGTTTGTTCAAGCGCTGTAATGTAAAATGTTGAGGTGCTGGAAAACAGTAATTTCACTCCTTGCTTTAACAATTTCGGATATACCGGCCTCCGTGGCAGAGTGCTAAACACAGCGCGCTACGATACCAGGGGTCCCGGGTTCGATTCCCAGCCTCGTCTTCACGATTAACCAAATTTGGCATAAAAGCGAAGTAAAATAATCAAAACCAATCAATCGATTTCGGATACTTTGATAGCAGTTTTTTTTTTCTGACAGAAACTCAAAGCCTACTAGCGGCACCTTTTCTCATGAATCGAACAACAATTAATAACAGTTCGTGTTAACGAACGAAATATAATACATAACTAAGTACAAACGTACAATTAACAAGATTAATTAAACTTTGAAGATTATAATTTTTATCGTCAAAGTATCAGAACCTTTCTATCAAACAACAAGGAAACACTATTGCAAGTATGATTAAGCACACCAGTTCGATCCATTTGTACTAAAAGTCACAGACAAACGTGGCATATGAACTTATCTGAGAGGAAATGTTCACTGCATACTCTGTAATGTTCGCTTTGTTTATTAATGTTGGCACGCCAACCAGGTATCTTCTGATCAGGGGCGGCACCAGGAGGGTCTGTCAGTGGTTTTTGATAATTGCCTATAGCTTAATGTGAGTTACGTTTTTTTTTTCATTGTTGATAAACGATTTATTTTCCGCCTGCTTGTTCTTCCTCGCACTGGAGCAAGAATTTCAGCTGCTTTCAAGGTATCACCAGATCGTGCTCTGGAAATTATTTAATGCGAGTTGTAACATGAAGGGTAGTTTTCTTCTTAATACGTTCTATGTATTTGTTCCACGTAACATGTCTAGTAAACGTACCATTTCAAGCTTTTTCAAAAACTGTTGGGAAGAGGCCCAATGTTCACGAATAAATTTTACAGTTTGTTGTTTGGGATAGTGCAGCAGAAGGGATTTTAAAGATGACGCAGTTGCTGTGCTCTTCGTGTTTTGTCTTGTGGCACACGGACATAGGCGCCGACTCCATGGGGCTTAGGGGGGCTCGAGCCCCCCCAATAATTTTGCTTAAGAGGATTTAATGTATTATTTTTCTTCTCTTGTAAAGTTTACTCTGAATTGTGCCACATGAACTTAGACTTAAATACACATTTTAAATGTTCTAGACCATCAACTTTGGGGGCTGAGACCGCTAAACCATCAACTTTGGGGGGGCTATGACCGGAGACAGCAAAACACACGACTTATTACTATGTGCTAAATATATAATTATTATTTACTATTATATTAATCAGAGACATAATGAATTTAGCCAATGACTGGTTAAAGACTGTTTGGGAATCCCCTAAAAAGAATGCAATTATTTAGGAATATTATTGATGTGAATGAGACTGCGACCACTTTCCCCTCGTCGGTGGACGTTGAGAACCTCCAGTATGCAACAGATCTTAAGGAACTATGAAAACCTTCTCAATTTTCTTGAGAAATTTTCTGAAGAAGATTCTACTGACGCAGCATCAAAATGTGCTGGATACCTGGAGACAATGCTTCACTTCAAGACATTTTTCTTTCTCTCCCTCTACTGCCATGTGATGGGTCCAACAGAAGAGGAATCAAAACTAAAATACTTGACTGACATCTTTCAAGAAAAGCGAATGGGTTTTGAGCAGTTCTGGCAGAAATGCACGGAGGGCAAACCCAGCCACGTTGACGAGCCAGAATTGCCCCGGCAATATCACGTCCCTAAGAGACTTGAAAATCCTGATGCTGCCAAAACTCACAAGTTCTACACTCTAAAATAGCATTATAAATCAATATACACTGACGTGTGTGACACAGCAAAATCATGTGTTAAACAAGGACATGAATCTACAGGACTACAACCGTAGATAAAGAATGCATCTCAGCTGTGAACAGTTGCACAACACACTTTCAGCAAACGCGAGATTCTTTCGCCAAGATTTGGATGCCGATAGGCTCTCTTTTCACATGTCCATGCTTGGTGATATCGCCAACAGAAGAAAGTGGTTGTATCTGGAAGACAGCACCCTCCAGGAGCCAAATTCATGATGGTCCTCCGCACTGTGCCAGTGACGACAGCCACAGCCGAAAGGTCATTCAGTGCTATTAGCCGAATAAAGACATATTTGAGATCTACAATGAGGCAGAAGAGACTAAGCAGCTTAGCAGTACTCCACATACATCAAACTATGCTTGATAATTTGGACCCGAGACCGCTCGTTAATGAGTTCATAAAACAATAACCCACTGCGTAAAGCAACTTTTGCTTTATTTTGAAATCATGTTCATATGTTTTTGTTGTGTATGTCACTTTATATCTTAGTGTACATGCTATTTTTTTATTATTGCAAAATTAAATTTAAAAAGTAAAATATTGTAACAAGAACAAAAAAGTAAAACTACAAGGGTTGGATAAAAAGTAATGACAACACTGGTATAATTGGTACTTGACTGTATTGGCAGAGGAGCATGTGGTATATTCCTTCAATGTAATCGCCCCCCATCTCTACGACCTTCTGCCACACGTATGGAAGGCGTCGTATACCGTCAGCGCTTCCATCTTTGTCGATGTCCTGCAGTGACTGCCCTATAGCACGTATGATGGCTTCGCACGTGTCGTAGTGCTCCACGCCCATTGGTTCCTTCATTTTGGCAAAAAGGTCGTAATCACATGGTCCCATATACCGGTGAATACTGCGGATGTTCCAGTACCTCCCACTATCAGTGTTCGCAGTGTGACACCTTGCATTGTCAAGCAGAATGATGGGACACCGTGCCAGAACTTGCCGTCGCTTCCTTCTTAATGCGAGACGAAGGTGGTGTTGCAAGAAGGTGCACTATTGTAATAGGCTGCGTTGACCGTCTGCCTGAGAGACGTTGTTCTTCTTGCCTAAACATATTGTTAGGGCGCTTGCACTCTCGTCCTCTGCTTCAGAGCACTGCTGTTTTTGATTGAATAACATACGATCGCTCCCACTCACTATACTTCCTCGTCTGACATTCCTTTTATCAGCCACGAAACATTTGTGGCGCTGTGACTCACCCCTTTCACGGGACAGCAGTGTTGCCATTACTTTTTATCCAACCCTTGTATTTTCCTGCGATTTGTGTTAGCATTTATGTAAATAATGAAATAAAACTGTTAAATATTCGTTATTTTATGGGTTATTGCAACCCATCACATGTCTGTTGCGGACATTAAAACACACCCATGCCCTCGCTGGGACTCGAACCCGAGACCTCCCGATCAAAGCGAGTTGAGTCGACCACCCAACACGCTCGGTTACCGAGGCCGGCATAAAACTGTTAAGTTGGTCTCTTAATGTAAATACATACTTTTCAATAAAAATGTTAATTGTTATCTAAAAAACAAATGAGCAGACACAAAAGACATAAAGTAACTTTGAAACATTTTCTAAACGTTTTTCATGTTACATTTCATTTGCATGAGGAATATAATAGCTGCTTCAAAACTCCTATACGAAGACGTAATTTTTATTTTTAAAAAAGGGAGGGAGTGAGTCATTCATTCATTTATTTCAGTGATCAGAGCCCCCCCAATAATTTTGACAAGTCGGCGCCCCTGCAGACGGAGGGTGTACTACCGTATGTATTTTGTACCTCCATTGGTTAAATTGAAAAGCTTTAAAAATTGTATTTTTGAAGGCAGGATGATTTTATTTTGTATTTCACTACATAGTTCAATAAGACTGTAACCTGTATCTGAATGTTTGCACTGTATGACCACTTTCTTGTAGTATAAGACTTAATACATATCATCATGGACGTCCAGGGGGAGGGCAAGGGGGCACAGAATCCCTGGGAAAGGTATGTCAATCTAAAGTTATATATGTCACACATATATATTTTAATTTCAGCCAGTAATTTATGTTAATCCCCCCTTTTTGCTATTTTTGCCCCCGAACTATGCTATAACTTATCTACCAAGGGAAAGTAAACTGTCCTTGCCCCCCAGTTTTGAAATATTGCATGCGTTTTTCGTGTTTTCCTTATTTTCAGAATCACACCCCCTCAGCACCCCTAAATGAATAATAATGGCGCCGCTGCTGCTTCTGATCAACAATTATCGAGTCCCATGCCCTGAAGCACACCTTCTGTTCTTTCTCGGAAAATTCGAGGATAAACTGTTTGTGACGTAGGTGAAACACACCTATAGCAAGACAGTCGGATTTTTCATTTCAGTTAAAGATAAGGCTTCCATTATATAATTTTTCCTAACCTAGAAATAACCACTTCTTTATTGGCATAGTAGCTCAGTTCCACCGCAATTGCTTAAAAATTCTAATATTATGAAGTCGAGTTTAAGAACGATGTTTTCATTATATTTTCTTCCTATGCTGCTGTGCACCCAGTTATGCTACCTCCACGTCTACAGATAATTAATCTACCTTTTTTAGTACAAAACGAAAACATGTAGTCCAATAATGAAAACATTGTCTTATCTTGATAAAAATATTAATGTGTTTAATAAAAATATGTGTCATAACTGCCTATGGAGATGTTGGGTGCCAGATAATAACTTTTAGTTAATATATTCTTAGTTTCACTTTTAAAAATATATTATTTATCGATTGTGATGTACAATATTGGCTGAATTATAAATTCACTTTATGTAGAGAAATTTGACACATTTATTGTTTTGTGTTATACATTGCATTGTTCTGCACACTGCAAATACTGTCGATACTTCGTATGATCAACTTTGGCCTTCGCCTTCGGCTCTTTTCGAGACCATTTTGTTCACTGCTTAGCCGACCCCCGTGGCGGAGTGGTTAGCACATCGCGCTAGGGGTCCCGGATTCAAATCCTGGCATGGCCATGGATGTTTGTGAGTGTCTATTCATCAATTTCATCATATCATCATATCATCACTCATCCCCATCTTCGCAAATTAGCCAAAAGTGCCACAAGAAGCGAAGTAAAATAAAGCAAATCAATCAATCAATCAATTGTTCACTGCTTGTGTACAGCCATGGACAGTTCTGGGTTGTAACGATTTCATTGAGCGTTAATGGGACAATTACAACCCAGAAGTGTCCGTGACTACAATTCCTTTCCACTCTTATTTCTAAACTTCAAATCCCCTGGTTTATGAAATTACAGGTTGCTCCGGAAATACAAATAAAGAACACCCTTGCAACAATCAGAATTTATATTATTTCCTTTGTTATAACCAAAAAATAGCATAAACAACACTGTAAACAATGAACGTATTGTTCTAGGCATTTTTGCGAATGTGCAAAGCATCGTGTTGCCACCAATTCTTGGGACACAGTAAAAGAAAGGACTTTCAAAACTAGGAAATTGTGCTTCTCTATTACTACAATGGGCCCAATAATTTGGCCAATACTATATTTAGAAGTTTGCTTGAGACTAGAGCTTTTGGTCTACTATTTTACATTTAATAAATAAATTTTTTTTCAGTAAATGCTGCATGTAGGCAGTGCCGGACTGGGAGCATCAATAGGGCGGTGGAATTTCATTTGTAGGGCGGTCTCGTTGAGTAAAATATCATTCGCCTCCTACAAGAAAAAGTTAACCGATCTGCAAGGTTAAAATAGTATTTCATTAGGTTATAAGTTACACTAGAGTAAAAGAAGCTCAGTTAAAGGTAACAGAATGGAAGATACAAATTGACTAACGTTCCAATCATTAATAAGTCATTAACTCTTCGTCTTATTGAAAATTTTTATTATGAATTCATGGAGAATCCATTAGTTTAGAAGAATTTGGGTTAACTGTATCAATTCAATCAATTTTACATAGTATCTTTCTCATGCCTTTTTGAACTCAAGAATTTTGTATAAATAAGTAGAATAAAACTTTCTAGCTTTTCGTGATGCTCCTAACCAATAAAACACAATGATATTATGCCGCCATCTATGGTAAAAAAAATACAAGTTTGATACGCTATATTTAGAGGGTAATTTAATTGCCAGTCAACTAAAATTTAGGTGATAATATCAGAAACTATGTTGTTCTTGCAGCAAGGGTGTCCCATCTTTTCGGCGCCCTTTTGGAGACAGGGCGCCATGATAAGAGGGCGCACCGAAATTTTGCCGTGTGTCCCGGTGAGAGACATGTAGGGAGAGTAAGATAATCATTTGAAATCGGATTTTAAACGGAAAAAAATCCTCTAAGAAGGACAAAAACAGGAAAATTATTTCCTAAAAAAGGAAGAAAAAGGACTACAATTTTCTTGCACTCCATTAAAAATACTATTTTAAATGAAAACGAAATAAATATATACCATTCATATATAAAATGGGATACCTTAAATTTCGTATTAATTTATCCCTTTTTATATATGAATGGTATATATTGTGCTTTCATTTAAAATAATATTTGTAGTGGAGTGCAAAAAAAACGATAGTCCATTTTCTTTTCCTTTTTTTGAAGGTAAAGTACAGCGAATAATTTCACCATCCGTTTCGATGAAATCTTCCTTGCAACAGCTTCCCGCGCATTCCACATACCAGTTGTACTTGGCTTCGCAATTTCACTGATACTCAACGCTTACAATGCGTTGTTTGTTGCTGAATAAGCCCAGATCGTATTATTTCAACAATCGCTGCAACGTACTCCCAACACTCATGGAGGTAGAAGGAGCTTGTTCTTTCTTTCCTGTAAGCTGCACCAAATAAGACAATTGTTGAATGTTTTGCTTATGGAAAATACCAAAATACCGTCCTGCATCAAGGAAGATGTTTCTTTTAGAAAGGGATAAAAAGGAATGTAGTCTGAAAAACTACCAGAAAGGAAAATGTTTCAAAGAAGGGAAAAAGGGAAATCAAAACCATGTAATCTTGTTGGTGGAAGATAATTGTCAACAATGTTGTTATTTATACCATGATCCGTGTTAAAAAATAAAGGGACTACCCTTTAAAATCCGGTCCCTAATAATCATCGAAGATGAACATGAATACAGAGCAATAAAGATGAACGAGAAAAACGTTGAAGAACAAGCCTTCGGACGATTGACCTCAAATGTAAAACTTTGTCTCGAAGCGAGCAACATGCAAATAAATTCGTTCATGAGAAACGAAGTTGGAGCGGGAGAAGGGAGCGGTCAGAAAAGAACTTAAAACAAAGAGCGACTTCTATTGGTTCTGTAGGAACAAATAAGACGAAACCACCACGCCAGCGCTGCATGGGAACGTATGTAAACATCCAATTATCACTCATTCAGCGCCAGTTTCTGCTCCTCTTGTGTTCTTCTTTCACAAGGTTGATGGCTGCTGACGGCGTTTACAAAAATTAACAGCGATGGCAGTCAGTGTGCAACGCTAGCGGAGAGCCCCCCCATAAAAAAAATATAGTCTAAAAAAATGTGAGGTGTCGGTGAAAGGGTTTCCCAAGCGTCGCCGTCGAAATATAACCGTTTCTATAACAGGCACATTAAGTTTATAAGTACAAAAACAGTCATGAAACGTGTACAGCGTTTTAATGAAAGTATGAGCGTACTGTAGTGTAGAATATAAAAGAAATTCTCAAAATTAATTAATGGCATCAGTTATACTAGAATAATAAGGTTGCGTTTTATTATATACATCACATGTATCATTTTTACAATGTTGTTCTCTTTAAAAAAATACTATTACGTCGTTCGTAAAGTAAGTTCCACTGATGAATACCGTGGCGCTGCAAGCGGGGCAGTGTGAATGCGTATGCGCCTTGTGTAGCTACAACCTTGATGAAGTACAGACGTTAGTCTGAGGCAGGTTGGTCAGGATAGTAGTGGGTAGTGCGTTGTTGTTATGTTTCAGACAATCCAAACTCCCGCCACGTGTGAGGTGCGATCTGTGATCCGTTTTCTGGATGCACGTAATCTTCCAGCTGCGGAGATCCACCGTCAGATTTGTGAGGATGGAGAAGGAATAATGAGTGCTTCAATGGTAAGAAGATGGGTGAGACAGTTTCGTGGTGGACGGGTTAGTGTTCATGATGCAGAACGAAGTGGTCGACCGTCTGTTGTGAATCCCAATTTGGTTCGTTTAGTGGAAGAGCAGATTAGGGAGAACAGACGATTCACTTTGTCTGAGCTGTCATTAAAGTTTCCACAAATCTCCAGAACTGTGCTGTATGAAATTGTGACAGTGAATTTGAAATTTCGCAAATTGTGTAACAGTCGGTTCCCTCACCAGCTCTCCGAAAATGCCAAAAAGGAAAGAATGGGAAGTGCATTAGAGTTTTTGAAACGGTATAGTGAGGAGGGGGAAGAGTTGTTGGATCGGATTGTGATTGGGGACGAGACATGGGTTTTGCATGAAACCCCAGAACAGAAACAAAGCACCAGGGAGTGGAGGCACTCCGTTAACCGCGGAAAACGCAAAGAAAACCAAAGCTTACAAACAAAAAAAATCATGTGCACTGTGTTTTGGGATAGGCATGGAGTATTGCTTGTGGAATTTATGGAGCGTGGACAGCACATCAATGCCGAAACCTATTGTGTGACACTTCAAAACCTGCGTCGTGCAATCCAAAACAAACGACGTGGCATGCTCAGTCGGGGTGTCATTCTCCTCCACGACAATGCTCGTCCGCATGTGGCAAATGCAACTCAGGAACTCCTGACGACCTTCCATTGGGAAAAACTACCACGCCCCCTTACAGTCCTGATCTTGCACCATCTGATTTTCATTTGTTCCTCCAACTTAAGGCATTCCTCGCTGGAAAACATTGTGGTACTGACGAAGAACTGAACGTGCAGTTTCCCAATGGTTCTCCATTCAGGCGGGAACGTTCTATGATAGGGGTATAACGAACTTGGTATCTCGCTATGATGCGTGCTTGAATTCTTATTGCGATTATGTGTGAATGTTGTACCATGTATATATTCTCATCCCTATAAAGGTCGTGATATTACTATTTATATTTTTCATTTTATTGCATGATGGAACTTACTTTCCGAACGACGATATATTAAGGGCTCGCTGTGCTGTTACAAAACTATTTTAAATTACTCGGTAGAACAGAGAAATATATAGGTAATGAATGACAAATGTAGGCTTAGAATTTTTTGGCGCAGGACAGTTTTGCCTTAATACACAAAGGAGTTAATTTATAAATGAGGCCGCTCACTTGAGATCAACGATCAACTTTATTTTTGCTGTGGATTCGTTAAGAAATTGGAAAGTTGCTGTTGCTTTCCATTATTAAGAAGGAAATTATAAATTATACATACATACACATACACCCCCCTCAAACATATATATATTATATATATAGCCTATATTAAACACTTAAAATTGGTTATCACTAAGTACAGACATATAACTCAGTAGAGAACGTTTACTTCTGTCATGAATTGACCAATGACGGCGGCAGAAAAAATGATTGAGGAGGCAGAGGAGGGGCGGGAATACCTTCTGGGGTCAGTCATATTTAGTATACACCAATACGCGTATTAAACAAAAAAATGTAGCTATATTTTGCCTAAAGAGTTATCTAGTATCTTTGTTTTCTGTGAGCCTGTGGGGCGATCGCACCTTCTTGGACCCCTCTGCGCTGTCATTGGAATTGACAATCCAGTACAGTTCCATGAACATTAAACACTTTACATATTTACGAAGTCTGTGTAATAGGTGCATGCGCAGTTTGTTTTTAAAAATGCAACGTGGCAATCCCAAACCTATGGATAAATAAGCATTAATCACGGATTTACTTACCATTTTATTTTTCACTGGAATTTTTCAACGATTTCTGCGATATATTTCTGGAGATTTCTTACATTTAAAACGGTCTATTTTGTATTAGTTCCTTTTACCTTAATTTGCAGCAGTTACACCATATGTGCAAATTCCCACAGAAAAATATGTAATACACACTTATTTAAGTCTAGTGGGTAGCGCGTTTTATTACCACGCGGGGGACCTGGGTTAGATTCCCGGAGAGGGTGATCTAAGTTCGGCATTTTCCGTTCTTGTCCCCGCTCTGGGGCTCACCCAGCCTCGAATCAATGGGCACCTGGGCGGTAAAGGCTGCCGGAACGTGGTGCTGATCACTGCATCTCCAAAATGGCCTAGATCGAGAATGTGTGAGGCCCTACCCCAACATTCAAAAATGTGCCTTCATGACACGGTGCTATATGCACGGGGAACTTTCTTCTTTTACAATATCTTCAATATGCAAGGTGGTACAAGTCCTGTAACCTGAAAACAGCATAAACGCCATATAAACACTCTTGTCATTTTGCTGATCACAAAATTCAAGTGTCTTCACTCGCAAACAGAAGGGGGAAAAAAAACATGTTACGGTTTTCATTTTTCGTTTGTTTTAAAGAAGATTTTTCTGCATTTAAAAAATGTTTAAATTAAATTTTGAGAAATACAGATAAACCTAACATAGGATATAACAACTCTTATTGGTTTCAAATCGATAGATTTTGTAACAACTTTTGATGAAACACAACCAAAAAGTTATAAGAAATATGCATTCACTTTACTGCAATTACACCATTCCAACGAATTAAAAGTGTCAAGTTGGAGATAGGCCGGGGTTGATTAGTGCGCTGCAGTCGCTGAATGATAAATTCATATATTCTTCTGGTACACAGAAGTACCTACGTACTTTAAACTTACTGTGACTTTCGATTGATTCGACTCTCACGACATCTGTTGAAGGCGGAATATAATATTCCTATCATTAATGACGTAATATATGGCTTCATTCTTTGTCTTCACTGATGATTTCAAAGATGGGCAATATCGAGAAACAATAGTCACAATAAAGCTCAGTTCGTTGCCGTCTCCCTTCCCCCATCTTTCTCTGCAGTTAGGAAACTTCAAACCGCAAAGCCAATGTTGCAGCGTTCATGGCCGCTTTTCACATCACGATTCCGTCACGCTTTTAAATTTTTGCGTGGCTTTCAGCCAATAAATATCCACCTTCTCCGTAATGTGCTTATTTATTGCCGCCTCGGGCACCACTACAACCGCGTCGACTGGACGAAGGATAAGACTACAGAAAATGGCAACATGGATGAAAATGTAAGTAGGGCACAGATCACGTAAGGACTTCTGACAGTTTCATTGAAACTGACTCTTTCGTGCACGTAACCTTTTTCTCTTTGTCGAGATGGAGGAAAAGAGAAATAAAAAGTTGTTCTAATTCAACACCTTAAAGCCACAATGCGGAACCCAGATGACCGTGGTGAATCGGATTACACGAAACACGCAGAGAGCTATTTCCTCAGTACTTCAAATAAATTTCCTTCTTTCTTTCTCTCTCTCTCTCTCTCTCTCTCTCTCTCAGCGTTTGCACCTATTGCCATCTGTTGTCGTATAACAAAACCATTGCTGAAATATGAAGTGCATCTGCTTGATTAGCATCGCCAGTATTTTTTAGGTTAATAAACATGCATTGTTATTGCGTTTACATTGTAATCAAGGGCGCCCGCAAAGGGGGGCAGATGGGGCACTTGTCCCCTGATATTCTGTAGATATTTCATGCAATTCGAATGGTGAAATTGTAGCAATATTGTTTTACTAGAGGCACATAATTTTGGTAAATTAAAGAAAACAAATATCGGTACAAAAACAGAGGCAATTTCGGCTTCCAAAACTGTAAATAAAATACATTTTCAGAGTTACAGTGGTGAAAATTCGGATCAAAAGCGGAGTATAAATTAACATTTTAGTTTTGAAATTGTGAATATAATCCTAAATTTGATTAAAAAACTGCATTTATTACACAAAATAAAAATAACTCTTCTAATAGGAAATTTATGTAGTTACCAGAGTATTATGATTATTCCTGTATAAAGGGGTCTATTATTGCTTCTCAAATATTTACAACAGAATTAATCAATTTTCCGTGAATTGCATAACTCCCAGGAAACTTTCTGAAGTTTCGCGTCGGTAAATAAATTCTAAGTTTGGAGTCTATTTCGCATATTTCGTGACAAAACAGGGTAAGACAATTCATCTCATACCTTTCAGAAACATGAAAAATGAACATTACAGCATGTTCTTTCACATTTAGTGTTTTCGTCAAAAACGAAATATGCATGCCTCTATTACTAATTATGTAGTGTTTTCTGTGACTTTAACAACCATGTCTAAGAAAATAACGAGAGAACGTTTTCACCAGATACATTACAATCATTTTGTCTACCGTAATTAGGTGTGTGCTCGTGTGCAGGACGGGAAATTTTTGTCGGAAAGGGATTGGAAAGAATAATTTTTATAATCTCGATGCCCGGAACTGAAAAAAATTATCAATTTCTCAAACAAACTGGCAAATTTTCCGAAATTTCCCTACGTGGTGAAAATCTCGAATTCTACACACCATTTCCCTCTCAAGTGATTATTTGATCAATAAATACGGTGAAAGATTGAATGATTGATTTCATGATTTATTTGCAGGGGAGACGGTACATGTATGCAGGAATACAGCTTATTGTCCTTCAAAATAATCGCCTCGAATGGTAATGCACTTCTGAGAACGCGTGTAGAGGTCTCGCATACTTTGGGCGAAGGCAGCCTGTGGGATGCGGTTGAGTTCAGCGTTCACATTGCGTTGGATGTCGGCAATGTCCGAGAACAGTTGTCCTTTTAAGTGTTTCTTCAAGCGAGGGAAAAGGAAATAATCGGCAGGAGCCAGATCTGGTGAATAAGGGGGGGGGGGGGGTGATGGAGTACAACAACCCCCTTACGTGCCAGGAACTGCTGCACGGTCATGGCGCAGCATATCGTGACATTCCCTTGGCGTTTTACCAAGTTTGAAGCACAATTTCACGTTTATACGTTGCTCCATTGCACCCATAACAGCGTCGATGCACTGCTCCGGATACTTCCACAACGCGTACACACAAATTGCACATCTGGACAACCACACGGCTTCGCGAACGATGAATGACAGACCTAGGGGTTCACTGACGTGACCGTCAACCAGTAGTACCAACCGCACACCAGCATTTCATTCACCGTATTTCTTGATCAAAGGTTTTATTTAGATAGTGGACTCAAGTCTGAACTTGTCAACAACGTCAAATTATTTTCAATTCAATTTCAATTTAATGATGATGATAATAATAATAATAATACTAATAATAATACTAATAATAATAATAAAAAGTGTAAAACATAAGTTTCTATGATGGGTGTAAGGGGTGACCTTCCACGTAGTACACCCTGGACTTCATTTCGCAGACTAACGAGGCTCTGGCGACTGACCCTATGGTCAGCATAATTCTGTGTGTTGTCGTCCTGTGTTTCGTCGTTATATGCGCTGAGTGCCCCTTTACAGCCTCAGCTTTTAACCAAAGTCAGAAAATTTTATCATTTTAGTTGTACGGTATTAGCTACAGTTATGCCACTTTAGCATGGGCGGTTATTCCATTGAATGAAGGGAATGAGTCATTCCCTTACAAAGTAGAAGTATTAACTGTGTTTATGTGGTCAATTTATTTTTAGTTCCATTCAAACTATTCTTATGTACTCGTATATCTACTCAGTGGCGTACGCAAGGGGGGTGTTACGGGGTTTAAACCCCCCCCCCCTTGAGCTTTTGGAAAAAAATTAAATGGCCAATTTTTCACAGTCAAACATCTGGGACAATAATATTACTATTACTACTTCTACTACTACTACTACTACTACTACTACTACTACTACTACTACTACTACTACTAATAATAATAATTTGAATGATTATTTCCATGCAGCATGGAGAAAAGCAGAGCATTCCAAACACATGCGTCTTTCAGAGTGATGCCTTGAAAATAAACACGAGTTTATGAGGTTAGGTTAGGGTAACTATGATTTAAAAGAGAAAAAAGTTGTTTTGTATCTCAGTTGCAACAATGTTCAACACACTGGCGTACGCAGGATGTGAATTATCGGGGACATTTGTGCGGGGAAAAAAGCCGGGAAAATTCCAACCAATTTCGGGAATCGAATCCGGATCTCCCGCGTGATTGTCACTTGTCAGACGCTCTACCGATCACCGCAGCTCCTTGGATGAGTTCCATACTTTGATTATTTCAATTTATTTTAATATATTTCCTTGTATTTATGGATCTTCTTCACCCTTGAAATGTCTCACCTCGTTGACCAGACAATTATTTCGTAACAAAGAAACAAAAAAATGCTCCCAGGATTTGCTAAAAATCGAATGACTAGAAAGTAATTTCGTTCTATTGTTTTCATAAATACTATATTTATGTAGATCTCTACTACTTAATAGTAGTAGTAGTGGTATTAGTATTTTAGTATTAATTCAGCTAATTAATTAATTATAAGTATTATGAATTAATTGTGATTATTATTATTTAATTAAAGTATAATAAAACAATAGTAATGTGAATTTGGAAAAATTTTTTAGAAATAACACCCCCCTTGATGAAATCCTGCGTACGCTACTGTATCTACTTGTAAGAGCTATTGTAAAAACCACAGGACGTGTGTCCTCGGCGTAGCAGACGACCATCAGTGTCCGTGTCGCTCACCCTCAGCAAAGGGAAGGGAGCATTCGGCATTCTTCGTAGATCTTCGGCTCTGTCTTCGGCGTAGGGAACGCATGGCCGCCACTCATTCCAGCGTCACAGTTTTTTTCGAAATAAATCCGCCTAAAATAAATTATTTTGCAATATTTTTTCTTCATTTACAGTGACTTTTGTGTTGTCAGTTATCCCAGTAAATTTCATGTGCGTTATTTCTGGAATTTGTATGAAAAACATAGGTTTAGAAATCATACTTAACAGTTGACCAAATCAGTGCGGTTCAATTGACTCGAAGGGAATGAATCCACAGAACTCATTCCGGGTCTTGCGGCAGCTAGCTAATGGTGTGGGGGAGAGAGTAGGTGGCTGGAAACACTCTTCGTCCAGGGCTTGGAATCAAGAAGTTTTGAAGAGAAGAGAGGGGTTATTTCTGGTGGTAGATCAATGTCCGATTTAGACTCTACCTGGTATAATAGAGGAAAAAAGTGTTCGACATTTTAATCCAGACTAATGTGGAATAATAGGTGGGTGGTTGCAGAAGGGCATTAAAACTCAACTGTTGGTTTTGGGTCCAATTTTCAAATGATTTCTGCTCATAAGCCCACTTCATGCGTAGACAGGCTAATCGGGGCTGGACCTACAGTTTAAAGTTGGATCCGAACCTCTATGTGCCTCCACCGGGTATCGAACTCTGTATCCCTTCATTTCAAGGCGACAGCGTTACCACTCTACCATCCGGGAGGACTTATTTTCAAATGAAAAGGGTGTGTGGAGCAGTTCAGGTTTCGATTGTAAGAACAATTTACTTAAACTTCACAGCGTCACCGGCAAACTCAAATCCACGCTGAAATTCTCCTGGCAACATTTGCAGAGAATAAACTTGCAAAAAGATAAACAGCGCAAACTGGAGATAATAAAACAAAAAAATAAATTAAAGTTTTTACAATTAGCTGATAAAAAGAACGCAAAAAAGTTTTCCTGAAGACATGTTCTATTCTTTGAAATTGAGTTATGATCAACATTTGACATGGCTCTTCACGTGAACTAAGTGTCGCTTATTCATCAGATTAATATATCTCGGTGGAGATCAAAAATCTTGTTTACTTGAAGGAATGCTTTTTTGAATTGTTCAAGTTTTAAGTTGGTTTAAACAATTCCCGTGTCTAGCGCTAGTGCTGAACGATCTTTTCATCACTTCACCGAATTCACAGTTAATGTAGAAATACTAGGGGTGTGCGGGACAGAATTTTTCGGGTCGGGACGGGAAAAATTCGCTCTGGAAATATCGAATTTTACACGTCATTTTGATTTTAAGTGATTGTTTTTGCATTTCTGGACTTAAAACTAACAATTTCCGATTAGTTCCAGAAACTTACAATGCAGAAAACGTCTAGAATTAACGACTTTTTAAAATGACCATTCGATAGTTCCCGACTGCTCGGGATCGGGACGGAAATTTTTTTCCCCGATCCCGGTCCCGACTTTCCGGGATCACGCACACCTCTAAGAAATACCCAAGGACAGTACTTGACAAACTGCTAAAACTGAAATGAAAATGCAGAAGATGAATTCTACAATCTTGTAATAGAAGAATTTATAAATAAGGCGTTAATAATAATAATAATAGTGCTTTTTAAAATTTCTTACGATTTGTGCTTCCCTTGCTGTAAACGTCACGGACCGCCCCTGCACTTTAGTTTAGTTAAGTGTGTCGGGTGCAAAAATAACCTTAGTGCTGACGCACCCAAAATTATAAATTCAAATTCAAAATAAGTTTCTTTGACTGAAGGGCAAGGAATGAAATCGCACTCTTCCCCCTGAGGAAAAATCCTGCGGACTCCCTTGATTGTAATACGTCGTTTTACAATGTTACTCGGGGCGATGAGAATGAGTGAGGATTCGATTAAATTGATGAAATAACAAAGACAAGGAAATGTCCGGGCCTTATGCAGAATAGCATCCCTGGCTTCATAACGAATTACTCTAACCACTCCACCAGAGAGAGAGACTTTTTTGCATTTTCATATGAGCTGGTATGAGATGAGGTACAAATTCTGGACATACACAACTAATTTAATTTCACATAAACATATTTTCAGGAACGTCTTCCTATATTTTACAACCTTATAAGAAAATAAAAGCACATTATACCACTAACAGTATCAGAAAAGACCACACACTATTTGTCATTCTGGTAAGTTGAATTATTATTTATTTACTGCTGAATTATGATTGAATTATTCAGGGTAATAGTGATGCACAGTGCCTGATTATGGGTCTCTGACGTCCCAACTTGTATTATTTTTTGCAGGCTTCTAATAATAAAAAAAATTGCCACACACTCGATCATTCCTGGCTTGATGCGGAATTTTGTGCCAGAATTCGCCACAAACACACAAATCATGCAGTGACTTATTTCCTGCTCGTGAATTGCAGTCAGTATAGGTTAGCCAAAATGGATCCAGTGATAAACTTATACAGTTAGCATTATTATTATTATTCTGCATCGCGTTTCTTCCACTTTTGGTTAATCGCGACGTTGAGGATTAGCGAGGCTCTCAACCAAGCCGAGGCTCGAATTCTGGAACTTCTGTAACGAGATAGAAAGATTATCATGAAGGGAGATTTCAGACCTAAGCAACATATTTCCTATCCAACTGAAAGCGATCTTACAAAATTCTCGGAAGCATGGGCACAAGGGCTCCAACATATTGAATGTAGCGTAACGCTACTTGACACGCATCTACACTGGTACTCTAGGGCTTAGGTCTGGTTACTAAGTTATCCTGGATCGGACTTCTCAGTTGGCTTAATTGGGTAACTGAAGTGCAGCCCTGACTTGGCCACTGGTGTCGGATTTTATACCTTTCTTAAGTTTTTAGTAATGAAAAGGTATGGAACTTCCTTCCCATGAATATTGGTTTATTATCAACAATACACAATGTACAATGATACTTAATCCCTGGCAATCTTAGATTAGGTTAACTGACGCAGATTTGTTGACAAATCTGAAACGGGTAACCCTTACAAGATTATTTACAATTGCTTTGGTATCGCAAGCAACTAGAGCCGAAGCAGCAGGTTATGAGAAACTAGCCCAAGCAAATTGCAGCGTCCGAAGACCGGGTAGTTCTCCCTACAAGGTAAACTTGTGATACCAGCAATAGGGTAAGGAAGCCGAAATATACTGACTGACTGACTTCTTTATTTGACTGTTGTTTTGTGAAGTATCGCCTTTAACAGGCCTGGCTCCTATTTCTTCTTATGTCGTGTTAACTATTGACGTGGGTTGGTTGACTAGTCCTTCTATTCCTCCTGCAACTGTCGCTTGGTGGATACATCTGCTTTGTGGTTTGTTTTTGGTTCCGTTAGAACCGTTATATTGTGGTCCTTAAAAGGGCCTGTAGTGACTATTCGTTTTTGGTCCTAAAAAGGGCCGTCTTGGTTTTTGATGTCGTATCTGTGGAAGTTTTAGGTTTTAGAAGTCTCCTGCTGCGACGATGTCTAGGCATCAGGAGTGTCAGGAGTGTGGCTTTGTCCTCTTTACTTTGAAGTTGTGACATCTTGTTTCTGGCACTCTCTATCCTCTGTAGGATGTTGCCTCTGCGAAGTTTCTGAAGTAACCACTGGAGTGTTTCTTCATCTTCTTCCCTGTTTTGTTGCTTTGGTTTTTGGTATTCAGGTCTTCTCTGTTTTGGAGTTGCTGCTATGGCATATGTAAGTACGTAAGTACGAATATTGAAATTAAATGAACTAGCAAATTTCAGCCGTTTTCCGGATATAAGAAATTTACCGATTGGTTTATTATCAATAATGCACAATGTACAATGATACTTGATCCCTGGCAATCTTAGATTAGTTTAACTGACGCCGATTTGTTGACAAATATGAAACGGGTAACCTTTCCAAGATTATTCACAATTGCTTTGGTATCGCAAGCAACTAGAGCCGAAGCAGCAGGTTATGAGAAACTAGCCCAAGCAAATTGCAGCGTCGGAAGACCGGGTAGTTCTCCCTACAAGGTAAACTTGTGATACCAGTAATAGGGTAAGACAGCCGAAATATACAGAAAACCGGCTTCCTCTTATACTACACAGTTATTTACAAAAAACCAAGGAAACTTGGTGGATATTTACAGGTTTCTATGGATTTACATAATTATAGACTTTTACAATATTTGCATAAAATAGTTAAAGTTGTAAATAACATACCTTTATAATATATTTTCAAAATGCCAAAAACGTTTACATAATAGTTAATTTTGTTGTTTTTAAGAAAATCAGATTAATTCTCAAATATTCTTAATCTTGTGCAAGTCACAGATAATGTAAGCTCGCACAGATGTTGAACTTCCTAAGTTCAAATGGAAGCATGAACAAATTCGACTTGGGCGACACATACTTTATAACAAATCCTATTTTGTTCAAATTCTGTTTTATTTGTTAAATAAATAGATCATCAAACACAAAGTTTTACAACATTATGCACTTCGATTTTCGAAGGATAAAGGTCAGACACAGTTGAGATCAAAATTAATAATTTGCCACGAATCTATATTTAACAATCAACTAATGGACTATGTAGACTTCTTTCGAACCACTATTAATGCCTGTTTTCAAATTTTGATGCACGAATCATACACGTTCTTATAACACTAATTTCTTAGTTATAAACTTCGTAGATACTGTATTGTTTTTACAAGCAACTAATTCTCAATTTGAACTTACTAGTATTCAATTCCATGAACGTTATCTATGAATCTTCACTTTCCCAAGTTCTTTTCCAGATCATATTTTGTGCCTTTCACTTACGGAACACGTATTATTTTTATATTTGGTTATTACTTCATACCCCTTGGTCATTTTATGATACTTAGCTACTATTGAAAATTCTCAGCTTTATCGTTTTCATTGTAGTATCCGAGTTGTTCTAGCCTTCGAGGCCAATTGTGATTAGTTTTAACGTAAATTTACAATATTCTATCGTTCAATTTAATTTAACAGCCTGCCTGTCACTTTACCCACACCTCCGAGAAAAAGGACGCCACTTAATTTTATTTAAATTTGAATATTTTATCATGTACAAAGATGGATAATGATTATAAGTTGCAGTTGAATGCACCATGAGAATATTATATTTAAATACTGAATCATTAAAATTATACTACTTAGATTAACAATGTAGCCGGCCGCTAATAATTTTAAAACTGCCAAATCCGGGAACTTTTCTAACGGTGGAAGCGGCCCCGGCGCCCACCCAGCGTCGAATAACATGGGTACCTGGGGGAAACCCTGGGGGGTAAAGGCGGTCAGGGGCGTGATGCTGATCACATCACCCCCACTCACGACCGGATCAAGAAAGTGTGGGGCGTTACCCCCACACCCCCTATACGCCTTCATGGCGTGGTGCTATGCACAGGGGAACACTTTACCTTTTTTATCTTTACCATGGTCATTTTTTTTATTGTAGTTGGATGGCAGTGGCGTAGTAAAGGTTGGGCAAAGTGGGCGACCGGCCGGAGACTTTCACCTGAAGGGGTCTCGCGTCTCACGGGGTTTACACAAAAAAAATGCAATAACTATATTGAAAAGGCTAATTTTTGTGTGCGATAAAACTACATTCTGTTTTTATCCAGTTTTAAATTCTAGTTAACCGTTACAATTTGAATGAATATGTCAAATATTTATTATTAATAAATAAACCTGGAGGTAGCCGTCTGATATTACGTAGAAGCCAGGCCACTACAAATAAGCTATGAATAAAATAAAATTCTCGTTGTAACGAATCTGTGATTGTTGTTCGTGTTATGCGTTTTAATGAAACTTGGAATTAAGCGTTTAAGCTAGGGTGACCAGATTTTCTGAAACGAAAAGTAGGACAACCATGGATGCACATAGGTAGGGTCTAGGAGGGCCACGTGACCCTTCTTTTTGGACGAAAGAAAGTCGTACTCTTCATGCTCACTTACATATAACACAGTTCTCTTTAATGTTTTCTTCTCTTATATATTTTCCATTTATTGATTTCTTTCATTTTCTTCTTTTCGTTCCTTTTTTTGCTTTACTTTTTCATTTTACAGATCAGCCGTTCTATGTCTCTTGCTCTTCAAGTTTTTTTGTGTATCTTTACTCATTTTCTTGTTCCTAATTTCTCCCCGCCCCCAATTCTCTAATTTTCTTCCGTGTCTAAGGGATTTTTGGATGCACTGCACGTTATTATTTATTGTTATAAGTAATTAACTAATGTTTCTTTGATGCTAACCTAAAACTCATTATTATTTCTGTTTCAGAATGAAATTATGATTTTGACCTTACATATTTTGGTTGCACAAATTGAAAAAAACGCAATTAAAACCATACAAATTATAACTTGCAAGTAGTGCATGCAGCTAGAGATTTCCACGCCCAAATTCCAACTCTTTAGTGAGGCAAGTGTTATTCTCCTAGCTTTCACGTCTTTTTTAATATTCATGCTGAAACAACTTCCCGAAACAGTAAAATGTCTATACATTGTGAAATAATATAAAATATTATTAATCGATACTGAGAATATATTTTACTCTTGTCCGATATGTATTTTCCTCCATAATCAATACATCAAACAATTTTAAATTCTCGAAGTGCCCTTGTATATACTTTTAGTCATCACTTTGTAACGAGTGCACTCACGGTCCCCGAAATGACGTGTCAATCATACCCCGGCACGGGGCCAAACGTCGTTATGCGTACGGGAAACCGGTCGTGACTCACGGTCCAGTTATCAAGTTCGGTACTGAGACGGTCGTTTATTGTCATACTATTGCGAGGCGGAGATTAATACCTTGGAAAAGTTACACTGTTTTGTTTACCTTTGATATGTAGATTCGAACAATCATAAAACACTAATAGCATAATATCTGGTACCTGAAAAACGTCAAATAACAACACTGACGAACGGTAAAAAGTGAATATATATTGTAACAACAAAAAAATATTGCAATCAACAACTGTTTACAAAGCCTCCTCACTCTCACAACATTCACTCTATCTCTCTTTCACACACATGAGGTATTTTTACATGTGAAGTATGGATACAAATCATGGATCTCATTAACATACCATTCCTTTTAATTTTTAAACCTTTATGTGAATTTAGGGCATTTGTCTGTCAGCTCCTGTGCTCTTTTAAATTAACTTAAGTGCCAGCCCTCGGAAAGCGGTTAACTAAGACAATTGGGTCGGCGTGGTTAAATCTTTCGTTCGAATGAACGTATGCATCGAGTCGTAAGCACGACATTATACAAGTTTCTCGGACGGGGGTATTACACATAAGCCTCTCTCGTCCAATGAGAACAACTACACAATTACATAGGGATGCAAAAACTTAATTGGCTCCAGCTGCCGGAATACACTAATCAATCGTCGGCGCGAGCAAAAATTACCTTAAAAACCACTATGCAACAAATAATACTATTTCACGCACACGACCTTGCAATAAAAACAACTACGCTTTCCACAATTAAAAGGACTCATCAGTCAACTATTGACAAATTAAATGGCGCGACGGGGCGATCGGTTACACAAAAACAATGGAGCACACTTTGACAATTTACACTAAATATTAAAGAAATGAAATGGAGCTTCTAACGCTGAATGCAGACAATTAAATTAGAACATCTGAACATGAAATTACCCTTTTTTATAACAATACCAAAAATTATCAGACGCGGGGGTTAGGTTCGGGGTTTCCTGAGTAACTTTGCGAATAAGTGAGACTTCGGCGTTAACTGTACGGTGTTGATACTAACGACGCACGTTTACATGTACATGAGACCCTCTGAAGTATACTGTACCAGACTCTGCTACATGGCGTGGTCATTCATCTCTCCTGGACGCGGGACTTGCACACGGTTCCTTTGTGGCGAAATTGTCCTCCGAGGTCGATCGCGACGAAGAATTATTGCGACGATCTGGTGTACTTGCACCTCCTCAGTACTTCGGGCGTTCCTCTTGTCACTAGCGTCGGGTGTACGTGGTCACGCGTCGGTTCAGAATCTCTCTGGTGACGGGCTTCGATTCGGCGTCGTTCTGGAAGCGTCGTTCTGGAGTCGTCCTTCAATCTCTCCCTCTGGCTTCGATCGGCGTCGTTCTGGAGTCGTCCTTCAATCTCTCTCTCTGGTGACGGGCTTCGATCGGCGTCGTTCTGAAAACGTCCTTCGGGCTTTGGGCAGCGTTTGGCTTTGGTGTCGTCTGTGGCGTTGGCTGACTGGCTTCATCGGAAGATGGCGATGTATCGTTGCGGGGTCAGGGAAGTCGACAGACTCCCTTCTCAATCTCCTTTAGCCGCCCATGATTATGTAGTTAACGCTTGGCAAAAAACAAATCACCGCGTAATCTTCACCAAAATAAGGCGCACACTGGTAACTCTCTATCTGCAACTCGCTCGCGGTACGTAAGGAAACAAAGTCCACGGACACAAAACAATAATCACGCGAGAGTGTAGCGCGGAGATGCTCTCTCGGTGAAATCCGGGTAAAAACTGTTTCTGGGATGGTAGCACCACATATATATAAGAGATTCAAATTCGTCCGTTGAAACCCACGCTAAGGTGGCTTCGCTTCGCTTTCTCAGGGGATGGAAATGACCTCTGTCCATTGTCTTGAAAGGCGCGGTCGGCGACGCGTCCTGGATCCTTGCAGAGTTGGGCTCCAGCTGGTTTTCCTGGTCATCCGTGAACATGGGTTCGAACGCCTGCTGCGACTCGAGCCCGGTAGCGGCGAAAATAATCTTTCCTTATCTCCGCGTTGGTGCAAATATGTCATGTTCTAAGCCGAAAAAGGCAGTTCCGCTGTCACTCAAGAAAAACTCGCCCCCAACTCCCGACGTCTGGCTCGGATACAAGTTTATTCACAAAATAAATCAAACCTCACACTTTCATGTTTGTGCATAAAATGAATCAATAAACAAAAAATAATTTATATCGAACTGCGTTTCACATGTCACTAGATACCGTGACAACTTGAACCTCGTATATATACATGAACAAATGAATGCAATATTTGTTTGTAAGCAATACATGTAAACTTTAAGAGGCAGGCTAACTCAGCGAACGAAGGGAGCGTGAACATGTGTAGCTACATGTATATATGCCACCAATTTATATAATAAAGTTTATTGTGTATTTATGAAAGGGAGGATTTTATTGAGGTAAACAATTTGAGAGGACATTTCGCAGGACATGGCCCTCAAAAAAAGAACTGTCCTGCGAGAATCTGGACGCCTTGTCACCCTAGCTTTAAGCTTGCACTAGGCTAGGCAACAATACTGAATGTTGTGACATCGTGCGCTGTAACAAGCGATTCTTAGCATCTACTCGCTTTGTTTGGCTCTCCATTGTATTTAGTGCCCGTTACTGTCGGTCGGTGTAATGACATTACAGTTATCACTCAGTAATGTCGGGCAGAGATCGCGATTCGGGAAGAAAATCGAGGACTAAAAGTGGTAAACGTTGTAAGTGCCAAAAGCGAGTGTTGGAAATCGCATCGTTCAGCGTATCAGTCCGTACGAACTTTCACACTAGTGCCTTTTTACACGCCCTTTGAACTACTTAGAGGGCTACCAGCCACTTTTCACGTTTACCACATTATCAAGCATGGCACATTTCACAGTTTAACGTGGAAAACTGTGTTTGAATTCTTGTGGCACTTACAGCGTTTACCAATTTTAGACTTCAATTCCCATCTGGATCCGGAGCATCTAAAAGAAAAAGAAGGGCTGAAATAGCAAAGCAGAACAAAAGTTTTGGTGGGTTACTGATGAAATATTTGAAAACGAATATAAGGAAAAGTGTTGCAACTGGCGTTAACATAGTGTCGGATTACCAAATACGCAGAGGAGGCGGCCTAAAGGTGACTACATCTTTTAGAGGACCCACGACAACGGATCAAAATGATAATGATTTGATCATGAAAGAAAATTACAATCAAGATTTCTAAAATCGTTTTCAAAAGAGAGAAAAATGAATCAACTGACACAAATTAAAACTATACACTACAGACTCTATAGATGAGGAGAGACTGCCCACTGCATGAACGCGACCGACCAAACCTACTGCCTGGCACAATCTTGTGCTACAGTACCACTGCTCGCTCTGCAGTCCATGCGCACACAAGAGCGCTCTTTAACAAAATACAGCGGGTTGACCATGTCTGATGTAAAGATAAGAGTTAGAGAAAATACATTAAACAAGAAATAGAAAATATAAGGTAAGGTAAAGTTTCCCGTGCACCATGCCATGAAGGCACATTCTAGGGGATGTGAAGGTATGAGTTGCTCAAGGTTGAAAAACGACTGAGTGTAACAAGATGTAGTGCTCATTGAACCTATTCTAACTGGAAAAGTGTACTCTCCAATCTCAGTCGATCATTTTTTAAATATATTTCACCAATAGTTTACTTAGAATTTGTAACCTCTTAAGATATGTTCAACTTTCCGACCTAAAATTTATTGACTTTTCAATTTCATGCATTAATTTTTGTCATTTCCTTTCTTTCTGTCTAGGCGGATGTTTCCAGTAGTAAAAGTCAGCGTGTCCGGTCTTGACCCAACAGCCATGTACACAGTCCTTTTGGAATTTGTACAAATTGACAATCATAGGTAAGACATGTTCGTTAATATAGCTTTTTTAAAGTCAATTCATGTCAAATCACCAAGAAAAGACAAATTAGATTACACTGACCCACATGACACGATAGTTCTTTTATGTTGATATTTTCTAAAAATATATAGTTTCATTCAACTGCAGCCTCCAGGCTTTCCGATCCTGCAAATTAACTTAATTTAATGTAATATCTATCAGCTGATATCTTCTTCTTCTTCTCTGGACCCTTTCCCTATTAACTAGTTTCTCTGGGTCTCGCCAATGGATTAGTGGATTGTAATCAAGGAGTCTCAGGTTCGATACCCAGTGGAGGCACATTGCATAGTGGTTCGGACCAGCAAGTTTACGAATGGAGGAGGAAGTTCGACAATGGCCTCTGTTTACAGGCAGATGGGTGAAATGACCTTCACAGTGAGCCATAAGTGACTGCAAGTGTATCCAAATGATTCTTCTGCTTGAGGTATACAGGCATTAACACAAACTTGGAAATATCAGGAATGGGTATATAATGCAGCAAACCTCCACAACCCTACATGCAGAAATTTACTAGAAAAAACAAAACAAATTAAGATTTTCCTTGGACTATTAATGTAATTATTTCTTAATATAGTTTAAAAAAAAACATCCATCTTTGTACACTTTTGTTGTTAATACTTACAGAGCAAAACACACCACGAAAATATGTCAGAGAATTCCAATGATACATGACAAGTAACCACAAATTAAAATCTATAAATTAAATTTATGCAGAAAAGGGGTATGAAATACGAGGTTTGGCTAGAAAAAAACCGGACTGATGCTATGAAATCTTTTATTCGGCATTTTGTACAACAGGAACTTTATCTCCTTCAAAGTACTCCCCTGCACGATCTGTACACCGCTCCATATGAATTTTCCATTGCTGGAAGCAGTGTTGCCAGTCATTTTCGGAGATTACATCCGTCGCTTTTCTTTGCACAGCTTCTACTGTCTCAAATCTGGTTCCTTTTAGGGCGGACTTCACTCTGGGGAATAAAAAGAAGTCACAGGGAGCAAGGTCCAGCGAATACAGTGGATGTTCTAACACTGGGATGCCATATTTAGCGAAAAATGTCTTCACTGACAGGGACGTATGGACAGGAGCATTGTCTTGGTGCAGAATCCATGACTTCCGTTGCCACAAATCAGGTCGTCGTCTTTTTACTCGCTCACGAAGGGTTTTCAGCACATTAATGTAATGATGTTGGTTTACAGTTTGACCCTCGGGTACCCAATGAACGTACACAATGCCTCGAATGTCGAAAAAGACAATCATCATGGCTTTGAATTTGGACTTGCTCATGCGAGCTTTCTTGTGACGTGGCGAACTCGGAGTCTTCCAATGCATTGATTGGCGCTTTGTGGCAGGGTCGTACGTGAAAAACCACGATTCATCACAGGTTATCACTCTCTCTAAGAATGTAGGGTCTGTTTCAATGTTCTTCAAAGTGTCCGTACAAATGTTCACTCGAGCTTCCTTCTGTTCCAATGTCAGGTTCCTTGGTACGAGTTTTGAACACTCTTTACTCATGTTCAAATTCTCGTGTAAAATTTGTCGAACACTTTCTTTGTCTATTCCTGTGATTTCAGCAACTGCTCTAATGGTCAATCAACGATTTTTTTGAATCACATCACTCACTTTTTGAATGTTTGTTTCCGTTTTCGACGTGCATGGTCGTCCTGAACGTGGGTTGTCTTGGATCATTTCCTGTCCTTCTTTAAACCATTTAAACCACTCAAACACTTGTGTGCGTGATAAACACTCATCCCCGTACACAGATTTTAACATGTCGTACGCTTCTGTTGCAGATTTCCCCAGTTTGTAAAGGAACTTCATATTGACACGCTGTTCCATTTTAATACTCAGCATTTTTCCGACGGAGCACAGACGCACGTTCCGCTTTGTCCAAGTGCCACAGCGAAACTGAGAGGCCTGCACCCAGGGCAATTAGTCATTCTGTAGGCAGGGTATGGTAGTATAGAATCATGCATTGCTCAACCTTCGTGCAATCGTTGTTTGCCAATAGCAACATCAATCCGGTTTTTTTCTAGCCAAACCTCGTATATATACAAACAATACTTTGATAAAATAATCCACATATTTTTTTCTAATTTAAGATTACTTGCTTTACAGGTGGAAATACGTAAATGGAGAATGGGTGCCTGGGGGAAAAGCTGAGGTCCCTCCTCCAAATCCTATCTACATTCATCCAGAATCTCCAAATTTTGGAGCTCATTGGATGAAGGAAGCCGTCTCTTTTGCAAAAGTCAAACTAACAAACAAATCTAATGGAAATGGACAGGTGAGACACTGTAAACTTCAATATGGATATGAAAGATATTTTTAATTTTTCCAACTTTCTTACATTCAATTTAGCTTTTCTATATTGCTTTCCACATTTTCTATATTTTGTTCCTCATTTCCATCAAAATTCTGGGTGTGAAATATGATATATTTAAGACATTATAATTATTATTACAGAGCAATTGACTAATTCATGTGGAATTCTGTATCAAATTTACAATGAAATAAGTAGACTGAAATACCATTCTCAAGACGATAAAATAGCCTAGTCCTGTTATTTATACTCTATCCCCGGAATCTGTTGAACAAGGCCATGTATAGCAGCAGAGAAGGGGGGGGGGGGGGAATCAAGTGGGCAGAGTGAAGCAGTAGATGCTGCTGCGAAGGCTGGTAACTAGAGTAGCTTTCACCCCTCCATGCAATCCCATTCCCTCTCACATGCTCATTGGTAGAGCCATCTCTCATCACTACTTGCACAGACACTTGTTTTTGTTCACTTGCTCCAGAGATACCCAGGATAGAGTATAATTATGTATTCATAATCTTGAAGGAAATTCAGATTATCACTGTGAAAAATTATGATTCATTTACAAAAATAAATATATTACAAACAATTTTCTAATATTTTAAAACATCACAGTTTTTCTCAAGAAATAATAAGTGTCCATTATGAAGTCAATTGCTTATGTAGAATAATCATAATTATGATTTTTTTTCTGGTTTAAGCATTATTGTTCTAGTTCTGTGGTTAGGATTTAAAATTTTCATCATATGATACAATATGAATAGTCAAATGCAAAGCTACTACTAGGCAAATTGGTCATTGCTATGTTCGCTTACTTTGCTTTTACATTGTCATGTTTAACAATTGAAATAAAGTGGCAAACAAGCAGTGATAATTTCTGCACCAGCATGGAAATTTCTTGTATTTAATTTAGAAACACATAAGATATAAGGAAAAAGTGAATAAACTAGTTTTGGTTTATTTGCATGCCACTATTTATGTGGCCTCGCAGTTGATGGGAAGTTCTGAGAAGACTTATTTAGTGAGTGAATAAATAATATACCAAATTAGCATTTAAATTGTTTAGTAACTAACTGCAATTTCTTGCTTCTTTCAGATAATGCTCAATTCCTTGCACAAGTATGAACCACGAGTTCATATTGTGAAAGTGGGTACTGAACAGCGACACGTTCTCACTTACCCATTTCCAGAAACACAATTTATAGCAGTGACAGCTTATCAAAATGAAGAGGTAATATATCCTTTTTCTCTTCAAATTTTGTTAGTAAAATTGTCAAGACAAAAGTCATTGGCATGCACCTCAAACTTATTGCTCCAGTTATTTTAGAGGTGATGGCTCTTCCTCAGTAGCTGGGAACAACTGATTAATACTTGAGTACCTGCTTGGTAATTACCTAATTATAACATTAATAGGGATTCCCTGCTCACAATGGAAAACTCCTTATTTTGCATGTGTGATAAGTGTAGGAAGGATGTGTAAACAGCAGTGGCGTGCGGTGCTAAATCAGGCAGGGGAGCAGGTCACCTGCACTTGCCTCCCACCCATGGGTGTCTTAATATATTACAGTAGACCAAGTGAAATTCAACCCTTATTGAAAAGAATCAAATAAATATACGATACATATGTATCAAATTATCAGAAGTGACATACATGAGGTACGTTAAAAAATATGATATAATGTAACGGAAACAATAAAAACAAAATTGTTGGTGCACAACCAAGAAAAATTTAATAAAAGCAATATATGAGTGATCAGAGAGAAAAAAATAATGTTTTGTCAAAACCTGTTTCATCTCTTTATTTCTACATTAAGTTGACGTTTTTTCATAGAATTGAGTATTCTTGTAATTCAAACGTCCTCAATGCAATAGTGGCATACAGATGGTGAGTTTTTTCATGACATCCGCTAGATTTGTAGAAGTTGTTAATGTGACAAAATCCGAACTGTTCCAGACTCCTTTCTCAGGAACAAACAAGGGCAACAATATAATTTTCCACTGAACAATATCCAGTTAATCATTTTAAATAGTTGTAGTAACTCGTTTGAAAATGCCTTGTGTACGATTTAGTTTTAGTTTTTAATTCAGTTAGGGTAGGTGTTGGTTTGCTGCCTTTCCTGCAAAGTTCAATGAACTAAAAGCTTTTGTCTCCAGCTGGTCAATCATGCTACACTCACAACATTATCTTTCTTGTCCTGCCACTGCATGCATTGAAACTTTGTTCTTGGGGCTGGTGGAACAGGTGGACTCGAGCTGTACCCTCGGAAGGTATTTCGCAGCATTTAGCCAAGGCATTTAGCAGACGCTTAGACTGCAGAAGATTTTTCCAGTTAGTTATGAATGTCGGACGCAAGTTCATAACAAGATTAGGAAATTAAAGAAATACTACATCCAAAGGAATCACTATGATGCAATAGGCAGTAGGGGTGGAAACTATGAGACCTAAGGCTGTCTATGTGATGAGGGTAGGTGAAGTAAACAAACGTCCAGCCATGGTGAAAGACAGCGTTACTTGTGGAAACGTTGATTTTGGGAGAAAGAAGTGTTCTTGTTACGTTAATACAGATAATTTAAATAGCTCAAAAGGGTGATAAGTAAAAGGGAACAGCCTGTTCCCTCTGTTCCACTGGTAAATGGCTAATTCCTTATGTGGTATGGGAATGGTCATATAATATTATCAATTCTAGGACAAAGTGTAGAACTAAACTTTGATGTTGAAGTGCCAATTGGCAACTACCAGTAAATTATCAGAATATCAAATGTGATTCAGTTGCAAACAATTGGATGTTAATTCATTTATTCGATAAATATATATTTCTGCATTCTTCAGGGCCTAAGCAGGAATAAAACTTAATACAGTTTATTGAAAATATTTTTTTTATTTCACACTGAAACATATATTGCAAGGTGAAACCATCTGGTCAGCATAATGCAATGAAAACCTGTTGAGATGTCACACATCAATGTTTGACATTGCAAAGGTCAAAAATTGATTGGTAACGCAAAGCTATGGATATGGAACCAGGCAAGGTATTCTTGTGATGGAGACATGGTGGTCTAGTCAGGTTCAATTCGCAGGGTGCATGATCTAAGGTTGGAATTTTTTCAGCCTTGTCCCTGCATAAAGCAGCTCTGGGGTTCACCCAGCCTCAAATAAATGGGTACCCTGGGTAAAGCCAGCTGAAGCATATTGTTAATTACATCACTAAAAAAAAAGGCCAAGATCAAGAATGTGTGGAGCCTTACCCCTACACCGATATGTGAATTCATGGTGCTGTGCAAAGTGCACAGAGAACTTTAATTTTACTTTTCTTGTGATAGTATATCAATAAATTTAATTGCCCATTAAACTAGACAAGAATAAAATTGATTGGCCAAAGCAATGCAATGTAAAGGAAATTGCCCGTTGTCTGATAATTCATACATTACTAATCTAGGGTTACAACACTATATACAGAGCTGGTGTATTTCAGTGGGTCAAATGAGTGCATACATGACTGAAACATTGATGTTCTTGCCTTTCAGGTCACATCTCTTAAAATTAAGTACAATCCATTTGCAAAAGCATTCTTAGATGCTAAGGAGAGACCAGATGGAATATACCAAAGAGATTTCATTCAGAGTTATGCACAACCTCAGCAACCTCAATATTCTCAGTGTAAGTATAAGAAAATGTGTACCTTAAGATAGAAATGTCATACGAGGGTCACTATTTATATTTTGAGCCTTGGCAACACTGATTGAAGTTAGGTGCGATTTGACGTTTGCAGGGAATCGTCTGGCATTATTGACCATAACGTACTTCAAATGTTTTGTCAATAGCTTCATTTGTGTTGTTTATGTTGCCTTGGAGATTGCGCGACAATAATAAAATGGAATTTTTCGGTCGATGATTTTTTACGATTTTCGACGTGGATTATCAAGACAAGAGTGCATCGATCAACTTACTTCCACATTTGGCGATGAAGCCCCATCCTTTGCCACTGTGAAACGCTGGTATAACGAATTTAATCGTGGCCGCCATTCGCTCACCGACGAGATTCGCGAAGGTCGTCCAAAATCAGTTGTTGTTCAAGAAAACATTGATGCTGTGCAAAACCTAATACTGCAAGATCGTCATGTGACATACTGTGAGATTGAGGCAACCATAGGCATTAGTTCCACCAGCATATATAAAATATTACATGATCATTTAGCTGTGAGAAAGGTACGTTCTCGTTGGATCCCACACAATTTGACAAAAACTCAAAAAGACGCTCGCGTCAATTGGTGCAAACAAATGCTCAATAAATACGATTGTGGTGCTTCAAAAGACGTATATAAGATTGTAACAGGTGACGAATCATGGATATATGCATATGAGCCGGAATGTAAACAGCAGTCGACTGTATGGGTGTTTCAAGATGAACCCAATCCAACAAAAGTTGTTCACGCTCGAAGCACATCGAAACAAATGGTCGCCTGTTTTTTCGGGAAAACTGGTCATGTGGCAGCTGTGCCTTTAGAGGAACGTAGAACGGTCAACTCTGAATGGTACACAACAATTTGTTTGCCAGAGGTCTTCGGTCAAATACGGAAAACAAACAAACGCCATCCGATCATTCTTCATCAAGACAATGCCAGCTGTCACACATCTCGTCTAACAACCGACTTTATGAACAGTCAAAAAATCGAATTGATGGGTCATCCGCTGTACAGTCCTGATTTGGCACCCAATGACTTCTTCTTGTTCCCGAATGTCAAGAATAAATTGCGTGGACAACGATTTTCATCAGTGGAAGACGCCGTTGATGCGTTCAAAACCCATATTATGGAGGTGTCTCAAGAAGATTGGAAAAACTGCTTTGACAAATGGTTCGAACGAATGCAAAAGTGTATTGACCATAAAGGAGAATACTTCGAAAAACAATAAAGCAGTTTTCAATGCCAAATTGCTGTTTTTTCATTGTTAGGCTCAAAATATAAATAGTGACCCTCATAGCAATGAAGTTACAAGTAACTACTTTCTTTCTTTGAGCAACAGTAACTACTTATTGTTTGGCTAAAGTTTCATATTTCCACTGCAGTTTTTATTGAGTGCCTGAATAATTTTGAAGGAACACTGTCTTCATTAACACAGGTTACAACATCTAGGATGGAGATAGTAGACTATTACAGTGACATGCTACCATCTCCGTTCTAGATAACATAACTTGTTAATGAAGGCAGTGGCCCTTCCAAATTAATTGAAAAATCAATAAAAACTACAATGTGGAAATCTGAAACTTTAACCTACACAATAAACAGTGTTTAATGTGACTAACCATGAATGTAACTAGTTACTTTTTGAAATGAGTAATGAAATTAATTTACTTTTCTGTATGAAAATAACAATTTGCTACAAAATAGAAGTAATATATTATATTTCATGAATGTACATTTATATGTATTTTTTTTTTTTAAGTATGAGAATTTACTTTGAACTTTCTTACCTCTATATTTTATTTGAGAAAAACGTGAACAAGTCCTATACCATATCTACCATATGTAGAATAAAGTAATTGTAAAAGTGACCGAAAGTTACTTTTTAAAGTAACAGTATAAGTAACAGTATACATAATTGATCCTCCAATTTATTTTATTATGAAACCTTTGATTTTATTATGAGACATTATCTTTAATGGAAATAACACAGTACGTGGCCCATGACCAAAAGGAAGAGTAGTTTGTATGCCCCTACCTTACACTATTCAAAATAGTTCCCATGTGCATGGAATGTCCCATTGCCTGGGAAATTTTAAGTAGAAAAGAATTCAGATATGTGGTAAACTTGGAACAATGTTGACAGAAGGAACAAGGTCAATTTGAATAAGACAGAGGGTCAAACATAGCATGAAATGAAAGTTCCAATTTTGTAAATTTTTACAGTTAAACTCGATAACGTTTCATCATATTTTTAACATACTGGTAAGGTGCGAATTACTCACAATTAAATATAAACTTTAGGCTAAAAGATTAAAAATCGGCAACTTACGTGTGTGAGTATGAGATTTTTCGTACTACGTTTCGGAGGTTACACTACCTCCTTCTTCAGGTTGAAACGATGTTATTCAGACACCTGACATGGTGCCTCGTCGTGAAAGTGAAGGTTAAGGATTTAGGTTAAAAAGTTGCTAGAAGGACACTTTCTAAAAAAGAATATAAATTACACATCTAAAACCGCGCAATACTATAAAACAAAAGAATATCCAAGGCTGAAGTCGGCGACCTGCCGACCGATGCTCAGGGTAGGCGAATGCACGGTGTCAGCCCGTACCTGGGGAAAGAGAACTTCCCCTCCTCATTCCTTCCAAACTGGGGCTCGGGAGTCACCAATCCAAGGAGAAGTCGACCTCCACCTCGGCGGCTTTCCTAACCTCAGGAGTAACACGGAAGCCCATCTCGTCCCTAATCACTGCGGCTTTATCCCATTTTTTAAAGAAATTAACCCAGCCGTCCTCTAAATTCCCATCGTCCCTATTAAGTTTGTTCCAATTCTTCGCGCATATATAGGCAGCTTCATATACGTTTCGGTCCAATTTATTGTTGACCTCCCTAATAACCTCCCTTTTAGCAATCTTATGTCGGTTAACCAATATGTGTTCAGATAATCCGGTTTTGGGTATGCCCTCCTTTATGTCCTTATCATGCTCCCCCCACCTAACCTGCATGCTTCTCCCGGTTTGTCCCACATATTCCTTTCCGCATTCACACACTATCCTGTACACTCCCTTCCGCTCCTCAGGGTTATTGCGCCTATCCCCCCTCCCTTTCTTATATGACGTAAAGTGCTTTTCAATACTCCGGGGTGCTCTTACCCCACATTTTATTCCGTAACCCCTCACGGACTTTTCAATTTTCTCTGAGACCCCCTTAAAATACGGGATCCCGACAAAATACGAGTTCTTATCACCGTTTCCTATCTCAGTTTTTTCATCCCCCTTGTCTTTTTGCGATGTTTCTTGCCTAACAATCCTATTGGCTTTCCTAGCTACTTTTTCCAGGTCGCGGATAGTGTACCCATTCTTTACCCCCACCTTCCTTATCCATTCCCCTTCTTTCTCTTTCTCTTTTTCGTCATTGCACAGTCTTTCGGCGCGAATGAAAAAGTTAAGAAAAACATTTAATTTAGTCCTATTCGAATGTTGGGATCTCTTATGGAGGTACAGCTCTCCAGCTAACGGTTTATGGAAGACCCCGGTTACGATCCGTTGTCCGGTTTTAGTAAGGCACAGGTCAAGAAAGTGGATCTTTCCGTTGGCCATATTTTCCCTAGTAAACCCAATCCTGGGGTCCTGCTTCCCCAATTGGTCGAAAATACTGTCAAGTTTGATTTCATTCCCTATGATGAGGATGTCATCTACGTATCTCCCATAATACTTTATCTCCCCCCCTCCCCCCTACATGTTCCATAGCGGCTTTTTCGGCGTAGTGCATGAAGATGTTGGCCACAAGGCCAGAGATGGGATTGCCCATGGCCAACCCTTCTTTTTGTCGGAAGATTTTATCGTTAACGTAGAAGTAATTGTACCCCGTAATGAGAAAAAACCACCTGACATACTCCCAGGCGACCAAGATTTCGACGTTTTGGTCAATCAACCATCTATACAAACAATCCCCAGCTTTGTCCCTGGGGACACTGGGGTACAGATTAATAACGTCAAAACTACAAATTACGTCCCGTTCCCCTATGGTGAGTTTCTCAATAGTCTCTTTGACCATAAGAGAGTTTTTGACGCTATACGGGGTGTCCATATTCATTTTTCCCATCCTCTTAATCATTTCTTTAGCTAAACCATATCCTGGATGTGCATACATGGGGATGATGGGTCTGAGGGGTATCCCCTCCTTATGGGTCTTAGGTATCCCAAAGGCCGTAGGAATATTCCCTTCCTTAACCCCCTTAAGTAATTTCTTTTTCTCCGCGCTTCCCAAGGTAAAACTGGTTTCAATGCCTTTTTTGATTTCTCGTTTGATTTTATTAATGGGGTTAACTTTGATTTCTTCGTAGTCATTACTTCTAAAGCTATCTTCCAACTTACTATGGTATTCCTCTTTCCCGATAATAACCATTTTGTTTTCCTTATCCGATCTAACCAAGTACACGTCACTTTGTTTAACCCATTTTTTCACATTACGAAGACTCCCCCTAAGCTTACTTTCCGTTTTTCCCTTGGGTGTCCTATGATTGGTAACGGGTGGGCCTAGTTCCCTTATACTTAGGTGCATTAGTTCATCTATAATGTCTCGAATTTTTACCCTGACATTGGATTTATCCTCTTTTTCGTCTAATTTTCCCACTATTTTCTCCGCCGCTATGACGAATTCCTCTTTTTCGAAGTTTTCATCCCTAATGGCAAATTTATGCCCCATTTTCATAATCTCCGCTAAGGCCTTAGGGGGTTGAAGTTTTGTTAAATTTAAAATATTGGCATTATTTTCATCCCCTTTTCTGTCCCTATTCTCTCCCTCCTTAACTCCCTCGTTAATTCCCAATTTAATTAATTTCCTCCTAACCGTTTCGATATCTCTTATTTTCGCCTGCTCGACTGTTCTAGAATGACGTTCCTCAATGCGCCCCCATGTTACCTGGTCTAATCGTCCTCCAATTTCCAAATGTAACCTGTAACATTCAGAGTTGAGCCTATCCACCTGTGCATAAGCCTCCCTTACGCATTTCCCCAGCATTCTAAACTGTATTTCCCTCTTTTGATCCAGCCCTTTAAAACTAAGGGGTTGGTACCCCCATTTTAAAAAACTCGGTAAAAAACCCTTCTTCCTACAATGCTTAAGGAAACCTATCCTAATTAGGGTCTTGTTAAGCTTAATCCTCAACTTTTCATATTTGCGCACTTTCCTCCCCGTATCGGAGATCAATAACATACTGGTAAGGTGCGAATTACTCACAATTAAATATAAACTTTAGGCTAAAAGATTAAAAATCGGCAACTTACGTGTGTGAGTATGAGATTTTTCGTACTACGTTTCGGAGGTTACACTACCTCCTTCTTCAGGTTGAAACGATGTTATTCAGACACCTGACATGGTGCCTCGTCGTGAAAGTGAAGGTTAAGGATTTAGGTTAAAAAGTTGCTAGAAGGACACTTTCTAAAAAAGAATATAAATTACACATCTAAAACCGCGCAATACTATAAAACAAAAGAATATCCAAGGCTGAAGTCGGCGACCTGCCGACCGATGCTCAGGGTAGGCGAATGCACGGTGTCAGCCCGTACCTGGGGAAAGAGAACTTCCCCTCCTCATTCCTTCCAAACTGGGGCTCGGGAGTCACCAATCCAAGGAGAAGTCGACCTCCACCTCGGCGGCTTTCCTAACCTCAGGAGTAACACGGAAGCCCATCTCGTCCCTAATCACTGCGGCTTTATCCCATTTTTTAAAGAAATTAACCCAGCCGTCCTCTAAATTCCCATCGTCCCTATTAAGTTTGTTCCAATTCTTCGCGCATATATAGGCGGCTTCATATACGTTTCGGTCCAATTTATTGTTGACCTCCCTAATAACCTCCCTTTTAGCAATCTTATGTCGGTTAACCAACATAAGATTGCTAAAAGGGAGGTTATTAGGGAGGTCAACAATAAATTGGACCGAAACGTATATGAAGCCGCCTATATATGCGCGAAGAATTGGAACAAACTTAATAGGGACGATGGGAATTTAGAGGACGGCTGGGTTAATTTCTTTAAAAAATGGGATAAAGCCGCAGTGATTAGGGACGAGATGGGCTTCCGTGTTACTCCTGAGGTTAGGAAAGCCGCCGAGGTGGAGGTCGACTTCTCCTTGGATTGGTGACTCCCGAGCCCCAGTTTGGAAGGAATGAGGAGGGGAAGTTCTCTTTCCCCAGGTACGGGCTGACACCGTGCATTCGCCTACCCTGAGCATCGGTCGGCAGGTCGCCGACTTCAGCCTTGGATATTCTTTTGTTTTATAGTATTGCGCGGTTTTAGATGTGTAATTTATATTCTTTTTTAGAAAGTGTCCTTCTAGCAACTTTTTAACCTAAATCCTTAACCTTCACTTTCACGACGAGGCACCATGTCAGGTGTCTGAATAACATCGTTTCAACCTGAAGAAGGAGGTAGTGTAACCTCCGAAACGTAGTACGAAAAATCTCATACTCACACACGTAAGTTGCCGATTTTTAATCTTTTAGCCTAAAGTTTATATTTTCATCATATTTTAGCAGTCAATACTTCAAAACAAACCAAAACCACTTCTTACCAAAAATATACACTTTTCTTATTACTAATCCTGTTTTTGTTATTTTACATTTTCCTGCCACTTGGATACTTTGCAAGGTGAAATAAATAACAACATTACATACAGGAGTGACCTTGGTGACCAAGTGCATTGAATAATCCTCTCCACTGAAGATTCCAGGTTCAAATCCTGGCTGGCCTGAGTGTTGGTGTCCATTAACTTCATAACTCAGCATTCATTATCGTGTTGACAATTAGCCAAACGTGGCATGAAATAAGAAATACACAAATATAACACTGCATGTTATAACAAGGATATAAACTTTAGACTCCTTGTAATTGTAGTGCATTACGCTTACTACTCTGCCAGAAAGTATGGTGAAAGTACATAAAAATAAATACAGGTCAATTTTGAATGTAACCCCTTTAACCCCTACCCATCAAAGATTCACTGAAAAAAAACAACATGTTAAATATTGCAAACATTTGTTTGCAAATTTGAATTATTTAAAGGCATCAGTTTTCTATGAATTTTAGTTTTGGAAATTTCTTTTCTTGCATTTAAAAATCATGCTCTGAGCCATCCGTTAACCAAGGTGTTGTTAAACATGTGGAATATGGGCCCTTTCTTAATTTGAGTGTGTGCGACTTCATGACGGTTTCTGTGTATTTCTTCCGTAAGTTTCTGCTCTTCTACTTATGCTACTGTAATTTTGCTTGCTCCAAGTGGCACATGAGCATAGAAGAGAACTATTTCACAATAAAGACAAGTTCCCCAGGCCTCAATTAGACAAATGTTTGGCACCAGAAGCCAAAGAATGTAAAATTACAATATGCTGATTAATAAAATGATTTGTGGAACAAGTGTTCAGATTTGTGGGTACACATACATGCATGTGGATCCTTATAATGATTCGGATATTACAAATGTTGCACAAAATAATTTCTTTTTTAGACGGATCATGGTTTCTACCACAGGGAATGTACTGCGATAGGTTTCCAGTTCTCAGGAATCAAAGAAGTACACCATACTCCCTGCAGCAACGTAAACCACCATCACACAGTAAGTATCATTTTCAACAATCTATTAGACTTATGAATTTATTTTTGCCTGGTAATCAAGGGATCTCAGATCTGATTCCTAATGAGGAGTTCTCACTTTGCCTAATTGAGCACAAATTGAACATAAAACAACATGAACTTTCAACTTTATTAACTAAAGACGATTTTGGAGAAAATTGAGAGTTTACACATTAAGTTTCATTGTAGTGGATTTGCTAAGCTTCATTTGTTAAAGGATCATTCACTTCATGCTACTAACATGAAATTTGGTATATGTACTATTAATTGTAACACATTGACTGTGTGATGTGAGAAAACTGTTAGAGCTACAAAAAAGGTGATAAGAAACTTCCTTGTAGAGAATGAACAAAGAGATAAGAGTAAATAATATTTTTGGGCATTTTATCAAGATGAATAATAAAAAAAAAAGATCATGCTTGGTGCTATAATTAATTTTGTTCTATGTACAAAATCGTGGGTTCGAATCCTGGCCTGGGCATGGATGTTTGCGAGTGTTCCATCATCAATTTCATCATATCATCACTCATCCACGCCTTCACAAATTAGCCAAAAGTGGCCCAAGAAGCGAAGTAAAATAAAGCAAATCAATCAATCTATGTACAAAAAAAATTGGTGTACCAAATGCCGTGTTGTATCACACTATTTGAATTCTGAATTTTGCTTACATGTGAGAACAATGGGGGAGCTACTTGAAAAGAAGTAGCAGGCTTCAGTCTTGAAAGCCAGAAAAACTGCGGCAATTAGACTCGATGTGCAGACCACACAGTACTCGATGAAAAAAGCTACTCTGGCAGGTCCTGGCCCTTAGAGGGCTGTTGCACCAAGGAGTATACGTTATTTTTTTTATTTGTTATGTACTTGCTCTTTGAGACAAGAACAAATGGAAATTACATATTGTCAACTGAGAATGCAAATGGTCTATCTCCAAATTGTAAATCAAGATATTTTTGCTGTGGTCTATTTAGGATGCAATTGTTTCATCTCTAATATCGTCTGATGTCTACATACAATATATTAATATATTGAGAGTCTTTTTGGTCCATGTGCAGAATTTGGAAACGGCCACCAGAGTGCAAACTTCAACAGCCAATGAAACCTTACAACAATTTCCTAAACCAACCACAACTGCCACCTGAACATGAGATGAACCTCTTGCATTCTAACCCCAGTCACTTGTGGGAAATGCTTAGCAATAGTAGTGGTCTTCGGTTCTTACGTTTGTTGTAAAAAGACAAAAATTTTGAATAGTGGAATTAAAGTAGTACATTGATTTTGCAAAACATGGATTATTTATTTTACTTTGCTACCAATGACAAATTTATAATGAAATTGTTTCATCTCCATCTCGTTTCCAGAATGCAGTGTTCTGGAACTTTCGTATGAAAGCTAGTGTTGTGTGCAATTGTTCTATAAAGCTTTTGTTGCGTACAGTTGTTTTACCTAAAATTTCAATTATTAATTACAGCATAAATACCAAACGAAACAACTTCTTCTTTTTAGACAGGCTTCAGTACACTATGTTGCCATTCGTCACCGGACACCCCTCAAAAAGTGCTTGGGATCGTCTGTACACGTCATACAACCTATAAAAGGCATTGCCGGTTGAGATTATACTCATACCAGCTACAGCAGTCAATATGGACAGACGACGCGAACTGAATGAGGCGGAACGAGGGATGATCATTGGAGCCCACAGGTTTGGGCATTCGACCCGTGAGATTTCCAACAAATTTCAGATACCCCGGTCGACAGTGTGTGATGTTATCGTGAAGTGGAAGCGAGAGGGGGTCATGACATGCCGACCCAGACCCAGTAAACCGAAAATATTAACAGATTGTGACCGTCTATGCTTCAAACGTGTGGTGAAGTCAAACCGAAAGGCGTCGTTACAGATGGTGACACAGGAGTCTCGATCGGCTTCCAGTAGTACTGCAAGTGATCGTACTGTCGGCTGGGAGATCGTCGCACTTGGTTTTCATGGTGGCGCAGCAGTTCACAAGCCGCATATCACAGCCCACAATGCGACCCGTCGGTTACAGTGGTGCAAGGAACGCCGCCAGTGGACTCTCGATCAATGGAAATGCGTCCTATGGAGTGATGAATTTCGCTACCAGATGTGGCGGTCCGATGGAAGTGTGTGGGTGTGGCGTATGCCCCGTGAACGCTGTTTACAGGACTGTATCGTACCCACAGTGAAATTCGGCGGAGGTGGCATCATGGTGTGATCCTGGTTTTCGTGGTATGGTCTTGGTCCTCTTGTTTTAGTTCGGGGAAACATGAAGGCCGATGCGTACCAAAAAGGTCTGGACAATTCTGCGCTACTGACATTATGGGAACAATTCGGTATTGGCCCATACCTGTTTCAGCACGACAATGCTCTATGTCATACGGTAGGCATTATCAACACGTGGTTCGAGGACATGGGTGTGCAAAAACTTGATTGGCCGGCCCAAAGTCCAGATATCAACCCCATTGAACACCTTTGGGATGAGTTGGAGCGCCGCTTGAGAGCCAGGCCATGCCACCCAAAAAACACTAATGAGCTGTTTGCCGCTTTGCAGGAGGAATGGGGCAACATTCCCGTCGACACGTATCGCAAATTGGTGGAAAGTCTTCCTCGAAGGGTTCCAGACGTCATTGCGGCGAAAGGTGGCCCTACACGATACTGATGTGGTGCTACGACCAGATTAATGTACTGGTATGGGGTGTCCGGTGACGAATGGCAACATAGTGTATATCAGCCTTTGCAATGATAAAAACTTTCAGCAAATGGTGACAAAGGTTCAATAAATACGAGGGGATATCAAAAAGTAATTGAGTAAATTTTTACAACCAAACTGAAATGTATTCACGAAAACTGAAATATACATTTTGAAGGTTGAACATTACTCTACTTTTCCAAATACCATCCAATCACATTTATACATTTGTCCCACCGTGACACCAATTTTTTGATGCTCATGTGGTAGAAATCGTTCAGCTGGACGTGTAATCAACGATGCACGGCTGTCACAACTTCTGTGTCACAGCTGAAGTGTTTGCCGGCAAGGTGTTCCTTCAGTGGGCTGAACAGGTGAAAGTCTGATAGGGCCAGGTCTGGACTGTATGCTGGATGCTTGAGAATTTCCCAATGCCAGGAATTGACTTTTTGCTTCACTGGTGCAGCTACAAGGGGACGAACATTGTCATGGAGAATGATGACCTCCTCCATAGATTTTATTGGATGTTTACGGTGCAGAGCAGCTTGTAGACGATCCAGCGTGGCACAATATGCAGCAGCATTTACAGTTGCTCCTTTTACCTCAAAATCAGCAAGATCATCTGGCTGTCCCAGAAAACTGTAAGTAAAACCTTTCTGGCAGACTGGTTTGTCCTGAATTTTTTCGGTGGGGGCGAGTTTGTGTGTTTCCATACCATACTCTGTCGCTTTCGTTCAGAGGTGTAATGAAAAATCGAAGATTCAACCCTGGTAACAATGCAGTCGAGGAATGAGTTTTCAGCCCTATGGTACTGGAGCAAATGCTAAAGACTGTATCCCATATGCTGTGGTGTGAGCTGTCTGGGACCCATCTCGCTGACACTTTACGATACCCAAGTTTTTCATGGATGATTGTGTATTCACTGCCATATGAAATGCCCACTGCATCTGCTGTTGTTTGGATTGTTGACCGCCAGTCCTCCTGAATCAATGCCTCCACAGCGTCAACATTGCTCTGTGTGTGGGATGTGCGAGGCCGTCCAGAATGGGGTTCATCGAAGACATTTACACATCCTGCATTGAACTTTGCACACCAGTTAAGACAGATTTCAGGTGGTTTCTGTCCCTTTGACAATAGAAACCAAATCACACTCCGCAGTTCAACTGTGTTGAACATCTCAAGTGTAGTTGCCATTTTGAAACAACTGCCTCTCGGCGTGCACGAAATGCACACACCTGCTATCTTGTGGAAAGGTTGCAACATACATGTACTTCCAAATGTATATTTCAGTTTTTGTGAATACATTTCCATTTGGCTTTAAAAAATTTACTCATTTACTTTTTGATATCCCCTCATGAAAAAACGGACATAGAACATTCTCAGTGGACGATATGTTGTGTTCAAGAAATAATTAAAACTCAGAAATAATGCAATCTTGTTAGTAAAGCATCTACACTCAAGACATTATTTTAAAAAATACTACATTGATACTCGGAGTGATCTCGCCACGAAATGTTCTGATTTCGTTCCCAGTCTGGGCTTTTTTACACATGTTCTTCTAATATAACCTTGAAATGTGTAAAGCATGGTATATTCATTGTAGGGATGGTAAACTCTGTTTTAGTATTTCACAGGTGAAGTTCTGTATTTCTTTGTTGTAATTTAATTGCAATGTACTCTCAGTCTGATAATAAAAGTTACAAGTGAATATTTCGTCTTACATGAGTAATAAAAAACAACAACATAGAAGCACAAAAATAGTATGACCAAAAGAAGTTACCAATCTATTTTAATGTTGTGTAGATAAAACTGGAGGTGAAAAGTGTTCTCTTTTCCAAGTACATTAACTTCCTGCTGGTCAACAGAAACAAGATACCAACTAAATAAAATGGTTACTTTCATGACATTTTTATCTTGAATTTTGCTTAAGAATTTGTTATGTACTTACTCTTGTCACCAAAGGTTCTGGGTTTGAGTCCCTGTCTGGACATGAGTGTAATTTTGTAACTCTCATGAAATTAATTTAATCATGTGCAAATTTTATGTATTTTCATTTATTGTTATTATTGCAGTTCCATATTCAGAACCACCACATCAGTCATCAGTTTTTGGATCACCTGGTTTTGCTGCAGCTTGGTCCATGGCACCCCAATCTGGCGTTGGCAGCAGCACTGTGAGCTGGGCTACACTACCCCCACCAACCCCAACTGCAATCAACTGCCCACCGGCAGCGTCACCGGGCTGCAGTTCCACTTGGACATCTGCAGGAAATCCGAGTCCTGAAAATGGCCATGTGAATAGTCCCTGTGCAAGCCCACTCGTTCATCAGGGATACCACCACTCGCCAGTCCACTACCAACCAGAATTGCCTCTGTTAACCGATTATCAGCAACAGGAGCCGCAGCCACAGCACGGATCACCCCAACCACCGAGATCTCTTCCATCTACACCACCTTACGATACGCTCGAAAAAGTTGAAGTACTGTCCGAGCAATACAGTGAAGGGTCCCCTCGGCAAGACTGGAGCCCGCTCACCCCGCCAACAGGAATGTAGCTTTGTTTGTTCGTAAAATCTTTTTATCTAAATAAGAATGTCAGTGATCAGGGTACCTCATGATTATGCATGCAATTTGTTTTTGAAGTAACTGTGGCATAAACTCAATAATGCATCTTTACATTCAGGTTCAAAATTTCACTTGTGAGAATTGAATGAAATGGGCAATTACAATAAAAACCAGAAAACAAAGTCATGTTTTACTTAAATTACACTTCATTAAAATATTCACGGATATATTAAGAAAATGCAGACTTGTATCTAAATTGAAGGAAATTATTATTTTTTGATATAATAAGTTCAAGCATAAAGGAAAAATAGATTTATGTGAAAGAAATAACTGATCAGAGTGCAAGGTAATTTACTAACACTTCATTCTTAATTTTTACTGATGTAAACACACATTTATCCTACAACTTGAGAAACATACTTCTTGATGGGACTTAATAAATTTGATTGAATAATATTTATTTTTCATTTCTCTGTATTCCAAATTTTAATTTTCTTTCCAAGTGACTCTTTCCTTTTCTATAATCTTAACATTAAAAATATTACTTATTCATAGAGTGAGATGGAAATTTCACTTCCTATTCGTAACTAATGACAGCCACGTGCAATTCAGATACGAACCACATAATTATACTTGTTGATATGCAAATCATGCTAGCAATAGATTTTAAAAACTAAAAAAAGTTAAGATATACAAATGTGATTTTCAGTACAATAAACACTGTCTTATTTCAATTTCTGCATATAAATACTGTAAAAATATTACATGCCCTGTCACAGATACTTCAAAAATAGAAATATGTATATTTTCTAAAGATTCAATTTACAGAGGCAGCCATTTACTGACGTAACAGTGTCTATGCGGTCTGAAATCTGATCTCATCAGTTCTGTTTCTTCAGGGATCCATGTGAAACAAACTTATTATTTGTAATTAGCTTGTGTATTAAAAAAAAAAACTTCTATTGAACAAATTATAAGTATCAGTGGAAATCTTCACGGAGGAGAGAAAATGTGGGTGAAGACTGTACAAATGTTTTCAACACTACATACATGCAACTATAGGATTTAAGTGAAAAAATAGTGTTAATTCATATTATAATAATGTATATGTGTATTATAAAGTGCAAATGAAAAAAATAAAAATTATTAAATGTAGGGCTTACCTGTTTATTTTTGGAAGATACTAAATTGAAGAATGAAAATATGTAAATAAAAATATATAAATAACTTACGTGAGTGAGTAGGAATGTTTCAGAACGACGTTTCGGAAGTCTATACTCACTCACGTGTTATTTATATATTTTTATTTGAATTGATAGCGAGTAAAATGCACCATTGTAATATGTTATGAAAATATGTGTATTTGATTAATAACACAGGTCCAAAGTATTCTAATATAGTATACTTGTAGGCTAAATGTGTGATGAAACCACTTATTTCACAATTTTTTTATATGTATGTAAAAAAAAACACTTGGTGTAGCAAAAATTGTGTTCACAAATATGTGAAAAACCCATGCTCACTGCAAATGTAACAAACATATTTAATATTTCATCTTCCCTAGATTTTGAAATATGTTTATAAAATTTCCTATTTTACTCACAAGTTGATTTTCTTTCCCATGTTAGCAAGAACCTTGATTAGTATTAGATATGGGCAGGTGGGAAACTACATTTCAGAAATCTTGATTAGGAAAGGTTTCACACACCTGTTTTATGGCTTTAAATGCATGTACTTTTAGTTCTTATACCGAAAAATAAACCCTTCACTTCAGCCTTGGTACTGTGATGAGCAGAACCTTTACCTTTCTGACACATTTTGGGGAAACATTTGATAAAGTTAAATTACTTCAGTTAACATTATATACATGTAACGAATATTTGAGAGTTCAAATTCAGAAGAATATACCATATTAAATGTAAATGCATTTTACTTTTACTTTTGTCTTATCTTTCTAAGGTCATGAAATTTTACACATTAAAGTGAAAATATTGTTTTATTTATTTATTTTAATAGAAAATTACACGCATGACTTCCCAAAAACTCCATATGAAATATACATACATGTTCTCTATCACTTCGTCATATTTACAGGTTTGGTATTTCAACAAAAAAATAAGTTTCATCATCACACCAGGCCTGTAATTGAATAGTAAATGAATAAATAAATGTAGCTCAACCAGAAAGAAAAAGAACTTGCTTACAATTTTAAGTTTACAAGCATGTATGCAGGTTATAAATAAAAATAAATTTAATCTGACAACGTCAGTAGTACTCCCTAGTTGCAGGCTCACTAAATTTCTGACTTTCAGTAAAATACGAGGTGCGACACAGAAAAAAAAAAAAACGGATTGATTGCATAAGTGAAAAACAAAATGGAGTTGGCAGCAACAGTTTTGGTGACGTCATGCAACGCCCCTAGTCTATCTATGCTGCAAGTTTGGACTCGCCTGGTCTTTCCAGTTGGGAGTATTAAGTCATTGAGTGAACACCTGCAACCCTGTTCTGCCGAAAAAATCTCTAGTGTGAAAAGTGAACAAAGAATCAACATCAAATTCCTTGTGAAACTTAAAAAATCGGCAACAGAAACATTCCAAATATTAAGCGAGGCTTTTGGAGATGATACTTTGTCTAGGACATGCATGTTTGAATGGCATGAACGGTTTTAGGAGGGAAGGGACAGTGTGGATGACAATGAATGTACAGGGTGACCACGAACTGCGATTACGGAACAAAACATTGTTCTTGAAGTGATACGAGGTGACCGAAGGTTGAGTGTTCATGCAGTGGCCGAGTTAGTTAACTTGGATAGGGAAGCTGTTCGACACATTTTAACAGAGGAATGAACATGCGGAAGATTTGTGCGAAGGTTGTACCAAAAGTTCTGTCAGATGACCAAAAACTGCGTCGTAAAGACTTTAGTGAGGACATGTTACAATGCTTTAGAAATGAGCCAAGTTTGTTGGAATCTGTTGTTACTTGCGATGAGACATGGATTTTTACCTATGACCCTGAAAGTAAGTTTCACAAGGAATTTCATGTTGATTCTTTGTTCACTTTTCACACTAGACATTGTCACTTTTTAACGTGGCACTATGTTCAGTGCTTAGGAAAATATTTATGAACCTGATGAAGGGGGCAGTAGGACCCTGAAACGTTGTTCCAAAAAAGCTTCACACTCACTCAGGTAAGTAGTGTTAAACTTAACTTTATACAATTTAATGTTGTTTATTTCATTTCATAGTGAGTAATACACACCAATCTACAATATGATAAAATTCAAGTATAATTCACACCAAGGCGAACTTTCCAAAAATTTTAGGAGTACAAGCTGATGTTTTCTCTATTTTAACCTTACATATTACTGCCCCTCACCACCCACACACATACTCACACAAATACCGTACATTAACAATATAAAGAGTCTGTGTGATTCCAATGTATCCAAAAATTATATTTCAATTGAATTAAACAGTATACATGTTTAAAATATTTAATATAAGGTGATGAGTTTACATTTGCCATTTCACATACTCGCACTAAAAATACATCTATAAATAAATGCAAGTCACAAATGTTATGGGATATACTAATCTATGAAAAACTGTTAATTGTAAAAGAATTTCAAACTCAAATTTAACTAATAAACTTCAAGATAGCTATATTTTCTTGAAATAAACTTCCGTCTGTCAGATAGATTGTTCTGTAAAGGACGGATTGAGAGAATTCTGTTATAATTTCTGGACAGCTTTATCAATAAAAATAAAAGCTATACTGTGAAAAACTTGCCTCAGGCCATTTATAAATATTTATAAATTTAATGAAATTTGGATGAATAAAAGTTGAAATTTTTCATTTCAATAATTCAGGCAGAATTCCTGGAATTCTTGGCAAGTAGTTGTCGTTTAAAATCAATCAAGGTGAATTTCAGAATCAACATGTCTAATTCTAAAAGCACTTTTTACAATACCAATGTGCGAAGACTGGGTAACACACATGCATACATACACAGGGTGTCATTGTGAACCCCCGACAAACTTTCACAATATATAGAGGACGTCAATGCAAACAACTTTCCTTGATAATGGTATGTTCAGGGACATAGGTAACATTTCGACTTCAGCCCTCCAAAATAGCATTATTTTATCCTGTATGCTTGTGGCCATGCATCACATAGGGTGGAGGCATTAGTTTTGGCCACTACCCCACATATTTAATTGGTAGCTACCTAGGTCAGATAACAGCTTACATAAATCAGTGTAAAATAAGCTTTCCAATTGGATATCCATGTTTCCTCTTTGTACTTCCTCTTGTAGGAAGTAAGCTTGTTGTAAGGAAGAAGATGCTTGTTACAGCAGAATTTCTTATGGATTTTCGTAAGAAAAGAGAGAGCTACAATAATGTTTTCCACAGTTGTTATAAATACTATATCAGAAACATATAATTTGTTCAGAGGTAAGTTTAAATGTTAGAATTGCAGTATTTATATCCTGAAATAGAAATAACTACAAAACAGTATGTGTAGACCACATGGCCATTACTAGATGCAGGTTTGTAAAGATTCTTTGATTATGGCCACTGCAGAAAATGATTGCTATCATTATATAGAAAATGATATTTCAACAATAAATGTGAATGATATTATGGGAAAACTGCCGGAGCCTATCCTAATACAAGAGGAGCGACACTTGATAACAAAATTTCCTGGTTCTGTTAACCAGTGGCGTGCCCAAGGGGGGTTGATGGGGGTTATAACCCCCCCTTTCATCCAGTATTCCTAAAAAAAAGGACGTCAAAGGTAGGAAAATATGACAAAATGAGGGCCGACTACCAAGAAAAAGTATACATAACCCCTCCCTTTCGAAAATCCTGGGCACGCCCCTGCTGTTTACACACTGGAAACAAAGTAATTTTCTATATAATATTATTGCCAGTGAACTTGCATTAGACATATAATTTCCTTGTGATATGAAGCTACTCTTTAATGTGTGAAAACTTTTTTTTTTACTTTTATTTTTGGAACTGACATTTTGATGTTTTGTTTACTACGGAGTGACCTGAGAAGTCTAGAAATGTTAATTTATGTTGTTCAACTACATTTACACTATGTCCATCCATTGAAAACTATGTTATTTACCTTTAATATATTGTATTTCATCTGTATTATTCATTATTTGTTCATAGACAAAGTGGCCATAAGTGGGGAAAATGGGTGGCCATAAGTGAATTTAAATGGCTATAACTGAAGAATAGTGCCACGTTTGGTTAATATTTTTAAAACTTTTTTCTGACTAACTGGTTTGTATTTGTTAATGCTTAGTCCAGGGCATGAAATTTCAAGTTTGAAGTCAGTCGCCAGTCTAAAATCTTTGGTCGCCACTATTTTATATTGATAAATAATACAAATATAAGCAATTATTAAAAAGAACATACTCGTTCTGCACTGAAGTACCACTTATCAATCGCAGCTGCTGGGTCAAACTCTGACAAGGAGGGTCCATTTACAGAAACTCTGAGCAAATCATCTAGTGTCTCAGTCTTCAGAGAGTTCCTGTAAGCAGTTTTAAGTCTGTTGTGACAGCTGAAACCTCTCTCACATGAAGCTGTGCTCACTGGTAGAACAGCACAAAATGTTAAAATCTGGAGTAAATTAGGGAATCTTGCTGAACACTCCTCGCTGTGAATCTTCTCCAGCGTCTGATTCAAAGTCAGAGAAGGAAACAAAAGTTTGTATTCTGCCCACTCTGCTAACAGAACATCCAATTTCTCATTATAAAGGCTCGGGTTCAAGTACATGTAGAGCTTCTTCATTTCTTCTATCCCAAACTGAAGAATATTTTCTTTGGGAGGCCAACCCAAGGTGTCGAAAACATGCAGAGATGCAATCACATCTGTTGATATAGATTGCAATCTTTCTGTGATGTACACCTTCGCATTGTTAATTAAGTTTCCTCTAACAGTCTGAAACTCTTGCTCTCCATTTTGAATGTTTGTGAGCTGCACATCCCTGATCTGCCCTGAAATGGATACAAGGTCCAAGAAATCTTGTTCGCTTGGTCCAACATTAGATTCCAGGTCAGCCAAAACTGAAATACAGTGTTCAATTCTTATTTTCAGAGATGAAATCAAAAGATTCTTATTTTGTAGTGCCACGCTTAAAGGGTTCAATTTTATGTAGAAATCCAAAAGGAAGTACAGAAGCTTAACAAATTTGAATTGCTTCAAACTTTTCAGCAAACCCTTAGCTTTAGCGCCATCATTGTCTTTTCCATGGGCCACCTGTTCAAGATGGGTCACAACAGCTTTCCATGATTGCAAGAGAGCTCTTAAAGCACTTTCTTTGCTGGCTAACCACCTAATAGTGTGGATATCACTCAGTTTTAGAATTTCGTCTTCAATAACTTCTGCCGTTTCTCTCAAGAGGTGAAGTCTTTTAGCAGAGCCATGATAAAACTGAAAAATATTCCTAGAGTCGTTTTCACGTTCAGAAGACACAATGGGCTCTTATGGGCAATGCTTTTCTTATGGGAAATACGAGCGCGCTGTTGTCAAATTTCTGGATTTACAAATTTAGCTTAAGTAAAATCGGTACCTGCAGTTTTGCAGGAAATTTTGTGGAGAATACGATGGTGAACACAAAAAACTGGTAACTTGCTTACATAATTTTAGATAAATTAAAAACTCAAATTTTCTGTGAAATCACAATTTTTACATTTTTTTCATTCCTAACGTTGAAACATGCCGTAAAATTGAAGCTTTCATTATGAAAAAAATTGACACTGTTTTTTAATTGTCATAGGTGACGGTGGTACTCAGAATTTATCAATACTTTAAAGCATATTTGCATTAAAAAATATTCAAATAAAGTATGTGGAGATTTTTTATATTCGTGCAGTAGAAAATGTCGTCGCTGGCCATTTTTTGTTCTGTAATTCCAAGTAAAAACTTCCAGCGACAAAGTTGTGGAGAAAATAATGAAATTATTTTTTATAACCACTTAAAGGTTCCCAGAAATATTACTTCCATGCATTTGGAGTTTCTTTTTAACCCGAACCGCGCGCGAAGTAAGGAGACGTTGTCTGGCCATCTTGAGCTGACTCACCGCAGCATTCCGGCTAATCACCACCAAGTTTTCCAGTTGTTATTTCCATTCAGTAAAAATATGAACTTCATGCAGTTTGTTATAATAGAATTGAAATTACTTAAATTTAATAATTGACAATTATTTCCAATGCTGCTGTTGTGAGCAACATTAGTGCTGTCGCAAATACACGTTGTTTTCGTTTACATTACTGTCGACATTAATGCTGAAATGAAGATCACCTTTCAGTTTCCAACGTACACATAAATTCATAGACACCATATTTACCTTTGAAAGGCTTTCCAAAACGTGACAAAATATGGGGCTTCAAGATAGAAATATGACATGCCTTGCTTGAGTCATTCACGTCTTATCAGTTCACGTGGGCCATAACTCATTTGTTTGTTTGGGTTGCAACTTGAATTTAACCCATGTGCCAGGGTCCCCTTACTTTATGGCAATTCTATGTTGCTCCATATTGAAAATACTTTCCTTCGGAGAGTTGGGAACTATGTTTCTTCCTGTGTGGGCTCTTCTCTCCCCAGCCAGGGAGGGACCAGGACGAAGGAATGGGAGAAGTGACAAATGAGCCAGCCCTGTATCCCTTCGACTGGACACGGTCCATCGTCGCCGAACTAATTTATGTAACATGTGGCAGAAACTGTAGGATCCAGGGAATGACCAGGAGATGCTGTTCTCACGGTTTGGTAAAAACAACGCCGAACGATTTCATTGGGCCAGGGGGACACGTGATCAACAAAAAGCTACAGTTTTGGGGAAACAGTTTTGAAGAAAGGACAGTGTGCGACTAGGCTCGAAAAGGAACATTATCCTCCACAGTGAGTGACAAGATTTGAAATAGAGAGTGCGCCAGTAACTTACACGGTAGAGTGTGAGCATAAGAGTTCGAACCCGGGACAGTATTGTGGTATAAGTATACAGTCGTGTGTGGCGATAAGCGCCAATCATGTGTAACAAGTGTATCCTTTTGCCTGTGTAAGTATGTTAGGTTTATGTCTTTATTAATTAAATATGTTAAAATCTATATTTGTTTCCCTTATCTGCAAGAGGTAGATATTAAGAATCTGATCATTGGTAAATGCAACGGGTAAACAAGACCAGGTAACGTTAGGTCGAGCTCTTGGCTCATAAATTCCCCTAGCTTCCCTGGCCGAATCCTGGAACGGACCGTTACTAAAACACCAAATCTGTTGTAACTTGAGTGAGAGATCTGCTCTGGTCTGTTTAGACTTTTTCCCTCTCCCGAAAAAGTGTTTTCAGTTGTGTGAGCTCTCAGTGATTTTTACTTTTTTAAGTGATTTCTGAAGTGTCATATTCGTGCATTACACTCGCGTGTGTAGTGATCGCAATGGATTATAGTAAAAAGGGTAACTGTAACGTTCACAGTATAATATTAATATTTATAATTACATATAATTATCATTATATATACAAAATATGTAACACCTTCGATGTGAAGGAAGGTCATCATTTCCCGGCGACATGAGCTAGCGCTGTATTGGCAACACTGTGCGGTTTCTCCATAAGCGCCGTTGTCTCTTCTGAACGTGAAAACGACTCTAATCACGGAATCAAATGCTCTAAGATATACAACTTCACCACAAGCATCCAACGCAGCTAACTGCAAATGGTGTGCAAGGCAATGAATATTTACCATTTTATTACAAATAGCTCTCATTTGCACAGCCAATCCTGATTTGTGCCCGACCATATTTGCTGCACCATCAGTACCCAAGCCTACAATGTATCACTTGTTTCTGTATTTATTTGGACCTATTGCCTTATCTAAATAATCAGTTACGACAGTGAAGTAACCAGCAGAAGTAGAGTTCGGGAGCTCTATTACTCCTAAAATGTCCTCTTTGATGTGACCATCATTTGCATCCACGTATCGAACATACACATTTGCATGCTCGACTGATGATCTATCTGTGGATCCATCAATCAGAAGGCTGATGTATGTACTTTTCTTTATTTTCTCCACTAGATCTAACTTCAAAGTTTCAGCTATGAAATGAATAAATTCTCTGCATTGCTTTTCATTGCCATACTTAGGTAGAACACTCACACTTAATTTTCCTGCCAAACACAGCAGATCTACAAAGTCTTTAAATGGTTTCTCATGTTTAGCTACAGGTAATGGACAAAATAATATGAACACCAATGCAATTGCAGAAAACTTGTATTAGTATGGGGTTGCCCCCCCCCCTGCCTGAATGACAGGTTGTATCCTACGTGGGATAGACAAATAAAGGTCCTGTAAAGTGTGAACTGGAATACGTAGCCACTCCTCGCACAAAACAGTCTCAAGTTCTGAAAGTGTCATTGGAGGTGGAAACCGATTACGCACTTTGGCCTTCAAAATACCCCACAAAGGCTCAATGATGTTAAGATCGGGGGACTGTGGACACCAGATGAGATGTTCTACCTCATCACTGTGCTCATCAAAACATGCATCAAAGCACCTAGCAGTGTGAATAGGGGCGTTATCATCTTGGAAGATGGGGCATGCATCGGGAAACAAAGTCTGAACCATGGGATGGAGGTGGTCACCCAGGATGGTGCAGTACTTCTCTGCGTTGATTCTCCCACGCAGGACGACAAGTGGGCCAACACCATTCCAAGATACCCCCCCCCAAACCATCACAGACCCCCCACCATGTTTCACGGTAGGCACTAAGCAGTCAATATCAAATGCTTCAGCAGGAGTTCTCCACACATAAACACGTCCTGTGGTCTGAAATAATGTGAAAGACGATTCGTCTGACCATATCACATGTTCCCATTGCTGCTGTGTCCAATTCTTGTGCTCTTGGCACCACCTTCTTCGTGTCACTGCATTACGTGGAGTCACCAACGGTTTGGGGATGGCAACTCTGCCATGAATGTTCACAGAATGCAGCTCCCTTTGAATGGTTTTCGTTGATACAGGGTCCTGGAGGTGATTGTTCATCTCTGCGGTTATCTGGGACAGTGCTGTCTTGTGCTTTCGAGTCACTATTCGCTTCAACACACGTCGATCCCTGTTGGATAACTTTGTATTTCGCCCACTATTCTCTTTTGCAGACGTTGTCTTTCCATGTTGTCTGTAGGCTGTCAGAACAGTTGACACTGTGCTCCGTGCTACACCAACAAGTGTAGCTGTTTTTGTCACAGATGCTCCAGCCAGGCAGGCTCCTATGATCATGCCTCTTTTGAAGTCTGAAAGGTCGGACATACCTGCATTTGACGGATAGCTGACTGCTCGCATGCAACTCTCACACCAGCTTCTGATAGACTGATATATTTGCTTTCATCGCCACTAGATGGTTGAAATCTCGGCTGAGTGTTGTTCCTTTTCCACGACGGCGTATATAGGCCTTTGCAAAACAAGGTGTTCATATTATTTTGTCCATTACCTGTACATAGTAGGCTACATTAAATAAATTTGTAAGATGAGAAAACATCTGGTGATCCATTTTTTTAATGCATTTTGCCATCTGTGTTTCTGTCGGGCATTCTTTTGCCTTTGCACTGGCAACATTTTCACTATGGACTTTACTCTGACTATGCTTTAAAAAGGACTCCTTTTTAAAAGGTATAGAAAACCCATTGACACATTTTTTATCAACATTACTGGTAGGCACCTGTTTACAATATTTGCAAGATGCGACATTTGTTGCTTCGTCATACAACAACCACTCAAAATGGTTTAACCACTCTTTATTAAATTTCCTTTTAACCGGAAATGACACTGAATCACTATCACATTTCCTTTTACCACTTTTAGCACAGCTGGGAGATGAGGTAAACTGAACACTGCTACTAGCTGATTTTGATACATCACCCGTAACGAAAAAGGATCGTATGTTTGTTTGCTTCTTCTCCATAGCAGTAATTGAACTAAATAAAACTAATTCTCTGGAACCACTTCACTCACAGGTAACTACCACCGAACCAAAAAGAACGAGGTAAACAGAACGAACGTTACTACCACGGCAACTAACGCTCACGAGTGCATTTATAGCATACTTTTTTTTTTTTTTCAACGAAACGATGACTGGACACGAGAGCAGTTGAGAACTGTGAAAACTGAGTTTTTTCCACGCACAAGCAAGGAGCCACGGTCTGCTCCACTCTACCCCTCAAGTCCGCACGGTGCACGATGCATATTCTGTTCGCCACATCTTCGCGACCTTACCTCACTCACCCCTCTTGCTGCCAAAATCTCAACGCGTATCTCCTTTGACAGTCGAAACGTTGCCACATCTTTTCACGCTTCTCGGGTGTCAGCAGCCAGCTCTCCTTTGGCTATGGTCACTGCATCGCCCAGCGAAATGTTGGGGGAGGGATGAATACAGGCCCGTAGCAAGGAGTAGGTAAGGAGGCTGGCAAAAGAAAGAGGGCGCCGCCTCTTATTTTTATTCAACCGCGATGATGTGGATGTGCGGTGATGGTATGAAAGTTAGGAAGGGACACCCAGGCCAGTATCTGAACCCAGAAACTCTGGCGTCGTAGCACACTGTACTAAGGACTTCGCCAAGAAGGTCGGTGGAAGGTAGCATTTTGAGCAAAGCAAAAATTAAGTTATATATATATATATATATATATATTTCATATAAGATATGATGGTGGCACCGAGGCACATAGTGCTTCGGATCCCACTTTAAACTGTAGGTCCAGTCCCGATTAACCTACTGTGCACTTAAAATGCCAATTCAATATCAATCAATTTAATATATGAACCAGCGTGTAGTGCATCTCCACTGCATATCGAATTAGGGATCCAGTTTACAAGGGGATTATATTCTGTACTCTTCACAGTTAAAAGTGTTAACCCACTGAGAAACCAGCCGGCAACATGGCGGATTGGTTGGCATATCGCGCTACAATGCTACGGGTTCCAGGTTCGAATCTTGACATGAGCATGGATGTTTGTGAGTGTCCATTCATCAATTCCATCATATCACCACTCATCCCCATCTTCGCAAATTAGCCAAAAGTGGCACAAAAAGCGAAGTAAAATAAAGCAAATCAATCAATCAAACCACTGAGAAACCTAAGTTTTATATTTTGGAATCTCTCTAATTGAACTGGGCCTCCTCCAGGACGTAGTGATAACGTCACTCTGAAATCAAGGGGAGCAGAATTCCTTACCCAGTGGGGGTACAATGTAGTTCGAATCCCACTTTAAGCTGTAGGTTCAACCCCGATTAGCCTTTTTGGGCATAAAGTGAACTTTATAAACAATAATCTTTCGTTGAACTTGATATTGGTTTACATTTTTTACATGTAAGTTTGAATATGCATAATAATAATGATTATAATTAATAGACGTAATGAAAGCCGAATTAAACATTTTGCTACACTTGGAAAAAAAAAACAGAAAGAAAAAAGCAGTCAAACGAACCAGGGAAGAACGCCCTCCTCCCTACTCTGTTTAAGTGGGGGGAAAGTGGGTGGTCGGACGCTTGGCAACCCTTAACTAGCCTTTCTTTGTCGGTGCGTTCTGCACCCCAAGATTTATAGTTGTGATTTTGCCTCCGATGGGGGACACGGAGGTCCGATTAGATGGTGTCGGCGTTGAATGGACACAGGATTTTCAATCGGCTCGCTTTCCAAAACCATGTACGAACGTTGGATTGAGATGTTCGGGCATGTTTGACACATATTTGAAACAACAAAATTTTAGTCGCCAGCCCCAAACTTTTGGTCGCCAATGGCGACCGGAAATTACGTGCCCTGGCTTAGTCATAATGTACCGACTCTGTACCAGTGATCATAATTTTTGTAAGCCATCACAAAAATTATTATCATGTTACAAGTTGTATACTATTGTACATTTTCCTTAAGATGGCCATAACTAGTGCCTCCATCCTACATGGCTAGCATTTTTTTCTGTCAGAAGACGACAAAATCTTGTATGCTGTCGACATATAGGAAAGAAACACCCTCAGGATATAAATATCTCAAAGATTTTAATGCACTTCCCCCTCCAAGTGAGGCTCTAATTTACGCTGCTGCTTATAAATATCTCGAAGATTGTAATGCAATGATAAGCAGCAGCGTAAATTAGAGCCTCACTTGGAGGGGGGGGAGTGCAGAACAGGAACACCTCAGGGTTCAGAAGGTTAAAATAAATACCCCGAACATGTAAATTTTAATAAACCTGGAACCTTTGGAAGGATGAGGTCCCCTTTGCCCCCTGCCAAGTTATGCCTATGATGATCAGCAACAATGCATGAATTAAGTGAAAGGGGGTTTCATCCTGCCTGTTAGCATGATCCCGTTTTCATAGAGTACTGACGTGTTTAGTATGTTGTCTGATAAGACAAAAATATCACCTTCATACATACAAGATGTGACAAAAGGGGGAGGGGGAAAGTGAAAAACCCCTCAGTTAAGAATTATTTTACAAAGCATCCTGACAGCTATGTTAATTTGCATAAGCATCTCCCCTCTCATTGCATTGCCTCCATGTTGATCCATACACTCACCCCGTCTCCTATCTCCAAACTCGACCAAGCATCCCCAGAGCTAGAAATTTCTACTTAGAAAGTTTAGTTAAAATTTTGTTCGTAAAACAATGCGATACAGCTAAAAAAAAAACACACTCCTATCGCCTTTTTTCCCAATTTCCACACATGGTCTCCGCATTTTAACAACAGATTTGTGATTAGAAGGCCAAATTTAGGATACCAGTTTCATATGGGCACAACACCTCTCACTTGCTTATTTTGTCATTTTTAACATTCCTACTTATGTATTCTGCATTGCGAATGATTCTTCAAGGTGGAATTATGCTTTTTTAATGAAAATAATTTCAATTTTTCACATTAAGAGTAATTATTGTTCTTCCTTTTTTGCTTGCGTAACACACAATATGGCGGGCACAACTTGACTAGCATTGTGGATCATCAGTGGGTATGCAGTGTTTCCAACCTTCTTAACCAAAAAATGCCCCACAAACCATTCATGGTAAGGTTTGGTTAGGTTAGGCAAACATAGTTAAAATTTGGGATCGTAGTAATATCAGGAATGTATATTTCATTTTTACATCTTCTTGAGAAACAATGGCGTGGTTGGAAACACTGAGCGGGTGTTACATCCAGTTCACGTAGAGGGAGGAGATGAAAGCAACGGCAATTGTGCATCGGAGAGATATTTCTCTTGAAAAATACATGCATTCCAGGTGAAATTGATTCCAAGATGAAAGAAAATACCTGCATGAACTTTAAAAATGCTACAGAAACTCATTTCCGTTGGTAGTTTCTTCTGGAAAAATGTTGTGCCGATATGAAACTGTTACCAAATTTAGTGAGTATACCAAATATTAACGAAATTGGAGATATTCTCTATATTGTAAATTCGCTCCATTTGTGATTTAATAACAGGTATTTTAAAAATATTCTGATGTAATTTTTAAATAATTTAAAATACAAAATGTGGCAATTGATGCTTACAACTGGAGTGGAATACTTATTGACTAATATTAAACAATATTTTGAACAACTTTTCAAGCATCAGTATCAGCTCAGCCCTAAATGTACGTCCATAATTTAATTTTAGTGATGATATTTTTGAGCTTAGTGAACACATCTATTGGCAGCTTACCTTGGGAGCTGGTTCTATCTAAATAGTTGTGATGTTGCAGGATGATGAACATCAGCTGTACTATAGCAATATTGTCAAGTGTAATACTGTGATATTGCCTTTGTTTGCTGCCATCTAGGTCCTTCAAATACTACTTTTCTCTGTGCTTACGAGGGTCCACTTTACCAATCTTCATGCTTACAACCACATTAGGGGAGGAACCTATGTGTTTAGAATAAGTTCATAATAATAATAATACATCTTTATTGAGCGGGTGAGGTTTAGCGTACGCTGTTCTCCCACCTAACCCTTGTCAGTTACAAACGGTATATATGTCCAATAAGAAAAAAAGAAAAGGAAACAATTAATAATAATAATAATAATAATAGTAAATAAGTAAGAAAGATGAAAGAAAAACATATGGACAATTTGAAATCAAATAAGAACTGTAAAGATACAATTAATGAGTATATGCATACACATAAAACTAAATTCTAAATACAATTTTAAGTATATATATATATATATATATATATATATATATATATATATATATAGGCACACACACATGTACACGTAAATGCATATTTGTTAATGTTTGATGGCACAAGAAGAGAAATATTTGACATGAAGTAATATCAAATTCTTACATTGATATTAATACATTGTGGGATGTATTTTTATTCATGTGTGCTTCTAGATTCAAACTGTTTACATAGTAGATAGTCCTTTGCTGTGGATTTAAGAGCATGCAGTGTTGATTGGTTAGTTATTGTTATGGCCAATTTATTCCAGGTTGAAACTGCGTTTACCGAGAATGATGATTTGAAGGAGGCGGTACTGTAATGACATGTAAAAAGTTTGTTATGCCCTCGCATGAAGTGTGAGTGTATTTGAGTGCCTATTTTAAGTTTTCTAAATAGATAATCTGGTTTACTTAGTTTCAAAATTTTGTTTATGAAGGTGATATAGTGCAGATGCCGTCTTCTGTCCATTGTTAATATTTTCTTTGTGTTCAAATGAGGCAGGATATGTTCATATTTTCTTATGTTCAATGGAAATCGTATACAAGAATTTTGCATCACCTGAATTTTCCTTTTATCTCTGACTGAGACCCCAGGACCATAAACTACATCACAGTAATCAAAGAGTGACCACAATAAGAGCTCAACGAGCTTCAGTTTAACTTTTTCTTTTAGATAATTTTGAGATCTATATCAATTTCTGAGAATGCTTTTCTACACAGTCCATTGATGTTCTGTGCAAGTAAGAGAACTATCAATCACCAAAACCCAGGTTTTTAGATGTTGTTTTATGCGGTATGCATGTCCCACATATTTTGAAGACTATGTCGTTATACTTGTCGTTCGTAATTGTTTGTCTGTTCCCCAGTAACATGTATGTGGATTTTTTGGGATTTAATATCAGTGCATTGGAATCACACCCAGTGGAAATTCTTTTTAATTCATCGTTGAGGACCATAACATCACGTCTAACTGTAATTGGTATATCTGTGTGTCATCCGCATAGAAATGGTATGTACATGTTTGTATTGCTCTCGATAAGTCTGCTGTGTATAAAGTAAACAATAGTGGCCCCAATATTGATCCCTGAGGCACCCCAGTTTTTATTGGCACAGATTTTGAAAATGATAGTGGAGTGCCAGGCATTTGTACTTTCTGGTGTCTGTAAGATACGAGTTGAACCACTTGATTGCAAATGGGCTGAATTTATAATATCTTAGTTTAGGTAAAAGAAGATCATGCCGTACACTATTTGCTGAGGTCTAGGAGGACTAGTATGACTGCACTCCGTTCATCCATGAAATGACGGAAGTCATCTACTACTTTTGTGAGTGCAGTGGCAGTACTATGTTTACTGCGAAAACCGGACTGTAATTCTGGTAATATATTGTTCGCATCAACAAATTTGATGAGTTGCTGACACACTACTTTTTCAATAATTTTGGAGACAACAGGCAGCAAGCTGATTGGTCGAAGGTCATCAAGACTTTGAATATTCTTCTTCTTTGCTAGTGGGATTACGTGAGCTTCCTTCCAAACGGAGGGAAATTCTCCAGCGCAGATAGAAAAATTGATGATTTGTGTTAGTGCAGGCAGTACAAAGGGAAGCGATAACTTTAACATTTTAACTGTGATTTTATCAGCTCCAGCTGAATTTGAGTGTATACTATGTATTGCCTTATATGTCAAGTTCTGTTATTGTTTTTGTGAAACATAAATCTGTGGTATTCTCATTCTTGTTTGTCATGAAGTAATTGTACTGTTTTTGGATAAGTGTTTCAGAAAAATTGAAATTCTGTGTTACGCTAACAAAATGGTTGTTTATAACATCTGCATCCCTAAGATTAGATAGCGTCATTGCCTTGTAATCAAGGGGTCCCGGGTTCGATACCCGGTGGAGGCACAAGTGGTTCGGATCCCACTTTAAACTGTAGGTCCAGTCCCGATTAGCCTTACTGTGCATACAGTGGACTTAAAACACCAAATCAAACCAAACCTAAGATTAGATGGAAGGGCATCAATATTATTTGTAGTTTTATCAACAATACCTAGATCTTTTATTTTTTTGCCAGGTACCACATGTGTTCATATTTCTGCTGTTTATATGGGATGTGAAATATGCTTTCTTTTCCTGCCTTGTAATTTATTTGGCAACATGGGGTGTATTCAGCACAACTCTGTTACTGAATTTAGCTGATTCATTGATTGTCCAAAATGTAGGGGGAGGAAGAAATATTTAAATTAAAAATACCAGAACTGACAAATACTTTTAAAATTTCGGTAACATTATAGTATAGGGGTGACGGATTTCTTCAAATTTACAGGAGAAAGTACTTACGGAAATCATTTTCTGTAGCGTTGTGGAAGTTCGTGAATGTAGTTTTGATGCGAATACAAGTTGTTTTCTGCAAATATCTGTCCGACTCGATGTTTCTGCTGCCGCCATTTGCTTTCTGCATGAGAGCACAATGTTCCCCGTAGTCAGTGTTTCAAACTCGCCGTGTTTTCACTAGAACATGACGTGTCGAGTATTTTTAATTTTTTTTTAACTATGCTTGCCTAACCTTACGGAAAATGGTTTTTGGGGCTAACGTGAATGGTTTTTGGGGCTAACGTCAATGGTTTTGGGGCTAACGTCAATGGTTTGTGGGGCTAACATCAATGGTTTGTGAGGCTAAAGTCAATGGTTTGCAAGGTATTAGCATAATTTCAAATCCAGGCACGAAAGTAGATATTTTCCGGTGAACGAGGTTGCAACACTGCATAAATCGACAAAACACTCGCACAACGTGCCCTGAACCAGTACGCTATCGCCCGTCATAATGTGTTACAGAATCGAAATAACGAGTAACAGTAAGTACTTGTAAATGTAAGAAGTAGACATTATCTTAGTTAGAAATGCATTATTTCACCTTAGGAAATTTTCCGCATTCCAAAATACTACATTAGCAATGTAAAAAAGTGTGAAATATATGATTTATAGGTGTCACCCCCATACTATAATAGTACCAAAATTTCATATAGAGTTTGTGGACTACTTACATGTTAATTCACTTATGCAGTAAACATTGCATGATGTAGGCAATGCTGGCATAGGCCTATTCTATGTATTAACAACTTAATAAACAGATAATAGTCTCCCAATAAATGAAACACTTCTAGCTTCTTTTAGGCCAATCTGAAACTGCTGGTTATTTAAGAACCATCTACATTTTAGCCCTGTTGAGCTGCTATCATATGGATATGTGTTTCTTCAGAATATAAAAGGTCTGCTTCTACTTTTTCTGTTAACCTCTTTTCCTCTGACAACCTTTGCTGACATTCGTGTAGCACCCCAGAAACAGACATGCTTGCATCTTCAGCACCTGCGAGAAAGGAAGTTTGTGCACTATTTTTCACTAATTTTTCTACATAAGTCACGAAACTTTCGAGTTCAAGCAATGACTTCTTTAAATCACTAATTTCTGCTCTTGTAGCGATTATGGAATTCCAAGTATGTTCTTGTGCCTGAATACTTTGTCTATCTGCACTCTGTTTTAATAGAGTTATTAAAGTGTTCATTGCATTTCGATAATCTGTATGAACGTTCACAATTGCAACTACTGTATGTGAAAGCAAAAGTGAAACTGAATCCACTGAAGATATACAAGCATCTTTTATTAATACTTTAGGTGTGATCTCATAATCAGATTCTTCATAGCTTTCGATATCCTCTTCCTTTACTCGTTGAGCAGCAAAAACTGCAAAAACAAAACTTCTTTGGAACATAGCTTTCCCCAGCTTGTACACTTTACAAGCTTGAACTGTAGTCCGGATTTTCATACTTCCAGTACCTGCCATGAAGAGCATAACTGGTCTTATGCATTTGCCAATCATATTCATAATTGTATCGTAGGCACAAAATATTGCCAGATTATTATTCACAATAAAAAATAACGTGTGAAATTTTAAGTCTCCTCTAACTCCATACACAACACACACACTGATTTGTTTATTTGTTGTGGTAAGAACAAAAGTTGCCAACTCCTTACAAAAAAATAGTAACTTTTGTGCCAAGTTTTCTAAAACTTTCACATCCAATGTAAACTGCTTTTGACGTGAGGTTACAATATTATTTCCGATTCGTGACTAAATTTGAAATATTGGGGCAGTTCAACGTTACATGATTTTATTTTACTTTTCACGAAGTTCGGTGGATTGCTGTGGATGAGCTGGCAATAATGTTTGACACGTAACAGCTGGCAACACTTAAACGTCAATGGCACGTTGAGCTTCTTAGTATTTTATTTGATGATCTGTTTTTATACCTATAATGTTTAGTATTTGTGATACGAAATGAACGAAACTTTTATGAACAACGAGTACCGCCTACCTTCTAGGTACTAAGGGTAAAAAACGGAACTCTTAACTTGGCATTTTGTGTAAATTAAACAAGCAATTACTTGTACACGATCGGTGCCTAGAAGGTTTGTACGTAAAGGTTCAAGGAATCGCAGAAGCAAGTAAGTATTCGTGTTGTCGAGCTGCACAAGACTCTTATTCATCTAATCAGAATAGAATTTTGTAAGAATGTTACTTAGCAGGTAATTTTTTTTGGGGTTTTTCATTTTTAATTCATTAGTGCAAAAAAATTTATGTTGAATTTGGAACATCCGCTTTAAAATAATTTCTTGGGGCCGTTGACCCACTGTACCCCTCGAGAATTACGTCGAATTTTAATGTTTTACGTAATATATAAGTGGTTTCAGCTTTCGGAAAACACACATAACGGAGCTATTTGATCCCAAATATCGCCCTCGATACCCGGTGGAGGCACATAGTGGTTCGGATCCCACTTTGGTAAATTTCTCGTATCAGACAAACGGCTGAAATTTGCTAGTTCATTTAATTTGAATATTCGTACTTACGTATTCTGCATTGAGAAACATTTGCTGAAGGTGGCATTTCGCTTATTTCACGGAAATAAGCTCTATTTGCGACATATCGAGTAAGTTTTCTTCGTTTCTTTTGGCCTTCGGTAACATGCAAAATGGCGGTCACAGTTTCACTACCGTACTCGGCATGCAGTGTTTCCACCCCACTGCACCCAAAAATACCTACGTAGCCCCACAAACCATTCACGCATAGCCCCACGAACCATTCATACATAGCCCCACGAACCATTTCCAGTAAGGTTAGGTTAGGTAGGGTCACTATAAGTTACAATAGTTAAAAATTGGTTTCGAAAAAAATATACGTAGCCCCACACACCATTCTCGCGTAGCCCCACGAACCATTGACGCATAGCCCCACGAACCATTGACACATAGCCCCATGAACCATTGACACTTAGCCCCACAAACCATTTGCGGAAACGTACCTTCTTCAGTTACAAAAACACGTGTTTGGAAACACTGACCGGGATTACGTCATCACACACAGGCTACATCCACCTGGAATTAAATGGATGCAAGAGCTTTCGTGCATCGGTCACACATTTATATCGAAAAATAGATTATTTACCGGCAAAATTCAATGAACGATGCGAGAAAACACTTCCCCGAACTTCCACAAGTCTAAAGAAAGTGCATTCGGTAAGTAATTTCTCCTGTAAATTTGAAGATATCCGTTTGTCCGATACGAGAAATTTACCGTTCCAGCCAAAAAATTAAAATCAGAACACTGCCCAATATTAATTTTGGTTCACATGTACTTACCACATTACTTTACATTGGTGAAGTACCATGTGACATGCTGGTCTCATGTATTGCACCAAACTCAAACACCGTCTTGGTTAAGCACCATATTTCGTCGTCTTACGTCAGGTTAATTGCTTTCGTTCTCTAAATGTATTGTATTTAATTATATGCCAAGAAATTTAGGTAAATATGCGATATCGCCCAAATGGATTTCTTCACATTTACAGGAGACACTACTTACTGAAATTAGTTTCTGTAGAATTGTCGAAGTTCTTCGAGGTATTTTCTTTCACGGAAACTGAAAAATTCACCATAGAATGCTGTAGAACAAGAAAAAAATATCTTTTTATGTAAGGAACTTCCATTTTCTGCAAAGCAACAACATTATGCCATTGTTTCCATTATGTACCTGCAGATGGTGCGAGCGTCAAAAGTCACACGGTCTCGCCAGTGTTTCCAAACATGCCTTTTTTTTTACGAGATTTTTTTTTTAACTATCCTTACCTAACCTTGCTGGAAATGGTCCGTGGGGCAATCGTGAATGGTTTTTGGGGCTATCCGTCAATGATTGGTGATAACATAATGAACACGAAAGTAGGTATTTTTCGGTGAAGAAGGTTGAAACACTGAATACCCACTCCAAATGAACAAAACACAAGCACGATGATCCATGACGAGTGCATGCCATATTGTCTGTTACCCAAGTGGAACAAGGAAGACCTAACCATGAAAACATTCCTTGCTTATGTGAGAAGATGAAATATGGTGCTTGATGGGAAGGTGTTTGTGTGGCATGCACCGAAACAGTGTGCAGTAAATCTCACACCCCCTGACATCACACCAGAATTGCCAACCTTCAAACTCCGGTACTTCAATACCACTTGAAGATACAAAGCACAATCATAATGTAACAACATTTCAAATTCCATTCACATCCATTTGCCATTCTTCTATCAAGTCACGACTTTCAAAACCAATACCTTTCTATAAGAACACTACAAAACTAGAGCATAATATATAATTCCACAGATTTTATTCATACCACTGGGAGATGGCAATGATGAAAATAATGTTATAAATAGTACCACCAAAAATACTATTATTACTCTACTATAATACGTCACCGTGAGTTAAAAACAACAGAAATTGTTCGCATGAAACATAATCTTCATATATCATATTCTCGGTGGGGGGCATGGAGGATTAAGGGTACCAATTTATTTTTAACCTAAGGGACCTCTATATCTGAACTGTTGAAGACTGTTGGTCATAATAGTAACCAGTATCAGCAGTTATGGACTGATGCTGCAATCTAGGTCATGTGTGTCGGGTGCAAAGAAGTGTTCTGGATTGGTCCGTTTACCAATGATCTTCCGGTGATCTATTGTGTGGTTTCCAATTGCTAAAAGTACCCCTAAATGCTTTCCTAGTTATGTTATGCAAGTTATGTTGAGGGTTCTTAGGGTAACGGTTGTGATTTGTTTTATGACACATTTTCAAATTCTCCTAGCAGAAAGACTGATTATCGTAGAATTTTGGCAATCATTGTCGCATGAAATTTGAACCTTTCTGAAAGTAACGACCACTGTTTGGATTTTGAAAATAAAGTTATTTACGTTGAAAAAAAAACACCTTAAAAACTACTTTATGCAAGCATGCATGCTCCTAATGAACAAGGCATTTGCAGTTGATAGAAGTGACAGCAAATATCGTAGAATAATGAGAATGAATGTAGAAATAATTTGGACCCTTCCTGAAACTAATCGGCACAGTTTTCATTTTGAAAAAGTCCAATTTATGATAAAATAAGATGTTGAGGTACCTTGCACAAAACTCCCCATTTTGCACGCTTGAAGCATTACACCTAACCTACCTACGAAAGCATTTAGGGATATTTTAATGCTAAGAGAAGTAAACCTGACCTGCCTAACCTAACCTAACCACAAAAGCATTGAAGGTTATTACAAAAATTTTAAGGGAACTAAAACCCAACATTCTTAACCTAACTACAAAAGCATGTATGAACAAAATCATCAAACATTTTGGCAGCAAGAATTATGTAGAAGTATGTAGAAGTGAAAAACCAGTATCAAGGAAACACACAGTAAGTAATTATTAAAACTGCAGTATATACAGGGAAGTTATTTAAGTCTTTTACCGCGAGATCGGTGGCTCCATCATGCAACAGCTCCCTGCAAATTGCGTTACAGGAAGTCCGTAACAGAAACAGCTTGTTTTGTAATGTTTCCACTTTGCATAATTACAGTTACAATTAAAATAAGTACGTACCTTGTCGCAAGGATGCTGGAAAAGGTGTCCTCCCAAATACAAATATTTCTGGCACCTTATTTCTGACATCTAATCTTAGATTAGACATCACTACTTTATCCTCAGTTGACAGAAAGGGGAGACAGCATCCCGACGCATAAAGCAAACCGAAAGTGTAAAATGATATTTAAAAGTAATAATAATGATGATCACGAATCCGGCTCTGGTCGGAATTTATTCGGCCTACGTATAGGACCGGTGGCAACCCACCATCGTGAGGAAATTGGGAAGCTCCTAGTGAGTGAGCATAACCCGGTCGAGAAGACCTATAACAACGGCTGGGGGTTCGTCGGGCTGATCACCCGTCACCCCAATACTGGTCTAAGATCTCCACGCGATAATAGGTGATGGAGGAACAGTGTGAGAGGGAGACCAGCAGTCGGTAGGTAAGCCAAGGCCCTTCAAGGGCTGTAGCGCTGTGGGTTATGGGTTAATGATGATCACTAACCTCCTGTGTTATAAGACATGTTGAAAATGACTTCCTTCAACAGCAATACAACATGTTTCTTAGGTTCAAGTGATCCTGTCTCTCGTAATGGCGTGACCACTTTTCTGCAAGAGTTAGTTTTCATGTAATTCTCGTACATAAAAACTCTTTGTTCAAGACTATATTTTGTTTAGCGGCAAAGCTAATGAATGAATAACAATTAACACACAATAAAGCACTAGCACTGAATAGCATACAAACTCGATAACACAGTATAAACAACATGCTTACTGATAAACGCAAACAGAAGTGAACATGAGCATGCACTCACTACGTCTGGTAGCCGACAGTGTTGCCAACCATGTTTCGGCAATGTCCCAACAGACGTAGTCAAAATGTCCCTACAACTGACCAAATGTCCCTACGCCAAGTGAAGTGACTAAAAAAAACACCACCTCATGAGCATGCAAAACAGAAGATAAAATATACACATTTACTTACCAAATCTTTCTGCTCGGTGCTTCCACAATTAATGAATGAGCGAATTGATAATGCAGGATCCCTCCCCATTTTTTGTAATATTTCGCATACTCACTAATTGAGGCCTCGTAATCACAAATTTAAAGTTAAAATTTGGGGGTCACGTGTAGAAATTGCAAAATAAGCGAAATTGAGTGGTCTGCGATTGGCACGATTGCTCATTATTTACTGGAAGATTTTGTGTTTCTAATACTTAAAAAACGAAATATACATTCCTGATATTACTACGACCCCAAATTTTAACTATGTTTGCCTATCCTAACCTTAGAGTGAATGGTTCATGGGGCTATCCGTCAATGGTTTGTGGGTCTACCCGTGAATGGTTTTTCGACCCCAAATTTTAACTGTTTGCCTAACCTAACCTTACCGAGAATGGTCAGTGGGACTATCCGTGAATGATTTTGAGCTAATTGTGATTACGAACCGATAAAAAATCTTATTTTCATATCACTTTAACGGCAAACGTTCATCATCGAAGACACCATTTTTGTATCCTGCAATTTTACGATCGATGCACTGTGCCAAACTTACCTGCAATCAATCAAATCAGTCCACATTCCACATGTTCTTCTACATCGCGATTGTCACTGTCACATGTAAGCACCTTCTTTGGGCAAAATACTGAAATCCATAAGTTTATTAATTAGCCCATGGCCATCCTCCTGCACACTCCACCTAACAACAATAACAACTTTTTTACTGTTCTCTTCCGCCATTCTTACACGATCCATGCTCTCCAAGTATGAAATCAACAGTGTGGCAACACTGCAGACAGCGTAACTAATTGCAAACGTCAATTGTTCATATCAACAAATATGGCTATCATACTTGTGTACGGAGAATCATTGCGAGAATTGAAAAGCTTATTTTACAACTTCTGCACGTTAATGAACAATTTTTTCACCTCACCCCAACATGTTAACTTGAGATAAATCATCACGACTAATTATTTTGTGAGTATAAGTCGTAGCATAGAAATTACAGAATGGTCGGGTATTGTAAATTCTTGCCTTAATGAATAACGTTGAGTCTTTTACTGTTGAATGTTATACATGTCATACATGCTGCTGCTGTGAAGAGATAGATGTTGGTTGGTGATGCTGTATTTCCTGCAGTCTTTAACAATTCTGGTCCCATTTTATTTCGCTTTTGTTTTTGTATCACTTAACATTGAAAATATTCTTTCCCTTTCCGCATTAGAATATGTTAGCACTATTTTCACGAGAGTGGAAATGTTTTCAAAAAAGAACTTGCCTTGAAAGTTCTTGGTAATCGATAACATGTTCCAAAATTCTGATGGATATTTGTTAGTTTTTTTTTTTTCTCCTCCTCGCTAAAGTATCCAGATAAACTAATCCATTCATTCCAAACCGAGAACGAAGAAAGTGCAACTGACTGGCAAGTAAGCTTTGCACCTTTGCACAATAAAATGTTATTTTCCAAGATTGAAAAAAAGTCCCTACGTTTTCCCTCATTTGGCAAAATCTCTCCCTACGTCCCTACGCAGGCGAAATATAGTGAAAAGTCCCTATGCATAGGGACATGTCCCTAAGGTTGTCATCACTGCCGACAGGTGTCGCATTCGTCCAGTATAAAGCGCCCTCTCGTGGCTGACAAGTCCCCCGATAAGCTGCCGGCGCTCTCGCGACAAACGAGGATAAAGTAGCAATGTCTAATCTAAGATTAGATGTCAGAAATAACGTGCCAGAAATATTTGTATTTGGGAGGACACCTTTTCCAGCATCCTTGCGACAAGGTACATGCTTATTTCAATTGTAATTGTAACTGTAATTGTGAAAAGTGGAAACGTTACAGAACAAGCTGTTTCTGTTACGGACTTCCTGTAACGCAATTTGCCGGGACTGATGCTCTCGAGGTAAAGGACTTAAATAACCTCCCTGTATTAACAGGTGTAAATCGAAATCGAACCATGTAAAAATTGCATACATAACATGATGAAATCACAATAAAACTAAAGGAACTTGGGCCATTCTTAGCATTAAAATGCTTTGTAGGTAGGTTAGGCTGGTGATGTTTAAGGTCTCAGCATTCAAATAATGTTCCTAAATGCTTTTGTAGTTAGGTTAGGCAGCTCATGTTTAGGTTTTTATGTCCGAAATGTTCACATACATTGTAGCATGATACAGAAAGCTAGTAACAGAATATATCTGCCTATGATTTGTCTTCTAGCCATGAAGGACAAGCCTAGTTATCATACACTAATGCCTGGGCCATATGAATATCAATTATATGTTTTTATTCATAAAAATAATAACTGTATAATATTGCACAAAATTACAGGATATTTATAAATATATTTGGTAAAATTATTGGTAATATTACCAATACTCTGGATCTGTGTACATTGGTCAAAATCCATAATGTTTAACCTGACCCATCTTTAATAATAATAATAATAATAATGAAGGTGAGAATAATGTGGCTATGAGGGGGAGGAATATATTAAAAATATAACAACTTATTGTGTAATGAATACTCTGTAAAAATTGAGGATTCTGGAAAACTCCGAGGATATTCATTTATATTTCATTTATTTATTTACTGTCCTCAACAGAGGTAAGCCTCTAATTACAGAAGGCAGATAAACGTACACATACATTGGTTTACACAGAAAAAGAAAAACATAAACAAAACATAACAGGGTGTCTACCAACCGAGAATTATCACGAAATTATGCTTTTTTTTATATATAAATGCACAGTATAGTGAACTTACATTGTTATATACATGTACTGGGATTTGATAAAATTGAATATTTGGAAATCTAAAATTTTATTGAGTTGTGGTTAAGATTTGCTCACTTTGTTTCTTAAGAATTACATTCTTGTATGTGTGAAGTTTTGTAAAAATATTAAATAATGTGGCCATTCCCCATCCACGATGAAGTGTGAAGCATTAATTCTTATGTGAATGAAGAATTAAAGCAAGTCTAAATCTCTTGTTAAAGTACAGAATTAGTTTTCATCTTACCCGACCTTATGTTAGGGTTTTTTCATTGAATCAAATATCTATTTTTGGGGAGAGATTAAATAAATGTTAAGGAAAGAAAGGTCAAGAAAAAGTCAAGAATTTTGGATTTGTTATTTTGGTAGACACCCTGTTATTTTTTCACAAATGATGGACAGAGGAGATAGTAATAAGATTGACCTATAGGGAGAAGCAAGATTTTTGTTACCACTTTTCTGAATGGGAGTGATGTTAGCTTGCTTCCAAGTGTGAGGAAAGACTTTCCGAGAATCATGTATTCAGAAAAATGCAGAGAGGATAAGGCAGGGATTCCCCAGTTTTCCTCGGGAACATGGCATTGATATTGTCTGACCCTAATGCACAGTGAGCTCGGAGAGACAACAATATAAAGGCATACCCAAAAGAATCCGGAAAAAAAAAAAAAAAAAAAAAGCCGGAACACAAATACCTTAGTCTCCTTCAAAGTATTGTCTATTTGACGCGATGCACTTATCCAAACTGTGTTCCCATTGCTTGAAACATTTTTGAAAGTCCTCAACTGGGATATTGCTCAAGGCCTGAATTGCATGTTCCTGAACTTCAGCCACATCGGCAAAGAGTTTGCCTTTGAGTTCGTTCTTCATGCGGGGGAATAAAAAAAATATCACAAGGTTCAAGGTCCGGTGAATACGGAGGGTGAGGATCAATGGGCATTTGGTTTTTTGCCGAAAATTGTTGGACATGCACAGCAGTGTGGGCTGGGGCATTGTCGTGGTGGAACAACCAGACCCCACGCTTCCACATTTCTGGACGTTTTCACCACACATTTTCACTCAATCGGCTCAACACACCCATGTAGAAATCCTGACAACAGTTTGACCTTTGAGGACGATCTTCGTACACAGCATTTTGCACTTTTTCAATGTTTTCGTCATTTCTTGCTGTGGCAGGTCGTCCATATCGTGGGTGGTCTTCCACTGACATTTCCCCCTTTTTGAAACATGCAAACCACTCGTACACTTGCGTTTTACCTAGGGTGTCTTTAAATGCTTCTTTAAGCATTGTTTCCCTAATAGGAAACAAAATTTCACACACACTGTCTGTTCCTTCTGATACGCCATAGCAAAATTCACAGCAAACTTTTGTCAACACGAAGAACATGCGTTACAGCACAACTCCACGTCTACACAGGGCAACAGCACTCAGCACACTGGTGCATCATAGTGTCTCCTCACTACATCTCGCGGTGGAAGTCGGAAGTACGTCAGGCTTTCCCACCAGATATGCTTTCCGGTTTTTTTGGGTACGCCCTCGTAGACTTTTCACTTCATCGGTTGTAGTGGCAAGCTTTGTTAGAGGAGAAGAACAGATTGATCTTACATTTGGCAACATTGCAAGGGAGTAAGGTGGACAGAAGTTACCTTGGAAATGAGCATTGAAGAGTTCTGCCCTTCGGTCACCTTTCGGACTTTTGCTATGTGTAATTTCAAGAGGAATTCTGCTATTATTTCTTCTCGAGTTTATTAAACTGAAGAAGTTATTGGGATTTTCCTGGATTGTTGCATTGATATTGTTTATGTATTTGGAATAGAACAATGCTAAGTTATGTGAAAAACTTAGTGAAGTGGCCTTGTGTTGCATACAGAGAAGAAGAAGAAAATTGAAATAAGTTCATATTCAATGCCTATTTTAATGTTTTTTCTTATTTTTGGTTGACATTCAAGTGCCTATTTTAGTGCCTCTTCTTATTTTATAGCACCTTTTTTAAGTGCCTATTTGAGAGGTTTTTAGTGCCTATAAATCAGCACCCTAATAATGAACGATGACTTGATGAATTCGATGAAAGAACACTCATAATAGAGCTTTTTCATGCTTTCTGCATGATGCGATATGCACTTGTTTCAGCCCCTCCAATAGATGAACTCTGTACTTCGCAACCCTTCATCCAACCCAACACAGAGAAGTTTCACCACCTATCACTCTACTCAGTTGTGAGAGTTGAGTCTTGCACTGGAAAAGTTGTGAATAGAGTACTGCATGGTACCACTTTTACTCGCTTGTACTTGTTCAAGTCTCCCATCCCCGAGCATGTTTTGCTTGATTGTATATGATCGAATATCATTTTAATGACAATAATCATAGACATATATGTATATATGTAAAATATTCCCTTGGTAGTTTCAGCCCACAATTTATTTCATTTTGACTAACTTCACGTTTGCATTGAGATGATCACTATATTTACTTAAGTTTGAACTTCACGGTCCATATTTTAGGGCCCACTACCACAGACAAATTATAGTTAAACATGTACTACTAGGCTTCGAGTGCACACCACTTGTTTTGGCTGTTCGAGCAAAGGAGCTCTAAATTTCGTACGCTATGTAGGTGTGCAAACTATTTGCCTTTTTCTCTACACTGCCCATGAAGGAGTTCCTTTGCGTTCACTGGTGATTGACTTGGTGTTTGATAAACTGGCATCTCTTTGTTGTTTTCGTGTTCTCTCTTTGTTGTTTTCATGTTCTGCTTGTCCAGGAACACTGTTTCACAAGAGTAATACAGATATAATGTCACAAGAATAACACTTTTTTTAAAGTCATCAATTTTGTTCTGCTGTTTGTCAGTTAATAAAACAGTCAGTAAATAAAATATCACTAAAATTCACAGGATTTTTACTTTCATTTTGATATGCAAGTTAAGAGAGATTTTCTAAGCACAAGAGTAATGTTTTTATTTTATTTGTTTGTTTGTATAAAGATTATCTTTTCTTTAGTTTGTTTAAAGATTAATAAATAATGTGAACAAATTACGAAGTATATCTGCGAGACTTACTTTTAAAGGTTCTATTAATTTCGGTGGTCCCTCCAACTATCCGCTTGGAAACTTGCTTCACTGCTGAGCATCTAAATTAATAAAACCTTTAAAAGTAAGTCTCACGGATAGAGTTCGTAATTCGTTTGTTATTATAAAAAGGTGTATTTTATTCCCCAAACATGAATTGAAGATTGATAATTACTAAAGGCATTTTAGCATGAAGTTTTGATCTCATAGAGAAAAACTATGTTGAATAAAAATATATAGAATTTCTCCTAGTCCTATGCTATTCAAGTGATAAATTTGTTACCATAAGTGAAAATGTGTGTCTGTTGGTCACGAGGGTAACAGTGGACATACCATTATGTTAGTAGTGAAAACTAGCATTGTATGTTATGTTAAATGCACATAAAACGATGTATTCTTTGTGATGCAACCCATAGATTTTTTCTTGTTCACATACACACACAGAATACTTCCAAGTTGCAAAATAATTATCCCCCCCCCCCCCCCCGAAAAACTTAGCACTATTATTTTAGCATTATGTAGGTACTCACCGTATCATGCATTTTCAAGTTATATTGTTAATCTTTGCAGGTTTCTTCAGGAATCACAATGGGTAGTGACCATTTTTGTCTTCGTTGGAACAATTTTCAGAGTAACATTGTATCTGCTCTTGAAAGTTTGAAAACAGAGGAAGATTTAGTTGACGTAACATTGGCTTGTGAGGGTCAAAGTGTTAAAGCCCACAAAGTTATTCTTTCAGCTTGCAGTCCCTACTTCAGAAATGTTTTTAAGGTAAGTGCATGATACACATTTTAAGTTTGAAGTTCAAGTAAAGGTTTCAAATATTACATTTTTCAATCTTGGATGTGACTCATTATATAATGTAGTTTCGTTTTCTGGTTGTTTCTGGTAACTCAGTTTAATTTGATGATATGAACACAATGATATATAAATAGAAAGAGAACATATCTGTTCAAGTATAAGTTAAAATATGTTGCCTCTTTGGCCCTCAGAAACTAATCTTCTTCAGGATCAGACACTTGCAAGATGGTATTTAAAATAAAAAAGAACCTTGCAGGCCTAATGAAAGCTGTCTTATAGAAACAAATTTTGAAAGAAAGAATTGGAAATGTAATGAAATGAGGTGTAAATTAAGACAAGAATAATACTGGTTTCATAATTAAGAGCCTGGATGTTCAGGCACTGAAAATGTAAAATGTCATGTAATAGGCATTAATTTCAAATATTGTGAGTAATAAACCTCCCCCCCAAATTCAGAATTTCTCTCCCAAAATTTAATATTTCTATAGCATTGGATGGCCATAATTTGTCACTTCATTGGTTAAGCATGTTGAAGGTTAAACTAATGATGATGTGTGCATCAATTTTATCAAATTCCCCTTCATTCTCATTGTTGCAGTTAGCCAAACGTGGCAGAAAAACAGCAGCAAATATGAAATCAATAGACTGGAGTTCCATCATATGGGTAGAATATTGTATATTTTTCCATTAACAGTAATTTCTATTAGTTTTCAAAATAGATCTTGTTAAAAATATTATCTGTTGTAACCTTAAAGTAATAAACTAATAGATTTATATCGTAAATCAACAATTGAATCAAGCTTCTCTTATTCTCTTCTCTCAATTACAAAAAACTCTGGCTATGCAGAATAATCTTGGGAAAATAACATATTAGAATTAGGGATGGCCAAATCTGGATTTTGGAGGGAATCTGAATTTCAAAGAAATCTGGATTTCAGAGGGAATCTTGACATCTGAAACCTGATCACTCCTTGTATTTGGAAGATACCAAACAATATTATGACAACTTCATGGCATCAACATTTTGAGCCACCTCTCTGGACTTGAATTGTAACACCTCTGTTACAATCTACATCTCTGGACTTGAACACAGTAACGGCTGACCATGAAAATAATTAGTGATTCCTCTAGCAAAAATAATGTATTTAATTTGCAAGTAAATGTGTGCTGCGGTACAACCAGAACCGAGCACAACCTATATAATCATGAAATAACAAAACAAAAGTTAAAGTAAAGCATATGAAGAGCTTCATTAACAGCTTTTACCTGAAAAAATGTTATTATGAATCTAGGTGGCCTTCGAAATCTAGAGTGCCTCCAAAATCAGTTTTCCCTCTAAAATCTAGATAGTAAATTTTCCAAATCCAGATTTAAAATTTTCCGAATATTTTTGGCCATCCCTAGTTAAAATCTATAGGTGATATAAAACATACCTTCATTTAAATCTTGTTATTTTACCTCATTGTTTCATTTCTGTAAATAAAAGCCAGCATGTCATGCTTTTCATGTAATTTTATGTAGTTTTCATCTCTTTAGTTTATAACTGATCACACAGTGTTTTGGGTAAAACTTAAAATTAGATCTCTAATTAAATTCCAACTTTCACGTAGACTTTTAGTTTGCTAGTGTGAATTTGATACCTGTTTAGACACTGAAGAGGAACTGTGATTAACACAGCACCCACTTTTTATTTTCAGGAGAATCCATGCCAGCATCCTGTAGTTATCTTGAAAGATGTTAGTTATGACGATGTGGCAGCCTTGCTAAGTTTTATGTATCAAGGTGAAGTGTACATTACTCAGGATCGTCTTGCATCCTTCCTCCACACTGCAGAACTTTTGCAAATTCGAGGCTTAACCGGTGCAACATCACCGTTTCGAGATGGGGTAAGTCATGATTCTTTAATATTGAATTGTTGCCTTTTTACACAATATTTGCTACATAATCTTGATCTTCTTATTTGTGCAGTGGCTGTGCATAAATTATACAGTACCAGGTAAATTGTCCATCATCTTTCACCCACTTTTTTTTTTTTTTTGTACATGATGTGAGGTTCAAGAATTGAATCAAAATTCCATTAGAGCAGATGACAATATTTGCACCAGTCTAAGCGAGAATTCACACCGAAGAGAGATGTGACACGAGAGTTTCACACCGAAGAGACAAGATGCATATGACACGCGGCAAGCGACACTGGTTTCTTTGCTCAGTTTGCATGATTGTACCGATATAATTGCATTAATCAGTTTATTAGTCACTCGAAAAGAAACTTAACAAGAGACATTGTTACCTGTAAATTGCATTGTAAAATTTGTGCAAATTATTGAAACTTGGGAGAGGCATGTTGTACATGAGAAAACAGAAATAATATGCACTGACCTCAAATTATACGGGGTGCATTCAAGTTATAACACCTCCTATTTTTTTTTTGCAGGACTGGAAGTAGATAGAAACATGCGGTTTGTTGTACAATACGCGGGCACTCGTTATCCATTCGTGACAGAGATGGCAGCACCGTACAGCACATAGAACTCTAGCGGCAGCAGCCAGAGTGAGGACTGTTTTGGATACTTAAAATTGCAACGTTTTCATTACAAGAGCAGCATGTAATCATTAGTTTTGTCCTTGTGCGTGGTGTGAAACCGATTGCACAATTCATCACCATTTGAGTGAGACATGTGGTGATGGTGTCATGGATGTGTCTAATGTGCATTCGTGGGTGCGACAGTTCAAAGAAGGCAGAACGTCGTGTGACAACAAACCAAGACAATCTCGGCCTCACACAACCTGGTCTGACGACATGATCAAGCGAGTGGAGAAAGTTGTTTTGGAGGATCGCCAAATGAGTGTGGAACACATTGCCTCCAAAGTTGGCATTTCCGTGGGATCTGTGCACACAATCCTGCATGAAGACCTGAAAATGCGAAAAGTGTCCTACGTGGGTGCCATGAATGCTGAAGGACGACCACAAGGCTGCACGCGTGATATGTTGCCAGGCAATGTTGACGCGTCATGACGGCATGAATGGGACTTTCTTTTCATCGATTGTGACAATGGATGAGACATGGATGCAGTTTCACACCACGCAAATGGAGAAAACAAATGATTACATGCTGCTCTTGTAATGAAAACGTTGCCATTTTAAGTATCCAAAACAGTCCTCACTCTGGCCACTGCCGCTCGAGTTCTATGTGCTGTACAGTGCTGCCATCTCTGTCACGCATGGACAATGAGTGCCCGCGTATTCTATCTGCTTCCAGTCCTGAAAAAAAAATAAAGGAGGTGTTATAACTTGAATGCACCTCGTATAAGCTAGACTTTTCAGCCTGAATAAAGCGAATACCTAAACACTAGAGAAATGGTTCTCAACCTTCGTTAAACCATGTCACGGTATTTTTTAAGTCAATGCCCTTAGCCGAAGAAGTTTCCTTGTAAGTCTTTACAGTATTTAAGATTTTATGCATGAATTAACATGTACCTATGAAATTAAATATTGATAAATAAATTCTAGCATTATCATAAAGAGTAATAATAGTTTGATTACGTGTGTAGGATTTTTGACAAATATAAAAATGTGGAAGACAAAGTGGCAACGTTAAATATGCCCTACTGGTATTCCTTGCATTGTATAACATCTTTCTTCACTACCTGAATGTATTCAGTGGTTGCTTCACTATCAATGTGCATCACCACTATGTTGGTCAGCAAGGCCTGTTGGCATTGCCAAACAAGTGAGTACATACTGTGGGCTTGTGCTCATGGCTGATTTAAATGTCGAGTCCCGACCTACTAGAACCAGTCTACTTAAAGGAAATCATGCCAGTGCATGAAGGGGAGGGGGGGACATTCAAAGTGTGTGTCAGCAGGTTGAGGAAGTACTTACTCTTGTAAATGAGGCATGCCAACTCAAAACTGATTAGTAGCGATGTACTTGTGTAGTGGAAATGGACCCAATGCTGATTTTTAGTTCCAGTCTTAGTCAAAGTTGCAACTTGTCATGAGGAAAAAGTTCCTGAACCCAGCATCACATTTGTACTAGAGGTTTAAACTGCCTACATTAATATCAAATCTTGATCAAATCACTTTTGCTATATTTATTTCATCATTTCAGACTTGAGTAGAGTACTTTTGCATATATTTTGTAAGTAGAATGTAATAGTATGATGTAATTTTCATTGTTTGAATTTGACATGTGAACATGTGCATGAAGCAAAAAAGAATAAAGAAACACTGTCCTAGTGCATGGTGGCCTAAAAATGAGGCCAAAACTGGCACAAATAAAAAACAAAAACATTTAAAAATCTGGCTTTCTCAGTAAAATTTTGTTTAAGTCCACTTTATGCTCATGTGGCCACGGTGGCTCAGTCGGTAACACGTCTGACTACCATGCTAAAGGTCCTGGGTTCGATCCCTGGCTGGTTCAAACCCGGGAACTTTTCTAATGTTGGAAGCGGTCCCGGCTGCCACCCAGCATCGAATGACATGGGTACCTGAGGGGTAAAGGCGGTCAGGGGCATGATGCTGATCACATCACCCCCACTCACGACCAGATCAAGAAAGTGTGGGGCGTTACCCCCACACCCCCTATACGCCTTCATGGCATGGCGCTAAGCACAGGCGAGCACTTTACCTTGAACTTTTTACCACTTTATGCTCAGATATGCTAATTGGGATTGGACCTACAAGTTAAAATGGGACCTGAACCACTGTGCCTCCATTGGGGATTGAACTAGGAAACATGTGAATACAAGGTGACATCATTATTTTATGCAATCAGGGAGGCTCATTCTTTTATATATACAGGGTGTTTCCGGGCTGATACAAACTTTCAGGGATGATGGAGAAGGCCACATGTTTCAATTTGAGATAAGGAACCCTGGTCCGGAAATGACTTATTCGAAAGTTATTAAGCTAAAATCGGTGTATGAAGGTGTAATACTTTTATTACCTGCACAAGTTTTACAAGCTTCTACATTAACAACAGTTGTTAAAGTGGCATCCTCCAGCTTTTCTGCATGCATGCCATCATCACACAAAGTTCTGGTGTACCCGAAACAAATCCAGGGTCATTCGAACAATGTCAACAGGCAGCGAGAATTCTTGCCAGGAGATCATCTGCAGTCTCGGACAGGTCTCTCGTACACAACTTTTCACATGACCCCATAAGAAGAAATCAAGTGGGGACAGATCAGGTGACCGAGCTGGCCATGGAACAGGACCCCCTTTTTGCTATCCACTTTTTACAGGACGTCTTGATGCAGGTGTTCACGAACAGTATGTTGAAAGTGAGCTGGGGCTTCATCATGTTGGAACCACATACGTTGACGAAGATCAAGTGGGATATGTTCCAACAATGCGGGGAGTATGTCTCACAGAAACAAGGTACACTGATGCAGATACAGGCCTATTAGATAATCATTGACTATGCCTGCCCACAGGTTCACTGCAAATCTGTGTTCATCGCTCGTCACAACTGTAGCATGGGGATTTTCACCGGCCCATACATGACTGTTACGAGTATTCAGTACTCCGTCTCTGGTGAAACAGGCTTCATCCGAGAAAATAACATATGCAGGAAAGTTAGGATCGATCATACAGTGTTGCAGGAACCATTGGCTGAACTCGACGCGAAGTCCGAAGTCAGCAGGAGTCAAAGCATGCACTTTCTGACGATGGAAGGGGTGTAGTTGCTGTTCCCATATTATTTCCCACACAGTACTGTGCACGACACCCATTTCACGTGCAACTGATCGGGTGCTGATTGAAGGCTCCTCATCCACACATGCAAGCACTGCTTCTTCCAATACGGCTGATCGACTGTTACACTTCAACTTGTGAACACAGACTGCAGTCGATCGAGTTTCACATCGGGACTGACCATGTCTGAGACGTACACATCATGCCATCTGCAGTGCAGAAGTGGAGTTTCCTGTCCCCACCCCTCATGATTGTGTACAAGATAGTCTTGTGTACGAGACACCTGTAGTAGACTGAAGAGGATCTCCTGGGAAGAATTTTCGCTGCCTGTGATATTGTTCGAATGATCCCTGGGTTGTTCCAACAGGTATACCAGAACTATGTGCGACAATGTCATGCCTGCAGTGAAGCTGGGGATGCCACTTTGAACAACTGTTGTGAATTTACCAGGTGTATAAGCTTAAATCTGCTGTTTTGTAGTCAGAAAAACACATGGTTTGTTCATAGAAAGCAACAAGAAATATATTCAAAGTACTTGCCCTCGCGAGCTGCACATTTTGCCCACCTCTTGGGCAATTTGTGGATAACACGCCAAAAAAAGTCCTTCTCTTTCGAGGCAAACCCTCATCAAGCCATTTTCGGACGTCTGCATACGAATCGAAGTGCTGCTCAGCGAGGGCGTGGCCCATCGACAAAAACAGATGGTAGTCGGAAGGGGCCAGGTCTGGTGAATAGGCGGGATGGGGTAGCACCTCGCAGTTGCGTGTCTCCAAGTAGTTTTGGACCAGTCTTGACGTGTGTGATGGGGCGTTGTCGTGGAGGAAAATCAGCTTGTCATGCCTTTGTTGATAATCCGGCCTTTTGTCACACAGAACACGGTGCAATTTGATCAGTTGTTGGTGGTAGCTGTGGGCAGTGACAGTTTCAACAGGTTTCAACAGCTCAAAGTAGACAATACCCTGTTGATCCCACCAAACACACAGCATCGTCTTCCGGCCGAAGCGATTTGGTCTCGAGGAAGATGTTGATGGTTAGCCGGGATCAACCCACGATTTCTTGCATTTAGGATTATCAAAATATATCCACTTTTTATCGCCAGTCACAGTCCGATGCAGGAAAGACTTTCTTTTTTGTCTGGCAAGCAAGATTTCGCATGTGTTTTGGCGTCTCTCCATCTGCCGATCGGTCAATTCATGCGGCATACATTTTCCGATATTTTGAACCTTTCCCATGGCACGTAGATGCATGGAAATGGCTGCTTGAGTAACACCCAATTGCTCGGCAAGCATCTTTTGCGTTTGGGTATCGTCCTCGTCCAAAAGAGCCTGCAATGGATGGTCCTCAACCTTCCTGGGTCGATTTTCACGCTTCTTGTCGCTCAGGTCAAAATTGCCGTCTTTGAACCGACGAAACCAATCCCTGCACGTTGTTTCCGATACATCACTGCCACCATAGGCCTCCACAAGCATTCGATGCGATTCGGCAGCCGATTTCTTCAAATGGAAGCAGAAAAGCAGAGCTTCCCGCATATGCTCTTTTTCTGGCACAAAACTAGCCATGCTTACCACAGGAACACTGTCTGTTGTTGTCTGCACGTGCTGACGATGTGCACTGATTCGTGTTGGCAGATGTCCAACTCATACAAACACCAGGTATGGCGTGCCCATGGTAGCTTCATACGCTCACTAATGCCATCTATGAGCAAACAGCAGATTTAAGCTTATACACCTGGTAGCAGCTTGTAAAACTTGTGCAGGTAATAAAATATTACATCTTCATACACCGATTTTCGGTTATAACTTTCGCCTAAGTCATTTCCGGACCAGGGTTCCTTATCTCAAATTGATACATGTGTCCTTCTCCATCATCCCTGAAAGTTTGTATCATCAGCCTGGAAACACCATGTATATATGGCCATTTTCCAACAGTACTGGCAATTGTAAGCTACTTTTGGATCTGAATCTCCCATGTAGTAGCATACTGATCTTAAGTATATAGTTCTGCATACATAATATAAATAGTAAAGTTTTAAATTGTCTTGAAACATATAATAGTTTAATATTAACATTTGCTTCATTTTTTGTGAACATCAATGGCACAAGTTTGTGAAATTGAAAATTTGTTTTAAGTTCATTGTATGCTCAGATAGTCTAATGGCAAAAAACAAATTAGCTAGTAACTACAGGGTATCCAAAAAGTGGCGCAACCGAGAATTTGACTGTATGTAACTTTTGTACAAAAAGCGATAGGTATAAATCTTACATTGGGTATTAAATTTGTCCATGCGGATATTTTTTTAAACAATAAAACTATAAATTCATGCTGTTCATAAACGTTCAGTATGGGGAAAAGTTACTAAGGTGTAAAATAGAGTGCTGCAGCAAGGAATAATACTTCACATGGGCAAAACAAGTGGTAATGCTCGTAGACCAGGACATTAAAGTATTTCTTCCATCTATTTAAAACAACGCTTAGATCAGCCAAAAAATTGCTGTTTTTATCTTTTATCAAGTTTACTTTAGGTTTACACCTTTATATATATATATCTCTGATATTTTTAATTTTGCTGTTTGTTTCAATTGGATTGTGTTATTTGTAAACCAATTTCATCAGAACCTTTTGCAGCCCAGTATATTTGACAGGGGTTGGACAAAAATATGGAAACACCTGGTATAAAACAGGTAGCCATTTCAAACACGATTTGCGTCTGAATGGTAGGTGGCGATGTTGTCACTGGCACTTCCTGTGAGGTATACACCCTAGCCAACCTGACAGATGGGCCAGTTACAGCTCAGCGACCGGTTCGTGCAGGTTATCGTGAATCATGTCTGAGCTGAGAGAGTTTCAAAGAGGGCAAGTTGTGGGTGCGCGTATGGTGGGAGCTTCCATGGCGAAAATAGCAGAAATGTTTGGTGTATCAAGAGGCACAGTCTCGAAGATCATGACTGCCTACAAGACTTCCGGAAAAACCGCATTAGCGAAGCACCAGCGTGGATGCAAGTGTGTGTTGCGTGACAGAGACAGACGCACATTGGGTAGGATTGTGACCAAGCAGAAGATCAGCATGGCTCCAAAAGTCACTGCTGAGCTGAATACAGTGCTTACAAACGCTGTTAGCGTCAAAACAGTCAGAAGAGAACTCCACAAGCAGGGTATTCATGGCAGATCTGCAATTCCCAAACCACTCTTGACTGTTGACCATGCTGCTAGATGGAGACAGTGGTCCAACGCCCATAAAAACTGGACAATGGAGCAGTGGAAGACTGTAATCTGGTCGGATGAGTCATCCTTTACTTTGTTTCCAACTGCTGGCCGAGTGAACGTGTGGAGAACGCCAGCACAAGCGTATGATACAGACTGTCTGTTACCGAGAGTGAAGCATGGCGGTGGTTCAATGATGATTTGGGCAGCCATCTCCTGATATTCTGCCGGACCCATCATCACCCTGCATGGACATGTCACTGCCAGGGACTACGTAACCATTTTTAGTGACCAGCTGCATTCCATGGTGGAAACTTTGTTCCCAGATGCCGATGCCGTGTTTCAAGATGACAGAGCCCCTGTTCATACAGCTCACATCTTCCAGGACTGGTTTGATGAGCACGAAGATGAAGTGTTACATCTGCCATGGCCTCCACAATCGCCAGACCTAAATATTATTGAGCCCCGGTTGTCGGTTTTGGAGACCAAGGTGCGAGCCCGCTACCCACCACCATCGTCTCTACAACAACTTGCAGCTGCTTTGGGGGACGAATGGTACAACATCCCTTTGACAACCATACGCGACCTGTATTTGTCCATTCAACATCGGCTGCAGGCCGTTCTGCATGCCAAAGGTGGTCCTACTCAATATCAATAAAGGTTATGTGCGTTTCTGCAGGTGTTTCCATATTTTTGTCCAACCCCTTATTTGTCAACCAATTTCATCAGAACCGTCTGCAGCCCAGTATAGTTGATATGAGGGCCTGGCTGTTGAGAAACAAGGCACTAGAGTACTTTACCACGTTGACTGATCTATTTTTGACTAAAGTGTCTCCATGTGCTGGCTTTTTAAAATGAAAACAGTCACACCCTAAATGGCCAAACCACGACTTCTTTTCATGATGTTGAAGACAATTTACAGCTGATAACTGCACAAAAACTTGATAAAGCGAGAAAAATGTTGTGTTTAAATCTTAAAACATTGTACATTTAGATACTTTATTACATCAACAAATTAGAGGTTCAAACATGTTGTAAGGCCTCCTGTTGAGCTCTCTTAAATTAGCTTATTGGGGTGATGCATTCATTCACTGATAACAAAACCAAATTGTAGTCTCACTCAATACAGAGTTAAATTGTATTTTCTGTGCATATAAGTGTACTTTTCAATCTATTCCGTACTCTTTAATTATTATTTTCTTTTCATACATGTGCTCAGTTGTCGTTAGTTTGATTCTGTCAGCTGGAAGACAAGATGAGCAGACATTTCCATGTAGTGTCACATTTATAAATAAATAAATATGGATCCATGTATTAAAACTGTACATTTAGTTTTCTTCCCAATATTTATTCCATGGTTTGAACCCAATTGTGCTCATAGTGTCGCTGTGTTATCAACAATAATATTGTGACACTTTATAACACGATGTGGACAGCAGCTGCAGAATTTTCAGTATTAATCAACTTTTAACAATAAGTTCTTAAAACTACATTGATATCATTATTTTAATCTAAAATCCCATAGTGTTTGAATATAGGTGACGTACTCATTGTAATGTTTTCTCATAAATTATGGCTTTTATTTTGGAAATAATCAGTTGTATAAATCCATTTGTCGCCATAGAAAAATTAGTCTACTTCAGCTTTTCATCCCTTCTTGCCTGGTGTATCTAAGTGAGAGAATGGCTTCCCTTTTGTACTGTATAGCAGTCCTTTCAGTTATACAGTTCAGTGGGTCCACCTGGTGAAAAAGCTAAGTCACTGATCATATTGTTATGTATGTTATTATTATTACTAGAGATATGCATACATTTTTTCAGGCACTGTAAATGCAAAGCTGTATAATCCCAATCCTTTGTCAGTTCTGTGGTAATCCACGTCATATTATACAACAGTTAACATTTAATTTTCGACTTAATATTTTTTCTTTTGGGGGAGGGGGCGGGGTTGACCTTCCTCTAAATATGTCCTTGGCTGTCAACTAGTCGTTGATTGAGTTTGTTTTTAAGTCCAATTTATGCACCCAAAGGCCTTCAATTTAAAAGTGAAATCCAAATTACTATATGCTTCCAATGAGTATTGAACCTTGGACCCCTTGTTTACAAACCAAGGATGTTACCACTACACCCTTAGGGAAGCTTGGAGCTCAACTGATCCACACCCCAATAGCACAACAGTGCAGTGCTGTGGGGACATCCATCAATTTCGGCAAAGCCTACTGGCATAGTGGGAATGCCCCTTCACACAAGTGAAGGTTCCAGGTTTGAGTTCTAACTTGGGAGTCAGTAGTCCTTTGACAGTGCTTTGTCATAGTTTTTTTTGTCTAATAACCATTCACCATTATTGTTGTTGTTAGCCAGAAAACTCAGCAAAAATGGTGCAAAAATTGCAAATAACTTTTTTATTTTGATTGTCCAAATGATTTCTTCACAAAGAAATAATTTTTCTCATGAGTTTCAAGAAAATTATTTTGAGCATGCTTTACCGAGATTGACAGAACATAATAATAAGAATGTTGATAATAAGGAAAGTTTGCTAAAATACTTTTTTTATACTTTTTTAGCAACAGCAACAGCAGCAGCCAATTGTGAAACAGCAGCCTCACAGCTCCTCAAGACAACCTTCACCAACACCAATAGCACAGTCAGCTCCTAATGCAAATTCTTCGGGTCAACAATCTACCACTTTTTCCCAATTACCTGCATCATCCTCTTCTACTTCTTATCCCCCATCATCCACTTCATATTCAGCTTCATCTAGTGTTTCATCTCCAAAGCGGAAGAAAGCAATTCCTCGTAGAGTTAGTACAAGTTACAGTGTGCCACCTCAGTCCACAGGAGAAGAAAAACTGATTTCAGAGCCATGCGAACCTAATGACCAAGCTGGAACAAAAATTGTGAATCTTACTACAAAACAAGAACCACCTGACATTGACGAAGAAATGGAAGACGAAGCGACACTCAGCAATTATGAAGGTTCGGAAAGGGATCAAGGTGAAGAGAGAGACGAAACACGTTTGTCTTCCGAGGAAATTGATGCCCCAGAACATGAAGGGAAATCACCTCCATCTCATGAAGACTCGACCACTTCTAGCATGCTTGCAAAATCTCTGACATCATTTCGACCAATGGATTCACAAGGTATGTAAGTGTATGTGTGCAACTTGCGAAAATTAGGATACACTTAATTGTTGACATGAAGAAGTTTTGTCATGTTCAGTCATAAATCCAAATCAACCTTTTTATAGAGTTTGTTACTGAGAGACTTTTCAGTTCCAATCCTAGTTTATATGCGAAACTTAATATGTTAAAACGACAGACTGGAAGCAGCAACCCACGCAGGAGGCTCATTGGTGCCATACTAACGAGAAATCAAAGTTAAAGGCTGATTTAAACTTTTTCAGATACAGCAAAAATCAACCATCTGCCCTTTGCAAGAACTAACTTATGCAAATCTGCAAGGCTACTCTACAACAAAAACAGATCCTGCCTGAATGCAAAAGCAGATGATTTTGTTGCAGCTGTCCCAAATTCAACCAGATATAGCCACACTGTGCAAATCAAAACAGTCTTGTCCCTGTCATTAGAATCTAAGTTCCCAGAATACATCAGCAGTATTGAGTGCTGGTAAAATAACCAATAATATAACCTATGCAATATTTTTCTGTACATAATCTGCAATTGAGTGCATATTTCTGCGCTGTTTCTATATTTTGTTTTATGATTAGAAAATCATGGCCCCTAGTTGCATAAAGTAAATTTGTAAATACACAGTTACTTTTTCTATGGCTAAGCCCATTGGAGTCAGCTGATAATGGACGTTAATTGAGGAGTTGAATGAACCATTTAGGCTTGTCATTGCCATTTGAGTGTTGCCATAATATATGGGATCAATAGAATATTGGTCATCCGTATCAGTAAGTTTTATGTCTGTACTAGGGATGGCCAGATCCGGATCCTGGCGGATCCGAATCCTAAAATTTTTCGGATCCGGATCCGCGGATCCGGAATTTTCAGATCCGGATCCAAAACTTTCGGATCTGGATCCGGAATTTTCGGATCCGGATCCATTTTGCCATCCCACATGCGCTTCTTTGGAAAGTAAGAATGTGTTTATAACATATTGTTACCTGCTAATATACATATATATATATAATATACATACATACATATATATATATAGTGTGTGTACGCGCGTGCGCGATTTGTAATTAATTAATACACTTACAAGGGAGGTCTAAGTCTCCCCCTCCGATTTTCATGAAACGTGGCACGTGTATAGAGGCCCCCCCTCAAATGTCAAGATGAGGAGAAATTGAAGTGGGGATCTGACCCCGAAACCACGTAAATATGGCATAGGAAGAAACAGGGGGCATAGGGCCTCTCTATACACCTGTCAAATTCCATGGAAATCGGAGGGGGACACAGGGGTCAGATGATCCCCACGTCAATTTGTACTCATCTTGATATTTGAGGTGGGTTTTGCCCCCTAAAACAGTTTTTTAACCGAAACAAAAGAAACATGTATTTCTTCCTTTGGGCCCCTCTATACACCTGCAAAGTTTCATGAAAATCGGAGGGGGACACAGGGGTCAGATCCTTACTTCAATTTGTCCTCATCTTTTCATTTGAGGAAATTTTGCCCCCTAAAACAGTTTTTAGCTGAAACAAAAAAACACGTATTTCTTCCTTTGGGCCCCTCTATACACCTACCACGTTTCTTGGAAATCGGAAGGGAACACAGGGGTCAGATTCCCACTTCAATTTGTCCTCATCTTGACATTTGAGGGAAGGTTGCCCCCTAGAACAGATTTTTAGCCCAAACAAAAAAAAAACACGTATTTCTTCATTTGGGTCCGTTTATACACACACCTGCCAAGTTTCATGGAAATCGGAGGGGGACACTTTAGATAACCACCCTTGTTAGTCTTACACTTTGTAATTATATAACACTGCATATATTATAATGTTTTATTTTAATTTGTAAAACTGTAACTGTAGAAAAATTGTAGAATTTTTGTATAACATTTCTATCTTGTTATATGTGTTAAAGGTTTCATCCTGAAATTGAAGGTCTCACATTTATGTATGTTTTCATTTCCAATACATTCGAATGAATACATATTCGTTTCAATGGCATTTACAAAATCACCTCTGACATTTTATGTTAAACAAGTAAGATTATTTTTGTGCACGAGTGTGTTAGCCGATGCGTAGCAAAGTATTTTAGGAACAACACTTGAAAAAATTCTTGTAGGACTAACTAATGAAAAATTGCTTTCTAATCGAAGATCATAATACCTTTTAAGGTGTGGTAATATTGAATGGGATTGAGATACGAAACTCTCGGATCTGGATCCAAAAAATCCGGAATTTTTGGATCCGGAACTTTCGGATCCGGAACTTTCAGATCCGGATCCAGATCCGAAACTTTCAGACCCGGATCCGGATTTTTCGGATCCGGATCTGTTTGGCCATCCCTAGTCTGTACTTTATTGGTACACATTAAAATTTTGTATGGATCCATTCCCAAAAATATTTATCCACTACAAATACTTCCTTTGAATTAATATTGATAGTTTCTATATGTAGCTGCATGGACCATATGTATGTATAGGTAAACTGTTTCATTAACTTTTCTTCCTTATTGGACACTCTCTATCCGATGGGTTATCCAGCTGCTTTGGTGAATATCAGTAGCCAAGGCTCATCGAGTCTGAAGTCCTATGCTCCAGGATAAGTAATCAATTTCATTTGGAATATCTGTTACTATCTTGAGTGGATGACATAATTGGGTGATTGATATTGATGGAAGTGGCCGTGGGTGAGTGGTCTAAGCCATCATGCTTTGTGCTCTGGCTACGGGAGCGCAGGTTCGTGTCTCTTGGAGGAAGCGCTAAAACTTTTCTCCTGAGATTTCGGCCAGTGTATGGGACTGGTGGCCACCCAGCATCATGAGGAAATTGTGGAGCTACGAATGAGTATCGTAATCCGAGCATGAAAACCGACGACGACTGGGTGTTTGTTGTGCTGACCAAACATCACTCCATAAATGGTTGGTAAGGCTGGCAGACTGTTGGTAGGCTCTGGCTCTCACCGGCTGTTGTGCCATGGGTTATATTATGTTGATGCAAGTGTTATGTGTTCAATCTGCATTTAGCTAACTTGATGATTTGCTTTTGAATTATCCTGTGAGCTTGGAACTTCAACCAGTGCATTCCGTATTGTAATGATAGGAGGAAAGTTTTACACATTGAATGACAGCATATTCTTTTTTATTTCCTGTGGTGACATTTCACAAACTTTTAGTTTGTATTCAGAGGCCTGCACGAGACCCGGAAGAAACCTGTCCACAAGGAGGAGCGCCTACAGTAATATGCAACACACTCATCAAGCGTAAGCGAGCTTCCCTCCACAGGACTCAATGCTTGCCAGGTTTTTCTCTTTACCCGGGGCCCAAGAACCACGTGAGACTCGATGTAGTTCCTGCAGTCAGTCGCGAGCACTACTGTCAGTGTTTTGCCAACGGCCATTATATTTCACTACGCATGGAGATATTTGAATTTATGCTACTCGCAGGTGCCTTGAGGTTGTAAAACCATTGGCTTAGCCAGAGGTGGGTGAAGTGAGCGACCACCCTGGGCCTCGCGTCCCATGAGGTTCATACGAAAAACGTAATAAACAGAGTGAAAAAAATAGAAAAGGCTAATTTTTGTGGGCAATAAAATTAAAACATTTTGTTTTTATCTGGCTTTATATTCTAGTTTAACGTTATAATTTGAATGAATACGTCAAATCAGAGGCATAACATGGAGGTAGGCGGGAGCCCTAAGTCTAAGGTGGGGCAGAAAAAAGTCAGAATTATTATCTCATTTCTCATGTGAAACAGTAACGCAAAAATTGCTTGAACATTTTTGTCCATTTATTCTTTCCTTGAATAAAAAGCAGTTTGTATTGTCATTTCTTCTGTCTCTTGACCTTGCATACATGATTTTAACACACAAACTACCAAAGGGGTCATTTTGACCTCTCAACGTCATTCACCATTCTTTAATTTGAACATTAATTAAAATATGCTCAACAGGTGGCATCACTTTTCTTCTCTAATCATTGTGATTACACCCTGAATATCAGATTTAAATTATTATTAGTTTTATTTAAAAAGGATGATTTACCTAGAACTACCAAGTGGGGGTCATTTTGACACCTGCCTATTTTTTAACCCTGGATAAGAAAAAACGACTTTTTTGTTTCTCTGTTAGATACCTTTTTATGAAGGTGTATTATAGATGCCCCTGAAACAATTGTGAACAGCCATTGTGGTTGTTTTGAAGCAAGGTGTTTTAGTGTTTGGAAATTATGGAGTCTGCAGGTAGTAAACGACTTACAGGGGTAGAGATTCTAGCACAGTTGCAGGATATTGACGATAGTGTTTCTGGTGATGAAGGCAGTGACAGCTGGATTGAAAACCAAGATGTTACAGACCTTGACAAAGAAGATGTCTCCAGTAGTTCTGACATAGATGTCGAACTGATTGTGATTCAAGTGAAGAATCTGAACAAGGGAATTCTACTCAAAATAGTGGTAGTGAAGTGGCTCCGGATCAGACTGTGTGGACGGTATTGGATGTAAACAACAAGACATGCGGAAGATTACAAAAACATAATATAGTTTGCACCAAACCAGGACCCACCTCACACGCTACGCATAATGTGGATGATACTTGTGCAAGTGCATTCAGACTGATTGTAACTGATACCATGCTGCGAAATATAAAAAAGTGTACAGAAGCTGAGGCCCGTCGAGTTTTAGATGATCCTAACTGGTCGATTTCTCTAGATGAGCTTGATGCATTTATTGCCTTGTTGTATTTCCGTGGAGCAATGGGGATGAATGGCATAAGTGTAAAGTGTGTCTGGTCTGAAAACTTTGGCTGCAGCTTCTTTCGGAATGTCATGGCCAGAAATAGGTTTGAAGAAATAATGAGATTTATAAGATTTGATCTCAAATCTACGAGAAGCGAAAGACATAAAACTGACAGGTTTTGCTTATTTTCTGATATTTGGTATCATTTCATTGAAAATTCCCAAAGGTACTACAATCCCGATACTTATTGCACTATTGATGAGCAGCTCTATGAAATCTCGCTGTCCGTTTATTCAGTTCATGGGTAGCAAGCCGGATAAATATGGCGTCAAATTTTAAATGCTTGTTGAAGTGAAAAACAAATATATTGTAAATAGTTTTCCATATCTAGGAAAAGATGAGAAGAGGCCAACAAACATCTCTTTTTCTGAACATGTAGTTCTACAGCTTGTTAAACCCTTCGTACACTCGGGATTGCATGTAACGTGTGACAACTTTTTTACGTACATACACCTTGCAAGGGAACTAAAAAGTAAGGAAATAAGTTTGCTTGGTACTATCCGAAGCATCAGGAGGGAAATTCCAGCTTCAGTACGTTCCCATAATAAAGATTTGTATACCACAGACGTACTCAAAACCGTGGACGATATCACACTAACCGCATATCAATGCAAGAAAAACAAAAATGTACTGATATTGAGCACCCTTCACACTGACATACAGGTAATGACTGCTCACGAAAAGAAGAAACCAGAAACGATTTTGTTTTACAACCAGCAGAAAGTTGGTGTAGACATTGTAGACCAAATGGCTCGTAAATATTCTGTCAAGGCTGCTAGCAGAAGGTGGCCGGTACAGCTCTTTTATAACCTACTTGATTTGGCCACTATAAACTCTCATATCTCGTACAAGGGTATTACCAATAGGAAAATTATTAGACTGTGCAAAACCGGAATGAGAGTTCACTGAAGATAAGCGAGCTGGGTCTTTCAAGGCCTGCAGTTACTCGTGGGCTTTCAGTGCTTGACAGTTCAAAACCCAGGCCTAGTTTTACCTGCCTACTCGCCAGCCAAGTGGTCCTAGTAAGCGAATCTGGCCGATGTGCGTCGCTCTGTTTGTATCATCATACATTTGATACAAGAAACCAGTATGATGACTTACACATTATTAGTGAATAAAATATTCCAACACAAATTGTATACAGTATATTGTTTCACATTTAATGATATCTTTGTAATGTTAAGTTACTTCATATTAACTTACTCAATCCTCCATTATCAGAACAGTTAGGAATTTTGCATGAACAGAATGGTTTTTGGTATAGTTCCTTGTTTGTAACCCTGAGTGGCTTTCTATTGCAGGAATTTATTCTTCATCCATGCCACCAACATTTGGACAGCCAGGGTCTCCGGAGCTCTCGTCAGGTAAGCAAGAAACGTTTATCTTTATTTTTATTTGCACTTGACTATACATTAATCTTACAAATTATCAGTACTTGTTGCATGATTAGCTTCAACTGAGGGAGAAGCGCTGCTGTTGAGAAGTATCTGGGGAGTGTTTTTCATGTATTGTATATTTATAAGGTATGTTCAGTATATAACCAGAATTTTGCAATAAAATGTGTGACAATGTGCAAGCAAAGATGAAACTTCAAAAGAAAACTGGAAGCTCCATAGGACAGGATGGAATATCCTTGTGTTAACATGGGAGCCCTCAACATGAAAGACACAAGAACTGAGAGACAATCATATGTGCAGGCTAGTGAACATTGTCTGAAGCACTAAAGAGCTGGGGGCTTGATTGGTTGGCCACTGCGGACAAGTCTTGGATCAACCATTTTTGTCCTGAATGCAAGATACCCAGCATGGAATATCAAGGTCCACAAAAGTAAGATTGCAGGCAAATTCATGGTGATGGTTTCTTGAGTACTACCTGGCCAAAGGCATGACTGGGAGCTGTAGTGCTTTGTTGCAGGATCATTTGAAGCCAGCAATAAGATGAAATGTCCTGGATTTGCATTTTCTTGTATCAGCTATTGACATTCTGGACTGTGCCCTTAACGTGGCTCTTCCGACTTAGCCACTAGCGATTATTGGCACTTTGAACCTCTCAACCTGGGAGTGTTGGCACCTGGACATTTTGGACTGCAAACCTTTCTCTTCTTCCTACATTTCCAGAAGCACCTACATTTCGAATTCATAGAATAGAATGAAAAAGAAATTTGCAGAAAATCTCATTTGATTCTACATTCTGCCAATAAGAAACATATCCATATACACTACTAGTAACTAACAGCCACGTGATAACCAACTCCCGAGACACACAGTCAATATGGAAAACAAGGAGAGAGTTACATGTAGGCTGGTATGCAGATGAGTAACATGGGAAATGTGGCTGGAAATGTTTGAGAGATAATAGGATGACTTTGAGAGATCCTGAAGAAGGATGGGCTCTAGTGTGCCTGCATGATGATTAAGTTCTAGGCATTGGGTTTGATCCAGGGGCGCCGACTTGTCAAAATTATTGGGGGGGCTCTGATCACTGAAATAAATTAATGAATGACTTCCTCCCTCCCTTTTTAAGTTTTGGCCTCGGTGTTCGGAATCTCGTAAAAGCCCATGAATTCCCCAAAAATATCAAAATTTTCATCCACAGTTCGAATGCAGAATGTCAATTGTTCACATTCCCGACTTTTAATATCTGCTACCACGGAGTGCAAAACAAAGCTCCCTAACATATCAACGATCTCGTTCTGAATGTCATGCTAGAGCCATTTGTAGCCCGAACATCCCATCCACTCCCCTAGTTCATGCACATCGTCTTTTGAAACTCTCTAGTAAAAATGTTAACCAGGGCCGGATTAAGACGAAATTGGGCCTGATGCTGCATACGGTCGATTTTTTCTGTACAACTAACTTTCAAGGTGAAAAATTTACTACGTCGCACTTACCGAACAATAATAAAGTGGCAACAATCACCAAGATATTGTAAAAAACGCAGCTAAATTACTATGTAAACTGTTTAACGTAAAATTGATAGCATTAACTTGAAATCTTCAGTGAACAATAAACACAACGACGTTATAGTTACGTCACAGCGCAAAGAATAATAGTAACTGTATAATAAGTAACGCTGTGTCTAGACGTCCAAAATTGGGACTCCAAATTTAATTCTAAGAAATATTTTCAGGTTAATATAGCAAAAGAAAACTGTTCAACTTTCGGAAAATTCTCGTCTGTTTTCATCTGAGCCTATTTCAGGAATGGGCCTAATGCTGCAGCATCAATAGCACCCACATTAATCCGGCCCTGATGTTAACAATACTCATATATACTTACAAGGGTGGTTATCTAAGTGTCCCCTTCAGATTTCCATGAAACTTCGCAGGTGTATAGAGGGGGCCAAAGGAAGAAATACGTGTTCTTTTTGTTCGGGCTAAAAACTGTTTGAGGAGGCAACCCCCCCCCTCCCCTTCAAATGTCAAGATGAGTACAAATTGAAGTGGGGATCTGACCCCTGTGTCCCCCTCCAACTTCCATGAAACTTTTCAGGTGTATAGAGGGTCCCAAAGGAAGAAATACATGTTTTTTTGTTTCAGCTCAAAAACGGTTTTAGGGGGCAAAACCCTCCCTCAAATGTCAAGATGAGGAAAAATTTAAGTGGGGATCTGACCCCGAAACCACGTAAATCTGGCATAGGAAGAACATGCACATATAATTGGAACACTTACAGCACAGAACTGTAGGATTGTTGGTACCAAACGCAGTGCAATTGTAGAGAGATGCTGAATTCATAGACACCGTTGTTCCCGGATAGACATGGGCATAACAATAGACAGACCAGAGCAGGGTAACGGAGCGTGGTTAGCTGAAAGAAAACGTATTTCTTCCTTTTGACCCCTCTGTACACCTGCCAAGTTTCATGGAAATCAGAGTGGACACAGGAGTCACTTCAATTTATCCTCATCTTGACATTTGATTAGGGATTTGCCCCTAAACCAGTTACTTAGCCGAAACAAAAAAAAAAAACACGTATTTCTTCCTATGGGCCCCATTATACACCTGCCAAGTTTCATGGAAATTGGAGGGGGACACAGGGGTCAGATCCCCACTTCAATTTGTCCTCTTCTTGACATTTGAGGGGGTTTTGCCCCCTAAACCTGCTTTTTAGCTGAAGCAAAAAAACACATGTTTCTTCCTTTGGGCCACTCTATACACCTGCCAAGTTTCATGGAAATCGGAGGCGGACACAGTGGTCAGATCCCCACTTCAGTTTGTCTTCATCTTGATATTTGAGGGGGGTTGCCCCTAAACCTGTTTTTCTTAGCCGAAACAAAAAAAAAAAAAAAACACATATTTCTTCATTTGGGTCCCTCTATACACCTGCCAAGTTTCATGGGAATCGAAGGGGGACACAGGGGTCAGATCCCACTTCAATTTGTCCTCATCTTGACATTTGAGGGGGGTTGCCCCTAAACCTGTTTTTTTTTTTAGCCGAAATAAGAAAAAGAGTATTTCTTCCATTGGGCCCATGTATGCACCTGCCACGTTTCATGGAAATCGGAGGGAGACACTTAGATAACCTCCCTCATGTGTTCTGCTGTCTCTGGTCATAGCCCGCCCCCAAAGTTGATGGTTTAGCGGTCTCCCCCCTCCCCCCCAGCGTTGATGGTCTAGAACATTTCAAATGTGTATTTAAAGTTAAATTCATGTGGCACAATTCAGAGTACACTTTACAAGAGAAGCAAAGTAATACATTAGATACTCTTAAGCAAATTATTAGGGGGGCTCTGCCCCCATATCGTTAACATGGGGGGGGGGGTTGAGCCCCCCCCCCAAACCCCATGGAGTCAGCGCCTATGGTTTGATCCACCCATTTTCTACCTCTCGTGGGTGAAGGAGGTAACTTTTTGGGAACACTTCTGATGGAGAACTTCAGCAGGTTGAGGCAACAACCAAAAATTTTTTTTTTATATAATGTCGTTGGCTCACTGGTGGCACAGTGACAGAAGTGTATCAATAGATGAGGGGACTGCATTGCAAAATACAACCAGCAAAGTAACTATGTTCAGCTGTAAGAAACAGTATTGCAAATTCTGGTTTTATATATTCAACATGTCTCCTAGTATGCTGTTTTTCTTCTTCCTTTTGTATCACCAGTTAATGTTTTGAAACTAAGGCTGTCAATGCTGATGTTTCAGTTTCAGAAAGTAATCTGTGCAAATTTAGTTACTGATAATGAGCAATACTTTTCTGAAGTGACTATCCTGCAGTGCATGTACGTTCATGTAACTGAGACTTTTATGGAGACAATTTCTCTAGTAGTTCAAGTATCAATATTGTCAGTAATTGGTATGGGTATCGTTATCAGTTCAATGTGGATTTTTTTTGGAAAGAAAAAAAAATGAAATTTTGGCTTTTTTACTAATTGCGGCTAGCCAATTTCACTTGCAGTGTTAGTCAAGAGTTTAGAGGTTCATAATGTCATATTTTGGAACTAGCTAAATAATTTTACATGGTGCAGCAGCCAAAAGACACATATTTGCCATTTATTCTATAAGGTGTCCAAAAAGTCATGCAACTGAGACTTTGGACGTACGTAACTTTTGTACAAAAAGTTAGAGACTTGAATCTTCCACTGGGTATTAACTTTGTCCATGTGATTATTTTTTAAACATTAAATTGAAGAATCATGCTGTACATGAATGTTCAGTATAATGCTTTTTATCAGAAATAAAAGGTCCATTCCATAGTTTATAGTGAACAACTGATGACTGGGGGACAAATTATTGCATTAATGAATATTTCTTTATCTGCATGAAGTCCACATGATTGAAGGATATAAATCTGCTTAACGTCTTTATCATTTTAATATTTTGAGAGAAGAGAGACATGATAGTAACTAATTACAGAGAAACGTAGTACTCATGTTTTTCACAAAGCTGTTTTTAGTTCTATTAATATTGACTGACTTTTTAAAGAATTGATTATAAAACATCAGTTCAATTATGTGCATCCCTGAAACAGCACACAAACGACCAATGTTTTTGGTTGTTGAGTAGCTGTTCATGCAGAAGGTGGGATTTTGCTGCTGCTTAGCGCAGTGTGAATTCATGTGGTTGGAGAGATGATGCCAAGCCTCATCACTCATTATGTACTGAAATGGGTCCAACATATCCTCAGTGGCAATGTGCAGGAATCTTAATTGCTTGTGGTTGTTATGCTCTCCTAATTGTTGCATGGCCATTACATGATACGACTTCAGATGTACACTCTTGACACATGGTAGAATGTTCTCCTGCTGACGTGTGTATGTGGCACCAATTTACATGTTGACTTCTTCTGACTTTGTGTAATCTTTTGGCAAATGTCCTGTGTTAACTTCTGTAATGCAAACTGTAGGGTCTTTGTTATGCACATACCCCTTAGTAATCCACTTCTTAACCACAGTCTGTATGGCTCTCTTTTCTGGTAGACCTCCCCTCGGAAACTTAGCGACAAACCGTTTGCAGGTTTACTTAATTGAACCCATTTTTCTGTATGGCTTCCACAATCTGCTCTTTTTCCTTTATTGGTTATTTCTTCATACACAATGCAATACAACAACTTTGACACAACTGAAGTGACAATATTACGAGGCTGATTCAAATATGAACGAGCCTTGTGCGGAAAAACAAAATTTATTGAAGGAAAGAGAGACATTGCCACATCCTATTTTTGTACATAGTCTCCGCCCTTAGTGATACATTTTTCCTAACGTTGTGGTAGGTTCTTGATGCCGTTCTCGTAGAATGAAGCTGGGTGGGTAGCCAACCAGTTGCGCACAAAGGTTTCCACCTGATTGTTGGTCGCAAATCGCTCGCCCCCAAGTGCTTCTTTGAGAGGTCCGAACAGGTGAAAATCACATGGTGAAAGGTCTGGGCTGTACGGTGGATGCAGAAGCGGTTCCCAGTGCATTTCCACCAGTTTCTGCCACGTAACACCTGCTGTATGGGGTCTGGCATTGTCGTGGAGGAACAAGACCTGGCGGGTGGGACAGCCTTGTCGTTTGCGTCAATACTGCACCTTAACTTGATCCAGGAGGCCGCAGTAGTAGGATGCGTCGATGGTCCGACGTTCGTGTAAAAAATCCACCAGTAGGATCCCCCTCCAGCCCCAAAACACCATGGCCAACACCTTCCCCGCAGACAACCGAACTTTGGCCTTCACGGGGGTTCCTTCGCCGTTCCTCCTCCACTCCATGCTGGCACGCTTGGATGCTGGGGTGCAATGATGCACCCATGTCTCATCACAGGTAACGATGCGATGCAAAAACACTCCCCCTTCCACGTCAAAACGAGTGTGAAGCTGGCGAGCAATGCAAACTAGGTCATCTTTTTGAGCAACATTCAGCAGCTTGGGAACCCACCGAGCTGTGATTTTGCGGAAGCCTAAGTGCTTTGTGATGATTGATTGGACACTTTCATAGATCACACCAAGTTCTGCCGCAATTTGCTTCACAGTGACTCGGCGATCCTGTTCGACAAGCACACGAACACGAGCCATGTTGTCATTCGTCACACTGGTGCGAGGACGACGGGGGTGCACTTCATTTGCAACACGTTCACGTCCTTGCTGGAATTCCTTACACCACACCTTCACTCTTGCCCACGAGAGGGTACCATTCCCAAACTGGGCCTGCAGTCTTCGGTAAATTTCAGCCGGTTTGAGGTTTTCCTGGGTGAGGAACTTGATGATTATGCGTTGCGCAACAGACACTGGCACACACTGCTCACTCATCGTGAGAGCTAGTAATCGAAGCATGTGACACGCCGGCTGTTCTGGTTCCTGACTCACGACAGCCCCACCTACCGGCCGCACATGCCCAATCACACCCTGCTACCCATTCCGATGCTTAGCCAATCAAGGCTCGTTCATGTTTGATTCACCCTCGTACTTCATTGGCAATTGGATTTATCACTTCCTTCAATACACTTTAATGTGTATCACTATGTAGGAAGAAATTCCTATTGTTTTACCATCCCAGAAACTCTGCAGTGCTTATTTACTGGAAAATACATGTGCCTCCAAAGAAACACACTTGTAAATTGTCGTATTAAAGTAGTCAGTTGCTCTAAGTTGCTGATAAGAAAATAAATAAATAAAGGAGTTTTGAGGAGGATACTGTTCATACAGCAAAAAAAGAAAAGTACATAGAGCTTGTTGGTGTTTTAGTAGTCACTTCTGTATGATCATCTTTTTGTTTGTTTATCATACTTATTAGGGATGTATCGGATGATATCAACTGATTTAGGCATGTACAGTGAAACCTTGGTCTTATGTTGTAGTTAAATGTAAAATTCTGGAAAATTTTGAACATATTACTTTATTGGGACCATAGAGATTAAATCAGTAATGCAGAAAACTGTGTAAAATCCAGGAACAGAAAATTGGGGTTCTACTGTATATTGTCTGGGGAGACACGTTATTGACAGAGATAATGAACCATTCAGGTTCTTCACAGAACGTGAATCAGTACAATATCGGATATCAGTATTGTTACATTAAATTTTATGTTGTTAACTGCAAAGATATCCATCCATTCCTAATATTAAAGAAAAATGAAATTAATTATATTTTATATTAATAGAAAGCAACCTTAATTTATTTAAAAGAAACAGGCTTCACTAGGTGTTTTCAACAAAGTTCAAACCTGGGAGCCTGACATGTTGTGCCAGTGTTCTACCAACAGTCCAACAGACCAACATAAACTCAGGCAAACTCTCAGTTGGTAGATCAATGACATGGTATGGCAGAGAGCCAAAGGTTCAAGTCCTTGTTAATCCTACAGTACCACCTACTTTTCTCCTGTTTATGCTCAAAATGCAAACAAAACGAATGAATACCATGAATGTTGGATATTGTAGTGTAGCAGTTTTCTTTAGTCTGCATAGAGTAAATGAGTTGCCTGATCTGTTTGCATATGTGCAGATTGGGAAACCTCTTGTTATGTGCTGCGTATGAAAGTTTGATGAACCATTTCTGATGATTCCTTTTATTGCTAACATGTTTTGTTTGTGCTTTTGAGTGTGATGTAAAACACAATGCCTTTTTTAAAAAGGAATATTAATAGTTTTGAAAATAAAATATTTTTTAAAAACATTGAACTAAAAAGAGATAAAGAAACAGGTGAGTGGAAAGGTTACGTAATACTGAACTACATAAGCTGTAATTAAGCTGTTAATTAAATCAAGGCAATATCTGCCTGCTAAACAAAAAAAAAAAAAACCTTTCCTTCACCTCACATGATTTTGGAAACATTGAGAGAAATACATTTTGGCTTTGACTGCACCTTTAATTAAAATTTGGGAAGACAAGAACTTTCAACCTAAATTTTATTTATACATAAGCCAAAGAAAAATATTTTGCTCATTTTCTTGAAATGCTCTGAAGCTGTGCTGTTCAGTGAAATTTTGGTGGTTTGGAATGCAGATCAGGTCATCAGGGACAGAAGATGGCGAGAGCTTTGCTTGAGAAATTTGGAAATTCTGTTGACAGGAAACATTCATTTGACAAAAATTTCCTCTTTGCCAACAGATGGACAAGTGTAGTGTAATATGCTATCTTGAAGAAAATACCTGTTGCTTTGAATAACTTCAATTATGTGTGTAGACTTCTAAACTTGAACTCTGCAAATAACCTGAAGGACTTGATGTGGATGCTAATGATGTAAGTGAAGATAAAGAGCACTTGAAGAAAGTTCGTGTTTTATGCAGTTACAGATGAGTGCTCCCCTGATTTTACTGCCCTCCCTTTGAAACCTATGAATCACATATTATGTTTACCACTTCTCCTGCAAATGTATGGTAGAAAGTCCAAATGAAATGCTAGTATAGATGATTTCATCATGAAGAGAGTATGCATTGCATCCATATTGTTCCATACATTTTTGTTGTGTAGCTGGAATGTGTATCTATTCCCCTCTCTAGAGAGAGATGCAGATGGAGGTGAATAACAGCTGAAATGTATGCCAAACTGAGCTTATGTATAGCGAGATGGTTAACACTTTGCCTTTGATGTGAGTGGTCCATTGTTTGATCCCTTGCGGGATCTCCAAAATGTAGGTGTCGTCCTAGCATTATGAGAACAATTCTGGAACTAATTGAATAGAAGTAGTGGGCTGTGATCTAGATCAGCCAGAATACAGCAGCAGAGGGACTTGATATGCTAACCAAGCATCACCCAGTGAAGACTTGCTTGCCAGACTTTAGCCATAAAGGGCTATTGCACCTTAAGTATGCTAAAGTACTGCTAGCTTTATTTCTGAAATGGAAGTTGCACCTTGAAGCCTCAAATGACATGGAATTAATAGTGTGTGAGGAGAAACAAGTGACAAACACTTACAATTCTAAAACTTGTGAATGATGACTTGCAGGAGCTGAATGTTCCTCGGATTTTTAGGTTCTAAAAAGTGTGCTTTTAGGTTCCTAAAATAGGTTCTAAGTTTTTTTTATTAGACTCGAAAAATCCTGAAATAGTTTCAAAAAACTTAAAAATGGGACAAGATTCCTGAAAAATGCTGATTAGATACAATCGTTAAAAAAAATTCACAAGAACCGTAAGAAATTTTTATACGGTATGTATATAGGCTATATAGTAGTAGTACAATAATATATTTCTGCTGTTAGTAAAAGTTACTTGTAAAAAGTGCTCCCTTGTGCTATGCAGCTGTATAGGGGGTGTGGGGTTAAGGCCCCACACTTTCTTGATCACGGCCAAAGGTAGGGGTGACGTGATCAGCACCATGCCCCTGGCCACCTTTACCCTCCCAGAGTTTCCTCCAGGTACCCACTTTATATGATGCTGGGTGGGTGCCGGAACCGCTTCAACAGGTGGAAAAAATCCTGGTTGTACCCTGCTGGGGATCGAGCCCGGGTCTCTAGGGTCCTAACAATTGAGCTACTGCAGCTTAATTAAAAGACAAAAGTTACTTGTTGATATGAAAAAGGAATTACGTATGTATAATTTGGTGCACAATATCAGGGTTGCCACTCATGTGTAATTCTTTGAATTCTGAGAATTATACGTGAATTATTGGCTCTGGGAATTATGCGTGAATTATTGGTTCTGTGAATTATGCGTGAATTTTGGTAAAACGTGAAAAAAAAAGATACAAACAGATGTTTTCTCTAATCCAATTTTTTCTCCGTAGAAGTGAAAAATTGCAACTTTTATTAGTCCAAATCCCATAACATTTATACATATTTATAAATGTCCTGAGGCAAGTTTCTCTCAGTTTAGCTTTTATTTTTGTCGAGGAAGAAAAAGAAAGCTGCATGGAAAATATAACAGAATTTTCTCACTGTTTACGTGGTTAGTGTCTTTTGCAAAAAAAATCTGTGTGGCAAACAAAATATTATTGCAAAATAAAATATCTTGGAAGTTGATTAGGTCAATTTTAGGGTGCACTGGAGTCAAACAGACCCTTTATATTGTTAATATATTTGTGTGTGTGAGTGGTGAGAATCTGTGCAGGCAGTAGAGACGATTAGGTGCCAATACTGGGAAGGGAGGGGTGGGGGGGCAAAGACAGTTTAAGTTCTCTTAGTAGACAAGGCTTAACATTAAGAGTCCATAGTTCGAGCGCAAAAAGTGTAACAGTGGTGTCAGATGTTTTGTTCGGAGCTTTGAAAAACATCATAGACTTGGAGGGAGGGAAATCGACAGAAAACATGTTTGAAACATGCCAGTCATTGAATTGTTTCGTCACCAAACCGAGTAAATACCTCTGTGAGATATAAAAATTCTCTAAAACCTACAAATATATATATATAATATAAAAACCTAAAAAAAGGTTTAATTTAGGCAGTTAAACTGAAACTAGGTTCTAACAAGCAAAACAGGTTATTTTGGGCACTATAAAGCATCGTCAGTTGTTGAGTTTTTTAATGAAATGCTTACATAACTTGTTATTTCTTATTTACCTACAAAGGAAAAAATAGGTTAAAAACCTAAAATCCGAGGTCTAGTGATGACAGTCAACTTAACTGTAGCCTATATCCTATATTAAACTGGTCCCTGGCCATAAGTCCCACAAAAATTTTGAGGTGGACGAGTTTTTTCTCTTTTGATCCTGTTAAGGCATGCCTAAAGAAAGGAAAAATCTTGGGTAGACATCTGGCATACCGGGCCCAAGTTTTCTAGGGGCCCATGAATTCAAGATGGCCACCGCTTCACACACAAACAAAATAAATCGATCATAAGTCCTTTAAAATTGGTTTTTGACCATTTTTCATGCAGACATATTTTGTTCAGAATTGTAAACTGAACCAAAAATATTCTTAGTTTTTTATATCTTGCACTGTTATGGCGTGAAAGAATTCCGTACCCTTTTCGGCAAGGATTCTAAGCAATATTTTACACTCTACTTGACATTCCGTCATATAATGGGGAAAAAATTACTGCCTGTGATATTTTGTTGAAGCCTGCCTACTATTGTGGTGAATGGCCTGTGTGACGTTATACCTCAAAATGCCTCTGAAGACATTAACAAAGAAAAATCGACCATGTCTCCTTATCTCCTTCAGGCAGGGACGTTGGAACTTATTTTGGAGTTGAGAAGTTTCATAAGAGATAAGAGGAGGCCCAGACGCCTCTATTACGAATTATTTTACTACTTATAATTCCATTAAACGGCAATTAATACATTAAAACTGAAATTTTAGGTCTTACGGTAATTCCAGCAAATTTCCATCCCTGCCTGGTACTTGATCTTCGCATGCAGTGAGGCATGTTGATATTAAGGTTTAAGCCAGTTTCCCACTGGTTAAGTAGGTTCTCACTTCCAGACCCACCTCCGACTTGAAACTACCATTAAGTTTTTTACGTCTTCAGTTCGCGAAGGCAGCAAAAGGGGTTTCACACAATCCTTAAAATCACATCTTTAAAAATGCCGACTGCACAAACTCTGTATACCACTTCACAATGATTAGTAACATAACTGAAAATGCACTACATTTAAACCTTATTGAGAAATACATTTTTCTCAAACTTTATGATCGATATGTTGCAAAGAAAGTTGCCAGTGTTCTCATTTACCATTTCATCATTTTATAAATCATAGTATAATTTTAACAAAAACTTCACATACTAAGGAATAATTACTTGAATGAAAGAGTTAAAAAGAAATAATTTAATAATAGATTTAGTTTATTTTACTTCACTTTCCTGCCAGTTTTGACTAATGGCGAAGGCAGTCTATGAGATCGATGCAATGTGGTATATTTTATTTTGTAGGTGTCAGTAATTTTAGAGCATTTAGTAGGCTAAAGTTTTTCAACGAAGACTTTCAAATATAATGCATGGTTGGAGAGGGCTGAGGTGTCAAATATGGGGCAAGTCGCCACACCACAGCAGCTGCTTTAAAATTAGATATTTTCATCTGTAATTATCATAGCAGCTAGGTACCTGGTATTGAATTTGAATGAAATTGGTCTGAACTTTACATGTCTTTTCAGATCAATGACCCTTCTCAGATATTTCAGATTTGAGAGAAGATCCTAAGACTGAAGGCGAGAGGGGCGATCGCCTCCCCCCCCCCCCCCCCCGAGGGGTCTAGAATATTCGATCATACATCGACCTTGCAAAAAAACACCTAAAACTAAACATTTGCTCCTCCCAACGTAAAAAATGGATCACCCGTGAACATAAGAATGAATGGAGTTACCTCTCTGAGGTGTAAAATGAACCCATCAGCCCTGAACATGATGTTTAAAACAACAGTAAACTTTTCTTTTAATAAATCAAAGTGACCAAGAAATAAAAGTTCCTTCCTTCCCATGAGAGGAGGTGGTTCATACACTCCAGAGCTTGCAGTGTTAAAACCCGGAATGGCAGAGAACTGATGGTGTATCGAGACGATACTTGTTTGTCTCTAGTCTCATCTTTTTCTGTCCTTTCACACAGAAAATATAAATTAGTAAAGAAAACGTAAGGAGAGAAGTAAAACTTACCAGTATTTTGATTGTATATCAGGCGATTAAGTGAAATGCAGTGATATTCAGACGCGACCTTGCAGTTGGTGTACTTTCTGCAAATGATTTACACACAAATATGTGCACAATTATATCGCTTGGTGCGGAAGGAAATCCAAACTCATCACAACAATTTCCAGAGTAAATGCCGAAACACTCCTTCAGTTATTCTACTTGGAACAATAACTGTGTCATCTGACCAAGTCTCAGGGGTCCTGGGTTCGAATCCTGGCCTGGACATATATGTTTGTGAGTATCCATTCATCAATTTCATCATATCATCACTCACCCCCATCTTTGCAAATTAGCCAAAAGTGGCACAAAAGGCGGAGTAAAATAAATCAAATCCAAGAAATTACAAGGTGCACCTTTTTATCATGGCTGATGACCTTTTCGACAGCAAGGGGTCCAAAGAAAGCTCATGTTTGGAAAGTGCACCAGAAGATTTAAATTAAGTTGTCCTCTGTGCTCCTCCCCGGTGTATTGTTATATGCGAGCGCACCTGTATGTACAAAACCTGGCAGGCTTCAAAGCAAAACTGGAAACAGAAGCAGCGAATTCCTTTGGGGATACTTGATTTGCAGGGACCTGACTGCGATTTCACATACTTGTTTTGTTGCTGTTAACGGAAACTTGAGTGCATGTTCACAAATCTAGTGCAAAAATATTGTTCCAATTATTCTTCAAAACCAAGATAAGTTGAAGCAGATGTAGTGTCATTTTCTAGGGTGTGAATGGTGGGAGAGGAAAAAAAAAATCTTGCTCCCCCTCCCCTTTGTGGTTTCTTCATATCAGGCTATCAAGCACTTGTTGGTTGAGGCGGAACAATCAAGGGAGGAACTTTTATTTCTTGCCCATTTAGATTTATTAAAAGTTTACTGTTTGTTTCAAACGTCATGTTTAGGGCTGATGGCTTAGTTGTAGACCTCAGAGAGAGGTAACACTATTTATTCTTATGCTCACATTTCACATGTGAGCTTGCTTTTTTTTAAATTTATTTTATTTTTTTATTTTTTTATACTCGTGCTATATGCCATGAAGGGACATTTAGGGCAATGTGGGGGTAGAGCCCACACATTCCAAAATCTTGGATATTTTGGAGGTGATGTGATAAGCACCATGCTCTGGCTGCCTTTACTCCCCTCCCCAGGTACCCATTCATTTGAGGTTGGGTAAGACCCGGAGCCGTTATATGCGGGGACAAGGCCGGAAAAATTCTGCCCTTAGATCACCCACCCTGGGAATCGAACCTGGGTCTCCGCATGGCAGTCAGATGCCCCAAGACTATTAGAAGAAGAAGGCTGGGGCCATACCTGATCACGTGGTCCTTGACGAAAGTGTGATGTCACCCGGCGAACAGATCGCTTCGCGGCCTGGTTTCGCAGTGGAACCAAAGCAGAACTTATGAACAAAAAGGGTCCTTCATTATGCCCAGAAGCTAGTTGGGACTGAATATACAGATTCACTTAGGATCCAAGGTAACGCATGTCTTCAGAATTGGATTACACAGCTTTTAACATTTGTATTGCATCGGTTGATTTAGGTTGTCACATTTCTCAGTGAAACTTAGTTTCATGTAAAATTGAAGTTAATATGCCTGGCCATGAGTTTTGTTAAACGAATAACGATAGAAAACAAAAGTTATGGATATGTATAATATGTAAGAATGAAAAACTTATCTATTGCTCGTATTTAGGAGTGAGAGGAGCTGTTTTCATTTTAACATCTTCAATTTGTTAACTTTGCTTCGACTATTGATATTTAGATCTTCACTAATTTTCCATATTAGGATTCCAGTTCGGAATCTTATGAATCTTTGAACTACACTAGGAGGGATGTGAGGAAGTTTACAAACACTTAAAGAAACTTTCGACTTTGAACGAAAACTTTTAAAGACATACTGAAGAAAATGGGGTGGGGGTGGGGGTCACTTTCTTTGCATCTGTAAAAATTGAATCCGCAGGTTGTGAAATAAGGGTGCCCCGAGGAGGGTTTGTGGAAGCTGGTTGCGTCCATCTAACTTTCTTTTTTTAGGGGGGGGATTGTGATGAAAAATTGACTGAAGAAACAATAGAGCAATGAAGGACAGAAGTTGACTACGTTGTCATTTAAGCATCACTGCTATATAAATAGCAAGTTGTGGATTCCCAAGGGAATTATAACAGTTACTATGTTGTTTACGAGACTAGACACGAGAAGAAATTGAATTTTCACGATACGAGACAGACCAAAGTGTTGTCTCTGGGCAACACTATCTACTATTTGAGGTGCACAATGTCCAGCTATTAAGTTATAAACTATAAATTGTCACGTGAATTCTAGTTGGGGATTACACTTGGTAGGGGAAGTGTCCAACTCTATAATAAGGTTTGATTGATTGAATTGTTGTTTTAAGTCCACTTTATGCACAGAAAGGCTAATCAGGAATGGACCTATAGTTTAAACTGGGATCCGAACCACTATGTTTCTCCACCGGGTATCGAACCAAGGACTCAACTTTAGTAAGGGAATTTAGTACTAGGTTAGGAGATATCACCTTTGCGCTTAGTTTGGGATGGAGATTGAGAATTAAATTATTTGGACGAGGTCTATATTCAACTCTTCAATACCAACAGTAAACCTAAAATTGGTATGGAAATTTTAGTGGGGGACTGGATATTAAATTGGAGGAGGGGATCTTGCCCTCCTCAGTGTTGAGTTGGGAGGCAAGTTGCAATCATAAGTATATTATGAGGTGTTTTGCTGCACAATGTGTAAAGAGAAAGTGCATGGCATCAGAAATCCAAGATGGCAGCCATGGAGGTTCTGAGCATAAAATACTGTCCATATCCTGATTTAGAGTTTATTAGATTTTTCCAGAGGCATTATCTGTTAATAAAAGTGAAAAAATATTATTATAATTTTTGTAACTACAGTAGTGTCCAAAGGTTAAGCATGAAAATTAATCAAAACGTTACATGAATTAACAATTGTTTTTAGTGTGAAGACAAAAAGTGCAAAAAATAAGAAAATTGAAGATCGCTTCCTTATCGAACAAAAGAGGTTTGTATGGGGTGTGGTCACCCCTAACAGCTACACAGCGTTGCAAGGACGTAGCATGCTCTTTACAAGGTGTCTCAAGAGCTCTGCAGGCAGCTGGTTCCATTCCCCACGAAGACCAGTGCCAAACTCTGGAGATGTCCTTGGTGGAGGCTGGCGGGCTGCAATTCTTATTGCACTACAGTATTTTTGCCTGGATACCTCGGTGTGGCCAGTCCATGCGGTGATTTCTTCATCTTCAAGAAAGTCATCTATCAATTTGGCTCGATGCGCACATCTATTATTATTCTTGAAGATGAAGTCTGGGTCGATTGCGCCTCTGAAAAGTGGCACATGTTGTTGGAGTACCTCGTCTCGGTACTTCTGAGCAGTAACAGTACCTCCAACAAAGAGGTGCAGCTCTGTACATCCATTTAACGTGATGTCTGCCCACACTAGTATTTCATCACCACCAAACTGATCCCTTTCCATGATATTCCTGGGATTGTATCATGCTCGAGGTTCTCTCCAGATGAATGTGTATGAGTCTCCGGTACACAGTTTGGCGAGAGACACTCTAACCACTGAGTCTGCTGCAAACTCTGAGGACAGTTGTCTTGCATGCATCGTTCGGTTTTGTCGTGCAGTTAAAGCCAGATATGCTGCTGTAGCATTGTTACTCGTGGATGACCTTGTACTGGCCTATGATGAACATCTACTGTCTCTTGGAACCATAGTGAAAGCCCGGAAATAACTTCCAGGTGTCCTGTGATTCTTCCTTTTAAAAAAATGGTCCAACTGACATCTTTGTGCCATGTACTTACCATACAGTGCACACTTTACCAAGAGATTTTCCTCTGATCACAATGAGTGTTCGATACAGGCTCTCTTTGTCTGATAACTGTGTTTTGTTTGCCTTTCAATGAAGGGCCTATTTGACGCAGCACATAAGGTGAGTTACACTCCTTGTGATAAATATTTACGGTGATCGTGTAACTCTTCTCCCTTCCATATTTCTAGTTTTTGAACACTTACCCTATTATGGTAAAGGAGTAATGACGTCACCTGTGAGTTCCTCATTCAACATTCTCTGAAGCTCTAGGTAGTGTGAATATCACAAGAATGATCTCCTTGTCATCCTCATTTTCTTCTTTTCCCCATCAACAGCCTAGTTGGCTGGGTAGATTTGGATGTGTCTTTTCTGCTTTTATTTCACTCCAATGCTTGGAAGTAACCCCTTCTGATAAAAGGTGTGACGGTCACTTTGGTTGGATCAAGACATGAGCCTTGAACATCTCTTTATGCGAACAGCTACTATCGTAGTTCGCCGAAATGCAAAGTAAAATCAATCAATCAATCAATTCATTCATTTATTCTGTCATCATGTTCCATCGAATCCAGGAGAACCAAGATTTGTAAGCTATTGAAGCACATCATTTTCTGCACCATCAAATATGTTCAACAATAATTTCTTTCCTCCTTTGCAAGCACTCCTGTACCTACACAACCTTGGTTAGTGAACGCTACAGCCAAAGTGACCCTCACCTTTCATCAGAAAGGCTTACTTCCAAGTATTGGAGTAAAATAAAAGCAGAAAAGGCACAATCATGTCTACCCAACCCAATATTCTGTTGATCATTCCTGTCATATTCACACTACCTACAGCTCCATAGAATATTACAGTTGACATGTTGTGGTTGCAGAAAGAGGAAATGTTCATGCGACATACTGAATTGTGTTCTTGTAGTGGAGATGAAGAGAAGTGTTAAAACAGTGACTTACAAGATAGAGAATCAGATCAAAATGACGAGGAATTTGACTAAACTGACAGTACTGATGATACGATGTTTCCCAAATGATTACAACTATTCTTAATCTTGATAGTAGGTGAGCCGATTACATATCAAAAGACAATGCATAGTCACAGGTGATGTTATTTCACCTTTACCGTAGTAGTACAATAATAATAATTATTATTATTTTTACTTATTTATTAACAGAAAATGTCTCTGGAAAAATCTGATAAACGAACTCTAAATCAGGATATGCGCAGTATTTTGTGCTCAGAACCTCCATGGCTGCCATCTTGGATTCCCGATGCCATGCACCTTCTCTTGACACATTGTCCAGCAAAACACCTAGTAATATACTTCGGATTGTATGCCTCAAAATGAAGGCATCCTCCATAGACATGTTTTCCCTTCATGCAAAAACTCCCATGAACCTACAAATGGTCAAAATGACTCCTGAAGGAGATAAGGTCGATTTTCTTTGTTAATGTCTTCAGAGGTGTATCTTTGTATAATGTCACACAGGCCATGTGCCACAATAGTAGGCATCAACACAGGCAGTATTTTTTTGCCCTTTATATGACGGAATGTCAAGTAAAGTGTAAAATATTGCTTAGAATCCTTGCCGAAAAGGGTACGGAATTCTTTCACTAGATATATATCCATAACAGTGCAAGATATATAAAAAACTGTAAGAATATTTTTTGTTCCATTTTCAATTATGAACAAAATATGTCTGTATGAAAAATGGTCAAAAACCAATTTTAAAGGAGTTATGATCAATTTCTTTTGTTGGTGTATGAAGCGGTGGCCATCTTGAATTTATGGGTCCCTAGAAAACTTGGGCTCGGTATGCCAGATGTCTACCCAAGATTTTTTCCTTTCTTTAGGCATGCCCTAACAGGATCAAGAGAGAAAACTCGTCCACCTCAAATTTTTTGCCGGACTTATGGCCAGGGACTGGATTAATATCCTTGATAGCAATGTTAACATGCAATTTAAAATCAGACTCTGATGCTGAGTAAATCCCCTATGTTGTACTGTTGGATTGTTTAAGGGTGGTGCCATTTCAAATACAGATGTTTCAATAATTGTCAATAAAACTAAAAATCTTGAACCTTTAGACTCCTTTAGACTCCCGGGCTTCTCGGCGGGAATTTTAAATTCGAACACACTTTGGAGGAAAATTGTTATAACTCCGGCACTATAAGATCAATCTACTTCGGATAACTTTTGTTTTGCAGCTAAAACATCAGCACATGCAACCGTGTACAATTCAGAATGCTGGACCGAGGAAGGGCGCTTGGGGGACACAACCCCCTAATTTCAATGGAAAAAAATATAAAAATCTGGAGTTTCCCCCTTCTTCCCCCGCTATTTTGGGGAGGGAACAAACTTTAGTATTCTTTTCTAAGAATGGACATTTCTCAAGAGAATGAAACATGTTTCATGTTCTTGGGTGCCATACAAGTTGAACAATAAGCCAACATGTGAAGGTTTTTTTTTTTTTTTTTTTTATTTACGAAAAATGGGTTATGTGCATTTTTTGGAGGTAAATTGTTATAACTTGGGCACTATGGGAGCAGTCTACTTCTGACAAGTTTTGCTTTGCAGCTAAAACATCAGCGCATCCAACCGTGTACAAATCAGAACACCGGACCGAGGAAGGGAGGGCTTGGGAGGCATGACCCCGAATTTCAATTGAAAAAAAAAAAAAAAAAATCTGGAGTTTGCCCCTCTTCTCCTGGAATTTTGGGGAGAGGGTGCAAACTTTAGTATTCTTTTCAAAGAATGGACATTTCTCAAGAGAATGAAACATGTTTCATGTTCTTGGGTGCCATAGAAGTTGAATAATAAGCCAAAATGTGATTTTTTTTTACGAATAATAAGTAATTTGCATTTTTGGAGGAAATTTGTTATAACTGTGGCACTATGGGAGCAATCTACTTCGGATAAGTTTTGTTTTGCAGGTAAAACATCAGAGCATGCAACCCTGTACAATTCAGAATGCCGAACTTAGGAAGGGGGGTTTGGGGTGCACGACCCTATAATTGCAATGGAAAAAAACATAAAAATCTGGAATTTGCCCCCCCTCTTCTGCTATTTTGGGGAGAAGGTGCAATTCTTAGTATTCTTTTTAAAGAATGGACGTTTCCAAAGAGAATGAACATGTTTCATGTTCCTGGGTGCCATACAAGTTGAATAATGAGCCAAAATGTGAAACTCTGTTCGGAAATGTGGCATGGATATGTTGCAGAGGGAGGGTGAGAAGGGGAAGGTTGGTCATCAATGTGAATTTCCCAGGCTTGCTCCAGACCTGTGTCAGAGTTTCCACCCAAACATAAGAGTATGAAGGTCCAAAAAGCACATACATTTCCTAATCAGCACCATGATACCATATGGGGCAGTACGACTTTATTCTGGCAATACCATATGGTATCATCGGGAGAGTAAAGGGTAAATGCTCTCTGAGTGATATGATGTAACATAATAAAATAAAGGAAGTTCTCAGGCAAGAGCTTATCATTTTTACAATATGTAATTTTTTATAAGACACAGTTGGGCGGGCCTCACTGATGGCACAGTGGCTAATACTTTCACGTTTTAATGAAGATTTATCTGGTTTGATTTCTAGTGGTGCACATTGTTTCAGATTTCACTTTAGGCTCATTCCCAGTTAGCCCAATCTGAATGTAAAATGAACTTAAACAAACTTTGATAATCATTGTGGATTTAAAAGTACAGGGTGTCCCTAAAGGTACTCTACATCTTCGATGTCATACAGTACAACTTTCAATTGACATAAAGAAACATACCATGCCCCATTTGATTTACCAACGCATGAAGTTTTATTGTGTATTATTCTACTTCAGCGTGCACACCTCTGGTGGTGCGTACATCTAATCAAAATTTCAACCTTGTCCGTACCCTACGTAGCATATCCCTGCCAACTGTGGCAGTGGCAGCTCTTATTCTGGTCTTCAAATCATCAACATCAATGGCAGGAGTACTGTACGCTGTGTCTTTAATATAGCCCCACAAAAAGAAGTCCAGGGGTGTAATGTCGGGGGGTCTAAAAGGCCAGGCAATTGGACCATCTCTTCCAATCCAACGTGCTGGAAATGTTCTGTCCAGGACATCTCTCACGTCTAAGACCCAGTGTGATGGTACACCATCTTATTCAATACCTGACAAAAAAACAACTTTAGGCATTGATGAATCACTTACAACAAAATATATTCCTCTTTGTCAATTACAAATTGTGCTGTATGACATCAAAGTTGTAAAGTATCTTTTGGGACACTGTGATAACTGTTAATTTTCTTAATATTGAAATTAAATATGAAGAGTAACAGTATGTTTTAATTCATATCTATGAAAGTAAATTTATTCAGTATAAACATTCTGCTTTTGCAGTGTATATGTAACAATTTGCCCTCCAAATAATGAAACTCAACTTTATTCTGTTGGAATATATGAATTTGGACCAGAAGTGTCCTCAGAAAGTTTGGAAGAGTTCACTTTTTTGTAGGGAGGCCATGGGGGGGGGGGATAATACATAATTCCTTTTAATCCCTCCCATCCCTGATTTAGACAAATGTTCAGGAGCAAAGCTTTTCTAATACATTCCAAGTAAAATCTCAATAACAATAGTATGCTAATTCTGGCAGTGTGTATAATGTTGGCATAACTACTCTTCCCATAATTACTGGAAGTTTTCCAATAGCTGGGAGACACATTAAGTGGTTTACATGCATATTTCTCATTACTTGGAAAAAAAAATCATTGGTTGGCTAAAAATTACATTCAGTTGGATCCAACCTGTAACTGTAATTGGCATGTTTCTCTTGTTGCAGGTGGCCAATCTCGCCAGGGATGGCGCTGTATGCAACCACGAAGTTGTTCCTTCTGTTGGAAGACTTTCAGTAACACGTTCAATATGAAACAGCATGTTATTAATGTTCATATGCCAGGGGAAGGGTTAACTTGCCACCTTTGTTGTAAAGTTGTAAAAAACAAGTGGTATTTGAGAAAGCATTTAGTGACAGCCCACAATGCTCCTTTGAAACGTATCCGTACTAAAGATGGACGAATAGTTCATTTACCAGATACAGTTACATCTCAGAATTCATGTGAGACAAATTTTATGAGTGGAAGAGCCAGTTTGATGTGAAATGAATAAAAAAATTAAATTACAAATCGTCATTGTTTTATTTTTCGTGGATAATAAATGTATGCTCGTGTGTATTCTTAAAATACCGTAAATGTGATAGTGAGTAACTGGATAATTATCTGAAATTGTAGACCATTTTTAGAGAAGCATGATATCCCTAAATATTGTCACTCTTTAGCACTCCGTTATTCTGTGCAAGTTGTTTGGACCCCATCTTAATTCTAAATCTAATCATGATTAACCTGCTTGAACATCTGGTTTTACACAAAACAAATTTTTCAAAAAGTGTGTGCCAATTTATCTGAACAGAATTGTGCAATCAGTGTAATGTCTATAATAATGTTAATCACTTTCTGCTATTTATGATTTTTTTAAAAAAAAATCATAGTACAGTGTACATTGAAATTTTTCATGAGAGTAAGTAAATGTAATAATTGACTTGATATTTGTATTTTTGTTACTTTGCATTACTTTTCTGCTACTTCCGGCTAATGATGATGAAGAGGATGAGTGATGATTAGATAAAATTGATGGTGGGACACTCACACGGAACACCTATGCTAAGGCTGGCACTCAATTCAGGAACTTTGGTGAAAGATTAAAGTCTATCACTTAACATGTTCGGCCACAGAGCTCACAATAAATAAATTAAGTTCATAAATATGTATTGCTGAAATTCCTCTACATAGGCTTGATACAGCAATAAAGAAATATATATGAAAAAAAAACATTATATAGAAATTTTTAAAAATATGTAAAGTAGAAGACACAGAAACCAAACACTTAAAGAAAAGGTCTTTTGAAGAAAACAGATGGGTCTCCCTAATCGCACAACACTGCGGCAACCTTGCATTCAGACATCAGATGAGGAATGCCTAAGTTGTTATGTTAGGCTAGCTAGCTTTAGTTTTATCAGCATAAATAATAAATTTGCAATGTATTTATGCTAACATAGGCAAGTCTCGTCTGACATCTGAACGAGAGTTTGCCATACTGTTGTGCTATAAGGGAGACCCAAAACCGATGGCGTCAGTGCAGCAGTGTAACCAGAAAGAAGTGATAGGTGACCGGCATCGATGAGAAAAGTACTTTAGCCAGTGTGTACTGCATGGTTGGTGTCAAATCTGTGGTGAATTCTAGCTTGGCAAAACTTCTATCCCCCTGAACTTCAGAATCAATAACCACCCTTCTTCAACCCAGAACTCTGACTTCACTGTCGCCACACACCAACAGCCATAACACTACCTTTAACGACTGTTTTCATGTTGCTGTTATCCACTTTTACCTTCCATACACAGACACCTTCTCCCACAGGCAAATCGGGCATGCACACCACTATACCCCCTGGACTAAACGTAGCCAAACTTAGCCACCTAATAATCGCCCTTCCCCCTACTTTACTGTTCCAAACTTCACCTACCACCAACTATGCAGAAAACACTGGCAAAAATACTTTTCTTGTCGACGCCTGTCACCAACCACTTCTATCTGTCTAATACTGCTGCACCAATACCATCTGTTTTCTTCTTCTGTGAACATGCAGCCAGACCATGAAATATAGACCTTTTCTGTCTTGTGTTTGGTTACTGTCTCCTGCTCTACATATTTTTGTTATCCACTCTTCCAGCTCTTTTCCTCATTCTATTCCCATGTGAATAGAAATTTTATGATATACGAGGTCTCATCAGGTACATGCTGGACTAAATTTAGTATGCAGGAAAAGAATCGACTCTGAAGAATTGGCATTAGTTGTTGTGTCCAGCCAGTGTGAATCAGTGACTAAGTGGTGTTTATTTCAGGAATGTGCATCTAATTATATTTCTAACTTGAAAAATCAGCTATGAAAACATACACACTCATATAACAGGCCTTTGGAGATGGTAGTCATACGTGATTGATGAGTATCACAGCCACCTCTGGAATGAATGTATGTGGACAACAACCCTCACACCAACTGAATGAGGGCACACCTGAATGCTCTGATTTGGTGAAATTGCCAGTTGTTTCAATATAGCAGTCTGTCAACGAAAAATACTGCAAGAACACCCATAATTACTCATTAAATGTGACCACAATAAATTGTCAGGACAAGTGACATTCTGGTGATTGGAGGTTGCATCACGACAATATGTCATGTCAAAGTCATCCAGATCATGAAAGATAATTAGGCAACCAAAGGCATCTCCATACTTACTCCCTCCCTCCCTTTTATAACATAGTCTCCTGTGATGAAAAGACTTCAGTTTCCATGACTCAAAAAACACCTGAAATGCAAGGGTTATGACAAGGTAGAGGATGTGAAAGAAAAATTACACAAGCACTGAAAGCCATCACAAAAGAAGAATATCAGAATGCCTTCCCACAATGAGAGACTTTTTGGAGTACATGCATAGTGAGGGTGGTTCTATAGGTGTTTCATCTGTGTCACAAACTGTTGCATTGTGGTAAAATTGGCCGTAAACATGGTGGATCTACACATCCTGACGCCACATGAAACCCACCTATTGAAGAATATTGTTTGGAAGAAACATTAAGTTTGGCCTAACAGCACTTGTGAATCTACTTATGTCTGGAAGAGTTGGATATTCTGTTCATGATAGAGATTGTGATTCTACTTGTGTATGGAAGAGTTGGATATCCTGTTCATGATAGAGATTGTGAATCTACTTGTGTATGAAAGAGTTGGATATTCTGTTCATGATAGATATTGTGAATCTACTTGTATATGAAAGAGTTGGATATTCTGTTCATGGTAGAGATTGTGAATCTACTTGTGTATGGAAGAGTTGGATATTCTGTTCATGGTAGAGATTTTGAATCTACTTTTGTATGGAAGAATTGGATATTCTTTTCATGATAGAGATTGTGAATCTAGTGGGTTGGTGCGATCATGATAGAGATTGTGAATCTACTTGTGTATGAAAGAGTTGGATATTCTGTTCATGGTAGAGATTGTGAATCTACTTGTGTATGGAAGAGTTGGATATTCTGTTCATGATAGAGATTGTGAATGTACTTTTCTATGGAAGAGTTGGATATCCTGTTCATGATAGAGAGCCAAAATCAGCTTTATGTAATAGACAGCAATATTCTTAACAGTACCTGAATAGTTCTATGGTCCTTACCAAATTAGATTAGAACTATGTCAGACAAGATTCAGGATTGAAGTACTATACTCCAGAATTATCAAGTGACATCAACATTCAGTTTTTTAGTACAAGATGAAAGCATTTGGTTCTAGTCTTCTAGCTCCTGTAACAGCATTTTAAAAATGTGCTCAGGTATCCCATTTATCTAAAATAATCGAGATATATAAGCCACATATTCATTGTTACACCTCCGAAAATGTACTTTGTTGGTGATTATTGCTGGTTTCGACTATCCATATTACATTGCCCAAACTATTTGAACCCTAGTTCCTATGAAAGCAAATAGTGTTTACATGTATTGGCACAGACAGTTGACACTCTTCTCACTCAGTAGTAGTTTTGTGTTTTATTTTAAAAGAAATGAAAGTTTTCCAACATCACAGAACATATTGTTTTTTATTATTATTATTATCACTTTTAAAGATAAAAAAAAGGAAAATAACACCAAATTATAGTTGTGCAACTTTTGACAGTAATTAGGATATTCTTTTTTTTTTTTTTTCACAGGTAGCCACTCTCATCAGGGTTTGCGCTGTAGGCAACCACAAACTTGCTCTATCTGTTGGAAGACTTTCAGTAATTCTTTTAACTTAAAGCAACATGTATTAAATGTTCATATGCCAGGGGAGGGGTTGACGTGCCACGTATGCCATAAGAAAATTAAAAATAAGTGGTACTTGAGAAGGCATTTGGTTTCAGCCCATAATGCACCTCTGAAGCGTGTTCGGACTATTGATGGACATATTATCAATCTGCAACTTAATTAGTTTCATGAGTGGAAGCTGAAGACAAGTGTTAAATAAATGTTAATTGAAATTTTAACCTTGTTTTATTCTGTAAGAATCAGATAGTTATGAAGGTAAAAGGTTCTGGCTAGGACTTTTTTGACCAGTCCCATAAAAACTACACTTCTTGTTTCTTTTCAATAATTATAATCTTATTTCTCCTTTGTCCTATCTCAAAAAGTTGTGATGAGAGAATTTATTGAAAGGGCTAAATTCAAACTTCCAAAATATTTAATTTCATTTTATTTAAAATTTATTTAAATTTACTTTCCTATCATTAGGCTTGTGCTGAAAGCTGTGGATGGATGTTTCTAACACATAAACCCTAGTTCTATTATTTGGGAATTTTTTTTAGAATACGATTTGGTATTTGATACACACATGTAATTTGTCTTTTTTCTGTGCTATTTCTTGCATGAATTTCATTGGTGTGTTTTTATTTTATTCAAAACACTGGATGATTTGTGGTAGTTTGTATGTAGCATCATTTGAAGTGATTCAAAAGTAGTTTTTACACATTATTTTTATACTGTTATTTTTTGTGTATGTTTTTAAATTTTATCTGCACAGATCTTAACATGCAAATTTAATCATGGTAAATCTTGAACTCCCATTCCTTTTTGTCAGCTTAGATTTCAGGGCATAGTCCATAATAATGTATGGAATTTAGAAAGGAGAAAGGAGAACAGAATGAAATATTTTCCTTCTCCTTTTCCTTTTTCTTCCAATACTTGTATATCATCGACCTCATCACAAAGTGTCGTATCTCAATTTTTACAATTTTTCAGGAGGGCGATTTGAAGGTTTTCACACATTTTAAAACTATTACTACAGAAATAATATTTTGCTTCTAAAACTAATATTTTGGATTCGTGTTTTATGAAGATTAAAGTTTCTTTTCAAAGTAATATTCTAAAAAATTGTTTTATATCTTGTGGTATAAAAAGGGGCATAAACAAGATAAGACCATTTGTGATGAGTGTGGTATGTCCGAACGCTTGAGATACGACACCTTTTTTAAAGTGCGTCATTACTTGATTGAACAACTTCTTGCATTATGTTTTAGCATATTGACTTGTTATTATTATTATTGTAATGTTGTATCAGTGTGGTAGTTTATCACTTTATTTTTCCTTGCTTTTCCATGAAAATATGCAAAATTTTGTTACAAATTACTTAAAATTGTTGTAGAAAATGTTTGTAATTTTTCGATTGAAACAAAGTATTCAACTATAAGAATAGAACTTTGATGCTGTGCTTCAACACATTCATTTCTCTACTTTTATCTGATTTATGTGAGAAAGGGAAAATACAGTGTGCTTTAAAATGGTTTGAACGATAAGAAACCGTTCCAGGAGGATAAAACTTTATCAACAATTAAAGTTCTATGTAAATACTTTCAACCATACCCTCGAGTTTTGTTTGCAACGGTCGTAGTAGTTCCAAATTTTTCCATTAGGTGGCAGGGTGATAAGTTCCAAGATGGCTGCCTGTGGTGCAGAGAAAGCTTTTTGCATCCTACAGTTTCATGTTTGTCGGTCTGTTGTTAGTGTTCAGTGTGAGTTTTGTACGAAATTTTGTAAAGAACCACCATCCAAGAACTCCATATGTAAGTGTTATGATAAATTCAAGACAACTGGATGCATTTGCAAAGGAAAATCATCCGGTAGACCATCCATGTCTGAGGCAGATGTCGAGAGTTCGAGCTAGTTTTCAACTCAGCCCCCAAAAGTCTACAAGGAAAGTGAGTCAAGAGCTAACAATGCCTCGAGCAACGGTTTGGCACATACTGCGTAGGCGTTTAAAGATGTATCCCTATCGAGTGCAGTTCTTACAACATTTAACACCTAATGATGACATGCCCCGCAAAAAAAATTGTGAGTCATTTCTAGAGTTATGCAGTGTGGTGATGATGATTTTGTTGACAAACTTTGTTTCAGTGATGAGGCTACCTTTCATGTGACAGGAAGAGTGAACAAGCAAAATGTCTCATCTGGGGGACTGAGAATGTTCGTCAAATCGTTGAAGTTGTGCATGATTCACCGAAGACTAATGTGTTTTGTGCCATTTCATCTACCAAAGTGTACGGTCCGTACTTCTTTCACGAAGAAACTGTGACTGGACAAACATTTCTACACATGCTTACTACATGGCTTATGCCGCAGCTTGAACGTGACAGTGCAAACTTCATCTATCAACTGGATGGAGCCCCATGCCACTTTCATCGCCATGTTCGAAATTACCTTAATAACAGACTGCCAGACCACTGGATTGGGCGATTACTCAAAATGATCAACAGTTACTACGTTGGCCACCAAGATCCCCGGATTTAACCCCTATGATTTTTTTCTGTGGGGACATCTAAAAGACATTGTGTACAAACCTCCTCTACCTGCAGATGTCAATGAACTGAAAGAGCGCATTACTGCTGCAGTGCAAACTGTTGATGCAGACATGTTGAAACGGGTCTGGGTGGAATTGGATTACCGAATTGATGTATGCAGGGTAACAAAGGGGGCTCACATAGAACATTTGTGAGATACTGTGTTCAAAATTTTATCAAAAAAACTTGGACAGTTTTAGGAATTACATGTAAAATTTAAAGGAATTTGGACGAAAAATAAAAAAAAATATATAAGAAGTTGAAATCGTTCACATCATTTTGAAGCAGCCCGTAGAGATATTAGTGGAAGCAAAGCACAGGGATTGATTCATAAGCATTTAGTCTTTTAATTTCAACTTCAATGAAAGGTTTCGAATGTCATGCACATTTCGATTCTTGGCCTCTATCTCAGTCAGTGGTAAACAGTGTCTGGTGTTTTTTTTTGGTGGTAATTCCGAATCGGCTCGGAACTTCCGACATGCAGACTTGTTTTATTTTTGGATGATTTCAGGCATGATTTGTTTTGCTTGTATGTGTTCTTGTGCTACGACTGATTGGATAATTGTAACATACTGTCAGTTTTCGTTGTCTAAAACTTACGTGTTTCAAAAATTTAATTTAAAAAAATGAAATCAAATTATCGACATTCAAACAAAAATCAATTACTGCATGTTTATCTAAAATATTTGTGTGCGTGTGTGTTATGGTGGGATTATGATGAACGATTTTTTTTTGGGGGGGATGAACATCCTTCGGTAAAAGAGAATATGCACTGAAGAAAATGAAAAATATTAGCTTATTGGCACATAAATTATCACTGTTAACCATTCTATTTATCCATGCAATTTAAATAATTAATATTACGTGACCACCTTATACATCAGAAATTACTGTAACTATCAACATAAAATATTGCATCATAAATTTTGTCAATTTGGCAATATGGTCATGTGCACATTTGTGTGAGTTGATAGTTTCAAGGTTCTTGTTGATTTCCATAGAGCATTGTACCCCATAAATATTGTGATTCAAATTTTATGTGTACCTGCCAATAAAGGCAGCAGAATAAAGAATGAATATTAAATAAGGGCCATGGTAAAACAGTGCGTAATTTCAGTGCACGTTCCTGGGTACATAGGAGTTCATGTATATTTTCCAGGTTTGTCTAAATGAGTTTGTATATATGTATTTTGGTTATTTCATATTGCTCGTCTACCTCACTTCATTAATCTTGGCAATGAGAATGAATGATGATTAAATTATACTGGTGAGAGGGACAAATACAGCACCCATGCCTTGCCCAGGATTTACAAACAGATTTTTTGATGGCAAGATTGTGAGTTGAGCATTGAACACTTTAACATTATATTATTCGTCCTTCCTTAGGGAATAGAGAATCTAATATACACCATGCTTGTGTTGTTGTTCTAATTTGCATTGATTAGTGCAACTGTAAATAGCACAATTAGTTATTTTTGCTTTCATAATTTTTGAAACCAGCAATCTGTGCACTGTGAAAAGATCATTTAGTAACTCCAAAAAGTTCTGGTACTGATTCTATATTTCATAACCAGTTACATTACAGATGTTTGGTAAAATGTATTCACTCACAGATTGTGTGTTCTGAACATTCGTGATCATGAAAGTGGTTCTAAAATTCTTCTAGGTGGCAGTGTGGTGCATAGCAACACTATATTATCCCAGTGACAGCTGTATTTTTCATGGTGAGAATTTACATGTAAGTTGAACAGCAAGGAACCATCAAGTTTTGTGTAAATTAGGGAAGACAGCCACTGGAATGTGGAACCTTCTCCAGCATATCAGGGCTCATCAAGAAGCTGTGTATTTGAATGACACAAGAGATTTGTTAATAGTAATGTGTCTTCGGAATATGCTCCAAGGTCCAGCTGTCAATAATGTCTAATGTAGGCAATATGCACTGAATGATGACTTGTCATGTCACTGTGTGCATTTTATCCAAAGAACTTGTTAACAAGTTAACAATAAGTTCACCAAATATTATGGCAGAATTTGGGAAGAAGGAAGCTAAACTCAATAACCATCCCTTGCATGCTCACAGAAGAGCAGAAGGAAAACCAAGCATCAATTGCTTATGAATTCTTAGAGAAGACTAAGAATGATCGTATGTTTCTCTTGCACATTATTGTCTAGGATGAGATGTGGTATGATGAATACAACCCACAAATTAAGTAGCAAAATATATCACGAAGTCCCAGTTCACCAGTTTTGAAGAGAGTCAAGCGGCAACCATCAAAAACAAACAATGTTGATTGCATTCTTTGACGCCAGAGGTATTCTGTACTACAAATATGTGCCTTGGGGACAAACAATAAACTGATTCTTTTATGTTGATGTTCTGAAATGTTTGCGTGAGGTATTTAGACACAGTCAATCTGACTTCTTGCCATCTGGACAATGGTTCTTATTGCATGATTTTAAGACCACATGTTGCCCTGTTAGTCTAGACATTTCTTGATAAATGCCAAATGACAGGTATCCCACATTCTCCATATTCTCATGATAAATCACCATGCAATTTCTTCCTGTTTGTTCATCTGCTGAATTGAAGATGGCGTAAGGTCATTGCATCTCTTCGGAAGCTCTCAACAAATGATCTGAGAAGTATACCAGAAGAAGTATTCTTGGGTTGCTTTAAAGACTTTCAGAAACATTGGCAACAGTGTTTCTATTACAGAGGGAACATGGACCATCAGTTACTAAGTTGAATGTTTTTTTTGTTAGTGACAGTCCTGGAACATTTATGACAAATGTACTATCTGCTGGCATTCGGATGATGTTCTGATGATGTCACAACTTTCTTGTCTGCATGTGAGACATGCATCTACCCTAGTCTTTCCAACCTGGGTTGACTCTTGCACTTGCCAATCCTACATGGTGAACACTGGTATAATTCTTGTATGTTTCAGATCTTTGTACTCAGTAGTATTACAATTCTTTATCACTTGGGTTTGCATTTAAAGCATGCAACATTTTTCTTCTTTTTTTTTTTTTGTTTCAGACTTTTGTTACCACATTATATATTATTTAAATTATGTAATGTATCCATGTGGTTATATTCTCTAATTTCTCCACAGCTTTGGTAACTAAGTTTGCCTTCATCAAAGTAATTACATGCAGAATTACATTTTAATTTGTTAAATATGATGTACATAACAGACATTGTTATACAACAGAGTGAAACACCGATGTGTGAAAGTGTAAAATCTGGGGAACATAAAATCGTGGTTCCACAAATGAAAAATTAATCCATATAAATTATTTCTTATAAAAAGCAACAAAACTGTAGAGAAATCAATGCATGTATCCACATAAAGTATGTGATATAATAATAATAAGCATGCAGCATATCCACAATGTCTTTGGTTTTTTAGTGTAATTACTTTAGTAAAGGTCAAACAGTAAGGCAAGTAACATGTATGCACAGAAGAAGGTGGTGATGTGTGACTCAGTAATTTAGACTTATTAAATCATTGCACTGTTGCCAGTAATTTTTGTTCTCTGTTATCATTTGGCTCTATATTCTTCTTATTTTGACAATTTGCAATCCTACCAGAGAAATAATTAGCTATGACATTATCCTTACTTAATTTGTACACATGAGTTTAAACATAAAAATAATTGTACCCATATAAACAGTCATAGAAACAAATCATGGTAGGAACAAAATTAACAACTCATTCCCTGGCAGGACGAAAGTTCACCCTTGTTTCCAGGGAAGCTTGGATCTATAAACAAGAATCTTTGGCATCCCTCCCCCCTCCCACACCATCAGTTTGCAACCCGAGTCTTGTCCCTTTTGGCTTTTATCTATGAGACTGTGTGAATCAACAAGTGTACTCTCCCAAGACCAGAAATATATATGAAACATTGGAAACAAAGCATCTCTGAAGCTGTTTTGTTTGTCACAGTAGATGTTCTCAGCCACTAACAGCAAGAACTGGAGTACAGTATTGTCTCAATGTTTGTGGGGCAACCAAATCAACTCACATTGAACTCCACGGAAAAGTAAAGAATCTTGGTGAAGAAACTACCAAGGAAGGTTCTTAATTTAAATGCTAATTTTAAGTTTCTGTCACGAGTTATTCCAACAGACATATACAGACCATGACTGTTTATATAACCCAACCATTATTGTATGGTCACACTGTATAGAAAAGGAGGTTCTATGTTTGATCCCCGTGGGAGTCCCAAAATTTTAGTTTGGTGAGGACATTGGTGAAATACTTGAAAGCAATAGTTGCAGTCTCTGACCTAGAACACCAGAATGTAGCATCAATGAGACATGATGTGTTGACATGTCATTCAGGGGAGGGACTGTTGCGAAGAATCTTTTTATTAGCATTGAAAAGGAAACTAATAGTAGACTACCTGTTCCACTTGCATATAAGGCAAATTAAACACACAAGAAAGCAGCACTTTGTTAAGAAGGTCAAATATTCTGGCCAATTGCCTGGACAACAATTCTTTTCTTGTTCATCCTGAAAATAGGGACATGATATTCCTGAAGTAAGTTATTTTGTGTATTTTTTTAGTGTTCTGCTTTCCTCCCTTGTCACCACAGGCTATCTATTAAATCACTACTTATTTTTAAATGATTATAACTTCTTTATTTGCTAATCAATTGTGCTTAATCCCTTGAGGTTTATATGACATAATTTTAAAGTTTACTCTTAAATTCTAAAATTCCATATGTGCTCCGACAGTCTTGGTGCATTTCCTTAAACAGCGGGCATAGATGTCCCTGTGCTCTTGAAACATCAGAGTGCAGATTCACACTTGCTCATTGATGACAAGTGTGTGCCAATTAACAAAACCACCTGTATGAAATGCTGAAATATCCATGAATGTTCCTCAAGGATTTTGGCAGTCTCAAATATACCAACATGCATTCTACGAAAACATAAAATTAAAGTTTAGGTGTCTAATGTTGAATTTAATATATTCTTCATAAGGTACAGGAAAAAAACAACTACTTTTGAATCACGTGACAAAGAATGAAAATAGTTATAATATGATAAAGCAAAGGGATACATATAAAATATATATAAATTATAAATCGAAAAATAAGGCATTCTTGCTCCCATATTGCAGGTCAGAAGCCTAAAGTGACACCTCATGTGGCCCAGTGTGGGAATTGCCCTCACTGTGGGCAGAAATATACAAACCAGTCCTCATTGAAATACCATGTGCGGCTAATGCATTCAGATTTGACCAATAGGCTGTGCTGCCATCTTTGTCCAAGATCTTTTGAGTTTCGAGAAAGCTACAAGCAACATATGTGGGAAAAGCATAATTTACACTACTGAGAAGGAAAATGAGAATGTTTCTAAAAGTGAACATTTCATGCATGTAAGTTGCTTATTGATAATTTCCAAATCTTTGACACATTAAGTTTGCTTTTGGGAAAGAAAAAAAACAGGTCATCCATTTCTTGGCTAAATAACCCTCATTCCGTGAGTGCATTTTGCCATTTTCTTGACAGGGTAGAAATAACTTAAGTATTATGAGTTTAGATTTTATTTTCATCTTGTGGAACAGTAACTATTATTAATTTTTACTAATCACATAAAGTTTGTGTAATTTAATGAAAATAATCTTATACATTACTTACGTTAAATTTCATATTTCCACGTTGCACAATTGGATGGTTATTTCCAATTACTTTCGAAGGCTCACTGCTTTCATTCACTAAGGGTGCAACGTCTGGAGTAGAGATGCCGTACCCTTAGTGAATGAAGGCAAATGAGCCTTCAAAATTAATCGGAAATAACCATCCAATTGTGCAACGTGGAAATACAAAATTTGACGTAAGTAATATTTAAACCGCGTTTACCGCATCCACCATGAAAACTTATACATATCAATTTTTATACAAGTATATTATTTAAATTAATGAAATACAATACTACATTAAATATATGTTCACTTTTAAATCTTAAGGTTTTATGCTAGATGGTGATTATGTAAACCTTTGCAACTCATATTATAAGTTAAATAGTTATAACTATATTAATTGTAACTCAGAAAAACAACTTAGAATAAAAGAGTGTAATTTTGAAAATAGGAAAGTAAATCAACTAAACACCATAAGACTTGGCTAATATTTTGTGGCATTTATACTGTGTTCATAATGAAAGTACATTACTTTCAATATATGCAAAATATTTAATTATAATTTACTTTGGTAGAATTTCATTTAATATTTATTGCCAGAATGCATAAACTGATATTAATTCCCCCTCCCAAAAAGCTTCTCGAGATAGTATATCTGTACTTCTTGGCACTTACATAAAAAATGTTGATGCTCATTATTACAAGGGACAGTGAAAAGGTTTCCGGAATTGTGGTATAGCACAGTAATGATAGGACATATAGCAATGCTTACCTAATCACCTTCATAGTAGAACCTTTGCGCACACACGCACTTGCTCCATCGTTGTTGATCCTGCTGTTGTTGGAAGTGCTGGCAGAAGCCGTATTTTGGAATATTTCAGAATTTGGCTGTCACGTTTGATTTGATGGCCTCCATGTCCTCCATGGTTGCGAAACATGACCCCTTGAGACCCATTTTCAGAGTAGGGAACAGCCAAGAGTCACTTGGAACAAGATCTGGAGGCTATGGCAGTTGGATGATGACAGGAATGCTTTTCTCAGTGAAGAATTTGTGCATAACAAGCAGTGCATGATTTGGTGATTTGATCCGTCGTCAGCTGTGGTGGGACAAACTACACGGTGACGTGTCTCAAATTTCATATTGCCAGACAGAATTGCATGAATGGATATCAACTTCTTGTTCCGATGGTCATTCATGAATAATATAGAATCAGTTTTCACACTTTTTCAATAATTTTTTCGGTTCTGTCTGAGGATGAACTGATATTGCACTCACTGCTCTCATTTTAAGACTTACTTATCATAACGTAAGTTGTTTGCCACCTGGTAGGTTGGACCTTATGTAGGTGAGGTTAAGGAAACTAATTTATTTTAGTAATACAATTTTGCAGGCTTTGGGTCGAGGAAAATGCTCAATCCTATCCTCTCTGGATAAATTGATATTGCACTAGATGCAGTCATATTGTACCGTACTATGTTTGAAAGATAATCCTAAGATGTTTGCCACCTGAAAAGTTGCACATTAAACATACTTAACGTACTTGGCCACTGAGGGCCCTCAGTAATATCATATTATAGACCTCATATCATATAAAATCCTCCTTCCATATAGCTATAGATTGATGCTCCCCTCCTCCAGCCCATGGTCTGTAATATTCCCCTTAAAGGTTGCTGTTTACAGATCTCTGACTGGCAAAACCTCTCTCTTCTTCTGGTCAGACATTTCTTTATGGCTCTTGCTTGTTCCTCAAGATGAAACCAGAGTGACATCACCATTTTGCAACAAATAATATACTTTTGGATGCTGGAAGTTTTCTGTGTAGTTGTATGTTCTATCCAAAGTGCAATATGTTCATTTAAAACTGACAAGTTTCGGAAGAGATGAATTTGATTTCCTGATCTCCAAAACATTCTGCGACAAACTTCTGATTACCCCTCATATTTTAAGAAGTAACTCAATTGTAACAAGGGCCTCTCCAGTGGCATAGCGGTAACCTTGTAAGCAAAACGTCCTGGGTTCAATACTAGGTGAAGACACATAGTGGTTCACATCCTACTTTAAAGTGTAGGTCCAGTGCCGATTAGTGTATTTGTGCATAAAGTTGGCTTAAAATAAAAGCTAAGAAAGAAACTCAATTGTGGCAAACAGTTTTGAAATGTACTTTATACAACATAAGGAAATTCTAAAAGCAGTGTTGGAAATTCCATGTGTTTTACCTCCCCCTCCATTCCCAGCCCAAATTGCATATTTTAATCATTTGTGCGGTTATATTTTTGGATGAGGTAGGGTAAGGTGGGATATAATTTTCCTCAATTCAACGACTTTGCACTCATTGGTTTTGCAATTCAGAAAAATTAAAGCTTTGGGCATACCACAATTCCATGTTCAGCCATCTTGCCACCAGCCTATATCTTAATCTATTATGTTTGTACTAAAATGCCAAAAATTTCAAACATGCTACACAACTGCATAGTAATAAATTTAAAAGTTGTGTGCATTTTGCAAACATTTCCAAAGAGAGGTATCACAACAAAAGAAGGTTGTTATCTATATCGTGCTGTGACTGTCTTGATCAGTTGAGAAACAACAGTTCCCAAATTTATTTTTTATGACAAATATGGTGTGTAAAAGTTCTAATTAATTCAATATCTTCCTTTATTTGAAAGAACAAGATTGATAGCACACATAATAGCTTCATGGGCAAAGCATTCAAATATTGAAATGCTTGCATGAAGCAGTATGATTGGTTGTGAAGAAAACTTTAGTGCATATTCTCACCTATAAAAATTGTTACAAGGCTATAAACACTAGTTACTTGTAAACACTTTAAAACAGTTATTTTTATTCAGACCCAGTTGAAAAATAAACCAGCACTTTGGATTTCTGTATTTGCTTTAGGAAAAATCTTCATCATTGAATGTTATAATTAATTTACAGTATTTCAAATGTAAAGTAATTTGTAGGTCTACTTTAAACAGATAACTTACATAATTTAAGTAGGAAAGAATACATTTCAAACTTCTTTGTCAAAATCCAGACATATCTCCAGAGCTAATGAAGAGTTGCTGGAAACCTCTAGTAAGTCATAATCTGAGTCCACATACAACAAATTGTCCTCTGTACCATCCAGTGCATTACTCGTAAATGATTTAACCAGTGTCTCAGTTTTCACAGCATCCCATGAGAAAATTTCTAGAAAAGGAGGTAGTAATAAATAACCGAGTATCGGTGTGTAAGACTGTTTTTCAGACCTATTTTTAAAGAAAAAAAAGTGCATCTTATACTACAGCAAATGTGGCACTTATAAAAATGTTGATAAGAATTATGTTTTCTTGTGATTGATTTTTAGTCTTTGGTAACACCTTTACTGGTAAGGATATGCATTTCTGAGCACAGAGCATGTGGCGGCATCTAGCCTTGAATGGTACTTTTCACGCACGAGCCAAAAAAGGCTTCTATAGCAGACTGTTTAGAATATAATATCCATATTACAAAATGCAGTACAGACACTTTTCTTCTCTCAAATATATCAACTTTGCAAGTTGATGATGCTTTAGATATTACTACTTCATTGGGAAACCTAACTTTAAATTTTTAAAAAAAGAACACTGTGTAACACATTATTATAATTAGGCCGGTGTCTTACGCCTCAATTTCCTTTTTTTTTTCAGATCGCTTTCAATGCCGACCATGTCCTCTGTGTCACAAAATAATATCAAATAAGTCAAATCTACAGAAACATCTGAAGATCAGGCACAGTGCTGTTTGTACACAGGAAATGTGTGGATACTGCGGAAAGGTGTTCAAAAATAAATACAGCTTAGGTGCTCATGTGTATATGTATCATAAACAGCAGGGGTCGGTACAGAACATAGTTTAATGGATAAGTTTTGTCATCTCCTTAAGCATAAAATGATTTATATTTGGATAAGTGATAATATAAATATGCAATGATGAAGATAAGTGATAATAACGAAACATGACATATCATGTATATAACTATATATTGGTGTGTGCATAAATATGTGATCTTACAAGACTGAATAGTTGCAAGAGTATTTGAATTAATGCATGTAATTTATATTTATATATAAAATATTTCTGTAAAATGTTATCACATGGAGCCCATTATTTTATTATTTTTGATGCAGCATCAGTAATACATTGAAATTCAGTGATATCTTCAATGGAAGTTGGTTTATTTAATTCTTTTATGTTAATTTTTTTTTTAAATCTTACCATTGCTGCTTAATTTTCCTCAAAAGACTATTATTTTGTATTCATAAATTTTTTGTAGAATGTAACTGCAATTTTTTTTATTTTTACTTTCTGTATTATTAGATTTTTTGTGTGTGTGAATGTGAAGATTGGAATTAAGTGTGTTACATATTTATCTTGCACCCTTAGTGAGCAAGAAATTGATTTAATATTCTTTTAGTTCTGCTAAAGTTGAGATTCTAAGAAGTAAATACAATGTGGTTTAATTCCAGTTTGGCAATTTCTAAAATTATACATCTGTTAAACTTTTTTGTAATATATGGTTTGGTGACAGTTATAAATTATGTCCAATAATTCAAAACATATATACATATATATTTTTTAAATAAAATGTACACGATGGCATAGTGGTAACTTATAATCAATCAAGTGGTTCCAGGTTCGATATCCTGTGGAGGCATACCTTGTTCAGATCCCACTTTAAACAAAGTCCAGTCCCAATTAGCCTATCTGTACATAAAGTGGACTTAAAAAACAAAAACTCAAACATTGCAAGCAGACATCAAGTCCACTTTCGAAGCAGAATGCTGAATACACTCGAAAAGAGTTGTGCTTTGAAAGCTCTACATTTGAAGAATGCATATTAGATTAATTTGCAAATTTTTACAAGTGAAAACTGGAAATGAATAAAGAATTAAAGGAGAAGTTAATTGTTTCTCCTACATACGTTAATATTTTGAACGAATGAGATAAGACCATCTTGCTGTTTGTACACTGCACTGGTGTCCATTCCATCATCATGCGGAACATCTTCATCTTCATATACAAACACCGCCATACCAACTTTCTTACCAGATGAAATCTCTGTTTTGGATTCTGATATAAAGAGAACATAACGTTGTGCCACCCATTAGTGATTGGCATCATCATTTATGAATGAATAGGTGCTGGTGTGGATTCATCACGCTTCTCTTTGTTTACAGCGCATTTGGTTTAGCCTGAGCTCTGGCGTGCACAAAGTGGGAAATGTTTATTGTCTGCAGAAGACGTCACGTGACTCGTAGGAGTAGTGTTGCAATTCACTGAAGTTACAATTCTAGTAGACATGAAACTGGTAAAGGCTATATGCTCTTGTGTCATTAAAAACATACTTACATATCTAAAGTAGCATGCTGTCCTTCGTGATCATGAAATTCGTCAGTTGTGCTACGAATAACACATTTGTCAAATTGGTACACACCACTTTAAATTTATTTCTTCTGCGTGGTTTGTTAGGCATTACTAATCCCTTCCCAGTTACTTTGTTGCAATCATTTTCGTTTCAAGAAAAGTACTTACTGACACACCGGTAACCACGGAAACATGCTTTTGCACTTGTTCAACATTCAACACAAGACCACCGTCAGCTTGTTTCTTCATAAACTTGAGCATTTTGAGATATTTTCTCTACTCTGACTGTGAATCACTTTGCTTTTTCCAATATTCTTTCCAGTTTTCACCTCAGCTTCCATTGAATAAAAACACCCTAAGCAAGACAGGTCAACAATCACATTGCTTGCGGTAGAGAGGAAGAGGAGGAGAGGGAGAATGCCTCTTTCACTGAGGGGCTTAATCAATGGGGATTTCACGGACACAAAGAATCTTCAGTCATTCTTTTCTTTGAACTATCACCTTCTCAAACTGTCGGTTTAAGAAAAAAAAACAAACTAAATGCAGACACCAGTAAGTACCGAACATCCCTACCAATAAGCTCTGAAGTCAGATTATGGATATTGGTAATTGTTAAGGAGGTTAGCAACTCTGATCTCAGTTGAACTCCCACATCGTCGTGCTGACGGCAGGCTTCTGCGTAGCTGAAGGCCAGAGCTCAAGCTAAATCAAATGGCCTGTACTTTGTGGATGCTTGTCTAATCCTGACACAACCAGTGTGTCCAAAACTTATCAGGTGTTTTTAATGTTACCTCAATGCACATGAAATATTCTTTTTTCATATTCCAACTACCACCACCTTTGTTAGTAGGATTGCATGCTTAAGTGGTAGTGGTAACGAAAACATATTAATGTTGCATCTTGAAATGAAGTAAATCCTATGTTAGCTTTTGTATCTTTCTTTGTTGGTTGTTTTTTGTATGTGTAGTGAGCATGAATCGGCATTGTATCATACCATTAAGTTATTGATTTCAATGATCTTGGTTGTAAGTAGAAGCATGTTGTAAAGTCCGAGTTCAGATGTTTGTTCAAGCTCTTTCCAATACATAGTGTTTCTGTACACATCATAGTTTATTATTGTATATATTGCATATACATTTATATCATTGACATGCAGTATATAAAAGGTCTATGTTAATTTTAGTCTGCGAGAGTGATTGATGCAAAGGAAGTTTTTTTGATTAATTTGTAGCACAATTGGCCAATATTACTATTTATACTTTTGTTTATTTTCAAAATGTGGATTCTAGAATCTAAAGCACTTCCAATTGGTTGTGTACTTTACATTTTTATTGGTATTCATTGTGTAGTATGTATTGTTAATTTACAATTACTTTTGTATCATTTTAATTATATTTAATGCCAGAATATCCAATAATTTAGTTTCAGTTAACCAGTCTCTCTATGTTCATGAAATCAAATTTCTTTGTGAAACAGGATTGAAATGTAACATAATTGTATTATCAGCTGCAACATATTAATATAAGTATGTGAATTCTCTTGTAGCTAATTCTCAATTAATTCTCAACTGGTATCGTATGTTTGGTGATCTAAAGGAAAAATTAATAGTGAGGTGCTCTTTAATTTAATTCTTTAAAACTTGAAGGTCTTTGCCATTGTCTCTATAATGGATGGACTAACATAGATCTGCCCAATCACCAGTGTTGGTGAAATGCCAAAACACCCAGGAGAATGTGTGCAGATCGGTCATATTCATTGATCTGGGAAAAATTTCAGTCAACTTATTACTACGGTAGATTTGTGAAGGTGGCTGGCCAATTTATGCATGCCAGACAAGATTGAAAACTTGTGATGCTTCATTCTGCCAATGTGGGATATAATCATTCTCTTCTCTCACATAGCAGCAAGATTCTCACAAAAGATTTTTTTTTTAACATTATTGTTGAATTTGGTTTATGACAAAGGCAAGACTAAAAAATGGTCACTGAAATTTTTAATTTCCAGTTCCCATGGTTTGAAAATTTAAATATGTATCATTTAGATTATTCTTATTAATTAAAGAGGATTAAAGAAATAAGTGGAAATTTGTTTAGGCTGATATGATTCTTTTAACCTTATCATTTGTAAAAACAGTCACAAATTCTAGGAACAAAAAACAATACAAATCTGCAAGTTCAGACTGCAATAGAAAGACCAGATATCTGACATGCAATATATCTGGAGATATTTTGGCCTCACACCTATGATTTAGTAATTTCCAACCAGTATGAACTGTTAGTTTAGTTTTATTGCTTAAAATATGCTGAACTTAGGTAACATATTTACTAATAAAATAAATTATCTCTATTATTACTTAATCTAAAGCATCTTGATATAAACTTTTGACAAAGATATTATTACTTGACATAAAGCATATTGATATAAACGTTTGACAAATATAATGTACATTAAAATAATAATGTACAACAATTATTTTCTGTACATTTGTTTACGTCTATTTGCACATAATTTGTAGTGGTGTAGATATTAACAAATTTTACTCTGCATGAATCATATTTGCCAAACTAAATATATTGTTTTCTTCCACCATATGGGAGATCTGGATTCAATTGCCTGGGTGGCTGATCTAAGATCGAAAAATTTCTGACCTTTTGCCCATATAAAGCTGCTCTCGGGTTCACCCAACCTCAAATAAATGGTCACCCAAGGGCCCCCTCAACTCCTACATGTACAAGGGGAACTTTACCTTACCTATCTTAAATACAGTACATTGTTTGTAGCGATGACTTCTGATCAGCTGCAGTAAGCATTGCACAAATGTGATAATGTGCAAATTTTCAGTAAGGATTTTCATGCTGTGTTTTTGAGTAATTCACTTTCCTATCTTACAGACATTAATGTGATAATTTGAATAAATAACCTGAACTCTTGAACATTTTTCAATGTTGGTTTGTATCTTAAAGAAGTTGGTCCACTGCAAATTGCTTGCACCACTTAACGAGTTTGCCAGCCTCCGTGGTGGAGTGGTTAGTGCAGCACGCTATGATGCTAGGGGTCCCATATTGGCCTGGGCATGGGTGTTCTTTGTGATTATCTCTTCATCAATTTCATCGTATCATCACTCATATCATCTTCGCGATTAGCCAAAAGTGGCAGAAACGTGAAGTGAAATAAACCAGATCGATCAATTACTTAACGTATTTGTCTGTTAGTGACAAATAATACTATTTTCAACATTTGACAAGTCCTGGCGAAACATTTTCACACATTTTTGTTCCACATGAAGAGAACTCATTATACACTCAGATTTTTCACTGACTTGAAAAAGTCAGGCAAATCTGTTAGGACTAGAGCCCGGATGTTCAGGCACTGAAAAGTATTAAAAATGGCAGGCAAAAGGCAACGAAAAATTGAAAGAAAGGCAGTCAAGTTTCAGAAAGAGGCAGTGAAAATTGAAGAGGAGGCATTAAAAATTGAAGAGAAGGACTTAAATTCTTCTTAAATCTTTAAAAATGTATTTACAAATAATAATTTGAATAACAAGGGTTATTGAAAAACGAAATCAAATAGAAGAAGATAAATATAATTTTAAAAAATGCCTTGTCGGAAAGACAAAAAGAGGCAAAAATCTTTGAAAAAGGCAGCGTAAGGTGAAATAGGCAAAAAAGGCAACATAATGCCTTGTCGGAATGACAAAAGAGGCAAAAATGTTTGAAAAAGGCAGCGTAAAGTGAAATAGGCAACAAAGTATTGTTCAGAATGTTAAGAACCTTCGGATCGGTGTACTTTTGTGTTCAATTTTTATCTACCAGCATCGGAAACAAATAGGCATTTTGCCTAAAATTTGGCCTCTAGTTAGGACTGAAAAGATCATGGAAAAGTCAAAGAATTTTGTTCAAAAATCTGGGAAACTCAAGGAAATTGGAGGTGGTCATGTGCTTGCCAGGATTATAGACTGGAAGACATTTATAATTATATCAGTATGTTAAAACATTACAAAGTAATTGTTGGCGCTGAATAATGAAACGTACAGCCTCTCCACTAGAGAACTCCAATTGATGCAACTTGCTACTTCGGTACGTTAGCAGGCTGTTTTAGAACTTCAGTAACTTCAAGACATACATTGTAGATTGACTTATGTGAAACCTGCTTCCAATTTCTTTTTATTTAAAGGAAACATGTATGGGCTCCATGTTATTAACCTATGTATGAGTGTGCCTATGGTACAGAACTACCTAGAAGTATATTTTGTATTACTGGTTTTTATTTGTATGCCTTTTGTAAGTGAATATTTAGTCATTTGTTTATCCTGTGCTACTTAAATGTGTATTGTATAATAACTTCATTTTTATTTATTTTTTATGGATGTAAGAGAGCTAACATTTTTATTAATCTTTAAATTTATGTTAACATTTTATGTAGACATTTATAGAACATTTTGTAACTAGAAAGAGAACAAGACAAGTTGACATTGGAATTTGTAGTTTAGTTTTATCATGTACAAATACGAATAATCTTTTACATAAAAATTAGTAGATTGGCAAAAAGCTGTTTTTATTTTAAGTTCATTATTATGGTTGAACCCATACTGGACCTAATGTTGATGTTCTTACCAATTCCCACCACTGATACTTGAGCACTGGAAACATTTCAAATTTGCTTAAGAATATTCAAATGTTTATATACTGAATAATCAGAATATTAAAATAGTTGTCATTTAGTCATGAAATCCAGTTTAGTCACTCGGTATTGCCATGTAATTAATGAAAATTAATTATTTCGGATTATATCTAGGATATTGAAATTCCACAAAAGTGTTGTGTGGTATTTGCAAACCTCCCACAAGATATTCACCCTGGTAAAGTATCAGTGATTAAATCTGTACTGATACTAGTTGATATTGTCAGATATCTGTCATAAGGCATCCATCATCATGATTAGCCTGAAGTGACAGGAAAAGGAGACAGAATTTGTTACAGCTGGTATGCCTTTAAAATTAATACAGAAAATATCATATCCTGTTCCACTTTATTGACGTGCACTTCAATATTCTGTTCAAAATAATATGAAATACTATAAATAAGCATGGCAAAATACCATTTCTGATCTGCACAAATCTAAGCAGCAAGCAAAATGATGATTGGAATTTGCCTTTGCTTCCTGATACTGGGACCATGGCATGGTGGAACACTAGAACTAACAAGAGTGATTGCGATTCTCTTCTATATGCTATTCGCGATTAAAATTACCACCTGAGCGCTAGTATCGCTTCCAATATGGCCGCTCTAAGTAGGATAAATCTTTGTTTACATTCATCAGTAGTACAAAGTAGCAGCGTGTTGTCATGACTGGTATGGTAGAAAACGTTTAAATTACGCATTAATTTTAATTATTGCGAATGCGATGTGAATTCCAGGTACTCTAACAAACGTGAAGCTGTACTGAGAACGAAGCATTTAATTATGATAGGCAAAAATAACACGGAAAATGCAGACGAAACTATGTATACGCACTGGTTGTCCAAAGCAGTGCTGTATCATCTGCACGTCATGTTGTAACTGGAGTTCTCGGAAATTATTTGAAAATAAAGGAATTGAAATTAGCCTGTACTTGAAAAGCTGGGACAGGAGAAAATTGCGAACATATCGTTGCAGTTCTTTCTCGAAAGAGAAAGACTGGTTTAATAATAATATTCACGATTTCATGACCAGGCTATACTCTCTGAAAAAGGACATCGTACTGAATGAAATAGTAACATTAGCAGGTCCACTTTTCTTTCTGGTTACATTTGGCATTAATTCATTCTCAAACTATTTTCATCATCTCTCTTAATCGACTTGCACCTGTTCCGGTATTACATGGACGTATTGGGTAAGACGCTTCATGATTTTTCGAAAAAAAAAAAAGCTTTATTTATAAAGTACAATTTAAAACTTTACTTTCATGGAAATTTATATATTTATCTCTCGAAAAAAAAATTAAGCAGACTCATGCATTCTTCGTAATTTCCTTGCCGTATTACAGTGTTATATCCCCCATATCAATGTTCTGTCAATTACGTTTTCGCTGATTTATTAACAAATTTCATTTTCTTGATTCCATGGGGGTGGAAACGCATGAAAACTTTTAATTTGTTCTGACCCATAAAACGATTTAGAGCAAAACAAACCTGAACAGTAGACCTTACTCTCTCGCATATTCCCCATGCTTTAAACGTCTTCAACACAACATATCTTACTTAGAGTACTTCCTGGAAATCCCACCAGATGGCATATCGGTTAATTTTAATCGCGAATTGCACCCTGACAGACACTATACTCTATACCAATGATCAGAACGCTACATTTTAAAAGTAGCTTCGCTACAGCTGCTACTACTCGTCCAAAAATGTAATTTAGCTACAGCTACATTTACCAAAAAGTAGCTTGCTATGCTATTCATGTGCTCTACTTCGCTACTTTTGCAATACTACTGCATAAAAAAAACCTTGAAACAACCACATGGATAATCAAAAGAAGCCCCTAGGATGATAGTTGTACTTACTGGAAAATAGATCGTTATTTATTATCATAATTCCCGTAATTCGTTAGATGTTTGCTCTAACATTGCAGATAGCTGCGGGATGTTTCTTTGGTATAGCTAGACTTGAGAGCATCTGGGAAGGCAGGTGGAAAGTGGGTGCGCAATAGCAAGGAAAGGCAGCGTTGCCAACCCTAGCTATAAGTACTGAAACCATCCGTAAAATGTAACCACCACAACTAGGGACAGCATTCCAAGCATTATGTACCTATTCCCTTGCAACTCATTCCAAACAAATAAATAGTGCAAATTCAAAGTCTACATTGTCGGTGAGGCAAGGGACAGCTGTTTGTATCGAAATAGGAAAAGGTGTGGGTAATTGGGACGGAAAGTAAAGTGCGTGAAAACCTGCAGAGATAATTCCAGAGAACGTTTTGCCTTTTATCTGGTCCGTGAGGCAAACACGATATCTAAAGGGCCTCCCCCATGGCAGAGTGGTAGCATCGTTGCCTTGCAATCAAGTGGTCCCAGGTTCGATACCCGGTTGAGGTTCATGACACAGTGGTTCGGAACCCACTTTAAACTGTAGGTTCAGTCCCGATTAGTCTTACTGTGCATAAAGTGGACTGTAAACATAAAATCAAAAAACAAAATATTTAAAGTTGATACTGAATAGAACTTTTCTAACGTTGGAAGCGGTCCCGGCGCCCACCCAGTGTCGAACATGGGTACCTGGGGGGTAAAGGCGGTCAGGGGCGTGATGCTGATCACATCACCCCCACTCACAACCGAATGAAGAAAGTGTGGGGTGTTACCCCCACACCCCTATACGCCTTCATGGCGTGGTGCTAAGCACAGGGGAACACTTTACGTTTACCTTTTTTTACTGAATAGATTGGGGTCAAGCCACCACGATCTTATGCAATGTTTTATAACGGCAACCATCATGTCATACAGTTATGTTTGAGTTATAGTTGTACATATTATTATATATGTAAAATTACTATATCAATATGGGTAACAATAACAATGTATCTGTATTACATTATAGTGCGCGTCAAATCTCCTGCATATGGCGATAGCCAATAGCAGCGCACTGCAGCGGTGCCATGTCGAAATCTCACACGGAAAGAGACAGCGTGGTCGAGCGAAACGCCTTGTCACGGAGAGCACGGAACATTAGATAATATAACATATAATAAACATAATGGGAGAAAAGAACATACCTGATTAGGGACTGCATAATTCTTTCAATATTCTCAAGGTGGAAGTTGTAGAGCCTTTGTAAGATATTTTGTCCCGTAAAGAGTACGTTATCTTTTTGGTAGTAGAAAATTCGCCACGATCGTAAATTTCAAAGACTGTTCTACGAACTACGTCTTTTTTCAAAGTCATCTAAATTTGTCGTTCTTTTCTGTATATTAATGTGCTTTCTAGTCTAGGTTATTGAAACATTGGAGCAGGCCCCGATCCACATTGTTTTGCCCCCGAACATATCCGAGAAACGGTAGCTTGATTCACACCACACGCTTGAGCTGTTAGAGCCTGGCACTTCTTAAAGTCAATTTTACTTCTTTGTTCGTCACTCGAACACTTTTTTTTTTAAAAAAAAAAATGTACACCTGAAAAATCACCTGTCGTGCCTGGCTTCGTACAACACTGTATTTTTCCCTCTTCTCTCGCCATCACTACCACTTGGTTTACTCAACGACATGCTGCACACACCCACTAAACACATGAAAAAAAAAAAACGAACAATGACGGTATCCTCTTCGTCAACTTCTTCTGCCATCACTGGGAACGAACGTGCCCTGTTCCCTTAGCTAATCGGAAAGTTTCAGAATGCAACAGGAACGAAGGGAGAGCAAAAAGGATACAATGCAAATACGTTTATAATAACATTGCTTCTACAGAGGGAACGGTATAAGCTACAATCACGCTTGTTTTTCGTACATACTCGCGAATTCATTATCTTTCCATCTGTTGAACTACTGACACTTGAAATAATCTATTTATATCCGAGCGCCAGGTACACGATTTAGTAGCGAGGTGAAACAGCTTCTGAACTAGGCAACGCTGCACGTCCGTGATTCGCTGGTGCTGTTCAGTCGTTCAAGGTCATATGCAGGAGATTTGACGCGCACTCTAGTGTTATTGCCATACCTATTGCCATAGTCATCCATACGCGTAATAAGAACGCTAACCAAAGAAATCGTTCCCAGTAATTCTGTAATGTATTGAATTAAAAATGGAAAGTACAACCGTACAACGATGAACTGGAAAGTTACAGCACTTATTAGAAAATAATATACGTGTAACAGTCCAAGAATTCATTTCGATCTAAATATTTTCTGGTAAACAGAACTATAACAGCGAAATAAGTGTTTGGTGTTATTATTCCTTATTTTGTTATTATTACTACAAATGCAAATAATAAAATGTCTGATAAGCGTGAAATTCTACTACCCTTTCCAGTAGCCTACAGAATAAATTCAGTGAGCAGCGTTTGTTTCCCGTGCGAGGCTGGCAACGCTGACTTGGAGCCAGTACGGTCGAATCTGCAACTGTCTTTCCGCGCGCGGACTTTTGAACGCTGTGATTTACTGTTTTGGTTGTGGCTATTGCAGTAGCAATATTTGGCATATCTGTGTGCACAATGGAAGCTGAGAATATGAAGCATTGTGTTTTACACAAGCAAGCACGTGAGATCGTGTACAACGTGTACAATTACTTTAAAATCGAGGCCGAGCAGAAAACGATTGTGGAGGGCGAAGCTGAGTGCCATGTTGCCAGACCTCAAGAAAGGACTGCCGTTGCGTGCGGGGTAGGTTTGCGTTCAGTGCAGAGAATTGTGAGGGAGGGGGAAAAAAAATCTGTTCCTGCAAGTGGGAGTGCTGTATTTCGATCACCAGGCAAAAGTCCTCGCCGCGAAAAGCCTGTTACCGATATTGATGATTTCGATGAGAGCATATTACGCAGGGAAGTTTTGAACATGTACAGAAATGGTGAATTTCCTACATCATTGAAACTCTCAAAGAAAATGAAGGCGCAATGTAAATTTGTTGGAAGCCGATGGTCTATGCTGCGTATTCTAAAGAGCATGGGGTTTAAATATAGAAATTGCAATGATGGACGGAAGATGTTAATGGAAAGGACGGACATCGTAGCTGCGAGAGCTGCATTGTTGCGAAAGATGCATTGCATCAAACAAGAAGGAAAATCACCTGTTTTCTACCTCGATGAAACGTGGGTTAACCAGAATCACACACGAAAAACATATTGGCAAATGAACGATGGTACGGGTGGCCTAAAAGTTCCTGTAGGAAAGGGGGCATCTTATTGTTTGCCATGTTGTCTCTGCAAACACCGGCTTCCTTCCCGATTGCAAATTGATTTTCAGAGCAAAATCGAAAAGCACATCTACCGATTACCACAATGAAATGACTGGTGCTGTTTTTAAGCAGTGGTTTGAAGAAAAATTAATTCCGAACCTTCCTCCAAATTCCACTATAGTTATGGATAATGCCAGCGTACACTCTGTAGAGTTAAATAAGGCCCCAACAACAAATACCAGGAAAGCAGAAATAATATCGTGGCTGGAAAAACACAATATTCCCCACGCATCTTCGCAAACCAGAGCAGAGCTTTTACTTTTGGTCAGGAATCACAAGCCGACGTCAAAATCATACGAAGTGGATACACTTGCAAGAGAATTCGGCCACCAAGTTGTGCGTCTGCCCCCGTACCATTGCCAATACAACCCCATCGAATTAATCTGGGCGCAAGTGAAATCTTACGTTGCAGAACAGAACAGCACTTTTAAAATGGCTGATGTCGAAAAGTTGACGCACGAGGCTGTAGCGAACGTGTCGGTTTCTGCCTGGGATAAATGTGTGTAACATGCAGAACGTCTGCAAGAAGAGGATTATCACCGTGAAATCTCTCGAGACAGCATCATGGAGCCCTTCGTTATCAACCTCCAGGACTCCGTCTCCAAAGACACTGAGGGGGAAAATGAATCTTCTGAATCTGAGTAAAATTGCAGGTATGTATATTCAGTTGCCGCATTCTTATCCTATTCATTTCTGTTTTGCGATTTCATTTGTATGTTTATAATTGTAGTATCTATGGAGACAATAATGCTTCGATTTGTTTGCTTAATGTCAAACGGTTTCTTTTTTTATTTTGGCTCAAAGATCTTGTTGATCGTTTCATTGCGGTGCGTGCGAAATACATCGCATATCCACGCGGCCACGGATGTCGCAACGCTCTGCGCGAAGGTAGCGGACGACCGCCTTCCCAGTTGCTCTCTAGTCTAAATGAGCAACAGGTGGAGCGATGCCTTACGTAAGTTTTCTGTTGGGAATGCTTCCCTGAAGAGACATTGGAAATTTTGTCACCTTGTAATCAAAGGGTCCCATGTTCGATACTTGGCAGAAGCACTAGTGATTCAGATCCAATCTTGATTAGCTTATCTGTGCATAAAGTGGACTCAAAGCAAAAACTAAGGAAGATGCCTATAGGGAGGATGGGATCCTCCTGCTGCTTCATTCCCCACACTCATGATCAACATTCATCATTATTCCTCATTCTCACAATTTGCCAAAAGTGGCAGAAAGCGAACTCTAGATAACAGAATAACAAAATAAATCATCCATCCTCACTGTCATGATTGCAAAAATTACAGAAAAACTTCGTAAAAGTAGAAGAAATACATACATTTGGAAACTGTATATTAACTAAAGAAAATTATCGTTTCTGCAGAAAAGTCAATAACTTGTACATACTTTTTACAATATCATAAAATATACTGAGGAAACTGATGTGTAAACTCGAGTGTTCTAAACGTATTGCAACTTTAAAATTTGTGAACAAATATTATGACGAAAATAACTGTAATTCCAGAAAGTGCATGTCTATCATTCTTGTAACAATAATTTCTTGCTAGTGAGATCCTATGTACTAACAGTGATCAATGCTGTTATCGTACTGAGCCATTGAATTCTGGCACTATTGCTTTGCCATTGTCCATCCATTGATCACGTTTTTGCTCTACAAGATCTGTTTTACACAGTAATTAATGACATGTACCTCTCTCACACCTTGGATATCCACAGGATATGTTTCTGGGGTCGCCCAAGTGAGGCTTTTTACCCCAGGGGTGCAGCAAACAAGGCATGTTTCTCCCCAAAATAGCAATGCAGCTCAAAAAACGTAGCTGTTAGCCAGAATATATTCATTTATACCACTTCAGTTTAGATATCTGGATATAAGATTTATTCTATACTAATAAAATAAATTACGCAGATATCTATAATCTGTGATATCAAGATATTTATAATCTAGATTATATGTATTTCCAGGTAATAGACTTTGTCCTTATGAACCTCCTGCAAAAGTAAGTGTTATTGTCGAATTTCTCTTGGACTTTCTGGTCATATTCAAAATTTTTCCCAAAATGCAGAGAAAAATGTAGCTGTAGCGAAATTTTCGGTACAACTACAGGAATTTTGTAGCTTCACTACAGCCACAGCTACAATTTTCAAAATGTAGAGCCGCTACAGTAGCTAACTACAGTAGCGACACTACAAATAGGGTGCTACTTCCGACCACACCTCTATATGGTAAAAAAAAGGCATCGTTAAAATTATGATTAATAATATTGAGATCCAAAACCACAGAAATTAAACACCATGTCTGTATTGCAGTAATCTTTTTGGAGGTCCAGTTCTCTCAAGTTCAGTTCCAGTGTCCCCCAACACGAGTCAGCCAGCTATTTTTTCGTAGTAGATTTCAATTGACCTTGTGATGTTGCATCAACACAGACAATCTAGAGGTCCCGTTCAACCTCCACAACTGAAATAGTAATTATCTATATATTACTGTATATATTAGCCAATACTAGTGTAGTATTAGTAGATGAATGTCGGCGACTTTATCTTCAGCTGGTGCATCCTAGAGGATGGCTTTTGGGGCTGAAGCCTGAAGGTGTTTTATTTACGTGTTTGGTTGTTTTAAGATATTTGTTTTATCCTGTATGAATTTACACTCCCCACCTAGGAAAACGTGCAGTTTTGGTATGGTCATTACTTCTAGCCACAGAAGTATTAACTGGATCATGTTTCAAGATTTAGATAACATAAAAACTGACCGGTATTATACATCAACATACTATATATTCTAACGATTTTCCTTATCTTACTCAGTAAACTAATGTAAATCCAAAAACAGCGAAACTTCTTATGAATTTGCGAGTCTTTCTAGTATCGACAATATTTGTAAGAAAAAATTGCATGAAATCAAGATAAGAATATACTTTTTCTTATTAAAACATTCATATTTCCCTAAACACGTCTTGAATTTGTTAAGGTGGGCAATTGGGTGGGCAGAGAAAATTTAGGGTGGGTACTTGCCCACACGTCGTGCCATCCCTGGTGTTTTGTGTACTATTTTTGCATGCTTTGTGTACTATTGTACAACTTATATCCAGTAACAGTGCCAGAAAAAAGTGGTTGGGGATAGGCACATTTAATATAGCTCAACTCAAAATATAAAGTGTAAAATATACAGGGTGGCTCAATAAGTCACTTAACACCCTCAGTACAAGGCCACTGCGGCATGGAATGTGAAAATGGCGATGACCAATCATTGCCTGGCCAAGGGGGAACCACATTGATGCCACCCACACGGTCGGCGGCCATCTTGATGTCCGCCATCTTGATATCAACTTCAGAATTTTAAATGGGAAGGTGTTCGTGCGACATATAAAAATGGGCTAGAATTTCACGAGAAATGCAATGGTGAAGGTTTTTTTCGACGTATCTTTAACCAGTAAAAAGTTATGACTGAATTCTTGTACCAATTTGCTCCTTTTCGAGGTGTTAGAAAAATGCCTTAAAATTTGTTTAGCGCATCAGTAACACATCGAGGGTACTGAGGGTGTTAAGTGACTTATTGAGCCACCCTGTATATTATTAATAATGGAAATTTATTTTGCCGATGGTCATTTGTACATTCAGTCTTTTGTACAGTTGTTGCTGACACTTCTGCATTGTAACAAATAAATAGAAACTCAATGGAATAGTTACAATGAAGAAGTGTCAGTGACTGTACAAAAGAACATCAAATATCTCAACAATCGTTACCAAATTGCACAGCTACAAAGTCCCCACAATAGCGAAAACAAACATTGCTTCAAATTACCTGTCAGTGGTTTCAACAAATAAAAGGAGGGAGAAGTTGAACTTTAAATGACAAAGTTTTGATCAAAGGTGTGAAGCTGCATAATTAAAATTTTGCCATATAATAAAGGAACAAAAAAATTGACTCATTATTCACAACATTTTCAACGTATTTTTTAAAGAAATCAACAATTTTTTTATAACTAATTAACTAAACTAACTCCCTAGCCTTCTTAAACCCGAAGGTTCATGGCTGCAGCAACACAGGCCTTCCATCTTTCCCTATCTTAAGCAAGTTCTATATACTCTTTTCCATCCCTACCGATTTCCCTTAGGTCCATCTCAACGTTGTCCCTCCATCTTCATCTTGGCCTTCCTACAGGTCTCTTACCATCAGGTTTCCCAACAAGAATCCTGTAAACTCCTCTTTCCTCTCCCATTCGTATCACATGGCCTGCCCACCTAAGTCTTCTTGATTTAATTATTCTGATAATATCTGGACATGAATACAAATTATGTAGTTCTAAATTATGTAACCTTCTCCACTCACCTGTCTCCTCATCCCTTTCAGGTCCAAAGATTTTCCTAAGGATCTTATTTTCAAATACTCTCAATTTATGTTCCTCTTTCAATGTAAGGGACCAAGTTTCACATCCATATAATACTACAGGCAAAATTACTGTTTTGTATATTTTAACTTTTAGTTTCTTAGATATTAAACGAGAAGACAAAAGTTTATGAAGAGAGAAGTAACATGCATTTCCTGAATTAAGGCTACTTTTTATTTCCTCTTTAATATAATTTTCATTTGTTAATATTACTCCTAAGTATTTGAATTTGGAAACTGGTTCAAACAAGTTGTTATCAATAATTAGATTTTGATTATTACCTAACACTTGGTTTCGGCCTGTAAGCATATATTTAGTTTTCTCTTTGTTAACTTGCAAACCTATCTCTTTAGCAGTTTTGAAAAATATTTTAGTATTATTCTTAATTGTAATCACATCATCCCCCAGTAAGTCTACATCATCTGCATATGCTAACAACTGAGTCACACCATTTAATTTTAGTCCTTCTTTAGTTTCTTTTACCTTTCTAACAGCATATTCTAAGGCAAAATTAAAGAGCAATGGAGATAATGCATCTCCTTGTTTTAACCCATCATGAATTGTAAATTTGTCAGACATATTAATACCCCCACGAATTTTACTTTCTGTTTCACTGGTGCATATTTTTATCATACTAACAAGCTTCTTAGGTATTCCAAACTCTACTAATATATTATACAATTTATCTCTTTTGACCGAATCATATGCTTTTTTGAAATCAATGAAAAGCTGATGGACATTTTGATTATATTCCCACTTTTTTTCAAGTGTCTGTCTGATGTGAAAAATTTGATGTGTAGTTGATCTGTTACGTTTAAATCCACATTGATAATCACCTATAATTTCATTAGCATATGGGGTTAGTCTTGTTAAAAGAATGTTAGATAATATTTTGTATGTTGTTGAGAGTAGAGAAATTCCACGGTAATTATTGCAGTTCATTTTATCACCTTTTTTAAACACAGGAACAATTATGGATTCTTTCCACTGTTGAGGGATTTCTTCTTTATTCCATATTAAACAAATTAATTTATGAATTTGACATATTAATGAATTTCCTGGTATTAAATCAATGCCAGGTGCTTTGTTATTCTTTAGCCTTTTAATAGCATCTTTAACTTCAGTCAAGTTAGGTTCTGGAACTAAAGGTTCTGGTGTGTGGACTTCATTTACTTCTGATTTATCTCCTACATGGACATTTAAAAGGTCATTAAAGTAGTTCTTCCATCTATTTAGAATATCGCTTGGGTCAGCTAGAAAATCACCGTCTTTATCTTTTATCAAGTTTACTTTAGGTTGCCACCCCTTTCTAAACTCATTTACACCTTTATATAAATCTCTGATATTTTTATTTTTGCTGTTTGTTTCAATTTCGTTAATTTTGCTTTTCAAGTAATCTCTTTTTTTACTTCTAAATGTGCGGTTAACTTCTCGCTTTATTCTATTATAATTGTTTAGATTTGTATCATCAGAGTTATTTAACCACCTAAGTCTAGCCTGATTTCTTATTTCTATTAGATTATGACATTCATTATCAAACCATGGCTTACTTTTTCTCGGTTTATGGTATCCTATACTTTCTTTAGCTGCTGATTCTATTGCATTACGTATGTGTTCCCAATTCTTATTTACGTCTGTTTCATTTATATTTTCATCATCATTTAAATCCTGCAAAACATCAAATCTATTTGACAGTTTAATTTGGTAATCTTTCTTAATTCTTTCATCAGTAAACTTTCCTGTATCAAATTTTAGAACTTTTAGATTTTGTTGCTTATGATTTATCACTGAGAGTCTTTCTCTTAATTTAGCAATTACTAAATAATGGTCACTGGCACAGTCAGCACCTCTACGTGTACGAACGTCAATTATACTAGTATGCCTTCTCTTATCAATGAGAATATGATCTATCTGATTATGAGTTTTACCATCTGGAGAAGACCAGGTATATTTATGGATATCTTTATGTTTAAAAGTGGTACTTTTCACAATTAAATTCTTTGAGGTTGCAAAAGTAATCAATCTTATACCATTATCATTACTTAATTCATGAAGACTTTCTTTACCAATCGTGGGTTTAAATGTCTCTTCTTTGCCAATCTGTGCATTACAGTCACCTTACAGAATTTTCATATCATACTGAGAAAATTTATCAAAGACCTGTTCTAACTCTGCATAAAAATCATCTTTAGTATTATCATCTTTATCTTCCGTTGGTGCATGTATGTTTATTAAAATAATTTTACACCACCTACCCTGTAAAACTGCATATGATATCCTATCATTAATAAATTCTACTGTTTTAAGAGCCGAGATAATTCTATTATTTATGAAAAAGCCTAAACTATTTTTTTTATAGCGAATTGAAATCATACAACTTATATGGGCTCAAAAAGGAACTATTTGTTCCAAAATTCTCAGTCAAAATCATGTTGACTAGCAGAAGCAGCACTCAAATGTGTAAAACACAACTCGACAATACTTACAAAATATTAAAATTTTCAAATCTCAACATGTTTCTTCTACTTTTACGAGATATATGTGAAAAGTGATATACAAACTCGAATAAAACGCACCTAGTGTTGTCACCTTTCAATATCATTATTTTGACAACTCTGATATTTAGTATGGGTACTGCAATGGTTTCTGCATACAATTAATTTGCATTATGAACAACGTACGGTCGTTTTATTCTTCTTATATCCGCCAAATTCATGGCTGGGGTGCTATGATTTAAGATAGGAAAGGTTCCTGCGCACGGTACTGAGTGCCACTTAAGCAGGACTTCTGAGGCACGTAAACAACTGAAAAAACGCCAGAAAAAAGGTGCGAACATCTTTTTGTTTTCATGGGAATATTGTACATAAGTTACCTAGTGCTTTCCAGACCATTGTTGCACTGGTAAGGAAAATTATTCAAAATTTCAGAAAAGGCGCGCCACGTGGCTTACGGAGGGTTAAAGCAGCCTTAAATAAGCATACCCGATTCAAAATCAAACAAATTTATATGTGACTACTATTTATTTATATCTAGTAGAAGAAAAGTATATGCTTCTCTACTAGATTGCAGTTCACATCCCGGTACGATAGTAAAATTTATTTCAAAACTGCTATTATGAGCACTGCTGCATGTAAACAAACAATGGTATCGACAGTAGATACCACGTTTTACATGAAATAGTTTTACTCGCACAGTTTTACTCGCATCTGCATTGGTAATTTCTTCATTCTCCTCGTTCTTTCTCAGCGGTACATATTTTGGGTCTTTATGGGAATCATTTACACTTTCTAACTTGCTCTCATCTTCGCTGTGGCCTAAATACTCGGGAACTTTCTGAGACATGTTGCATCTCAGAAACTACTGTTTCGCCGCCATCTATGCTACTTACTATACTTTACCTGAAAGAAATGGTAGATACCATAACTTTCAACTCATCTACTTCTGTCATCTGTTGACAAAACAAAACACTACATGTATTGTTCAAGTCCATTTACAATGGACTACACGATGCACTTTGTAACTAAAAAATGATCAAAATGTCACTTACCATGTTTTACACCCGAGCCCTTCAATTATGAATTTTTGGAAATAAAATCTTAAGAAAGATATTCGATCTAAAAGAGATTACTGAGCTGCATAATCTATATTCATCCCGTGATATTAGAATAATTAAATCAAGAAGATTTTGGAGGGCAGGCTGTGTAGCATACTGGGGAGAGGTCAGAAAAGTACAGGGTACTTGTTGGGAAACCTGATGGTAGGAGACCTGTAGGACAGCCAAGACACAGATGGAATGGCAATATTAAGATGGACTTGGAGAAAATTGTTAGGAATATTTGGTCTAGGAATTAACTCGTGCGCCTGGACAAGAGATGGCGTAACGAGCGTATCGTCCCACAGTTCCGTGTATCCACACATGCGTTGAAAACTCCTGTCAGCGCGCATCGTTTGTAGTATAGGGCAGTTGATTGACGCGTCAACAACAGCATTTTGTAGTCAACTGAACATGGCGCAGTTCGTGCCAGATAAAGTGTTTTGCGGAGTGTTCTGCTTCATTACTTTAACATGCAGAAAAGTGCTACCGAAAGTCATCGTATTTTGGTGGAAGTGTATGGTGACCATGCGCTAGCTGAGTGAACGTGTCAGAAGTGGTTTGCACGGTTTAGAAGTGGTGATTTTGGCCTGGAAGACCAAGAGCGACCTGGACAGCCAAAAAAATTTGAAGACGAAGAATTGAGAGCATTGCTCGATCAGGATTTGTGCCAAACGCAGGAAGAACTTGCAGAAGCATTAGGCGTTGATCAAACAACAGTTTCCAAACGCCTCAAAGCCATGGGAATGATTCAAAAGATGTCACATTGGGTTCCACATGAATTGAAAGACAGAGACGTTGAAAGACGAAAAACCATTTGCAAATTGCTGCTTCAAAGACAGAAAAGAAAGGGGTTTTTGCATCGCATTGTTACTGGCGATGAGAAGTGGATCCATTACGAGAACCCGAAACGAAAAAAGGGCTGGGTGAAGCCAGGTGAACCAGGTCCATCACAACTGAAACGAGATATTCACTGTGCAAAGGTTATGCTGTGCATATGGTGGGATATGAAAGGTGTGGTGTACTATGAGCTGCTGCAACCGGGTGAAACTATTAATGGAGAACGTTATTGACGACAATTAATGCGTTTGAAGCAAGCTCTGGCCAGGAAATGACCAGAATGGGAGAACAGACATGATAAACTTATTTTTCAACATGATAACGCTCGCCCACATGTCGCAAAACCGGTCAAAACCTATTTAGAAAATGTGGGATGGGAAGTTTTACCCCACCCGCCGTATTCACCAGACGTTGCTCCTTCGGACTACTACTTGTTCGATTGCATGAATGACGATTTGATTGGACAGCGGTTCACTTCTTCAGAAGATATCGAAAAATGGGTCTCTGACTGGATCGCTTCAAAGGATGACTTCTTTCGCCACGGAATCCGTAACTTGCCTGACAGATGGGCGAAAGTGGTGGCTCGCGATGGACAATATTTTTCTTAAGGTATTTATGTATTTTGTGTTTGAACTACAGCTTCAATGTGTGCGTAACAACCGCACGAATTAATTCCTAGACCAAATAGAAGTGGATTGATTTTGCCTAGGATAGGAACAGATGGAAGAGAGATAGTCCTTCGGCAATAAGCCTTTGGGTTGATGATTGCCAGAGAGCTAGTTATAATGAAAATAATACCACTGTATGCTTGTATTTCTTTATAAACAGTGGCGGCAATTAGGTTCCAAAACTAAGGGGGCAAGGTGCCAAAACTAGGGTGGCAGGGGGCAAAGACAGTTTACTTTCACTTCTTAGATAAGGTTTAGTATAGTGCAGGGGCAAAAGTGACAAAATTGGGGGGGAGCAACTCCCCTAACCCAACACCCCCTATTATCAGCCACTGGTGTCAATTTATTTAAATCTATCTCCAGGCTTTATTCTCTGCGGGCCTTTAAAGTGGTGCAGTATTAACATGATCGTTATATATTCAAGACATCCCAGATTCGATTTCTAGTTTTGATTAGCATAATTGTGCTAAACCTTGCCTTACTCTTTGAGTGACTGGAAAACGTTCTATCATATTATGTTGGTCGAACAATTTTTGTTTCTTGGGATATAACAACGTCATTACTTACAATTGCATATTTAGTATTCCCTTTTAGGAGACACACCTACGTTAATGAGTGGGGCTAGGAAGTTGAGCCTTGAAGACAATGCTAACCTCGATATCAATCCATTTCCTTAAGTTAGAACCAGAAAACTTTGTTTTCATTTTGCGCTACGATGCCAGGAGTCCCGGGTTCGAATCCTAGCCTGGGCATGGATATCTATGAGTGTCCATTCATCAATTTCATCATATCATCACTCATCCCCATCTTCGCAAATTAGCCAAAAATTGAACAAAAGGCGTAGTAAAATAAAGCAAATCAATCAATCAAACAATGATTTTGAATTTTTTTCCCCCATGTTTCGGCCTTTTTTTTGGCTCTCAGGTCATTTTTCAGTTTTCTGTTGTTTCTATTGCATTTTTCTTCATTTTTGAGGTTTATTTTTCTTCTCCTCTGTTGCGTTGTGAATTTTCAATACATTTGCTATCATCATTTATGTATTTCTGACATGGTCCTTCTCTATTCGAAAATACGGTCAATGGAAGTGCACAATATTATTTTTTTTAACTGAAATGTTTGGCAGGGGATGAAATTATCAATTGTGGTGCATTTATTTTACCTCCAGTGCTTTAAATACTTTATGTGAAGCATACTTTCAGGTTCCCTTGTTGGCCACTAAATAGCTTTAATCTGTGGCTTTAGTCACAATATTAAAACAATTATAATCTGATGTATGCGAAACACAACTGTATGTTCAGATGCTGACCGACTACTGACTACTGTGGAAGGCCCACTCTGAAAGTGGGCGAATGACTTACACAGACGAAACCTTGAAGTGAAAATATTAGCACTTAAATCAGTTTCCCCTTTGCTTCAGTAGTTTAAAACACCAAACAACAGGTGTTGACTGATTCAACTACTCTGTTGAAATTTATGAAGAAAATAAACAAGCTTTTATTTTAAACGCAAAAATTATTTTTAGGTCATTGTTTGAAATTAGTTAGGCATCAACTTCCGAGCCCTACTAATGAGTATTTATTTATTTATAAAACTTCACATTGCAGGCAAATACTCATTTATAGTGTTGTGCATATAATATATGTTATGTGTCGAATAACATGGGTACCTGGGGGGTAAAGGCAGTCAGAGGTGTGATGCTGATCACATCACCCCCACTCACGACCGGATCAAGAAAGTGTGGGGTGTTACTCCCACACCCCCTATACGCCTTCATGGCATGGTGCTAAGCACAGGGGAACACTTTACCTTTTTCTACCTTTATAATAATAATTGACACAAACAAACACATTCGACATATCACCTCGACTACAGACCTGGCCCTTGGTCCTAAATCTCCAACTGATGAGATTTTGTTTTTGTATTGGTACAGGTAGATGCTAATTCAAAGCCTCACAACGAACTTCAACGTCTCTACCATCTGTGAGGACCTCTTTATTTCAGTTGGAAGAGTGATGCAAAGCCATTTGTACCTTACAGCCTTGCACCGGAGAACCAACTGTATGCCAGACCTGGCAACTATGTAGATTGAACCCATTAACAAAATGTAGAACGTAACGGATCATGAACTTTGAACCTGTGATTACCAAAAACTACAAAGCCAAGCACCACATCATGCAACCTAACCTAACAAATTACTTTGCAGGTTCAAAATACAAATGAGTGATGCAAGGATGTGCCATAATGTTTAAATAATACCTTCAGAGAATGAAATTCATGTATTTTTGTTGGGCACGCCTCATGTTAAAATAATAAGGAAGAAAATATACCAATTTAACAAATTGTCTTCGCCTTTCAATAATTGTTGAAATCTTCTGCTCCTAACTTGCAATGCAGTGAACCATGAACTAACAGTACACTTATTTGTTTCTTTGAGTGTCTTTTTTATTCCACATTATGCAGAAAGGCTAATCAGGACTGGACCTACAGTTGAAAGTGGGATCACCACTATGTGCCTCCACCTGTATCGAACCCGGACCCCTTGATTACAAGCCGACATTTACAGTACTCCATCGGGGAGGCAAACGCGTACTGATATTTTTCAAATGTTTTCGGAATAAACAGAAACAAAGAAAATGCAAAACGATATGTACAAATGATAAAAGCCCAACAACATGAACACATGCAGGTCATGAAAGTGTACAATACTTTTGTAATATGCCCTCATGATAGCTTAACATGGGGTGTAAGGGGTGACCTTCCATGTAGGACACCCAATTGTCAGCCTCACTTCCACTTAGTAGGCTACACCCTGGACTGCTTTGTACGAGCACAGACTCTGGCGACTGACCCTATGGCCAACATAATTCTGTGTGTGTCCTGTCTTTTGTCCTTGCGTGTGCCGAGTGCCCTTTACAGTCTCAGCTTTTAACTTAAGTCAGAATGTTTTAAGATTTTAGTTATACAATGTTACAACTATGTTATTTGTTATGATAAGGGGCTGGACCCTGTATAACGTGACGGGTGCAAAATAGCCTTAGTGCTGACGCACCCATAATTTTAAATTCAATTCAATTCAATTCAGTTCAATAGCTTAAAATGCATATTGCTTTGCCATGTAATCATTAAAGTATTACGGTACTATCATCAATACTTTAAGCCTAATACTTATCTTGCCATATCATGTACATCACATTAAAAAAATTATGATTATTTTTGTAGTTGCACAGCTACAGCTGTAATTTCTCAACAATGCCTAATTATTGTTGAATGTTGCAGGTTCTTATTGTCCAAGGATAAAAGCATTCCCTACACCAATCTTTATAATTAATCCATTTTGTTGCAAAATTATTATGAAACTTTTTGGCAAACTTATTATGAGACTTTTGTATTAAAATTTTCCAATAACAAGGCCGTGTTACTTATGTTTGAAGAGTGTGTGGACGTTACCTCCAAGTTGGAATATGAAGGAGAAAGAATTGTTACATAAATCCATGCCCATGCCCTCTACGAACATTTGATTGTTTACATTAAAAAAATTGAATTTGTTTATGATTTATTTATTTATTAATGTCTTGTTTTAAATGGCGGAGTTAAGGCCATACAAAGTATTTTCTTCCACTCAACCATTATGCTTGTGATCAAGGAAGAGATTACTTAACCATTTTGAAAGGGTGAAGGAATTTTATATTTGTTTTCTTCTTGGAGATGATAAAATTAAAATGGTTAAAGAAGAGAATCTGGAATTTAGGTTCGGTATTTATGTTCGTAGACATATTTGACAGCCAGTGGCGGCGATTGTGTTCCAAAACTGGGGGGCTAGATGCCAAAACAGAGAAGGGTGGGGCAAGAACAGTTTACTTTCCCTTGATACATATGGTTTAGCATAGTGCAGGATCAAAAAGTGGGGGGCAGCTGCCCACCATAATCGCTGCCACTGTTTACGAACATAACGGAAATAATCCAGGGGTACTCTGTATGTTGCATATATTATCTGCTTATGCAAATACGAGGGCATTTCGGAAACAAAAATGCTGTTTGGTTATCAATGACAGACACTCGTAGATACAGAACTTTTATCATACACATTAGAAAAGTACAACATTACATTACTTTTCAACATAATCACCATTCAAATTGAGGCACTTGTCATAACGTTTTACAAGGTTTGAAATTCCTTCTGCAAAAAAATCTCCCGCCTGGGATTGAAGCCACCCTCAAACAGCATAGTGAAGAACATTGTCATTGTCAAAGCAGTGCGATGCAAGTCATGGTTTCATGTGCCTGAAGAGGTGGTAGTCGCTTGGTACCAAATCTGGGCTGTAGGGTGGATGATCAAAAACATCCCAACAGAACTGCTCCAAAAGTTCTTGAGTGCGTCCAGCGGTGGTCTCATCGCCGGTCACAATTCTGATAAGAAATTGTTCTCCTTCCTCGGCATAATGCGAGAGAAAGTCTGAAGCAGAACCCATTCTGAGTGTTTTGTGCTCCTCAGAAAGGAGTTTTGGAACCCAACGAGCACAGACTGTGTGGTATCCAAACTTTTCTGTCACCACCTCATACAAAACAGTCTGAGAAATTTGGGGAAAGTGAACAGAAAGTTCAGATTTCGTGAACCGATGGACTTCAAGGACCATTTTGTCAATTTCCTGCACGAGTTCATTGCTGACACCCACTTCTTGCCGCATCGTGCACGTCAGTTCGTCCATCTTTAAACATGAGACACCATTCACGTACGACACCTTCACTCATCATGTTTGGTCGGTAAACATTACACAGTTGATGATGAATTGCAGCTGCCGAAAGTTTTTTTTCACAGAGAAATCGTATTACAGCACGCACTTCACATTTGATGGGATTTTCTATTGGAGCATTCATTTTCAATTGTTATAGCAGACGAATCAACTACAACAACCTTCTCCTTCCACTGCTCACTGCCTACTGAACTACTGCGCACGGGGCCACAGGACTGATGTCGCTATCCCCAGCTATTTCTCGCACATGCGCAAACGGAGTTTTTTTTTCCGAATTGCCCTCATATAAAGAAACAATAAAGTTATGTGTGAAATCTAACATGTGAAAGATTGCATGACAACTATAGACATGGGCGATCTTGGGTTGAGTAAGTCACATTTCACAAATTGAGCACTTGCAATGTGTGTGGCAAACAAATTTTCAGACTAGGTGTTCAATATGACAAATTTGGTATAGTGTATTAAAAGCCAGAGTTATAGTATTCGAAAACTGGTAAATCCTTTTGTAATCACGCTATATTATCCAATACTGGAATACAATCTTATCCCAGTTTGCCTGTAACTATATTTTCCCATAATATACCTACCACCTTTCAAATGTCAGTAATATTATTATTTCAATACTATTTTACAGATGTTAGACTACCAAAGCAAGAAGTGGATGCAGAAGAAGATATATATTGTTTAGAAGACAGTACCATGCAATTTGCACATTCCATTCATAGCAACCGTGGTATGCCCATCCAGGACAATACAGTAGAAGAGATATCTACTGCAAATAATGCACCATATGCAAACTCCAACCTTTTGGTAGCAACAGTGGATTGTGGCAGTAAAGATTTTGTTGAAAACAATGACATGCAAGGAGTGGGAGAATTTTCCTTCCCACAGGTTCAAAAACCAGGACCTTTATTCAGACCTCACTGGAATAAAAAGGCATATCATGAAAGGAAACATAAGTGGAATTCTCGTAGACCAGTTGAATGTCCTAATTGTCGGAAGGTAATATCAATGGCTTATAATCTTAAAGCTCATATGTTTTCTTGTTTGAAACGAAAATCATTATGAGCACACACAAGGGGAAACACAAATCAGTAGTAAACAGCGGCGGCACCAGGATTAATCATGTAGGGGTGCTGAGGGGGTGCGGAAAGAAATGTAGGGGTGCGATGCTGAAAATAAAGAAAACATGAGACATGCATGCAACCTTTCAAAACTGGAAGAGAAAGGTGCCAAAATGGGGAGGAGCCTTTGCCCCCCTTGCCCTCTCCCTGGATGTCCATGATGATATGTATTAAGTGTTATACTCCAAGAAAGTGGTCGTACATTGTAAACATTCAGATATACGTTGCAGTCTTATTGAACTATGTAGTGAAGTACAAAATGAAATTACCCTTGCATTTAAAAATACAATTTTTGAAGCTTTTCAATGTAACCAATGAAGGTACAAAATACATAGTACATGGAATGGGTGCACGCACGAAGGAAAGAGGAGCAATCCCCCCTAATCATGGACATCAGCAGATTTTTTCCACAGAGGGGTAAGCAAGGTTTTTTTTGGGAGAGGTAAACAAGGCATATTACTCCGATAATAGTGATGCTCCCTAATAAAACACCACTTGAATTTGTAATTATTGTGTTCCTGCATTCCCATTATAATAATTATGTAAACTACTGTGACTGAAACAAATTACACATGAGAAATATGTACTTTTATGTTGACATTCATTTTCTAAAGGAAAGGTGTGGCCATCCTTTCACCCATATTATTAGGCTTTCTCCTAGAAATTTAGTGTAGAGAAATCTTATCGTCATTATTAAATGATATTTTGCTCTTAAAAAAAGAGAAGCATTTTTAATAAAAGTTCAAAGAAACTAAGGGGAGGGGGGTTCATTATTTCCTATGAAATTGAAGTACTATCCCGGTTCGTGGGTCACACACACACGCCCCTGTTTCATACCCATCGGTACAATAAAATAGTGAGATGAAATGAGGTTTTCTTACCCAACAGAACTTTCATCAAGACTCCCCCCTTTCCTAATCAGAGTGTCTGCGCACGCCTATGGTACATAGTAAGTACGTACATGATATGTACCTTCCGCCTACCACTTCAGGACAAAACGCGAAGAGCACAGCAAGTTCGCCTTCGTAAAAATCCCTTCTGCTGCATTACCTAACATTCGGCGCTCACTAAGACATGACATAGTATGACACTCTAAGGGTTAGTGTTTCAGTTAAACGTAGGGAGTGCGGAAGAAAATTAAGGGGTGCACAAGCACCCCCTGGCACCGCCCCAGGTAGTAAATGAACATCATGAGTAGCAAACATTCATTTCACTGTGGCGAGATTCTGATAAATTATTATGAATTTTATAGTATCTGTAAGAATATCTGGAAATAGGCATGAGTGTAGAGTGTCCATGTAAGATGTGCAAGCCAGGGTTACACTTTAAAAGTTTCAGTGAAATGTACATACTTACATGAAAATATTCTATAAATTTTGAAGTTCATCTCTGGTCAATACTAGCATTTCAGATTCTGTTTGTCAACTTGAGCACAAGGGAAGTTTTGTTTATGCTTGTGTAAGCACTTGAATTTTATCTGAAAAATGGATGGCTGCGCACATACAGTGCATATCCTGAAAGAAGTATCTGGATGGAGAAGAGTGAGCTAAAATAAGCATGTAAAACCTATGGTCAGCAGCATATAGCAGTGCTGCGAACCCTCAGATGAGAAAATTTGATTACACTATGAAATTATGGTAAATGCTGCTAAATTATGCTAGGATCTATTATTATTATAGTTAAGTACAAACATTATACTTGAAAAGGTTTGAGAACATTCTACAACTATGAACAGATGCCCACTTGCATTATTTGTGCCCCAAACTTTCTACCAATTTCCTGCCATAAATGTTCCTTGTGAGCTAAATTGGGAAAGGTCAATTGGCCATAAAAGAACATAAAATGGGCCTATGTGACAAATTTTAGAGGGAGTGTTGGGGGGGGTGTGAATAAATCACTGCCTTGGGGTAGGCTGACTGATGCTTGTAGAATTTAATACGAGGGTCGTTTGAAAAGTTCTCAGAATGACAAAGAAAAAACACTATTAACTTAAATTTGATTTTATTTTTCTGCATAGTATCCCTTGAGAAAAATGCATTTCGTTCAGCAATTGAGAACAATGCATTTCATTCAGCAATGGTCCAGCACCATGACTCCATCACAAAACATGGATTCCTCAAGCTTGCAAAATAGTCCTCCACAGCCACTTTCTCATCTTCATCTGATGAAAATCGCTTTCTGCCGAGGAATTTTTTAAGCTGTGGGAATAGATGAAAGCCTGAGGGTGCCAGATCAGGTGAATAAGGGGTGTGCAGCAGCAAATTGTACTTCAATTTGTCGATTTTTGCCATTGCAACAACTCACATGTGTGGGGCGGGCATTGTCCTGATGTATGATGACATTCTTCTTCTTCAATTCTGATCTTTTTGCACAAAATATTTGTGTCCAGTCCACCAAGAAGGTTGGCATAGTATTGTCCATTGATAGTGGATCCAGTTGGGAGATAATCTATCAAGAGGATGCCCTTTGCATCCCAACAAATTAACGCCATGATTTTTCCTGCTCATTTGACTGCCTTTGCCTTCTTTCGTAGTGGTGAATCATTATGCTTCCACTGTTTTGATTGTTATTTTGTCTCTGGCGTGTAGTAGTGTATCCACGTTTCATCTGTAGTTCTGAATCTGCACACAAAATTGGTTGTGTTCTTAAAACTGGCCAGACGTTCACTGCACACTCACATCTGCATTCGCTTCTGATCAACTGGTAACAGACACGGCACCCATCTTGCAGACATTTTTCTCATCCCCCATTCTTCTGTCAAAATACGAAACACCCATTCACCTGATATGCCTATAGCTTCAGCAATTTCACGCACCGTCAGACAACGGTCAATCAACACCATATCATGGATCTTTTTAATCATTTATGCTGTCCTTGCTGATTTTGGCGTTCCGCTACGTGAGTCATCTTTTAAGCTCTCACGGCAATGTTGAAACTCAGTAGTCCACTTTGATACAATGGTAAATGAAGGAGCGGAGTCTCCTAAAGAGTCGATATTGGCATGAATTTCTGTCACCTTCATTCCCTTTAACACGAGGTATTTCATTACTGCATGTTGCTCAATCTTCTTCATTTTTACACTTCACTCACACCTGCTCTGCTGTTTCTGCCTCTCGACACAAAACAAAGGAAGGCAGTCAGGTGATACTCTGCATGTGTTGCCCTGAAGGGTGGCATACATCATTCTGAACTACTGCAGCCATCTGTCGGTCATTCTTAGAACTTTTCAAATGACCCTCGTAAGATAGCAATGAAACAGTTGGGGGATACTTTATGGAAATTTTCCTAGCTCAGTGATACCTTCCCCAATCTCACTTAGAGAACCATACATATTCAAAATTTGTAGCCAGAGTAGCAGATGACTTTCTCAGCCTCTCACACGTACAGCATCTGGGTGGCAACTATGTATTATACGAAGGGCTGGTTGCTTGATTGATTTGATTTATTTTACTTCACTTTTCTGCCCCTTTTGGCTAATTGCGAAGATGAGGATCAGTGATGATATGATGAAATTGGTGAAGGCCTGGTTGCAAATGAGCTTTGAGCTAGTGATGATCATGGTAGGATATTTTTCCAGAAACAGGAAATTTTGGAACAAAAAATTACAGGGAAGGAGAAACATCTAAACATGTACGAGAAATAGGAAAATTACATACATTGATGCGCCGCTGTATGTTTGCTTGTTTTTGCACTTGCAATTGAGTATAAATGCCTGAAACATTGACGTCCTCGTCTTTCATTTCTATTTGAACTTGGCTGATGGTAATAGAGCTAAAAAAGTGTAAAAATTTGCTTCAAATTTAAGTGAAAATTGAAGATTATGCCAGTTTTACAAATCTAATATTAAATTCTAGGGAGGTGTTCCGAAAAATTTGGAGTGAGGGTTGGAGGTGTGTGTCTGCCCCAAAATCAGCACAATTAGCCTTCATCATCAGTGATGTAGTGGCCACACCCACAACCCCTGCATCACATTGTTCTGTGCGTGCTCCAGAAATTTTGAACAAATCCCAGAAATTCAACAGATATTGACTGTTATCTGTAAAAATTTGATTTCTGAAATCAATGTTTTGGGTCAACAATGACACAGTTCAAACTGGAAATTCTTGAGATGAGCACTGGATAGAAAGAGCTGCTCTTTTTGTTTAGTGTCCATGAACTTAAAACATGCATGAACATGTATCAGTTAACTCTATTGTATGAGCCATCGGGCACCACAAATAACTTTAAACCTCACAGTTTATTATTATTATTTTATTGTGTGTGCAGGTGGCCGAATGGGTTCCCAGTAACATGTCTGCAATAATACAGGGTGGCTATCTAGGACCATTATCAAATTCAAGTATAATTCCCGGTTTTCAAGGTGAACTTTCTAAAAATTCAAGGGTACAATCAGGTGTTTTCTCTATTTCAACTTTACGTATTGCCGCCTCTTACCCCCACCCCCACAAACACACACACAAATATATTAACAATATAAAGGATCTGTGTTATTCCAATGTATCCAAAAATTCTAATTCAATTCAGTTAAATGGTATATATATTTCAAATATTTAATTTAAGGTGCGCAGTTTACATTTGCCATTTCACATATTCAGACTCCAAATACATCTACAAAACAAGCGACAAATATTACGGGTTATACTAATTTACGAAAAATTGTTAATTGTATGTGAATTTCAAACTTAAGTTTACTTTATCAACTTCAAGATGTTATCTTGCAATAATATTCCATCTGTCAGTCTGTCAGGTAGATTGTTCTGGAAAGGATGCTAACAAAGTAAATGGACTGAGAGAATTCTGTTTTATTTTCCACGATTTTCTTCCCTCGATAAAAATAAAACTAAACTGCGAAAAACTTTCCTCAGGGTATTTATAAACATGTATAAATTCAATGGGATTTGGGTTTTCCCAGAGCCAATAATTCAGGGAATTCCCGATGAGTAGCCACCCTTTATTGAGTGAAGTACTGGCTCAGCCAGAGGAATCCAGACAACATGTGGGTTCCATCTGAAATGCTGAATTAACTTACTTGCTCACAGATGACCATCCAGTCTCCAGAAGCTACTTTCCTGATATCCTAAGGTATATTATTGATTGACTGAGTTGGTGTTTTAAGTCCACTTTATGCACAGTATGGCAAATTGGGACTGGACCTACAGTTTAAAGTGGGATCCAAACCACTATATACCTCTACCGGGTATCGAACCCTTGAATACAAGGCGACGATGCTACCGCTGCACCATTGGGGAGGCCCCTAGGTATATAAGTCAACAACAGAAGATGGGGAGGCAGGGGGAGCCTATTTGGGGTAGAAGTTAATTTCATTTCCTTTGTCATCCGGGAATTTGCTAACTCTTGTACACCTCTGGGATCTCAGTGCATATTTACATTATAGTATCCTTGATTTTTTCTTTTCACTAAAGCCCCAGAATATTTTACTTGCACAGGGGGTGGGCACAGAAAACTATGTCATCGTGCTAGGCTAACATTATTGGAAAGGTGGCCTTCTGCCACTGATGTCAGCAACAACAACAACAAGGGGAGAGACCAACTGCAGTGTAAGCTCCAGGTGCATTTTTTTTTTTTGGAAGGAGGAGATGCAAAATTTGCAACAAAAGAGCAATTTATTTATGTAGTATTTGTTCATGAACTATCGTTCTTCTTCCTCATTTTTGATGTGCATTTTCTTGTTGATGGCATTATCTTCATAGATGTGTGTCATAGGTTTACATTATTTTAAAATGCACTACACATTACTAGCATATTTGCTACAACAAATGTGCCATGTTACACAAAATATATATTGATCTTGAAATTGGTTACATCAAAAGAAAATTATTTGTATTGTGCATTTTTTTGTACTTTTAAATATACTTAATTTTCTATGAAGATCAGTTGCCATTTCTACGTGCATCGAGAATATTTATACTCAATTCTTCTTCTAATTAAATTTATAATGGGTAGACTTTTTCCTAGTAATTTGGGAACTCGCAAACTCCTTGCAGATATTGTCAGATGGTCATATTTTGCTTAGCATTGTATAATAATTGGAACTTCAATTTTTGAGTTCATCTGTGTTTACCTATTCAAACTTGAGCTTTGATGCTAAGATTATGAAAGTTGAGCCAATGTTCTGAAATGATGATGGATGTCTTTCTGAAAGGGTCTCACTTCTTTGTTTTTGAGACCAATTTACTTTTAGTAAATACATTATGGATGTTTCAGATTTCCTTCTCAAGCTTGTAACAAAATCTCTTTACAATTTGTAAAAATATATAAGATGAAACAGTGACCATTGCTTCTAATTTATTCTATGCTGAAATTTGTCTCATTTCTCTTATGTACATGTTGGATAACCTACTTACTAGTGCAAAAGAGTGGAAATGCCAGCATTCATATTTAAAGACGTTCATTGTTCACATTATAAAAGTATTTATTTGCAGATACAGGGGATTTCACAATTAAGTGACAAGAGACAAATCATGGGATCAATTGGCTGGTAACATGCAACATGAGGGGGGGGGGGGGGTTAAATTGAAGTTACATGTGACACTTCACCACAAACTGCACACACCTGAGTAGCCACTTTCCCTTCCAGTTTGAAAATAATATTCGCTGCATATATACAACAAACAGACCGAGATGACATGATGCAAGCTATAGAAAAACAATCCAACCAAATGAAACCTAAGTGGCACATGCAGTATGGTATTTTTATTAGCCATTTTTGGCTAATTGCGATGAGAAGGATGAGTGATGATTATATGGAATTATTGATGAAGGGATACTTGTAACGTGTAGCAGTGTCCACGTTACAAATATGTATATAAACTTAATATTTTCTTTTTGTAACTATAATTATATATGTTAATGGTTAATTACCAAGTAATGTGGAACACACCTCATATATAAACTATACATCCTGGTGTTAGTTATAAGTTCCAAGAGTTTGTTTCCTTCTGCCAGCAAACTGATCTGCCAGCAAACTGAGCTGGAAGTTTATTATCGGTGACAACAATGCAGGAAAGCTAACGCTATTGTGTAAGAGCCAGGCAGACTCTACCTTATGAAAAAGTTGTCACAGGGAAAAGACGAAAGATTAGGCTGTCTTTCCCACTATGTATCAGTCGTGTCCCTTGGCAGACAATAATTAGACTTATATCATAATAATCCCTGATTCTTTAGCTGCAAGACAGTATTTTCAGAATTTAGTTACATTAACATGAAAGGAAGTTATGCTCGCACAAAACAAAACCTGTATATAAATATTTTTGTTTAACATTTTCACGTTGTATATTTTTTTTTCTTTCTTTGTTGGCATATCGCATGGCCCTTGCAGGGAGAGAGGGGAGTTGAAAGAAGCCATACTCCCTGGTCAAATTAAATACTGAGTATAACATTTAAAATTCTATTGATATTTATTAATCACAAAAGGGTAAAAATAATATTTTTTTACATGTAAGTGATTATGTTTCTCATTGATACTTAATTTGTATTTTATTGTGATGTAAAATTGGTGCTAAGATAAAAGTTTGTAAATCCATCATGGCACCGATAAATCCTATATAAGCAGCGAAGCTCGGTGGCCCGTGGCCTTTTGTATTCGAACATCTGATAAATGCGGAACTCATATAACCGTCTTTTCTTTCAACGCTCGAACTTCTGCTTTTACACCCACTTCGATCTTAGAAATTAATTCATTCTGGGATTACCTTAGGACAGTTACTTAGCTCTTCTGGTCAGAAGGCTTATATTTTCTCTGTTCTATGCTCCTGGTCAGGAGATATAATTGAGAGAGTTGTGATTGTCTTGAGATATGCCAGAATTCGGGATTGGCCGATAGACTGTTGGTAGTCAACGTTTGCAACCCTGGTCAGGGTACACCTTTTCTTAATCTGTGGTCACAGAATAATTTTTGGTTCTCTGGTCAGAGGCTGGAGAGAGAAAAGGAAGTTGGATACCAAACTGGATATCGATAGAACCTAGTGGGAAGAAGGATTGTCGATTGTTGTAGAATCTTGGTCAAGATCTATAAGTAGATTGAGAACCTTTGACCCAGAATTACGACGGAACTTTAATCGAGAACTGAAGCAGCCGGATTAACCCGAACCTTGAACCGAGGAGACTCAAGCCCCGAAGAGTTACTGAGCATGAAGCCGAGGCTCAATAGACCCATCAACCAAGTAACGATCCAGGGGCGGATCTTACATACTCCGATACCCATGACAGCAGGCACTAATCTAGAAATACATTTCGGGAACCAGTCTGAACTAACTGTCTGAATAATAATAATAATAATAATAATAATAATGTTTAAATTAAAATAATAATAATAATAATATGTAAATTAATTAATATCTAAATATTATTACATGAATAGGTAGGTATACATACTGTTTAAGAATGCATATACAATAGTATGTATTCATTATATAGCTTACGTGTAGTTAAGATCACCAAAATTTGATAAAAACAACTGCCCTGGCAAGGAAATTAATGTTAAACAGATAAAAAATTGAATATTTATTCAATAACAAAAGATGATATTATATCCAGTTGACGAAAAGTAAATTTCCTGATTAATATTTTATCCATATTATCATACATTATACAAAACAAAATGCTAAAAAGTATATTTTCTTTTCATTATTTAATTTTAGTATTTGGTAAGTCTTTCAGGGGGAGGGGACGATTGCATGCCTGAACCTAGGATTTGTTGGTAGCCAAAAGTGACTCCCACACTTAGTGTCGTGCTTGGCTGTCAAGGTGAGATAATGGGGTGTGAAAAGTTGTATTTGTTTCTTCAGATTCCTTTGCAAGCAACAGGTCACTTGGTTGCAAGGTAACATGTCACTTGTTACTTTGGTGCGAAATCTAATGTCAGTGTAAAAAATTTGCAGTACATCACAAAATGTGATAACTAACTAACTCCCTAGCCTTCTTAAACCCGAAGGTTTATGGCTGCAGCAACACAAGCCTTCCATCTGTCCCTATCCTGGACAAGATCAATCCAATCTTTTCCATACTTACCGATTTCCTTCAGGTCCATCTCAACGTTATCCCTCTTTTCCTACAGGTATCTTACCATCAGGATTATAAAATGTGATGCAAAAAATTATTGTTACAATGTATCTTTGAAAGACACCCATAGTTTCACTTTTTGACCGAATTGCATAGAATTATGTGCAGACTTTCTATATTCATGGTTTGTGAAGTAATGTGCATGTTGTGTAAGGGACACTGATATTTTAATGTAAATCAAGCTGTTCATTATAAAGTACACTAATGCTGAAGTAATATTTGTAAACTGGCCCGAAGAGTGAACATGTCATATTCTACCATGAGAGGCAGGCCTAGCGTAAAATGCTATTTCTTCAACTCCGTGTTTGAAGAGGTTTTTATTATTTTCATGTGGAATTTAAAAAATCTTTAAAAAGTCCAGCCAAATGGATTGCATTGGCAGTAAAATCTACCATGTGAATCAGAATCATCAGGGTTTCATGTGCTTTTACTGAAGACCCAACAATAATGAGCACTAATCGGTATCCCCATGTACATAGATTGTTACAAGGCAACTAAGTTAATTTGGTCGTAAGTACAGCATATTTAAAAATTTGTGTACATATGATAAAATACTTGATGAATGTATTGAGAATATTTGAAAACAATTATACTCTGTCCTGGAATCACTGGAGCAAAGCAAACGAAAGCAAGTCTTTTGTTTTTAAGTAATGGCTCAAGAAGGGTCGACCAATGAACGCGTGATACGGAATGGGAGTCCGTGGAGGGGGAAACTGACTGCAGCTACCAAACATTCGCAGGAGCATGTACTGCTTCACTCCACCCGCTCGCTTTTTCCCCTTCTCTACCATTATGTACAACCTTTCTCCGGAGATTCCTGGGATAGAGTATAGATTCAATAAATTTGTAAGTAAATGAACTTGAAGAATAACACACATTGTTCTTTATTTTCATTACTAAAAGTGGGATACATACATATCCTTTATCTTCTGTATCTTAAATCTAAAATTTTCCATTGAGATGGAATGCTTAGTGACTGATTGGACAGGCACAAAAGAATGGAAAACACTGAGTAGGTAGGTTTGAAACATCATGCATGCAAAAATGTGCACCCTTGGTTTGAGGATGTGCTATGATTAATGTGCATGCACAGGCGATTGAAATGCTACAAAGGACAGGAATTTGAAGTGTGGAGAATTCACTATGATGTACATTGTGGATAATATACATGCAGAGAACCAGACCCGTAACCAGGTAGAGGCCGGGGTAAACATGTAGACAGCAGATATTATTTTGCTCACAACTTAGTGAAGAAAATTCGCAGAACTTATTACATTCGTTCACCTTGTTTATGAGCAGAAGTATAAGTAGAGGCAAGTATTTAGAAGATTTTCTAGACTTTAGAAAGTTCTTTCATAGGGGAGCTTCTTTATCTGTACCTTCGCTGCCCCTGTTGCAGGCTCCCGTTTAGGTAGAAATGTGCGACTTTGACATCATCATCATCCACATTCCTTCCACATCTGTGTCAAAGGTCAACAGCTCCCAAGTTTTGGGAACAAAGGGGAGTTTTTATTGCTTTAGCCAGGGGTGGAATGTACAGTAGGAACTATGATTGATTATTGTGCATTTTTATTGTGTGATGTAAATACATCTGTATCATCAAAAGTAGTGTGAAATGTGTAGTAAGTGATGATGTCAGCAGTAGTCAATTAACACTTCACGAGATGTTTTACAATATATATATATAAAAAAAACCAGTATTTGTACAATATTTCTAAATTTTATATTAACTGAATGATCCAACCCTCCTCGATACACACACATAATTTACCTTCATTTAACACTGTTAAACTTTTGGAAAACGGACTTGGTTTACAAAGCCCCTTCCCCCTGATAACCTGTGACCTTCCTAGGTCAATTCTAGCTACGGGCCTGCTGGGAAAACAATTTTTTGATGTGGGCTGTCATATTCAAATGTGAGACCAAAAACTGCTTTGCCTCATTCATGTAGTTCTACAGTAAATTAATAACAGGTTAAGAATATTGTAAACATGCATTTGTAAATGTATAAATAGGTGATCATGGAGATTGCAGAACACACAAAAGCAAAAATTTTATACATTCTCTATTTCTGACCCAGAATCATGTGTAACTTGCAAGAGGGGGGGGGGGGTTGAGGGGCACTTACTCCTGCCCAAAAAATTTCAGCCTCATAAAAATTTACAAGTTAAAGGTACTGAGGGACCAAGTAATAAAGAGTAATTTTTAAGATTTCCCAAATGTAACAATTATTCATAATTGGGAGAAGAGAGACACGGTAGTAGATAAATACGGAGAAACTAGTACTCATTTTATCCACGAAGATGGTTTTTTCTTCTTTGTTCTATTAATTTAAGTGGCCACTGCCACTATCCTTGTTGGAACTTGTTGTACTGTTGCTTGGCATGCTTCTATTGTTTGTAGTTCTCCGGCTGTCAAAGGTTCACTTTTGTTAACTGTACGTCTGCTATTTCCCGGCCCTAACTGTTGTAGTAGGGGAATCCATGTGTGGTGGTGTGCCTGTCCGATATCGATGTTTAGCTCATGTGGGAAGTGCATTATGGCAAGTGTTTCCTTGATTTTGGTGTCTACGAGTGTGTGGGTAGTGTGCTTGACTTGTACCTTTTGTATTTTATGGCTATGGTATTTGATGTGTTTAGCAAGACCAGTAGTGGGTTGGGCTTTTTTTTTGCATCTGTTAGGTGGTGTTGGATTCTTTCATTGACAGATCTGATGGACCTGCCAATGTAATGTGCCTTGCACTCGCATTCTGCATCATATATATCTGGGTTATCAAGGTGGGAGAGGAAGTACTGTTTGTGTTTGTTTAGTTTATCAGCTATTTTGGCATTGGGTTTGTGCGCTACTTTGATGTCATAGAGGAGAAGGGATTTGGCTATGCAGTTGGATGTGGTGGGATGGTAGGGGAAGGCAAACCACTTATATTTGCCGTTGGAGGTTGATTGTGGCTGAGTAGGCTGACTGACCTGTATTTCTGTTTGTATGTAGCCATGTTTCAGGGCTATTTCAGTGATGGTGGCTATCTCTTCTCGTAGATTTTCTTCTCTGCAACAGTAGGAGAAGGCTTTTCGATAAAAGTTCAAACACACATTAGCTTTTGTTTGGGGGGGATGGCTGGAAAGAGCGAGTATGTACTGGTTGCCTGCATCTGGTTTTCTATAGACAGTGGTTATGAATTTGTTAAGTGTGAGGCTGATGGTGATGTCCAGGAGGTTGATTTTGTTCTACGTTCTCTTGTTCCAATTATAATAGTCGTGGATGCTATTTTTATAAAATGCCCAGAAAATTTAGCTAAAAATCTGTGTGTGGGGCACTGGGGCACCATACCTGGGTGTTCCAGCAACTAATTAACAAATGAGGTGACTGACATTCAAAATAATTAAAGAATTTTGCACAGCAGTTGCAATATGTTTCTTTGGCTCAGGTATCACAGTGACTTTTCAATGTCTACTCTCCATGGTAACCTGAATTACATTCTATTCGATGTGAAGTCCCATCTGGAAGTCTCTTGGGCTATTCTGGTTATACTGTGAAGACAACACTAGGCTGTCTCCAATTGGGGTAAATGCACAACAAATATAATTGTCCTGGGGCATATGAAATGCAAAACCAATAAGCAGTAGCCTATAAACTAAAAATATAAAATGTGTTAAAAGACATGTCATATATTTACATGACCTCATATACAGTTTCCAACTATATACATAATGTACAAGATATGGTTTCGTTCTTACATTATACACACTCAACTAATTATATGTACATTCATACTCTCAGTCTCACATAATTTCTGACATTTAACTTCACATTGCACAACTCGTTATCTCCTTGAGAAAGTTCTTGCTCAGAAGTTTTCACTTTTGGAGGAACAAATTTTTCAACTTCTGTGCAAGAAGTATGGCCTACTTCTTGGATCACTGGCCCTTTACACTTTTTCAGTTCTTTGTCGTTATTTTCCTTCTCTTGCTTCAGCTTCAAATGCATCTGCCACACAGAGTATGCCCACTATAAGAAATAATGGACATGCACAGTATGATGATAATAGTTCAATTCTTAACAATTTAAATACCTGCAGACAGGGGTAGAAAAGTACAGGTTGCCATGGCACCTGAAAAATTTCATCTTGCGCCTGAACTTTCAAATTTATTTCTAAAAATAAACAGTGCATTCAATTCAAAATTGTAAAGGCCAACAAATATATCTATCTCTGCCACGGTGCAGATCCCAATTTTCCCTTTGTCTCCCTCTCTCTTACCATCACGTGTTCTACCCTGCTCGCCAACCTTCGCCATTGTTGATGATTGTCATTCCATTTCAGGACACACACGTGCACACATCATTGAAAACAAATGAATAGCGCTCCAACTCGCGGTTCACACCGTTCGACAGGGAAGGTAATGTGGCAATATAGCATGACTTAGTGGTTGCTTCTTTTATGCAGTGGATGTTCATTAGCTAGTTAGCAACTAGTGTTGCCAACTGTAAATATGAAGCACTATTTCTGTCACGAAAAGATGGCGAGTTTTGTAAGATTGGAAGCGGCATATTTTTATTTTAAGGATTGGACAGGTTTGACGTTGCGTGTGTGTATGTGAAAGTGCATGCGTTTGGTTAGTGAAGTTAAATTCCATAATGCCTCCAGTACTACTGTTCATATTTCATCACTTTTGAATTGCTCAAAAGAAAAATTATGTGGATGCATGAGCATTTCAACTATTGGCTCGGGCATGTGTTCTTGTAGGAATTGTATAAAGGAAGCTGTTATTTTTGCTGCTTAATGCGATGCATGTTTTTTTTGTTGTTAAAATTGGCATGCTTTGATGGGTGACAAGTTTATAACAAAAGGAAAAGCCACGTGGCTTATCGTCTGGTGGCAATATATGTACTTCTTATTCTTGTTATTGTTGCGGAAGCTGATATCGTTGGTAAATGTACAACAAAGGCAGCAGACTGTCGGTCATCACAGAGAGGCAATAATACTGCTTAAGGAGGAGTGTTTGTGGTCCAGTAGTCGCAGTGTAACACGTTCGCAAGTTACAATGTTCTACAAATTTTCACTTTTTCTGTTACAGAAAGGAAAGTAGATGATTCTTATTGAAATTGACCTCCTGAACATGAATATGTACTTCATTTTCTATGATTGGCTCTTAATTTGAAGTTACGGCATAATTCATGTTACCCATAAGCAATGGATTGGTGCTTATTCTCAAGGAAAGCATAATTCACATTACATAACTGTTCGAGAAGTGAAACAATCCTCTGTGGGCCTTCTGTGGTGCAATCACGCGAGCGAAAAGACTGACTTGCTTGAGTGAGCTTGGCCGTGCAACACACTACGTGTGTGTCTCCTACTATATGGGACAAATAATTTATCTACGATATATCAGACAGTGTATTTATGGTTCTGAATAGCATTATGTATTAGCATTTAGTGTTATAAATATTCAAAATCGATGTACCGTGTTTTTCATCTGGTAGAACTATGCCTAGGTAAAGCAGTTCTCTTAAAATACCAGAATCACATCCTAAGTCGCTTATTATCGCAACATTTGGTCCTCCGGGCCGGATGAATTACGGTTATCGGTAAACGACGGGACTGGTGAGTGCAGTTTAGTGAAGTGAAGTGTTACAGGACAGTGATACAGTTACGCTTAATAGAACAATGCCGTTTTACCACCAATTCAGGCTCGCCGTGTGAGGGGAAATTAGAGCGAGCTAGGAGAATCAATGGACATCATGATCCAGTCGCTGATTCGTTGGATGCAGGGTTGCTAAGAGCAGAGGAATTATCGACGGCTGCAGATTCCGTGTACGTGAGTAAATCCTTTCATTTTCCTTTTCCATATTTCTAACCTTGCCTGAGAAAATGCAGGAAGCAAGTGAAATGCTTGAGAAGCTCGTGAGGCAATGCAGTATAGTACAAGGACAATTATCTTGGCTTCAAAACTATGTGTCCAATTATTACAAGGAAAGTGGTAAACAAAATTGTAGCTAGGCATAAGTAAGTTGGCAGTCTTTGGTCAAAACTAGAAGATGTAATGGACAAGATAGCCGAATTATCAGATGAGCAATCTCACGACGAGAAAAGAGCATCACTTGAGCAAAGTTACTTCACTTCAGAAGCTAAAATGCTTTCGATAATAGAAAAGGACTCAACGAGAAAGAATAACACATGTAAGCCTGAAACTAAACCTCCAATCAAGCTCCCAGATGTAACTTTACCAATGTTTGACGGAAACTACACTCAGTGTTCATTGTTTCAAGATATTTTTGTTGCCCTCATAGAAATAATGAAACATTGTCAGACATACAAAGGTTGCAGTATTTACGCCTTTAGTTAAAGGGTGATGCATTACAAATGATCAAGAATTTGCAACTCATAGGTGCTAATTACAAGGTCGCCTGGGATTTGATTCAGTGCAAGTACAATAATCCAAAGTTAATAGCTGCTGCTTTCATCAATGACATTTTGAATGTAGCTTCAGTCACTAAGGAAAGTGTAACAGAATTAAGAAAGTTCACGACTAGGATTAGGAGTTCTATAGAAGTGTTACAAAACATTCAGGGAAACGGGGACTTAATTGATATTTTTCTCGTTCAGTATCTTTAATCCAAACTGGATAAGTGTACGAGAAGATATTTTGAGAAACAATCGAGCAATACAGAATTCAGTACCATAGAAGAATTGCTTATATTTTTAGAAGATAAGTGTAACTCTCTACAAAAATTTGAAGCAAATGAACCTTCAATATTGACGAAGCAGTTTTCAAGGTCACCAGCTGTTATTAACGTCAGATCAAGACCACCACAAGCATCTAACACTTATTTTACTGCATCGTCCAAGGGCTGCAGGCCTCTCCTTTTCATCCTTTATTCAGATGCCAGTCATTTTTAAAATTGACGAATAAACAACAGAAATATAAATTCCTGCATGAGAACCACATATGCAGTAACTGTTTGCATTTTGCTAATCACTCAGTGCTAAATTGTAAAGCAGGCTCTTGCAGGTACTGTAAGTTGCATCATCACACAAGTTTGCACGAAGACAGGGGTGGTGAACGCCATGTATCCTCCCCTCCCTCAATGGATATCAGATGCGAATGAAGCAAGCAGGGTTTCCTACCCTAAGTCGAAGAGGGAACCACTTTATCGTATTCAGTAAAGAATAAGAACCAAAATGTTCTGCTAACGACTACCTGTGTTCTGAAAAATGACAAGGATGGAAAAGGATGGAAATTACTTGGCTTCCCGAATCTTATTGGACCCAGGGTCTCAAGTAAGCCTCATTAGTATGGATACAGTACAATGTCTTGGATTACGAAGGCAGAGACAAAACACGTTGATACAGGGAATAAGTTCCAACACTGTAAATTCACTTTATGCTGTGAATGTGGAATTAAAATCAAGATTTAATGAATTTACTGTAGAAGCACAATGTTCTGCCTTGAAAAATATTACTGAACGTTTGCCTGCAGAAAAAATGGATACTTCATCATGGGAGATACCTACAGATATTGACCTGGCTAATATTCCTGCTAAGATTGATATTTTAATTTCTGTAAGTATATTTTTCGATAGCCTACTGCCAGAGAAGATGTCAAAACAAAGCCCATATCCTACATTCCTTCTGATAGGAAATTACATATTATGGAGAAAATCTTCAACATGAACCACTGATGATCTAAGAATTGAACACTGTAACCTATGGCTTGACATCTAGCTTATATCTAGCAACTAAATGCTTACAGCAACTAGCGACAGAAGAAATGCACAACTCTCCACAAGCTACTGAAATACTAAAGAGAGATTTTTATATGGATGACTTGCTGTCAGAGCAAAAAGATGAGAATCAAGCCATTAATCTAAGTAATGAACTGTCAGCATTATTATCGGCAGGAGGATTTAAGCTACGAACATGGGCTTCCAATTCTGCAGGAGTAATGGAAACTATACCTTTAGAGCTACGGGAAGTTAAGGATACGATTATGTTTAATGACGGCAGTACAAAAACTCTAGGCTTCAATTGGAATACAACTGCTGACACTCTTTGCATATTAATGGCCAGAAGTTCAGCGCTAGCGCCAGAATGCAATGCTGCGTTGGCTACACTCGCAACGGCAAACAAACAACACCTTACAAATCCCCATCTACGCGGGGAACCAGTCGACGGGTGAAAGAAAGGCATTACAACTTCCCCTCCGTGAGAAATAATAGAGAAAGCAGACACCAATGCTTGTTGTGTATAACCAGTCAAGAAGTGTTTTTTTTTTCCAGAAAATGTTGAAATTATTGCTTTAAATCCTTGTGAGGTTCTATGATTGTCAAAAAAATTTGAAAAACTTGCAAAGAAAAGGCTTAGCAGAGCTTAAAATACTAAAAATAATGAATGTAGTACAAGTCATAGCGAGTTTTTCAGGCTATTTTCCTCAAATCATGCTAAAAATCGACTGTTAACAGAAATAAAAAGAATATATATCCAAGAAACAAAAAGGAGAAAGTATCAGACATTTTTAGATAAAACATTTGCATCGATTGATACAGCATAGCTGAACAAAGCTTATAATTTTGAAATGTGGTAGCACTTTGGTTATCAGTCACTTCCTTATGTGGGGGAAACCATAGTGGCAGATATTAGTTTCAACTGTGATGATCAATTGATACAATAAATTTTTTGCATGTTTAAGCATTACATGGGAGAATTGAATACACTATTAAAATGTCGTTAATTATGGTATAATTAAATCGGAACACTTCAAATGACTCATTTCTCATCATTGGGTTGCTTGCCTATTCGATATAATTCTATTTATGTCTGGTTAGGAGTTCTATACCCATGTAAGTCGTGCTCCTTGATGATCTTCCACAATTTCAGGTTGTTTTTTTTTTAAAAAAAAGGTTGTAGGGTACTGAAGTAAATTTAGTGTACATGTATACTTTCATACAGATGTTTCATACACTTTGTTCATTTTTGACATTTTCAAACCTTTGAATAGACTATTGTTTTGAGCTTTGTGTATGAAACTTAGAAGAGCATTATGTACTTGCACTATAATTTGACAATAGAATTATCAAAATATGATGTATGAGTTAGGGTGGATGGGCAGACAGGGATAAACCATCTATGTAGTGGAGGGGGAATTCTCGTGGTATTCTGCGTTGCCAAGTGTATACCTGACAGCAAAAGTTCGGTGTTATTGTCCTTTTTTTTTTTTTTTTTTTTTTTTCGTATCTGTGATTTTTATACTGAAAGATGATGAGCCTAACGCGAATACACCGGCGAAGTCGGAAGAACAAAAAAGTTGTCGGGCGTGGTATTCCTCTGCGTGTCCAGACTTGTGAATTAGTATGTGCAGTGCGAGATTATTTTGAAAATGAAAGAGATAATAATGGCCCTTTGATTCGGTTTTAAAAAAGTGATGGGGAGAACAGCAGCTGCTCTGGGAATTATCAGAACATCCGTGATGCCCATCGGGAAGGAAAAGTCCCGCTTAATGGAGACAGACACATCATAACATGCTATAGTACCACTGGAGTAAGCAGGATTTTATTTCGGAGGGTTGGAATTGTAAATGTGGATGTTACAAAGCTGCATTTTTTCCCGTGGGGCGGAATAAGTAATAAAACATTTCATAATTATTAGAGTTGAACGGATATCCACCGATACCCTTGTTTGAAAATGACGCATATTAATTAAAAGCTGTTCAAAATATTGACTAATATTAGTGTGTAAGTAAATACTTCCAATTGTGTGTATCAATTTATTAGGGTTGTGCTTTAAACGTAAGAATTACATCAAAATCTGAAAATACTATTACGTAATCACAAAATACACTTTTCCATACAATATTGGTTCAAAATAACGGAAACTTGGAATTATGCATAAATTCAAGGACACCCTGAAAGTGCTTGCTGCATATTTGCAAGCCTCGCGAAAGATTAAAATGTTGGAAAAGTATCGGCCGGTGTCGGTAAATATAATCCAACCGATATCTTCTGATACTGATACCATGGTTAAAAGTGGTTTAAAGACAAAAATGATATTTGGGAGGTTGATTTAAGAGGTTCTTCAGTTACCAATTTGGTTTTCTTGATTATTTTTTTTATACTTTTAGTTGAAACTTTTGAATTTCTCAAAATTTCGGGAGGAAACTGCAGCCCCATGAGTCACCCCTCAACCCAACCACCCATTCTATATCACATAAATTCTGAATTCAACCTAAATTTCAGGATCTTACTAAACATGCTGTAGATACCCTTGTGAGGATATCAGTAAAACACATAATGTTTGTTCACTTCCAATCAATTTACAATTCACTAATTGATATCGCTGTGTAGAGAACAATGAAATTAATATAAACTATAAAGGATGGATAATATTGAGTAATCGGAACTCGACATGCAATTTTAACTGGCGAGCAAAATGAAATATGCCACGACAAGTAACTGGACCCTAAACCTTGATTGCAGTGAGATGTTCATACGAACAGTCTCCACAATACCCTGGAAAGAATTCTAACCCTCCGCAATAATTCCGAGTTTTCAGCTCATCGCCCCCCCCCCCTCCCACCCTCGAGAGAGTTGACCCCCAAAAAGGCCAAGCACGGCGAAGCCGGTTGCCGCGGTGTAGCAAGCGAATGCGTGGGTCTCCGCCTTCCTGCCTCTGCCTGAAATGCGAGCGAGCGAAGGGTGCATGTTGACAGGAAAAGATGTCCTGTACGACTGGACAAAAAAAATCAGACTCTCAGACATTTGGCAACACCACTTTCCCCCCTTTCACACTAGCACAAGTGGAGACGAAAAGTCTGGGGTTCCTCAAGTCCAAACTCTAGCTGGAGCAACTTTACATTGTTTTTCTTTCTTTCAAAACTGATAATATATTTCATTGGTCCGCGATTTTGCAGTAAACCTTTTAAAATAATATTTCATGGATTAGGAGAGGAGTTGTGGTAAAATCACAATCCTTGTATTTATGATAACCACCATAAATGCAAAGCTTTTGAGTTTCAATTTATATAATTGCAAGATATCTTGATGGATTGGTCTCACATTTGAGAATAATTGGGCACCATGTTTAAAGATAGTAGATGACAGACCAGTTTAACATATCTTGGAAGAGTTATAAATTATGCTCATATTTGACTAGGTTACATTTTCGTAGATTAAGAAACACCGGTCTCAGCAATGTTATGGCATCACTTGAGTTTTTAGTTTTTAATAAAAACTCTGTAATGTAGTGTGCTTTAGAAAGGGTGAGAGTAAGTCTCCAATTTTGAGACCAGGATAACTGCAGCAAATTTAGAGGTTTGTAGCTGAAATTAACCGCAACTAGATACACCAGGAGTGATTTTGTTTTGCATTTACATTTGTTCAAAGCATTTCAAGATTGTAGATGAAAAATGGATTTTCCATATGCTGAAGTAGATTCCAAATTCTGATGACACTTTCAAATACCTAAACTACATTTTTGGAGATTAACGAAGGAAACTCTTTTAAGAATTTTAGGGCGTCACTTAAGCTATAGTTTGGCAATAAATGTTTTGAAATATAGTGCATTTTTAGGGAGAATTGGGACCAAATTTGGGGTTACAAATGCTTTGACCATAGGAATTGCGATTTTCATATCAGCCAGATATTTTGAAGGATATATAACGACAAAATCAGCCAGACAATTAAATGTGGCAAACTTGTAATTTTGTATGGCTAATGCACGGAGGAGGTATTTATCTTTGCTTCAAACATCCAGAAAAATTATGGGAAAACACAACTGTAATGAACTGTGAACAAACTGTTATGAAGCAGATTTAAAACACTGTGTTGCATAGTATTTTTAGATTATTTAATAGTCTATGGCAGCTTGTAAGGAAATGTAATAAATGAGGTAAAAAATGTGTTTATAGCTGTAGCATAATTCATTCCAACTTAGGCACAACACTGCATTCACAAAATAATTTGTTTCATAAACTGAAGTTCAGAATGGAATATTCACAAACAGTATTTACTAAGAATGTGCTGCATCTTAAAAAACAATACTTTAACATGATTTCTGGAAAGGCTTCTGAGCTTTCGAGAGCTAATGTCACTCATCTTCAGGGAATGAAGTACAGATATAAGTCAGGGTGACGTTATATGTATTTGGTGTGGGAGGGGTCTGGTGTAGGTGGCAGGCCAATCAGGTGGCATTTCTCCGACGTATGTGCTCCCAGTCGACTATCGCTAACCAGGCTGGGTCCAGTTCGAGTCCCGTGTCCCTGTTGAGGTTGTCCTTCTCCCCGTGTATGGCTATTGCTTCTTTGATGAGACGGTCCCAGTAATTTGATGATCTCGGTGGTTGTGAAGTCAATTCTATGGCCCTCCTGGATTGAATGTTCTGCTAACCCTGATTTTTCTGGATGAAAATTCTGTACGTAGCTGGCATGTTCTTTGCAGCGCTACATAAAGAATTTTCATCCAGAAAAATCAGGGTTAGCAGAACATTCAATCCAGGAGGGCCATAGAATTGACTTCACAACCACCGAGATCATCAAATTACTGGGACCGTCTCATCAAAGAAGCAATAGCCATACACGGGGAAAAGGACAACCTCAACAGGGAGCACGGACGTCGAAGAAACGCCACCGGATTGGCCCGCCACCTACACTGGACCTCTCCCACACCAAATACATATAACGTCACCCTGACTTATCTCTGTACTTCATTCCCTGAAGATGAGAGTGACGTTAGCTCTCGAAAGCTCGGAAGCCTTTCCGGAAATCACTTGGCTGATTGCCCGAGAAAAACCTCTTCAATATTTGCCGCCAGGAAAGCTTCAAGAATTAATACTTTAACATGCTTAAATTTGAGTATCGTTGCAGAAGGAAGAAAGTTACAAACCTGATTGATTAAATTCAGTCTCACTGTAAAAATGCTACAGTTATTGCTTTTTTTTCTGGAAAGAATGTTTCCGGCACTATTCAAGTTGATTTGTTATGTTACTGTGCTCATCATAATAAAATTCAAAATTCTGTTATCTTCATAAACTATGATGCATCCACACACATTTCTCTTGTTTGATTTGGTTTATTTGATTACTCTTTTCCGCCTGATTTGGTTTATTTTAATACTCTTTTCTGCCTGATTTGGTTTATTTTAATACTCTTTTCTGCCAAATTTAGCTAATTGCAAAGATGAGAATGAGTGATGATATGATGAAATTCATGAAGGGACATACAAAGAATACTCATGCCCAGGCTGGGATTCGAACCCAGGACTTCTGGCATTGTAGGAATTTCTCTTGTTAAAATAAAATGTTATTAGTCCTCACCTACAATAAGGTGCCAAATAGGGCCTCCCCGATGGTGCAGTGGTAGCATCGCTGCCTTGTGCTCAAGGGGTCCCAGGTTTGATACCTGGTGGAGGCACATAGTGGTTCAGATCCTACCTTCAACTGTAGGTCCAGTCCCGATTAGCCTTACTGTGCATAAAGTGGAGTTAAAACACCAAATCAACATTCAAATCAATAAGGTGCCACTGTGGAGTACCGTTGTTGACTGCCGGGGGATAAAAGCACTGGTTATAACATATTTTTGCCCCCCCCCCTTTCCATAGTCTGATTGTTGGATGCACCAAAGTATGTTCTTCATCAGAGAATGCAATCCTGAAAATTGATCACAAATCAACAGTATTAACTATTTCACCATCCAGGAAGAGTAGAATCAAAACTGTTGGACAAAATATTTTAGAACAGAATATGTTACCAGAAATGTTAAATAGTTTTTGGTTCAGTCAACTATACCCTGTCCAAACTATCTGCGGAGCAAGGCTGCACTGTAGCATCAGAGAAGGGGAGGAAATTGAGTGGGCACAGTGAAGCAATACACGTTGCTGTGAAGGCTGGTAATGGCAGTCGCTTAACCCCCTCCACGCAATCCAGTTTCCTCTCACGACTTCATTGGTGGAGCCATTTCGCATAACTACTTGCGCAGACTTGTTTTCGTTTGCCTGCTTCAGAGATAACTGGAACAAGGTACAAAGCAATACAAATTGAATGTTATTATGCATTACGACCAGGGGGGAAAATGTATTTAATTTTTAAAATATATATTTTTAAACATAACTTGAAAAACCAATAAAAACCAGTTTTGCCCTGGTTTAATCTGGCTTTATCTGAAAAGAAAAAACACCCGGGTAGGGTTTTTTCGAAAAAACCTGGGCAAAATGCCAACCCTTGAATCTACCCAGTTTCAAGATGTTATTAAAGACTACGTCGCAAATGAGCACTTTGAATGGAAATTCATACTGCCAAGAGCGCCAAATTTCTGTGGACTCTGGGAAGCGGCGATTAAGTCGCTAAAGGGTCATTCCATGTCAAATCAACAAATTTCAGAAAAGTTTCCAGGTCATGTTTTTTTCATCCGAATCAAGTAACCATGACCTGAAGGCTCTGGTCGATCTGACGTGTAATGACCCTAAAACATCATCTACGTAGAGAGATGGGAAGCACCATACTGACATATGAAGAGTTACGTACTTTACTTTGCCAGATTGAAGCCATATTAAACTCAAGACCACTGTGCAGTTTACCCGACGAATCAGATTACCAGATATTAATTCCAGGGCATTTTCTCATTGGCAGACCCATAACAACCTTCCCAGAACCTGACCTTACCCTCATACCTGACAATAGACTCAGCAGATAACAGCTGATGAGAAGATGCATTTGGAAGCAGTGGAACAAGGAATATCTACATTCTCTTCAACAACGCCAGAAGTGGACATGCTCCACCAAGAACTTAGCTACAGGAACAATTGTACTGCTGAAGGAAGACGACGTACCCCCACTACAGTGGAAACTAGCTAAGGTGGAAGCGGTGCATCCTGGGAACGATGGACTAGTGCGTAGTAAGGGTGAAAATGAAAGATGGAGTGTTTAGAAGAAGTGTTGGTAAAATTGTGCTCCTTCCCATAGGTAAAGATGGAGATTAGTTTAATTATGTTCATTCAACTGGGGGGAGTATGTTCGAGAAGTGAAACAATCCTCTGCAAGCCTTCTGCGGTGCATGCACGTGAGCGAAAAGACTGATTTGCTTGAGTGAGCTCAGCTGTGCAATACACTGCGTGCATGTCTCCTACTATATGGGACAAATAATCTATCTATGATATATCAGACAGTTTAATTATGGTTCTGAATACCATTATGTATTAGCATTTAGTGTTATAAATGTTCGAAATCGATGTACCGTGTTTTTCATCTGGTAGAACCATAATGTAATAAATATATTAAGAGTTACCGCAAAAGGAGACAAGGAGGGCACTTACTCCCCCCACCAATATCTGGGAAGAATTAATCAAATTTTGAAATTAAAGCGTGAAAACATAGATGAGACATGCCATGAAAGGCAGATGCAAATTAACTTAATGCTGGTGATGCTTTATGATAATTCTCTTAACTGGGAGAAAGCATAACTCTGTTTCCTCCACTTTAAACACTTCCGTAATCAGCATCCTCATATTAGTAGAGATTGGGTACTCTCATTCCTGTAACAAAACGTGTAGAACAGTGTTATTAGTTCTCAAACCAGTGGTAGTGTCAGTCGTATATCACATGTCGTTGCAGTTCCAGTACCAGTGTGAACGGGCTTATTGTGAGTGAACAGTTAAAATGCCACCAGATCCATTAATGCAACGGAAAAATAATAAATTGTTTAACTTTATTTGAAATCACTATGAAGAAGTCTTCTTTGCATCATTTTGGGTAATTAATTTTAAGCATGTATTAGTCCACATTTTAGGGGCCATATTTAGCAAAGTTTTAGTCCACATGTATGTACATATAAAGCTACTTGTTAGAACATATTAATCCCAGCCCTGGTTATAATGCATGGCATTTAAAACTCAACGTTAGATAGAGCTGAGTTCTCTAATTTCCTTCTTCTACGAACAGTTGTGCCTTTCTTGCACTGTAGCGATTTTTCTATAGAACAGATTAGCAACACTGGTTCTCGCATTCTGCTGTGCCGATCGTGGCAGAGATATGTGTGTTGGCCTATACCCAACAGAAAAGCATCATGAGAGTAAGTATTAATGTTCATACACGTATGAAAATACATACTTTGGCTACAATAAGTGTTGGAAATAATGTCTCTGCATTGCAATGCATTTGCCCACACGTTTCACCATGTACCTCATGACCCAATCAAGCAATCTGGTGTCTATACTCTGGATGGAAACAGTGATGTTAATCTTCAGCTCTTCCAAGTTGTGTGGATTGTTTTTGTATATAAGATCTGGAGATATTGGAGGCCACAGTCCTTTAGAAATGATTCTGTCGCAGTCCCCGCCCCTCCTTTTGTTTCCCCATTTCCTTCCCCTAACTTCCTTGCCTCTTCATTCCACACCAAGCAATGTTACTATACAGCCATCGTGTTACCATTACAAACAAAATAAATGCTTTCTGTTGGGTATTCATCAATGAGCAGAGTGCGGTACAATTTCAAATTGAACACATTGTATATACAGTTGAACCTCAATTTTACGAAACCACAGTTTTACATTTTCCCACATTATACAGTGTTTTTCACGGTCGTGATGCCCATGGAGTGGCGGTGGCATTTGCCAGCAAACTGGATGCAACATCCTCGTAACTGGAACTAGCTATGTAATGAAATAAGCTCGTACAATTACAATTAAAATGAGTTGGACAGTTGGAAATGTTGTCTTACTGCATTCATACATTTACGGCATCTTTTTAGAAATGTTCACTAACACGCATCAGTTCTTCTTCCAAAATTGCTTCAGAATCTCCGATCATGTTTTCTTTCAATTCTTCTAATGTATGGCTTCAGGTTTAAAAGCTTAATAGCTTGCCATACAGATGTCATGGGAATGTCTGTTTCTTGTGCAAGCTGCCGGATGGATTTTTGAGGAGTATGTTCCAATTGTGCTCCAATGTCGTCTAGTTTTTTCTTAGTAAGCACACACCATTTCACCCTTTGCTTCTTATCAAGAACAGACCCTGTTTTCCTAAATTTGTTCACAAGTTTTCAAACACTATCTCTGTGTGGAACGGAACATCTGGGAATTCTGCTGCAAAATGCCTTCTAACTTCCCTACGAGAATTCGTAATGACGCAAGAGTTGTACATAAAAAATTGTTGATTTAAATTGTACATATGGCGTGGCATTATTAGACTGCAGGAAAGCAACAGTAATACTAAAACAAAACAATCTAAAACACTTGTTAATACCTTAACACTTCACAAACACATGCAAACTGGACACCAGCTATCTGGATACTGAAGCACTGGCAAGTCAGTGTACAGCTGTGGGTCTAAATGCAGGCAGATGCTAGCTGCTACTCCACGGCCAACTCAATCATAAAAAGCACTGTACATTCAATTTTCATGGTCCCAACATAGCAAAACATAATGAAATTTTCCTCGATTTTACATTTTCCCACATTTTAATTTTTTTGAGCTTTGTCTCCTGAAAAACATTAAATCAAGGTTCCACTGTATACAGGGTGTCATTAAAATGGTGCTCGGGGACCACAGGAATGTATAGGGGATACAAAAACCAAACAGCTTTTCTCGGTAACATTTTAATCATTGGTGCGTCGTTTCGGTGTTTCAAACGTTCAAAAAAGCCTGTTTTGCCGCCTGTATGATGGCAACCTAACACAACATTAAAACGCCTCGGTGGCACTGCATCCTATTGTGCAATGGTATGTGCCAGTGTTGCAAGGAACATACATATTTTGTGAAAAATGTCATAATACCAATCACATTATGTGCTGTAAAACATAACGGAAAATGAGTCCAGCAACCCAAAGGGAAATAAAGCAACGACATGAAAATGGATGGAAAAACAAATAACGTATGGAAAAGGAAGTGGTGGAAACTTTGGCAGAAGGGAAAAGAACAAAACTTAGACTCAAATGTGTCAAAGGTCGGAACCAGAAATTGCTGCAGGAGTAATTACTATGAAGTAAACTTTGTAAAGTCATTTACAAATTATCATGTGCCTGTGAAATATTTATTATATTTGAACAAATCATTACTTTATTACTGATACCCTTCACGTTTATGTGTAAATTAACAGAAAATTACGTAACAGAAATTTAAGCAACAAATAATTGTTTTCAATTTACATAAAAACAATAAGTGAAAATCAAGGTTGACAAAATAGAGAAATTTTAGTCATAGTTTCTGATTCATCACTTAAAAATGGATATGGTACAGATAATGGTGTCATGACATTTCTTTTGGAAGGGCGGGGGAGGGAGGGGGTTCATTTAGTTTCTTAAATATAATTACCACATCAAAGCTGTTTTCATGGCACTAAATAAAATCGATCTTTACAAGTTGATGGGGTGGCTGAAGAGACTTTCATACATTATTATGTTCGAATTATAGTGCATGTAGTTTTACCTTGATTAGGCTATTTTCTCATAAATAGAATACAAAGGTAGGCACTATAAAATTACGCTGTCTCAATCAAGAACAAGTTCAAATATTTGAGCTTATAGTGCTTCTGTATTTGCCTGCAAGCCTAAGCCTTAGCTAGATCTGCAATCAGATGAGAAAGAATGGATACATTGCATCAGGCTGTAAACAGCCTACACACATTGATAAACCTACATAACATACTGTGAGGAAGCAAATGAAGATGGCAGCTCCCAACATGGCATTCAGGGCCTAAGTATTAGTAATCAACTTTAGAAATCAAATAAGGAAGTAAGTAGTCAGTTGGACAAGAAAGTTGATGCTAGGTCCTTTTACAACCTTGCACTTTCAATTTTTCCCAAGGGGCTTTTTTACACCCCTTGTTTTAATTTTTAAGTAAGAATTTTAGATAAGGGGATATTTCCTTGTATATACTATATACTGAAGAGTGCAAAATGACCTAATGTGCCAACCCACCCAACAATTTTAATTCAATCAATCCTTGGTCTTTAAAAGAACCTGAGTTTGATTTTGGATACAGAAATGTGATTTTGGTGCATGCATGGTTAGTATTTGCTATTATGAGGCCAAACATGAATATGGACTTAATCTTTAGAAACTCTCTATGTAGTCTCATGTCAGAATATATATAATGCACACATGCACTACATAATACAGCATGTTCTGCTTAGAGGGCTTGAAAAATAATTGATAATTATGGTTTATTAGTACACTTTTTTTCATACCTTGATGTAGAAACTCTCCTAGTTTAGGAAAATGATCAATGCAACTTGATGTGCGCACCTTGAGTTGCCCTGCAGACAAATCTTAATAGTATTTAAGCTTCTGTCAAGTGTTCTGTAGCATCTGTGCAGTGACTATAGCAGCTGCATTTGTAATGCGTTGCCTCAGGTCTTGTAAAGTGTGAACTCTCTCTTGGTACACACCACACGTAGCAGATTTATCTCCTGCCAGCCAAAGCACGCACTCAGCCTTTTCCTGTAGCATCTTACCCATCGCGTTGCATGTCTGTTGCTCTACTGAATAGTGTCAGGTTTGTTCCCGCATTACAAATCGGTGTGCATGCGCAAGCACACGTATTCACTATTGGTGTGTAAACTCTGAGAGTCTTTGTATCTTGTAAAATGAAAATCGTAACAATATCTTCCTCTGTTTTTGAACGGTGAGCATTTATTTCTCGATCCCTCTAAGTGGAACTCACTGTATACTTGTGATTGCATTCTGAATGTTAGCCCCCCCCCCTCCCCACCGAGTACTCTGGAAATAAAGCAAGTATTTATAATGAAAGCAATTTGCATAAAAAAAAGCAACATGGTGAGTGATGAACTCATGATCTGAAGGTGCCAAGTTCGAGTCCTGGCTTGACAATGGAAATTCCTTTGTGGGCGTTTATTCAATGATTTAATCCAATTATATTTAGTTTGTTACTTTTCTGCCACTTTTGGCTAATCATGAAGACAGGGATGAGTGATATAATGAAGTAACACTCAGAAAGAACACCTGTACCCATGCCGGGATTCAAACCCAGGACCCCCTGACACCGTAGCATGTTGTGCTAACCACTCTGCTATGGGGGTCAGTATATTTTTTAAAAATATGCTTGGAGAGAGTATTTTGCAGGTGCAGGATTTACTTACAAAATCTACCCAATAATATTTAAAAATGATTAAGAGAACAAGCAACATTCTTGTCTGAACTGAAGAGAAAATCTACCTTTAAATCTTCCTCCCACAACTCCTGTTCAGCAGGGTTCAGGTGTACAGCACGGCTGAAACTCTTCACAGCCAACTGAACTTCTCCCAAGGCCATCTGGGAACGGCCTAAGGTCTGGTATGCTGGCCACCATGTAGGACAACATTTTATAGCCAATTCTGCAAAATTAACAGCTTCAAATGCCTCATTAAGCTGCAAATAGAAAACAAGAAGATATGGGGATATTGGACTGGAGCTTAAATGTGAATTAATAATAACAAAACCCATTAGCGAAATCAAGACGATCTAGTATTTTAATTTTTGCAGAATAAGCTAGAGTAGCCCAAATTCAATTTTTCTTTTTTGAAGGTGAGGTTCAGCCATTGGCTGTTCTCCTACCTAACTCAATTTATATATTTAACTCCTGTACATTTTAAAAAAGAAGAAAAACGGTTACAAAAAAGAACAAAGACAAAATAAAAATGAAGAATGCACACACAAATAAAGAAAATAGAAAGACACACATTTACATACACACACATACACATACATACTAGACAATTCTGAGTAGGAGATTCACACAAGGATATTGAAATTAATACACATAATTATGCTAGTTTTCTTAGGTAAGATAGAACAATGCATAGGTAAATATTACAACATTGTTAAAGATTTGTCAAGGATTGGCAAGGCTCATATGCAGTTTAAGATGTAGTGTGTAGTATATTTTGCTCATTTAACAGTAGATTCTTTAGCTCATTCTTAAATTTGTTAGGATTTACATTTTTGACACTGATTTGAAAATTTCCAGTGAATATTTGTAGAGTGCAAGTTTCACTGTTTCCCTTGTTCCATAGTTGTGTATTTCCCATCTGTTTTTTTTCTCAAATAAGTTTTCATGGATTTCTTTATGCAAAAGATTCTGTACAAAACAGCAGAAATGAAGTTGCAGAGTTATTACTGAGCAGAACAAACTTTATTCTAAAACGAACTGCACTAACTGCTATAAGTAAAAGTCATTCACTTTTAAGATGAGGAGACTGTCTTGGGATATGAGCCACGTTACTTCCGGATATGCTTCCAATATCTAAGGTTACTCTCATCTTCAGGGATTGAAGTCAATTTTTAAATTTGAAGAAATGACTTCAATCTCTGAAGATGAGAGTGACATTAGCTCTTGAGATTTCAGAAGCATATCCGTAACTGACCTGGTTGATATCTTGAGAGAATCTCTGCATCATTCACCACTAGAAAAATTCAAGAAATAATTTTAAGTTATTTGAACAGTGTGTATAGTATCACCTAATATTTAGGATTAACTTAGATTGTATATCATCTAAATGATATAGTCCTAACTACATCATTGAAATGACATACATTCGTCATCATGTTTCTAGTTAAGACTTACCTTTTTAAGGGTTTCTACATTGTTGTCATTCTGAACTAACCCTTGTTCATCAAGCAGACTAATACATATTCAACTTAAAAAATAAGTATATTGTATGCTATATTGACGTAAATCAATAGGCTGGATTTTTAGGCACTAAATACTACACATACAGGCATGCAAAGACCCACACCATGGCCATGCGATCTAAGGCATCATACTTTGGGCTCTGGCGACAGGACTTGCCCAGGTTCGAGTCTTCTGGGGAAAGCGTAACAACTTTTCTCTTGAGATTTCGGCCTGTGTATGGGACCGATGGCCACCCACTATTGTGAGGAAATTGGGGAGCTACGAACGAGTAGTTGACCCGGTCATGGAAACCTACTACAACGACTGGAGGTTCGTCGTGCTGACCACACATCACCCTGTGGTTGTATGGTCTCCCACCTCAGTACGTGGGATTGAGGCTGGCAATCAGTAGGTAGGCCCTGGTCCTCACAGGCTATTGAGCCACAGGTTATTTTTTCTTTTTACAGACATGCAATAAGGCACTGATATTCTGCAATTTTGCCATTTTGACACACTGATATTAACATTATTACTCATTATGTAATGACTGTAGAGTAGAGTTCCCAGACATCTCGTAAAATACAGGGCCATTCCATTTTTCACTAAACTGTCCCAATGTCCAGACAAAATTCCTAGGGACAGGTTTTTGGCCCGTCTTTCAATGTTTGAAAGTGTTAAGTAAACTTTGCCTGATTCTAGGAACTCATCTGTATAATATTATCCTCTGTGTAATTCTATAGATACAAGAAGTCCTAGGATCACTGCAGGGTATTTTGAATTCTGAATACATGGTTATTGGACGTAATGTATCTGCTCAGATAATTAGTTAATTCTGTTACGTTAGCCATTCTAGGTGATGAATAACATGATTAAGTCTATCTATAGAATGTTTTTGATGAACATTTTTTGTTCCTTTTATAACACTTTGTTTTGCTTATTTTGAAAAATAAATATTCTGCATATTTCTCTGAAATATAGTAACCCTAGTGCAGTAGTATGTGTAAAATCTAAAGATTCATCAGGCACACATATATACAAACAAATATATATATAATGTGAAAGCCCATATAAATCTCGAAGATGTCCTATTGCTGGCTCCCCGATACTGTAAGCTACACTATATAATTAACGATTTTATGTCGTGTAAATTTTTTTGGGGTGCAAAAGCTGAGTAAAAGAGTTTATTTATAGAATCATCACTATTCATCCACTAGTTATACCTTGAGGAATACAATGTAAGTATGCAATTTATTACTGTACCTGCAAATGAACTTGAGCTATCATTTCGTAAATGGTCTTATCATTGGAATTAAATAGCAGTGCCTCCTCTAAGTGACCTATAGCTTCCCTCAATCTACCAGCTTCAACCAGAATGCAACCCTCTGTCTTCAGACGATTACTTTTGATCAGATTGTCTTCCAGTTGATTGACCTATAATTAAAAAAATAACTTATGGGTACTTGTTTACTATCCTTCGGACACATTTATTTATTTTTACAGAAAAAACTACTTACCGTAATAAGTTCCTGTAGCATTGTCGAACATCGGGAAGGTGTTTTGTGTGATGTGGGAATGTTTCATAGCTGAAATTCATGTTGTTTGTTGAAAATTAATTCTCCGATGGAGAATAGCTAGCCCCACGAACCATTGGCACGTGGATAGGTTAGTTCTGTTAGGTTAGGAAACATAGTTAAAATTTGGTGTCGTGTTAGTATCAGGATCTAGAAATTGGAAATAATTGCGAACCATTGGCGCGTGGTTAGGTTAGTTCGTCTCAGGCAAGCGAAAAGGCCTATCAGAAATACTTACTGGTAATGTGAAAAACTGCAATTAATGGTACTACTTTACTATAACTGAGACACCTAGGAATCATTTCTTTCGCACTTTTTTAAATTGCTAACGTACTATTCTGCATTCCGGAACACTTATTTAGGTGAAATAATTGAATTTGTTAGGAAAGTAATGTATATTTCTTACATTTACGAGTACTTACTGTTCTTGTTTATTTCCACACACAACATGGCGATAGCTTATCGTTGATCGTTCCTTGAGCCAGAAAAACCATTGACGTTAGCCCAAAAATTCACGATAGCCCCACAAACCATCACGGGGACGAGGTATGCCTACTAGGTTAGGTTAGGCCTGTTAGGTTTGGTTCCATTAGCACTCCTTTCGTTCAATTTAGCATATACGGACAATACGAGAGCGTATTGTGCTCTCATGCAGGAAGCAAATAGTGGCAGCAGCAATAGCGCGTCGGAAATAGATTTTCGTACAAAACCACATGCATTCGCATTAAAATGAATCAAAATTACATTCCCGAACATCAACAACGCTACAGAAAATGATTTGCGTAAGTACTTTCTCCTGTAAATTTGAAGAAATCTGTCTCAGGTATAGTAAAGTGTTACCCAATTAATTTCATCAAAACAACGTTGATACACCTTCAGGAATGTTCCGCGAAGCAGATACGTAAGTACGAATGTCAAAAATTGAAGAAATTAAGTAGTTATAGGTGTCCGAAGAATAGTAAACAATTACCAACTTACGATATGCGGTTATCAGATATTGTAAAGTGAAATAATGGAGAGCACAATCAATTAGTGAAAGATCCATTTTTTTAATATTTGCACTACAGCCATGCAAAAGATGTAAAAATTGCATTTGTACCATGATGAAATCGCAATAAAACAAAAGGAACTTGGGCCACTACCCGATTCAACGGACTCACTAATGTAGAGAGTCTAGTGCAAGGGGATATTTAAGTGAGAACATTTTTCAGAACTTGCTTTAATCGCTTTTGTCAACTATAAGTTAAATATATATTTGAATTTATAAGTACCTTCCTTCTTTTTGCTGCTGTTAACCAGTCCACATCGTCATCATTCACTTCATTATCACTATCATTAAAGTTAAACACTGCTGATAGTTTATTTTTCTTCACATTTTCACCAATTTTCTTTTTCCAACCGAAACTCGTTTTAAGATCCGCCATGTTGTAATATAATTCCAGGGTTCTTGTGATAATATCTTAAGTTTACCTTCTTCTACATATAACTACGTTTTATGTATACGTTATTCGTATACATTTGTATATAAACAATATTATTACTATTTGTTAGTCCAAGGCCATGCGTATTTTGGATGCGCTGCGCTACTGTTACATTTTTCAGGGTTGCCAATGCATGACTTTAAGGGTGTAGGAATGTGAGGGATAGAAAATTTTTCGGAGCGAATTTACAATATAGAGAAAGTCTCCAATTTTGTTAATTTTCGGTATAGTAACTAATTTTGACCTCCTAATCACGAATCTGTTGAAAGAAACCGGGGGTCACGTCTGAAAATTTGAAAAAAAGCCGATTGAATTTTTTATATATATAGGTGTATATGCGTAGTTTTACGAACAAAAATGTAATTTCCTGTCATTGTGTCCAACCACGCCGTTGTTTTACAAGAAAATGATTTATGATGTTCAATTCTAGTACGATCCCTATTTATTCGATGAATGTAGGGGTGAAATGAGTGCTAATGGAACCTAACCTAACAGGCCTAACCTAACCTCGTGTGAATGGTTCGTGGGGCTACCCGTGGATGGTTTTTGGGGCTACCCATGGATGGTTTTTGGTGCTAACGAACAATTTTTCATCAAAATGTACAATTTCAAGACGTGACCCCCGGTTTTTTACAACAGATTAGTGATTAGGAGGCCAAAATTAGTTAGTATACCGAAAATTAACGAAATTGGAGACTTTCTCTATATTGTACATTCTAGCCAATTTTTCTAGTCTGGACACTTGGGCCGTGTCCAAAAGTTGCACCTTTCGGTGAAAGGTGCAAGACCGTACTTGAAGCGAGCATCCTCCGAGAACGGTCTTGCAGTGCGGTCTTGAAGTCATGGACTGGAAGTGAATGTCCTTCGAATTGCACTTTGACTGTAGCGCCAAATACGATCAGTAGATAAAACTGAGGCCACGTTCTTTTCCCCGCGTTTTAAACACTTGTTTTCATATAAATCACTAGGGGTCTGCGGGATCCAGAAAAGTCGGGAGCGGGATCGAGAAAAAATTTCCCCCGATCCCGACTTTTGGGATTCCGAACAGTCGGGATATACCGAATGGTCATTTTAAAAAGTCGCAAATTCTCGATGTTTTCTGCATTGCAAGTGTCTGGAATTTATCGGAAGTAGTTAGTTGTTTTTATTTCAGAAATGCAGAAACAATCACTTAAGGCATGCTTAAGGTAAGAATGGCGTTTAGAATGCGAGATTTCCGGAGCGTCGGGAAATTTCGAAGATATCCCGTCCCGAAAATTTCCCAACTTTGTCGGGATATTGCTAATTTTTCCCGTCCCGAATGCCGGGATCTAAAACATTTCCCGTCTCAAATCGGTCCCGATTGGTCCCGATCAAAAAAATTCTGTCCCGCACACTTATAGCATTTTCAAATGTTCTACATAGATTTTGATACATTTCCTCCCATTAGAAATACTTCAACCAACAACTTGCTGTGCTATAATGTATATTTAACCTGTGTTGCTGGCTTTCTACCTCCTTGATTTCAAACAAATGAACGAGTGCCGAGTGCACAAATCACGTGATCTAGTCTGCAACGAACCATGCTCTGAGGCAGTGGCGGCTCGTGGTCTAACGTTATGGCTGTGCACTTCAGACTCGTGGCCAAAAGAAGTGTTATCAACCCAAGTTATGATCACCTATCACTGAAGATGAGGCTATGAGAGAGTTTTATTTTATGAAAAATATATAAAAAAAATAATATATATAAATTGGAAATACTTCGGTGAATTTTCCGAATTTATTTCATGAAAATATAAAAAATATATTAATATATATAAATCGGAAATACTTCGGTGAATTTTCCGTCGATCGCGAAAAGAGTGATGTTATTGGGTATAGATAACACTGATAAACAATGAAATATTCCTTTAAATAAAACTAAGTGGTCTTTATGTAATCAGATGTGCTGATAACGAATATCGCATCCGTTTTCCTGTATCACTTAAATTTTTTGCAGAACACCCACATTTTATAGTTTTATGGTTTCAGGTCTCCGCACCCTGCTCCGCATCCGGCTTAACGTTTGGTTCCTAGCAAATGGATAAGATCCTTTTAGCGACCTTGTGTGTTCATGACTGGCACTTAATATTTCGTGGAGGAAACATCTGTCAGTAGAGTAATTTACTGTTTCTCTGTTAAAATTTGTTCTTTTGTGGGTTAGTCGAGTCTTAACTTCCTTTCCGATAACTTCGCGAGTAGCCTTCGTGAGTAGCCGTATTTTATATTTGTGTATGATCGTGAAATTGTGAATGTAATATTGTGTATAGTGAAGTGAAGTGTAAGTTGTATTTTAACAAAACGATCAGAGCATTCATAATTGTTTTTTTAAATAAATATATTATAACTCAATTAATGAGTTCGCCATGTCACGCAAATGTGTGAATAACCCGAACTTGTTTGTTATGTTTGCGAGGAATTTACTCCGAAGTCACAGAGAAATACTATCACTCCTATAGTGAAGAAAGCATATGAGTGGTATTTTGGAAGTAAAGTAGACGAGGGAAAAAGCTGGGCACCACGTAAAATTTGTTGTAATTGTTCACGAACTTCACGTGGTTGGCACTCACAAATCAATGCAATCGGAAACCCTGTAATATGGACAGAACAGAAAGATCATACTACGGATTGTTATTTCTGTTTAACAAGCATAGTGGGATATTGTTCTAAATCAAAAAATTCTATATTATATCCTGATGTTCCTTCAGCCAAGAAACCTATGAGTCATGATTTTATACCAATTCCTAAGCCTCCTAAAGAATGGACAGTGGATGAAACAGCACCAAGCAGTGGTTCTCCAGATGACGAACCTGGACCCTCATATTCAAACACCGATCCAAATTTTTCTGATCCAAATATACCTCACTTTATTTCCCAAATGATCTAATCAGAGACCTCAACCTTTCTAAAGTTCAAGCGGAATTATTAGGTTCTCATCTCCGAGGGTGGAATTTATTACAAGATGGTGTTAAGGTGTCATATCGGAAACGCCAACAATCACTGTTAGTAATGAGTTAACTTTCTGCAATGATGTAGAAGGCCTTCTTCAAGAACTTGGAAGGAGTCACAACCCAAACGAGTGGAGACTATTTTTAGATTCATCTAAGAATAGTTTTGAAGTAGTATTATTGCATAATGGGAATATATACCCATCAGTACCCCTTGCCTATTCTTCCACCGTAAAGGAAACATATGAAAATATGGATACAATAATAAAAGTGATAAATTATGAAAAATATGGTTGGCAGATATGCGGAGACCTCAAAATGATTGGTGTACTGTTAGGCATGCAGTCTGGGTTCACAAAATTTTGTTGCTTTCTTTGCGAATTGGACAGCCGGGCAAAAAGATAAACATTACAACATTGTGGATTGGCCCATACGAAAAAACTTAATTCCTGGAGAGACGAGTGTTAGGAATCACCCTCTACTTGAGAAAGACAAGATTTTGTTACCACCGTTGCATATAAAGTTAGGGCTGATGAAAATTTTTGTTAAGGCTTTGGATAAACAGTTTTTTTTTGTTTTGAGTTGGTGTTTTAAGTCCACTTTATGCACAGTAAGGCTAATCGGGACTGGACCTACGGTTGAAAGTGGGATCCGAACCACTGTGCCATGTGCCTCCACCATGTATCGAACCCGGAACCCCTTGACTACAAGGCGACGACGCTACCACTGCGCCATCGGGGAGGCCCTTGGATAAACAGGGTGAGGGTTTTGGGTACTTGAGAAAAACATTTCCTAAACTCAGTGATAGTAAATTAAAAGATGGCATATTTATTGGGCCGCAAATCCATGAGATCATTCATGATGACAACTTTGTTAGCATTCAGACAAGTATGCTGTAATTTTCTTGGAAATGTGAAAGCTGACAACTACAAGGAACATGTTAAGAACTTGTTGAAGTGTTATCAACGCATGGGGTGCAATATGTCCTTGAAAATTCACTTTTTACATTCGCATTTGGACTTTTTCCCCCCTAACTTGGGCGCGGTTAGTGAAGAATGCGGCGAGAGATTTCACCAGGATATTTCTGTCATTGAGAAACGATATGCAGAAAAATCGGTACAGAACATGTTAGCAGACTACGCTTGGAACCTCAAGGAAGAGGTTTCTGGTGTCAGTTACAAACGCCAGAGTTCAAAAAAGAAATTCTTAAAATGTGAGTAAAAATGTGTTTTTTTCCATTTTTTTTGCATGAAATTTCTTCATTGAGCAGTCAAAATCGGTCCTATATATATATTTTTAATTTTTTTATATTTCATAGTTATTCACTTCAATATGAGCAAACAAACAAAAATAATAATTTCGATGTATTATTGCAAAGGGAATTAAATTTTTATTAAAAACAAAAAAAAATGAAAATCCAGGGAAAACGATAGGCGATACAGCATTTATATTTACAGATTTGGATTCAGCGGGGTCGAATTATAAATAATCACATATTTTCGTTCAAAGGAGGGAAAAAAAGTTTGAATTTGTTCATCAGTGTAATCAACATTCGATAACCTGACAAAATCACTCACTATAAATATAGAAATTCCGACCTACAATTTTCAATATTATTATCGATTTTCAAAATATTTGGTAAAAATTTTCTCCTTCGCTCCACTGATAATAGTGAACAAGAATAATAACATTTGCATTCATCAAACAAGCAGGGCCAGGCGATTATGCGGGGCGCCGACCTCGTAGGGCCGCAAAACCGAGGATCATCCTTGATTAGAGGCAAATCTTAACCGTGGCTATTTGTTTCTTTGTTTCAATTTATTTTTAGCTTAACTTTATGCACAGAAAAGCAAGTAGAGACGACCTACAGTTTAACTTGGGATCGGAACCACTATGTGCCTTCACCGTGTCCGTGGCTATTTGTTTTAAAAAGAGTTGGATTTATTGTTGACAAGAATTAATTGAAGTTACTGTTGAATAAGTATATTGCAAAATCATGAAGTAATTTAAGCTAAGAGATTTTTGTTGTTTTGATGTCATTATGTAGGTATTAATTAAACATATACCTACAATAAACGTGTTCTTCAACGGTATTAAAGTATTTTAAAAATATGGCTATTATTTTTCGTCATGAAAACCGTTAATATATAACATGGTTATGATGTATACTGGAGGAAGGTGGAAAGTAGGGGGAGCCAAAATTCCATCTCGCCCGGGTGAAAATTTTTATCTCCAGCCAATCCTGCAAACACGGTAGCCGATCCAACGACCACATGCAGAAAATGAGTTGTAATCTATCTAGCAGTAGTTTACTTTTAATGACCGACAGAAGAAAGCGAAATCAAGAGAATAATAAATATTATACAAAATAACAGTACTCACTCAGTCCACTCCACTCCACACTGCCTTGCTTCGTACTTCAAACTTTTCCTTTCTCTTCCGGCGTATCCGTATTATTACTGCAGTCGCTGCACGCTTTGTGGCTAACTTCCTTCCAAGAATTCAACAACGTTAAATATTACGTCTCTACTTTCGCTATGTACAGTCATGGACACTGCCGGCTTGTAACGATTCCATTGAAAGTTAATGTATTCATTACAAGCCGGCAGTGTCCGTGACTGTACAGTTTTCCCTTTCATTATGAGAGCAAGCACTTTCCACTGAAACAGGAACGAGCAGTGTTTCTTTCAGAAAATTTGCTCATGGAGCATTCCAAAGAACCGGGAGGGTGTTGTGAATCTCATCTGCGAAATACAACATATGTGCGTTTAACATTGAGAATTAATTACAAGTGGTCGTTCGTGGTTCGTTAATGAACTTGACGCTGAGCGTTGCAGGTGGGAAATGACGTACAGTAACAAAAATAAAGTAGGTTGCGGTGACCTAAGTATACTTAATAATTCAATGTGGAAAGACATAGATTTTTCTTTTCATTTGCCCCTGTTTCTTTTTATTAGTCTGTTGTCTAACATTTACAAATATTATCTTGTGCAATTAGCATTACAATAGTAAATAGTAAATTACAAAACATCACCTACATTTACATTTTATCATCCAGAACAAATTCCACAATGGTGAACCAGAAGAAATATTACAATTATTAAATTCAATAGAACACATCATGCAAAGCTTAAGATGGCATGAAAAATTTGCGAGCTTTCTTCGTGGCATATAAATCTACTGTTTTCTCCAGAAAATCATCAGTTGGAATCTTAGGTCCTTCAAATATCATGCAATGCATTAAAGTTCCTGGTAGCATTCTACTTCTTGTCCTAACTAGTATCCTATTCATAGCACTGAAAGACCTTTCTCGCCGGCTGTCGTTACGGGAATGGCTAGGACTTCACAGAGTTTTTTCAACTCGCAATATCCCACGTCAACTTCTAAGATTTTCAACAATGGATTGTCAGCTTCAGTATATATTTCATTTTCACGCATCGACTTGACAAAAAATTGTAGAACTTGAGGTCAGCAAGAACGCCTTCCGCCATGGGAAAATTAGCACAAAACCTTTAGACTTCGGTGTCTTGCAAGTCTACTCTCTACTACTGACTGAAAGGTTTCAAATTGACTTGCGAATCTCATGGTATCAACAGATTGACCGTTGAACCTGTTTTCCATTTCTTCAATTACACTTTCCGCGTATTCCTTCATCACACAGAAAGTTTTCCTAGGATCTTCATCAGCAACCTGGTGCGCTTCAGATCCGATATTCTTCAGTTCGGTCCGAATACTTTTTTGCAGATCACTGTTGATGTTTTCACACTGATTGCAATACCCTGCAAATGCAATTTGGTAAAACAAATTAGAGGGATGACTTTGGCGAGACTCAAATCCTTCTTTTGCAAAGCGTTGCTGAGGATAGAAAGTGCATCACATTGCAGGTAATAATGAAACTTTTATTTCTGATATCCAACAAGATGCCTCCTGCCAGTGATACAAGATCCGCCCCTTCATTGTGGATATGCTCACAAGCCATTAAAATTGACTTCAAGCTTCTGGAGTCAGGGTTCAGTATTTTGTAGTTGACTTCAATACATTCTGGAATGTTGATAACTGGGTCATTGATTATTGCCTGAGTGCAAAATATTTTCCTTTTTAGGCGACTTGCTAAACAGCTTGTAAAACATGAAAAAATCTTTTTTTTACCTTTTGTTTTTTATTCCTGCAGGATGCTGCTGCAAGGGACAAAATGTGCGCTCTACAATGCATATAGCCTTTGTGAGCCTTTTCATAAAGCTTCTTTCTCAAACCTCCAACATTTCCAGCCATATTTGAGACACCATCAAAGCCGAAAGCAACAACATCATCGTATGTTAAATCAAGAGCAGCAAGCTCTTCGGCAATAGTATTTGCAATAGTTTCTGCCCTTCCATTAGGAATTTTGACTATTGACAAAAATGGGCACATTTTTATTCTTGTAACTAATCATAAAGATTGAAAACGTAGGACCATCCAATAAAATGAAAGACGTAGGATTCTAATGTTTATTTTTTTTTTACCATCTTTCCACATAGAGCCCGAATGCCATTTTGTTCTATTGCAGGTACACACTTCCAACGTATCGAAAAGGCACGCCATAATCAGGCAGCCAAAAATATTCCCCCAAAACCCACCATTTAGAGAAAACCTATGGTCTATGGTGGGCAGGCGCGTGCTCAGGATTTTCGTAAGGAGGGGGGGTTATGAATCCACACATTTTCTAGTTCACAGGTTATCTTTATCTGGAAATAATATGCACTTCTTATTAATATGACTTAAATTTTAGTTTTAAAAGCTAATTTGATAAAAATAATTATTGTAATAAATTTGATAATTAATAAACTTTGGTTTTACCTCAATGAACGCAATGAATGTATTTGCTATGGATGCTTCATGTTTTTATTTTTTAAGTCACACTTGTGATAATTTGAGAAGAAAAGCATCGTACAAAAGCACCTGCTTGAATATTTTCAATTACGGTATTAATATTTTATATTTAATTGCTCAAATACCATTAGAAAACAAGAAAATATGTACACTCAACGTTGTAACAACATTAAAGAGATTAAGACTACTTGATGTCTTAAAGACTGTAATAAATAAGGTACCACAGTTCAACAATTTAAATTCTGAAATTTAGGCGTCGAGGTTTCTGTGTGTGTTCTGACAATATGTCGTCACAAGTAACTTTTAAATCCCGGTGAATGTTTAGAGCAGCTAACCAATTTAATCTTTCTTCGCAAATGGAATTTCGAAGATAGGTCTTCAATTGCCTCAACGTTGAGAATAATCTCTCATTTGATGCTGTTGTTACCGGGATTGTACATAATATGCGCAAAAGTGTGTTTACACAGGGAAATATTACTTCACTGCACATATCAATTGCTTCAAGAGCATTTACTGGACGTGTTTGCATTGCTGCAAGATGATGATACCACAGTTTCATTTCACTTGTAGCGGTCATCTCATTACACTGCAATACGGAGCCTTACATTTTTACCAAATGTTTCATCTAATTAATACTCTTCTCAATTTCCTGACATTCCACAGAGTTAGGAAGCAAACACTTGAAATTACTCAGTAACTCTATTTGTCCAACAAGACGTTCATGCAACTGAAGCAGGAAGGAGTCAAGAAATGAAAATTGCAGACCTGAAATAATCTTCTGGTGAATCTGCAGGCTCATAGTGGTTCGGATCCCACTTTAAACTTTAGGTCCAGTCCCGATAACCTTACTGTGCATAAAGTGGACTTAAAACACCAATTCAATCAAACAACATTGTACTTGTCGTGGAGATGATTTTGATAAATATTGTGTACATTTTTGGTATTTTATTATTATTTTTATTGATCAAAACATTTGTTTGACAGTCGACAAGCAAATACGAACCCCCTCAGTAATTAACAATTTCTAGTACAGTGTCATTAATGGGTCATATTGATTTTCATATTAGGTCTATGGAGAGGAATTTTGTATGTTGTTAACATTATGGAACTGCGAAACCAACTGTTGAAGCGTCCATTCCACCCCCCCCCCCCCCACACTCCGAAGCCCAGCACCGCAGCGCAGGATCTGTGGGGCTCTTGTCACTGTAACTGAGCAGAAGCTGACAAAATCTTGCCAGACAGTGCTTGAAATGGAAATTCCTAGCCAAAAAGGGAGGGCGATGCTTGATCGAGTTTGGAGATACGAGGGGGTATATCTTTGTATGAATCAACAATACAGTAGGTGGAGGATGCTCAATATGCAAATTATCCTAACTGGGGGTTTGCTTTGTGAAACTTCTTAACTGGAGGGCAGCATCCCCCACTTCGACCACTGATGCCAGAAAAGGTGCCTTCAGAAAATGTATTTATTACTGCACACACATATTACTTATCAGTGACGTGCGGTGACGTCGACACTTGGGGTAGCAGTCAGTGGCGTACTCAAGGGGGGGGGGTTGGTGTGAGTCACACCCCTCCTCACTTTAGGGCCAGTATTCCTTCAAAAAAGAAGAATGTCAATAACAGGAAAATATTGCAAAATTATGAATGAGTACTAGAAAAAAGTACACGTAACCCCCACCCACATTCGAAAATGAAAAAAACTATTTGATTGACTCTAAGCCAGAGATCCTGGGTTCGAATCTCGGATTGGCCATTTGTGTTCTTTGTGTGTGTTCCTTCATCTATTTTGTTGTACCAACGGTGGCGGAAAAGCGAAGTAAAATAAACCAATTTGAGCAATCAATCAATGATTTGATTTCATTTTTGTTACTTAGCGTCGTTTTTTTGTCACATTTGGTTAATTGTGAAGATGATACGATGAAACTGATGAAGGGACGTGCACAGGGAATGCCCATGCCCGGGTCGGGGTTCGAACCCGGAACGCCTGGTGTCGTAGCGCGTTGTGATAACCACTCCCCCGCGCTTGTTTGATTTGGTGACAGGAAACAAAACACAACACACTTTTTTGTAGTTTCTTCAATGATATTCATTTGACTTTTTGAGTTCTGAGATACATTTTTCATTCCAAATTATTTCATTATTCACTGCAACACATAGGACAAGAATGCGCACTCATCACGGGTTCGAATCCTGGCCTGGATTGTTCAATGAGGTCCCTTCACCAATTTCATCATATCATCACTCAATCCTCATTTTCGCGATAACCAAATGTGGCAGAAAAGCGAAGTAAAATAAACCAAACCAACAACAATATGAACACGCGTTCTCTTGCCCAAATAAATACATCCGTATTTATGACTGTTACAGGCCAATATATTAGTATATTTAAATAAAACACTACTAAAACGAGAGTCAGAGAGAGCCTGAGCACATATTTGTAATTTAATCATTATATATTCCATATTTGAAAAAGAAGAAAAGAAAGAAAGCATAACATTATTGTCTGCACATAACACGTTCCCATTTTATAAATAATAAAACTACATCCCATATTATACATACACATATATTGTACAACGTGTAAAAGGTTGTGTAAATACAGAGAACATAAGTACTGCAGAAAATTTTACCCTGTGTTCTTTAGAGGATTTATAAAAAAAATATGAGAAACCAATCCCCTATCTGTCCTATAGGAGATAGACTGGGGGACCTGAAAGCCTGGGCTTTCAACCATTGCAGCGGGGGCGTGGGGGCAAGGGAAGTAGAGGTAGAAATCTTCCTTTTCCTTGGGCCGACCGTTTCTACCTGGAAACTGGCCTGGCTGAAGAAGAGCGAGCTAGGGTATCCAGCCTGCTTTCCCCGCGGAGAACACCGATGGACGAGAAGTGCGTGGAAAAGGTGTTGCATATGAGCTGTGGTGGCTTTAACAAGACAATAAATATTGTGATTTGAATATAATTCGAAATGTGAGATTGATTGATCTATCTCTGCTAGACTAGCTACTCCTCAGTGCACGTCACTGTTACTTATTGTATTTGTTGTGTTTGTACAAGGGAAATGTTCAGATTTGTAAGGAATATTTACAGTTCATAGGCTGCCTAGTCTATTCCGTGTCGTAATACAAATGTTATTCCTTTCCTACAAAATAATAAAACTGTCCATGGCAACCGTGATTTTATAATGTGGTTACATACATATACAGAACACCAAGCTTTCTGGGACCTCGGAAAATACGTGAACTAAGGTTTTCCCGTGACTTTAACTAGCCACACTAGTGTCACTGCTCAGACGCCAGGGTTTCAAATGCCTTGTTGGATCTATAGGGTAGATACTATCGTTTTTTCAAGGGTTCGTGAACAAAACAAAAAGTAAATTGTTTTAAAGTCCATTTTATACTCTGACACGTTAATAGGGACTGAACTTAAAGTTAAAATCGGAATGCGTACCACTGTGCAATGTACCTTCACAGTGGATCAAACCCAGGACCTCTTATATTACACCACCATCGGTGAGGCCCCTGAAATCATTGAGGAAAGTTGTTCCATGTTCTCTCGACCTGTGAAAGTTTATTGATGATATAGGGTGACATCCTACACACGTCTTCCAGACATACACACGCGGGCACCCCCCTCCCCTGCACACACACGTTTGTATGCTTACAGCACATGCTGTACCCTCCCAGAAAAAAAAAACAATTCTAAATCCACCTATGGATATATCTGCTATCAAATAATAAGCGTCACTTACCTCGGCTGTTCCTTGAGATAATTTTGCAACTAAGTTTCCAATATCTTCTTGAATATCAGAGTCTGAAACTTCGCACGTTTCACTCTCCCAATTCGGATGGAATTCGTCTGAACTTAAATCGACCTTTTCTGAGGTTCTATTTGTGGAAGGTGAAGCTTCAACTTCCATTTTTTGTTTCTCTTCAAAATAATCTAATAATGTATTTTTCTACTTTTCTCTATCCATCTTTAGTTCCACGTCAAAAATCTATTACACACGCAGAAACATAACACACAACACGACCACTTCGACTTGCTATCTTGAAGACTGCAACTCGCTACAACCCCAGTGAACACCAGGACTTGGGGCAAAGATACCGGGCGAGTGTTTGTGTTTCCGCGAAGTGGAATGTCTGCACCCTGCATCCAGCTTGGTCCAGCTCAAATTACGTCACTAGTGTTGACTGCAACCATTATGTCACTAGTGTTGGCAACTGCTAAATTATTTACGCGAAAATTCAAGTGAGATCTTTCACAAATTTTACAAGAAAATTCAATAAACTGATGGCTGGAAATTGGTTGAGGAAAAAGTACCTAATTTGTAAAGAGCACAAGAGTAAATCATATTATATTTTGGCAAATTAATTGTTTTTATTTTGTTTATGAAACTGAATGGGTCAATTGGGCTATATAACTTATCCCCCCACCCCTTCCCTTCCTCCCGGCATGCTATTGTACAAAAGCATAACATCGCGTGCCTCCTTGTAAGACCATGCTTCGCTACTGCCTGCAACAATTATTATTATTATTATTATTATTGATATTTTGAAATAAATATGCATTCAGGTGCGAGATAAGATTTGGACTTACTTAGCCTACTAATTGTAGTGATTCAAATCTCACAGAACTTTACTCTGCTGGCATAAATGGTATAAGAAAGGAAAATAAAAAAAAGGAAAGTTAGCAGCACTATCGTAACAGGAAAGGGACGGTCATTCTTCTAAGAGGGTCAGCGTGGATGAAATAAAGTGGAGGAGGGATTCCTTCAGTTCGCATTCCAAGGGTTACGGCTCCTTTTTTGACCATACTGAGAAGGAAATTCTCCTTCCTTTTCAGCGACTAAGGAATGAATTCCTGTGCATTGCTGTCGCTCAACTCCAATAATATCAAAAGTAATTGAAGAGGCAAATACAGTTCTCATTGCCAAACGTAAACATCTTACAATATTGGCGGTTTGGTATTCAAACACATTTATGAAATGAAATACTTTGATTTCCTTTAATGACTAAACCAATGAGAGGGGGTTAACCCCCACCAAGCCCCCACCTGGGCACGCCACTGATGGTGGGTACCTTAGACGTTTAGTTACGATTAAAGGGTACAATGAAAAAAAAGTTTGAGAAGCACTGCTCTGACAATTCCTTATTTGCATTCAATTATGGTTTGTTTATCAGATAATAGAGTATCCTAACCACTAAGCTGTGTCCAAAAGGTCCCGAACAGTCGAGAAATTCCAAATGTTCATGTTTAAAAATGGTTGATTCTCGATGTTTTTTTGCATTGTAAGTGTCTGAAACTTCTCGGAAATTATTAGTCTTTATTCAAGAAATGGAAAAACCAATCACTTAGGCCAAACTGGTGTGCAGTGCCGGATCTACAAAGTTTGGACCCTCCTGCAAAATATTGGTAACTACCCCATCTATGTAAAACATACGGGCCTGGGAAAGAAAATATCAAATGTTTTGCTTTTATTCAGGTTCTTCATTATCTATGTGTGTGTGTGTGTGTAGACACACGTCTGGGGAGAATTGATTTGATTTGATTTATTTAACTTCGCTTCTCTGCCATTTTTGGTTAATCCTAACGATGAGTGATGATGATAGGTTACAATTGATGAAGGAACAATGACAAAGAGCACTCATGTCCAGGCCAGGATTCAAACCCGGTATCCCTGGCGTAGTATCCTGCTGTGCTAATCACTCCGCCACGAAGGTTGACATATTTCTGGAAAGCTAGGGTGGGCGAGGGTGGGCAACTGCACACCCGATTGCCCACCTAAACAAATTCAAGACATGAGTGTTTAGGAAAATATGAATGCTTCAATAAAAAAATAATTATATTCTTGTCTTGACTCCGTACACGTTTTTCATATGAATATTGTCGATATTAGAAAGGCTCACAAATTCTTCTGCAAGAAGTTTCGCTGGTTTTGGATTACAATAGTTTACTAAAAGGAGGAAAACCGTTAAAAAAATATGTTGATGAATAATACTTGTCAATTTTATCTCTTATTTAAAACCTTATAATCCTGTTAGCACTTATGTGGCTTTCACTTTTTCCGAGAGAGGAGTACAAAATCATACAGGATAAAACAAATATCTTAAAACAACCAAACACGTAAATAAAAATACCTTCTTCGCGTTATTTCCATTTGGTATGAAAATAAATTCGATCCATTACAAGGCTTTCTTATCCTAGAGTTTTGGGTAATGGTTGGCTTATTTCGATAGTATGATAATGAGAGTGTGCCAACTTCATATAAATATTAGGGGTCAATGTTGACAAAAATATTTTTTTATATATACTTCTTGAGGAATTTGGGGGGGGGGCAGGAAGTGTCTTGACTTCCTAAAGTCAATCCCTGTAGTGAAAATTGTCAGTAAATGAAACTTTTGCCAAGAGTTTTAAAGCGCTATGAAGAAGAGAAGAGTTGTTACGTGTGATTTTTTTTCCTAAATTTCTTTCCACAGTGTTTGTTTTTCCAAGCGCTATGCATATTTGTATTGAACTCTATCGAGTATCTCTTTTCCTGCATTGACCAGATGAAGATTTCCCACAGTAAGTGATCGCTTCTACAATTGCATCGATTTTTCAACATTCATTTGTAACGAGTGCACTCACGGTCCCCAAAATGACGTGTCAATCATACCCCGGCACGGGGCCAAACGTCGTTATGTGTACGGGAAACCGGTCGTGACTCACGGTCCAGTTATCAAGTTCGGTACTGAGACGGTCGTTTATTGTCATACTATTGCGAGGCGGAGATTAATACCTTGAAAGTTACACTGTTTTGTTTACCTTTGATATGTAGATTCGAACAATCATAAAACACTAATAGCATAATATCTGGTACCTGAAAAACGTCAAATAACAACACTGACGAACGGTAAAAAGTGAATATATATTGTAACAACAAAAATATTGCAATCAACAACTGTTTACAAAGCCTCCTCACTCTCACAACATTCACTCTATCTCTCTTTCACACACATGAGGTATTTTTACATGTGAAGTATGGATACAAATCATGGATCTCATTAACATATCATTCCTTTTAATTTTTAAACCTTTATGTGAATTTAGGGCATTTGTCTGCCAGCTCCTGTGCTCTTTTAAATTAAATTAAGTGCCAGCCCTCGGAAAGCGGTTAACTAAGACAATTGGGTCGGCGTGGTTAAATCTTTCGTTCGAATGAACGTACGAGTCGTAAGCACGACATTATACAAGTTTCTCGGACGGGAATATTACACATAAGCCTCTCTCGTCCAATGAGAACAACTACTCAATTACATAGTGATGCAAAAACTTAATTGGCTCCAGCTGCCGGAATACACTAATCAATCGTCGGCGCGAGCAAAAATTACCTTAAAAACCACCATGCAACAAATAATACTACTTCATGCGCACGACCTTGCAATAAAAACAACTACGCTTTCCACAATTAAAAAGGACTCATCAGTCAACTATTGACAAATTGAATGGCGCGACGGGGCGGTCGGTTACACAAAAATGGAGCACACTTTGACAATTTATACTAAATATTAAAGAAATGAAATGGAGCTTCTAACCCTGAATGCAGACAATTAAATTAGAACATTTGAACATGAAATTACTCTTTTTTATAACAATACCAAAAATTATCAGACGCGGGGGTTAGGTTCGGGGTTTCCTGAGTAACTTTGCGAATAAGTGAGACTTCGGCGTTAACTGTACGGTGTTGATACTAACGACGCACGTTTACATGTACATGAGACCCTCTGAAGTATACTGTACCAGACTCTGCTACATGGCGTGGTCATTCATCTCTCCTGGACGCGGGACTTGCACACGGTTCCTTTGTGGCGAAATTGTCCTCCAAGGTCGATCGCGACGAAGAATAATTGCGACGATCTGTTGTACTTGCACCTCCTTAGTACTTCGGGCTTTCCTCTTGTCACTAGCGTCGGGTGTACGTGGTCACGCGCCGGTCGGGATATCTCTAGTGTCGGGCATCCATTGGACGTCGTTCTGGCAGCGTCGTTCTGGAGTCGTCCTTCAATCTCTCTCTCTGGCTTCGATCGGCGTCGTTCTGGAGTCGTCCTTCAATCTCTCTCTATGGTGACGGGCTTCGATCGGCGTCGTTCTGAAGACGTCCTTCGGGCTTTGGGCAGTGTTTGGCTTTGGTGTCGTCTTTGGCGTTGGCTGACTGGCTTCGTCGGAAGATGGCGATGCATCGTTGCGGGTGTCAGGGAAGCGACGGCCTCCCTTCTCTATCTTCTTTAGCCCTCCATCCTTATGTAGTCCACGCTTGGCAAAAACAAATCACCGCGTAATCTTCACCAAAATAAGGCGCACACTGGTAACTCTCTATCTGCAAGTTGCTCACAGTACGTAAGGAAACAAAGTTCACGGACACAAAGCAATGATCACGCGAGAGTGTAGCGCGGAGATGCTCTCTCTATGAAATCCGGGCAAAAACTGTGTCTGGAATGGTAGCACCGCGTATATATAAGAGATTCGAATTCTTCCGTTGAACAGGACGCTCTAGTGGCTTGGCTTCGCTTTCTCAGGGGATGGAAATGACCTCTGTCCATTGTCTTGAAAGGCGCGGTCAGCGACGCGTCCTGGATCCTTGCAGAGTTGGGCTCCAGCTGGTTCTCCTGGTCATCCGTGAACATGGGTTCGAACGCCTGCTGCGACTCGAGCCCGGTAGCGGCGAAAATAATCTTTCCTTATCTCCGCGTTGGTGCAAATATGTAATGTTCTAGGCGGCGGCTGTCACTCAAGAAAAACTCGTCCCCAACCCCCGACGTCTGGCTCGGATACAAGTTTATTCACAAAATAAGATCAAACCTCACACTTTCATGTTTGTGCATAAAATGAATCAATATATATAAAAAATAATTTATATCGAACTGCGTTTCACATGTCACTAGATACCGTGACACATTTTGCGCTAAATTTCTTACTTTTACCATTTTTCAGTGATATGTTGTGTGAAAATTCTCGTGCTTATTACGCTGGGAAAGTTTAATGCAGAATGAACAAAAGTTGTGCATTGTTTGTGTCTTTTAAAACTTTTCCAATAAGACATTAATTAAATGCAAATAATCATATGCGCTTATCAATTTGTAAAACCCCCGTGAGCCAAGTACGAGGGGGTTTTAATAAGTTTCCGGCCTGACAGGGAAATTATTGGAATAGATGAAAATCCTTTAAGTATGTTGTGAGTCAATGTTTCAGAACATCTTGTGCAAATTTTCAGACAGATAATGCTAGTAATGTTTTTGTGTTAGAGGTTTGAAGTGACCATGGTAACGCAGAGTGTGCAGTTTTTCAAATTGGAGAATAGAGCTGTCATCAAATACCTCTTCTCGAAGAACATGGGAGCCAAGGAAATATACGACGAATTGACACATAGAATGCCCAATGATTGCCCTTCATACAGCACAGTGAAATCGTGGGTGGCGGATTTCAGGAGGGGGAGAACAAGTACAGAAGATGAGGAAAGGGCAGCTAAGCCTATGTGATCATAGGTATGCCGATGACCATGCATTGATGCTATGCACAATACTGTAAGCATTATTCGTTAAGACATACAGATAGCCTAATGATTAATTAATAAATAAAAGGCTAAAGAGCAAATATTGGCTCACTTATTATTGGATAACTCTTGGTGTGGTAGTTCGGGGCGCAAGCTAGGTCTATGTGATCATAGGCATGCCGATAGCCACGCATTGAGTTTATGCGTTTTAGTTGAGTCAATTCATTGACAAAGCGAAATCCTCGCCTTCGTCTCAAGTATATTCGCATTATAATTGCAATAAATAAAGAATAAAACATTTCAGTTTATCTACTGCAGCAATGTGGTGTTATTTCTCTGTGCTGTGAATATTGTCTTTGCCTAACACTATCCCTGTACCTGAGAGGAGTCTGTGTATTTCACCGAGTCTCATCGTTCACCGCTGAGTATTATTAAGTTATTATTAATAAATATAATAATACGTTTAATAAATAAATAATACAGGATAGAACGTATCACACCATCCCCTTATTGTCCTGACCTGGCGCCCTCAGACTTTTATATTTTCTCCAAACTCATAATGCACCTCAAAGGTACTGAATTTAGGGACACCAGTGACATCATTTCCTCAGTAGAGGCATGGTTTGCATACCAAGATATAACCTTCTATTACCATGGGTTAGAATTGCTGCAGGAATTTTCTGTCAATTGTGTCAACCTGACAGGCAACTATGTTAAATAAACTTATCAAAAGCCCATCATAAGAGGATCATTCGTTATGTTAAACTTCGTTTAGGAAGCAGCACTCTTTCTAATAATGACTCACAATATTAAAACTGCATATTCAAGATCATTTATTTGAATTACGGAGAAAACAATAATTAAATAAATAAATAATTCTTCACTGTTGTCGGTGTTTACATATCTGCTGCCGGCATGTGTCTTGCATCAAAAGACAAAGCAAAGTATTTCGTTTCGTAAAGGACTTTAATTGTGCCAAATAAGGGAGGGCAGTTAAAACTGCGCAATTGCAAATGCGTATTTTGACATAATTTGCTTTCCAATTTGCTTCGTCACCTTCTCCTAGAGTGGAGTGGATAGAGAGAATTCAGATGAAAAATTTGGTTTCAAGAATTGGCAAAAGGATTACGCACACCAGTGCCTTTATGGTATAAGCGTCCGTGGAAAGGTGCATTACCTTCTCTATCTGAAAGCCTAATGGCTTGCTCCGGTCACATGACTAAGCGTCATCAACTGGAGGCGAGATCGCCGCCATGTTTGATTTACTACTTCGGAATCAATGTTGAACCTTTTTAGTGAATATGGGATTGTAATTCAAATTTAAGAACTGTAATTGAGTTTACATGACGTGTAAATATGCTTAAATGTGCAAGAGGTCTGGTGTATGAGTGTTGTGTGCTAAATTGCAGAGGCAATTATGATGAAAAAGGTAAGAGTAACGTTCACATTTCTTCAAGATGTCGTTGAAAATGAGACATGTTTAGGGCAATTCCATGCCATTCGGTCCCTACGAAAAGATACAAGTTAAGTAACAAAGGTTTTATACTCATAAATAAATAAGAGCAATAGTTCATTATGTAAACATTTCATGTGTCCGGAATAGGAATGCAATATACTCTTAAATGTGTTCATGTTTTATCTCTTGTCAACAATTTTTTAAAATTTACCCTGAATTACAAACGTTGGTTGACGTTAAGATACGTTGTTGCTTATGATTGCAAATTAATTTCGAGATTTAGTCAACGTTTAAAATATACGTTCGTGTCTACACGCAGTTTGTTAGTGTAACTTTTATGCAAGCATTCGATAACATATTCATATTATTTGCACAAATTTTCAGTTTCGAAATATGCTTAATGAAAGAAAGCTATACGACAGGGCAAAGTTGATAGATGTGTACATTTGCATTCTTATTTTAGCTCGCTTTATGCTTCTTTAGGCTAATCGGAGGCTAATGGAAGATATGTTGTGCATTCAAATACGAGGGTGCGATGTGTAACAAGAACTTCGATGAAATATTCGTGTGTAAAATTATCTAAGAATATATTACTTATGTTTCAAACACAAATGTTTTCACACAGAATGCATTTTGGTACCTAGCTATGTTAATATGAACTACAAATGTATTAAATTTAATAAAACTGTTTCATATGAACTGCTTTTTATTTTTTGTATTTGTGAAACTTCGATGTTCGTAACTTTGATTATTAAATCAGGGATAATGTTTATTGTTTCATAATTTTTTAACATTCTTCACGATTTTATTAACAGAGTAAAGACAGTGTGAAGAAATATTCCAAATGTTTATTTCCCAAGTGAACACTAAGATCGAAATATTAATCTGCTTTTTCTTTTCAATGAAAATGTTGGAAACTCTAGTTATTGTCACAGATCTTACTAACTACAATGAAAAGATTCAATTTGTTTATTATCGTTCAATAAGTCAATAGGGTCGAAATTACAATGTGACAAATGATTTACGTTTAGTCTTTATACGCAGAAATGTAACATTGCCCTTGTACCAATAACTTTCGTAAGTTTTTGTATTGAGATTGTATAGCTACACAGAATGTCTGCATTATATGGTTGATTAATTTGGTAAAGTTATAGACAATTTAATTCATTAGGTAACTTGGAAAGTTTGCGGTCAACCTAACATGCGGGGTTTTGATTTAATCAATTGATTTTTACATACAACAGTTCATACAAAAGGGGTTACGAGTTTTACTGTAGCTGACAAATATTCCCAATAATATTTTTCAAATATATACACTGTTTAAATTTTTCCGCCAGGAAGTTTCTAACGGTTTTCAACCCGTTCTTTGTGCTATGCTAGGAATTTTTTGTGGTGGCCATAGTGACTTTCTGAATAAAAATTTTGGTATAAATATTCAATATTCTACTTTTCTCTTCTATCTATATTCGTCGGGACGGTAAATGTCAAAATTTAACTTCATAAAAGAAATAAATATAGCTTAATTCTCTATGATAAAAATACGACAAGGGGTTTACAGCGTTAAGACGATCGCCTCCAGATGATGACGTCTTGACTGAGCGCTGTGGCCTGAACCTCAAGATGGTCTTGAAAGGTGGCCATCCCGGCGGGAAGTGGGATCGCGTCTGCCGGCAAACTGGATGCAACATCTACGTAACTGGAACCGCTCGTGCAATTACATTGACAGTAAATAAAATGAGTGCGTACCTTATTACAACAGGTGTTGTAAATGATGTCCTCCTGCATCCGCACATTTACGTCATATTTATAGGAAATTTTCACTAACACGTATCAGTTCCTCTTCTGAAATTACTTCAATTTCTCTCCTGATATTTTCTTTCAATTCTTCTAATGTATGGCTTCAGGTTTAAAAGCTTGGTAGCTCGCCATGCAGGCGTCATGAGGTTGTATGTTTGTTGTGCAAGGTGCTGGAGGGATTTTTGATCGTACTTCAACGTTGTCTAGTTTCTCATCATTAAGCACACGCCGTTTTACCGTTTGCTTTTTATCAAGGACAGACCCTGATTACCTAAATTTGTTCACAAGTATCCCAACACTGTATCTGTGTGAAACAGGATCATCTGGGAATTCTGATGCGAAACGTATTCTAACTGCCTTACAAGAATTCGTAACGACATAAAAGTCGTACATAAAAATGCTTTCTTTCAAATTGTACGGATAGCGTGGCATTATTAGACTGCAGAAAAGCACCAGTAATACATAAACTAAAACAAGACAATCTAAAACACTTGTTAACACCTTAACACTTTACGTGCAAACTGGACACCAGTTATCTGAGTACTGAAGCACTGACGCGTACAGTGCCAAGGCCAGCGTACACCTGTGGGTCTAAATACCGGCAGACGCGACCCCACTTCCCGCCGCGCAAGCCGCCGCTCCACGGACGCCTCGACCATAAAAGACACTGTACAAATGAAATTGGGAGAGAAAATGCATGTTTGTGAAAAGCATATTCAGTACATAGGCTATTTCGGTCCATCACGTTATACGGACACACACACACACACACACACACATAACTATGTATGTATGTATGTATGTATGTATATATCTATATATATCTATATCTATCTATCTATCTATCTATCTATCTATCTATCTATCTATCTATACGTTTATAAATGCTACGTATCCGAAAACACTATTGTGCTCCACTGAAACATGAACTCTAATTAGAACCCAACGATGGATAAATATCAAATAACAGCTGAATGAACATAGTTCCTGGACTGTTCCAGGAAGGTAGACTGGGAGCCAAGGTGAGGAGTGTTGCCAAACTGCAGTAGCACTTGAAAATATACGAGTGGATCAGTATTGTGATTCACGCAACCACTGCAGTATTAACGCGAACTGTTACACAACTTAAGATAGAAAATTCAACGTGGGCAAACCAAATAACGTCCTGCAGTTGTCTGTTAACCCAAACTGGCTTGTTCGTGCGACCGATTCAATTATTGTTTCATGAGACATATATAGAACTCTAGCTAGAATTTCTTAAGGATGGTGCTAGAATATAATAATGCGCCTCCTTCAAAGAACTCGCCTGGGTAGAAATATAATTATTTTAGTCATCCCTAGAAATAATTACATGTATCGGTATCGGCCGATACCGGCGGTATTGGCATCGGTTAGTATCGGTTGATTTTTCTTTTACCGATACCATCCGATACCAAAGATTTTCAGTGGCTAGAAAAGCGGGCAAAGGCAACAGCTCATCTCCACATTTGACCTTTTTAAAAGTTCGTTCACCCTTCCTTGTGACAGATTGGGAGACCAGCACAGGAAGATCCATAGATTTACCTAGAAACACTGGATAAATCCCCACCCTCCTGGGAAGCAGATGACAAGATCAAAGGCATGGGCAAGTGGAAGCTGAACCCAAACGTGAACATGAAGGCATGTAACTCCTTAGTTAACGCTATGGAAAATAAACCATTCATTGCCAATTCTTGCTTGAAGATCGTGGTCTAGTGAATGTTTTTAACCCCCGCCGCACTAATGCCGGGTCAGGTAGTTGCGGAGTTCTTGGAAAGAAGGGATGAAGGTCACTGTGAAATTAGCTTTCTTTTATTTACGTTCAAGCGGTTAGGGGAATCAGCAATTTATACTTATCCTCTTCACTTCTGTCTTTCGTGTGACTGCCGGTATTGGCCAATGAGGGTTATTTATTTCTGCCGAAAGCCGCCCCCCGCGGCGGAGTGGTTAGCACACAGCGCTACGACCCCAGGGTACGAATCCCGGCCTGGGAATGGATGTTTGTGAGTGTCCATTCATCAATTTCATCACATCATCACTCGTCCCCATCTTAGCAAATTAGCCAAAAGTGGCACAAAAGGGAAGTAAAATAAAGCAAATCAAGCTATCAATCAATTATTTCCGCCGAGATTAGGTTGAGAACATACGGCTAATCGGGACTGGACCTACATTTTTAAGTGGGACCCGAACCACTATGTGCCTCCACTGAGTATCAAACTCGGGATATATTGATTACAAAGCGATGGTGTTGCCACTACACCATCGGGGAGGCCCCTCTAAAGATTCATGTGCAATTATCTACATAAAATATTTATCAGGAACTTTACTTTTCATGTAATGGACGTACCATCATTCTTTTTGTTATTCGACAAATATTCAATTTTTTACTTCTTTGACAATAATTTCCTTGCCAGGACAGTTGTTTTTACACAAATTTTAGCGGTACTAACTACACGTAAGCTAGATGATGAATATTTGCTGTTTTATCTATGATTTTATAGCATCTTCTTACTATTTATGTAATAACAATATTTTTTAGTCAAGATGGGAAGAACAAAATAGGTATTAACGTTGTATTTCCTCCATATCTTACTCCATACTCATCGGGGAAATTAAGTACTATTTAATTAATTTACATATTATTACGAATCGACGAATAATTATATTAACGTATTAAATAGAAACACTTTTATTATTATATTTCTGAGACACTTGGCTCGGACTGGCTCCCCAAATTATATATTTCTAAATACATGTCTAGTGATGTGACGAGTTAGTATGACTCGATAACTAGCCTTTGTTATTTTATACTGCGATTATCGGTATCGGAATCGGTATCGGTAGGAATCGGCCATGGTATCGGTATTGGTATCGGCAAATAGTGGTATCGGCTCAGCTCTAATTTTATCTTAACTTCAAATTTCCCTTGTAAAGTAAAATTGTCCTGCGACAGTAAGTTAGAAGTGCAAATTTAACATTATTTATTTTTATGTTTTATGTAGTAATATGCAAGGTGTGTACAATGAAGTACACCTCTTATACAGCATACAGAAAATTAATAATATGATAATATTGTTAACAGAACTACTGTATATGATCAAAATGAAGCTTCTGCTTTAAAATAAGCAGTTTAACACTATATTTTGAGAACTGATGTTATTATTCAATGCCGAGAATATTGTTTATATCTTTGTAATGCAGCTATGGTATAATTCTACACAATCACCTCATCAAAACCCCAAAGACGAATTTTTGAAACGCATAATTGAATCGTTTATTTCAGAAACCCCCTATCGACGACTTCTGGCGAAAACGATACTTATACAGTTTCATATAGCCATGTAGAAATATAGCTATCATGTAACCGTGAACAGTCATGGAATTAAATACTTCCCCCATAGTGCCTTAATGCCAGTTGTCTTGTGGGGGAAGTATTTCTTTCTACGACTGTACCTCGTAGGCCAGAAATGGTCGTTATTGTCCAGGCAATTTACACTTTGACCTGGGCAAAATTGTTTCAGAAGGTTTTTAAAGAGTTTCTAGCTCAGAAATCATTGCTGAATAACATATACAAAATCAGACAAAATCGGACCAAGAGAACACCTGCCAAAATGGATTTCAAAATGGCGGACTGACTGTTTTCTACAAAGGACAAAAATAAAGTAATTTACGTTTAATAGAGAGAGAGATAAACATTTTATTTACATCTAATAATATTTAATCTAAAACTATCTTTCAACAATATACCTTTTATTAAGTAATTTTGATATTTAAAATTATTTGTAGATGTTAGAAATCGAGAAAATAATAATATCTTCAAATATATATATATTTTTATGTTCTCTTAATTATACAGGCAACTTCTAAGGATGGACAAAGTTTATTTAACCGTCTTCATCATTGAAAACACTGGCGTACACATGGAGGGGTGCAGTGTACAGTCACTCCCGAAATATTGAGAAAATTCAAAGTTTTTAAATGAAAGCAGCAAAGAACTGGGGAAAATGAAAGTGCTAAATGCAAATCCCTTTTAAATTAATCCTCAGATTACAATTTTGAATGAAAATTCCAAACATACGAAATATTTAGTTGTGTCTCTCCTGCAGTAGAACGTAGGTAATGCCCATTTTTACAATTCCATTAACCCCCCTCCCCAAAAAAAAGAATCCCGCGTTCGCTAGTGACTGTCATCATATTATTATTGCAACCTCCCGCCATGAGCTGTTGAAGAGGACAGTAGATTATGCTTGCTTCCACATCATGAACTATCATCGTGATTCGTCGTGCAGGAACAGCATACCATCTTAAGTAGGAAATCTGGATTTAGTGGGTGTACAGCTATAGCAGGAATTACCAACTCCACCCTTTTGCATTTGACATTCAGTGTTGTACGGAAACTTGGGGAAGGTCTAATAGTGTTCCAGAGTCACTGGGGGAGGGGTTCTCGAAAGTCACGTGTAGGAGGGTTAATAGGGGTAGGCATCCGGGTGGGATAGCAATCATATTTAAACAAAAATGGAAAAAGTTCATAAAACCACTAGATATTAATTATGAGGGGATGCTGGGGATTCAATTTTCGGGGGGGGGGGGGGTCACTGAACTTCATGCTAATAGTAGTAAGTAGATGGGGACCCAGCCAAGGACAATTAGTGCACGGGTGTTAATTAATTTGCATGTAATTAAGAACTAATTTGCATAATATGAATAAATTAGCATATCATTAGAATACTTTACATTTATGTATTTGCATGTTTATAACTTTTTATGAATATATAATTATTTATTTTATGAAAAATATGTATATAGCAGGTAATTAGAGGTACTAAACGGTATGCATATGGTTTTATATTCATTACTGCAAAGTATGTAATGTATCAATCGATAATAATTAATGTTTATAATATTGAAAATAAGTTTTCTATGGTTTATGGACAGCTATGAACGGTGGTAATGGGTGTAGGTACAGGTCCAATTACGATTTGGGACGGTCCCGGTATTTGAACCCGCGATATGTAATGTTATTAATTAGTACTATGTAATAATGTATGTTATTATTGTATGAAACACGGTGGTGCAACACGCTAGACAGAAGACGGTGAACTCCGCGCTCCGCGCTGAGGGTAGACGAGAAAGGAATTTGGGAGATATGCGGTCAAGGTCAAATGACGTCACAACGTCAGGACAAAGAAGGAACCCGATTGACCAATCAGAGAACGCGTCGGTAGATTTTCAGAACCGGTTTTTTCAAGGTTAACCAGTACGCAAGAACAGGAGAAAGGTATGCAATGCCGTAGGGCAGGGGAGGGATTCAACCAGACAACAAAGGATGTCTGGAAATACGCAGCAAGGGTTAAATCTCTGAAGCTATGCGGTTTCCGCCGCCAATTAATATTCCGCTCAGGTTTGCCTCCAAGGCACAGGACGCTTTAGCGCAGGTTTTTTTTATCTGTACTATGAAGAAGGGAGAGCTATTAGGGACGGGGCCTACAGTTTTCACTATTTGCTTTTATCACGGGGTAACGAACCTAGGACCCTTTGATTATTGATTTAGGTAGTAAATGTATGTTACTGTGTGCTATTTAACTTAATTTTGAGTTTATTTTTTACCAAACTTTGACTTTATGTCAAACATTTTCACAGCTTATCCTTATTTTTACCAAAATAACACTATTTGTACTATTCAGGCAACACTTTTATTAAATTTTGGACTCACAAAGACATTTTTTTCAACGTTTAACTTATTATTTTACAACTTTATATTAATTTTTTACCAAAATAACACTATTTGTACTAATCACCAACATTTTTTATTAAATTTTGGACTCACAAAGACATTTTTTCAACTTTTAACTTATTATTTTACAACTTTAAGTTAATTTTTTACCAAAATAACACTATTTGTACTATTCAAGCAACATTTTTTATTAAATTTTGGACTCACAAAGACATTTTTTCTACGTTTAACTTATTATTTTACAACTTTATATTAATTTTTTACCAAAATAACACTATTTGTACTAATCAGGCAACATTTTTTATTAAATTTTGGACTCACAAAGACATTTTTTCAACTTTTAACTTATTATTTTACAACTTTATGTTAATTTTTACCAAAATAACACTATTTGTACTATTCAGGCAACATTCTTTATTAAATTTTGTATTTACAAAGAGATTTTTTCAACTTTTAATTCATTATTTACAAGTTTATGCCTATTTTTTACTCAAATAACACAATTCTATCTGTTCAGGAAAGACTTTTAGTTACATTTTCGACACACAAAGTGTGTGTTCTCAACTTCTATCTGTTTATTTCACAAGTTTAGCCTAATATTTACTCAAATAACACGATTTGAACGTGTTTTTATTACATTTTGGACACACACGCACTCTCTCTCAGACACACACACACACACACACACAGAGAGAGAGAGAGAGAGAGAGAGAGAGAGAGAGAGATTTTCCAAGTTTAGGTTTCTTTCCACTCAAATAACACAATTTAGATGTGTTTTGAATTATATTTTGTACACATGAAGTGTGTTTCGTCAAGTTTTACCCTTTTATTTTACAAGTTTAGGCTTAATATTATTCAAATAACACAATTTAATCCAGTCAGGAAGGATTTGTTATTATATTTTGGATGCACAAAGAGAGGTTTTCAACTTTTTTATTGATTTTTTGCAGGGTATGTATTAATTTTTATTTATTTTGTTTTGTATACATTTACAAATTTTTAACTTAGAGTTTAGTATTTATTTAAATTTTTTCAAAAACACTAAAAAAAAAGTACTTTAGCTAAAATGTAAGCCACAGAATATATTATTATTATTATTATTATTATTATTAGGGTTTACTGATTTCCACTATGCTATTTTTGGTTCTGTATTTCTATATGTATTTATTTAGGGCAGGTTACGCCTGCTACGTAGGAAAGTTTGTTTATTTTAGAGTTTGCTGAGTATTTTGTTACTGCTATACTAGGTAAAGTTTCCAAAATATATCAGGTAGGGCTCCATCCATATACTTTTGTTTTTGCTGTTTGGAGATGATGCGATCAGCACCACTCTCCATCTGCTTTTTATTTTATGTACCCAATATTATTTTGAGGCTTAGTGAATTCTAGAGCCTATTTATACAGGAGAGAGGGCTTGAAAATTTTGATCTCAGATAACCCACAACTATTTGCCAGAGTATTTTAAAGGATATTTTATATTTATTATGTGCCACTAGAATATCAAAGCTTGCTTAATTTTTATGTCTGTAACGCATTTATTGTATTTCTAGCTAAGGCTTACTGGATAAAGTACACGAAATGTTTAACATTTCGATTATTTGCCTAATTTTTAGTGTAACGAAAATTATTGTGTGTCTATAAAGACTGAAATGCCTTTACCGAAGGGTCCATAACTGGACGCTTACGAACATTGTTCCTTTTTTAAAAAAAAAAATATAACCATTTATCAATATATTGACAATTCACAGGACAAGACGAAGTTCACAGACGACTGACTATATGGACCATAGGTTCACTTGCTAAATGTTGTTTCTATGCTAGAAGAATAATTTAGCCTTATAACCTTTTTCAAGGTATTTTAGAAGTATTACTGGATTTTTGGGTGCATCAACACTTGGGTTATTTCCATTTGGTTTATTATACGAGGCTACAATCACTATCTGAACACTGAAATCCTCTGATTGAAACTAAAAGCTTAGGGTGTAACTAGGGACTTAGTATGTATAGCGACAATTTATAGGACAACATGAACCTTACAAAGGATTATAGGTGACGTAGGACCACACGCCAGAGCTTTGTTAATCTGCAAGAAGCAGTTGCAACTAATGCTATGAGGAAATGAGGTTGATTTTTACTGTTTCACAAGAATGCTACCTTTTATACACCCAATATTTGCTTTTTCAAGTAACTATTTGTACCAGAAGCACACAGGTCAACTCTAACTACACTTCGATTTATATAAATGTGGCAAGAACTATATTTCTGAGGAAGTACGCAAAAGCAGATTACCCGATTAAAGTATCTGAAAAACAGATTTTTCTATGCAAGTATATTTTTATTGACTGGATTATTTAACAGATCAAACAGAAAGACTGCAAAATTCATTAAATGTAGTTCTATAGTATAGGTGGTTTCAGAGATATAAAAAGAACAAATATAAGATTTCGCTTTTTTTGCTTCTGAGGCTAATCGCGACGCTAAGGGTAAATGGCGAGGAAATGTAACGGAGGACAAACAGTCCCAAAAGTTATGAGCTGCATGTAAGTTAATACCACAGAGATATTACAGTAGGTGTAGGTTCTACCACCAGAACTTTTCTATCATAATAATACTGGTTATGCTGTACTGTTAGCTTAAGATGCTGATATTTGAGAAACTTAAAAGCTTACTCATGACTTACTGTTGCAAAAGATCCGATGACAAAATTTAAAAATTGTTATCGCCCAGACAGGGACTCGAACCCTGGACAGATAGGTTAAAAGCCTAACGCTATACCAACTAAGCTATCTGGGCACAAGGTATTCTTTTCTTCAAAAGTTAGTTATGTTCAGAAATATATTGAAACATATGAGAACACACTTGGTCTGGTTCGACAGAGAAGGAGACAACATTTCCAAATTTTTTCAGACTGGGTGTATTTTTCCACTATAGAGGCCTTCATTATATGTAATTCGAAACGCTAAAGTTCAGCTAGCTTCCAAAATTGAGGTAAAGATTGTGTTTGGCGAGATTAACAAGTTACAATTATATCCAGTTAGCTAAAACTCTCAGATTTACTGTACTAGCCAAGTTTTAGTATTTTTCCTTCACTATAGTACTAATACCAAAGAAATAGGTATATTTTATTTATAATTTGACAAAATGTACTAGTATTTAATTCACAAAGTTAGGTAAAAAGCAGTGTTTTTTAAAAGTATTGTTACTGCCTTCAAATTTTATGTTATTTAGCCACTAACAACTGGTTTACACTGTTTGGCATCCTTTAAATAGGAAAAGAAGGAATTATTTGTTTAGTATTTTTACTAGTTTATATTTATTTAAGAAAACAATTCTACAGTTTAACTTAATTTTAACAAATTGTTACTAATTTATATATCAAAGTTATGTTATTTAGAGTGTATGAAGGCGTATAAAGTTAATATTTGTACTTATCAGTTCAACTAACAATTATATTTTACACACAAAAGATAATGTTTACAGTTAAATTACTTGAATCAGAGAATAATATTTTACAGTAATTGATTCATTCAGCACTAGTCAGTACTTTTATGCATCAGAAAGTTTTTTTTTTAATTTTCTATTACGCACGCTATTTTGGGCTATTCTTAAAATGTATTTCTAGGGCAAACTAGTTTAATTTTCTGTTTATAATGCAAAGTTGACAGTTTTCGCACAATGCATTGTACATTTGTTATATTCTCTACTTACAATCCAAATATTATGCTTATTTAATGTATAATTAACTAACTCTCTAGCCTTCTTAAACCCGAAGGTTCATGGCTGCAGCAACACATGCCTTTCATCTGTTCCTGTCCTGAGCAAGATCTATATACTCCTTTCCATCCCTATCAATTTCCTTCAGATCCATCTCTACATTATCCCTCCATCTTTGTTTTGGTCTTCCTATTGGTCTTTTACCATCAGGTTTCCCAACAAGAATCCTGTATACTTTTTTTTTTTCCTCTCCCATTTGTACCACATGATCTACACATCTAAGTCTTCTTGATTTAATTATTCTAATAATATCTGTACATGAATACAAATTATGTACTTCTAAATTATGTAATCTTCTCCACTCATCTGCCTTGTAATCTGTTTTAGTCCCAAATATTTTCCTAAGGATTTTATTTTCAAATACTCTTAATTTATGTTTCTAGCTTATACTGTAGTTATTATATTTTTTTCTATCAGCTTATTTTGAAATTAATATTATTAGGTATAGTCTTTGATTTATAACTATATTGCTTTTTTTATCAATTTATCTAAGAGTACACGCAGACAAACACATGTGTACACACTTTTATGTAAATAGATATGCTGTTTTTCAATATTTTAGTATGAAGATTGCACTTTAGCTATTTAAGCAAGGGTAGGAAAGGTAGGATTTCTGAGAATTTGTTGCAGGATTTTGTTGTCCTAGTATAGATGAGAACTGAGCTGGGAGACTGCTTTGAACCTTTTCATGAGAGTTTGCATGTGAACTGTATGCAAATTCAGCACTATTGACTGTGCATGCTTCTAAGTTTTGCTGTTATTTTACATCAAGTCTGTGAGACTGTAGACAGTTTTCCCTTTTCAAGTAGTTTTTATTGATTGTATTTGTATATGTTTTGGGGACTTAGCAGTTTTATGTTATGAGGCAGTTTGTTGTAGAATATTTTTACCGGATTGTTTTGAGATATTGAGTGTCTGCTGTTTTACTTGTAATTATTTTTCTTCTTGTGTTGTGTATTTGACTATATTTTGTCCAAGTTTGTAGTATTTAGAATAATTGTTATTGATTTGTAGATGTAGGGAGTAATAAACCTTTGCAAGATGCCCTATACTTTAGTCTGAACATTATTCTTAGTGTTCACTTTTAAAGCCTTAGTATTCTGGTAGTATTATTAATGTAGAGGTAAATTAGGCTAAAATGTAGGCATTTTTCTGATAAATTATACTCACTTAGTTGTTTCAGCAGGTAGAAGTTGCATGATGGTTTACTGCTGATGATGTTAATTTGCTCTTCTTATGTGCTACGTATGATGTAGCTTATTTGAGTAATTGGTATTTTCTACTGAAAAAAGGATTGCTTGTCTATTTTATTTCTATGTTGTTGAGTTTGTCCATAAGCAAGCCATGTTTTTACTCTATCCTATGTCTTGGAAGAATCTAGATATATTGTGTTTGCAGTTTTATGTTTCTCTAAGGTTTCAGCTATGTAGTTTTTTAAACTGTGCTATGGGTGTGACTATTGATTTCTCTTTCTGTACCCCATGTTGGTTTCTGTGTATTCCTCTTGCTGCTTGAATTTGACTTAGGTTGTTTGTTTTTTTTCTTAGATCTTTATTTGTTTATTTGTTCAGTATTTTTTATTTTTTAATATTCTTTTACATAAAAAAATTCAAAGTACATTGTTAAAGTCAAAGTGTGTTAAAATTTAATTTTTCAAAGTTAAAGTTTTAAAAATACAATTTTCTAAAATGAAAAGTTATAATAGTATATTTTTGTTAGTAGAAGTTTTTATACTAGAGTAAATTCTTTTGTTGTTAAAGAAAAATGTGTTAGTTAATGTAAAATTAAAGTAATTAAAAATCAATTTTTCAAAGTTAAAGTTTTAAAAATACAATTTTCTAAAATTAAAAGTTATAATAGTACATTTTTGTTAGTAGAAGTTTTTATACTAGAGTAAATTCTTTTGTTGTTAAAGAAAAATGTGTTAGTTAATGTAAAATTAAAGTAATTAAAATTCAAAAAAATAAAAAATACTGAACAAATAAACAAATAAAGATCTAAGAAAAAAAACAAACAACCTAAGTCAAATTCAAGCAGCAAGAGGAATACACAGAAACCAACATGGGGTACAGAAAGAGAAATCAATAGTCACACCCATAGCACAGTTTAAAAAACTACATAGCTGAAACCTTAGAGAAACATAAAACTGCAAACACAATATATCTAGATTCTTCCAAGACATAGGATAGAGTAAAAACATGGCTTGCTTATGGACAAACTCAACAACATAGAAATAAAATAGACAAGCAATCCTTTTTTCAGTAGAAAATACCAATTACTCAAATAAGCTACATCATACGTAGCACATAAGAAGAGCAAATTAACATCATCAGCAGTAAACCATCATGCAACTTCTACCTGCTGAAACAACTAAGTGAGTATAATTTATCAGAAAAATGCCTACATTTTAGCCTAATTTACCTCTACATTAATAATACTACCAGAATACTAAGGCTTTAAAAGTGAACACTAAGAATAATGTTCAGACTAAAGTATAGGGCATCTTGCAAAGGTTTATTACTCCCTACATCTACAAATCAATAACAATTATTCTAAATACTACAAACTTGGACAAAATATAGTCAAATACACAACACAAGAAGAAAAATAATTACAAGTAAAACAGCAGACACTCAATATCTCAAAACAATCCGGTAAAAATATTCTACAACAAACTGCCTCATAACATAAAACTGCTAAGTCCCCAAAACATATACAAATACAATCAATAAAAACTACTTGAAAAGGGAAAACTGTCTACAGTCTCACAGACTTGATGTAAAATAACAGCAAAACTTAGAAGCATGCACAGTCAATAGTGCTGAATTTGCATACAGTTCACATGCAAACTCTCATGAAAAGGTTCAAAGCAGTCTCCCAGCTCAGTTCTCATCTATACTAGGACAACAAAATCCTGCAACAAATTCTCAGAAATCCTACCTTTCCTACCCTTGCTTAAATAGCTAAAGTGCAATCTTCATACTAAAATATTGAAAAACAGCATATCTATTTACATAAAAGTGTGTACACATGTGTTTGTCTGCGTGTACTCTTAGATAAATTGATAAAAAAAGCAATATAGTTATAAATCAAAGACTATACCTAATAATATTAATTTCAAAATAAGCTGATAGAAAAAAATATAATAACTACAGTATAAGCTAGAAACATAAATTAAGAGTATTTGAAAATAAAATCCTTAGGAAAATATTTGGGACTAAAACAGATTACAAGGCAGATGAGTGGAGAAGATTACATAATTTAGAAGTACATAATTTGTATTCATGTACAGATATTATTAGAATAATTAAATCAAGAAGACTTAGATGTGTAGATCATGTGGTACAAATGGGAGAGGAAAAAAAAGTATACAGGATTCTTGTTGGGAAACCTGATGGTAAAAGACCAATAGGAAGACCAAAACAAAGATGGAGGGATAATGTAGAGATGGATCTAAAGGAAATTGATAGGGATGAAAAGGAGTATATAGATCTTGCTCAGGACAGGAACAGATGAAAGGCATGTGTTGCTGCAGCCATGAACCTTCGGGTTTAAGAAGGCTAGAGAGTTAGTTAATTATACATTAAATAAGCATAATATTTGGATTGTAAGTAGAGAATATAACAAATGTACAATGCATTGTGCGAAAACTGTCAACTTTGCATTATAAACAGAAAATTAAACTAGTTTGCCCTAGAAATACATTTTAAGAATAGCCCAAAATAGCATGCGTAATAGAAAATTAAAAAAAAAACTTTCTGATGCATAAAAGTACTGACTAGTGCTGAATGAATCAATTACTGTAAAATATTATTCTCTGATTCAAGTAATTTAACTGTAAACATTATCTTTTGTGTGTAAAATATAATTGTTAGTTGAACTGATAAGTACAAATATTAACTTTATACGCCTTCATACACTCTAAATAACATAACTTTGATATATAAATTAGTAACAATTTGTTAAAATTAAGTTAAACTGTAGAATTGTTTTCTTAAATAAATATAAACTAGTAAAAATACTAAACAAATAATTCCTTCTTTTCCTATTTAAAGGATGCCAAACAGTGTAAACCAGTTGTTAGTGGCTAAATAACATAAAATTTGAAGGCAGTAACAATACTTTTAAAAAACACTGCTTTTTACCTAACTTTGTGAATTAAATACTAGTACATTTTGTCAAATTATAAATAAAATATACCTATTTCTTTGGTATTAGTACTATAGTGAAGGAAAAATACTAAAACTTGGCTAGTACAGTAAATCTGAGAGTTTTAGCTAACTGGATATAATTGTAACTTGTTAATCTCGCCAAACACAATCTTTACCTCAATTTTGGAAGCTAGCTGAACTTTAGCGTTTCGAATTACATATAATGAAGGCCTCTATAGTGGAAAAATACACCCAGTCTGAAAAAATTTGGAAATGTTGTCTCCTTCTCTGTCGAACCAGACCAAGTGTGTTCTCATATGTTTCAATATATTTCTGAACATAACTAACTTTTGAAGAAAAGAATACCTTGTGCCCAGATAGCTTAGTTGGTATAGCGTTAGGCTTTTAACCTATCTGTCCAGGGTTCGAGTCCCTGTCTGGGCGATAACAATTTTTAAATTTTGTCATCGGATCTTTTGCAACAGTAAGTCATGAGTAAGCTTTTAAGTTTCTCAAATATCAGCATCTTTAGCTAACAGTACAGCATAACCAGTATTATTATGATAGAAAAGTTCTGGTGGTAGAACCTACACCTACTGTAATATCTCTGTGGTATTAACTTACATGCAGCTCATAACTTTTGGGACTGTTTGTCCTCCGTTACATTTCCTCGCCATTTACCCTTAGCGTCGCGATTAGCCTCAGAAGCAAAAAAAGCGAAATCTTATATTTGTTCTTTTTATATCTCTGAAACCACCTATACTATAGAACTACATTTAATGAATTTTGCAGTCTTTCTGTTTGATCTGTTAAATAATCCAGTCAATAAAAATATACTTGCATAGAAAAATCTGTTTTTCAGATACTTTAATCGGGTAATCTGCTTTTGCGTACTTCCTCAGAAATATAGTTCTTGCCACATTTATATAAATCGAAGTGTAGTTAGAGTTGACCTGTGTGCTTCTGGTACAAATAGTTACTTGAAAAAGCAAATATTGGGTGTATAAAAGGTAGCATTCTTGTGAAACAGTAAAAATCAACCTCATTTCCTCATAGCATTAGTTGCAACTGCTTCTTGCAGATTAACAAAGCTCTGGCGTGTGGTCCTACGTCACCTATAATCCTTTGTAAGGTTCATGTTGTCCTATAAATTGTCGCTATACATACTAAGTCCCTAGTTACACCCTAAGCTTTTAGTTTCAATCAGAGGATTTCAGTGTTCAGATAGTGATTGTAGCCTCGTATAATAAACCAAATGGAAATAACCCAAGTGTTGATGCACCCAAAAATCCAGTAATACTTCTAAAATACCTTGAAAAAGGTTATAAGGCTAAATTATTCTTCTAGCATAGAAACAACATTTAGCAAGTGAACCTATGGTCCATATAGTCAGTCGTCTGTGAACTTCGTCTTGTCCTGTGAATTGTCAATATATTGATAAATGGTTATATTTTTTTTTTTAAAAAAGGAACAATGTTCGTAAGCGTCCAGTTATGGACCCTTCGGTAAAGGCATTTCAGTCTTTATAGACACACAATAATTTTCGTTACACTAAAAATTAGGCAAATAATCGAAATGTTAAACATTTCGTGTACTTTATCCAGTAAGCCTTAGCTAGAAATACAATAAATGCGTTACAGACATAAAAATTAAGCAAGCTTTGATATTCTAGTGGCACATAATAAATATAAAATATCCTTTAAAATACTCTGGCAAATAGTTGTGGGTTATCTGAGATCAAAATTTTCAAGCCCTCTCTCCTGTATAAATAGGCTCTAGAATTCACTAAGCCTCAAAATAATATTGGGTACATAAAATAAAAAGCAGATGGAGAGTGGTGCTGATCGCATCATCTCCAAACAGCAAAAACAAAAGTATATGGATGGAGCCCTACCTGATATATTTTGGAAACTTTACCTAGTATAGCAGTAACAAAATACTCAGCAAACTCTAAAATAAACAAACTTTCCTACGTAGCAGGCGTAACCTGCCCTAAATAAATACATATAGAAATACAGAACCAAAAATAGCATAGTGGAAATCAGTAAACCCTAATAATAATAATAATAATAATAATAATATATTCTGTGGCTTACATTTTAGCTAAAGTACTTTTTTTTTTAGTGTTTTTGAAAAAATTTAAATAAATACTAAACTCTAAGTTAAAAATTTGTAAATGTATACAAAACAAAATAAATAAAAATTAATACATACCCTGCAAAAAATCAATAAAAAAGTTGAAAACCTCTCTTTGTGCATCCAAAATATAATAACAAATCCTTCCTGACTGGATTAAATTGTGTTATTTGAATAATATTAAGCCTAAACTTGTAAAATAAAAGGGTAAAACTTGACGAAACACACTTCATGTGTACAAAATATAATTCAAAACACATCTAAATTGTGTTATTTGAGTGGAAAGAAACCTAAACTTGGAAAATCTCTCTCTCTCTCTCTCTCTCTCTCTCTCTCTCTCTGTGTGTGTGTGTGTGTGTGTGTCTGAGAGAGAGTGCGTGTGTGTCCAAAATGTAATAAAAACACGTTCAAATCGTGTTATTTGAGTAAATATTAGGCTAAACTTGTGAAATAAACAGATAGAAGTTGAGAACACACACTTTGTGTGTCGAAAATGTAACTAAAAGTCTTTCCTGAACAGATAGAATTGTGTTATTTGAGTAAAAAATAGGCATAAACTTGTAAATAATGAATTAAAAGTTGAAAAAATCTCTTTGTAAATACAAAATTTAATAAAAAATGTTGCCTGAATAGTACAAATAGTGTTATTTTGGTAAAAATTAACATAAAGTTGTAAAATAATAAGTTAAAAGTTGAAAAAATGTCTTTGTGAGTCCAAAATTTAATAAAAAATGTTGCCTGATTAGTACAAATAGTGTTATTTTGGTAAAAAATTAATATAAAGTTGTAAAATAATAAGTTAAACGTAGAAAAAATGTCTTTGTGAGTCCAAAATTTAATAAAAAATGTTGCTTGAATAGTACAAATAGTGTTATTTTGGTAAAAAATTAACTTAAAGTTGTAAAATAATAAGTTAAAAGTTGAAAAAATGTCTTTGTGAGTCCAAAATTTAATAAAAAATGTTGGTGATTAGTACAAATAGTGTTATTTTGGTAAAAAATTAATATAAAGTTGTAAAATAATAAGTTAAACGTTGAAAAAAATGTCTTTGTGAGTCCAAAATTTAATAAAAGTGTTGCCTGAATAGTACAAATAGTGTTATTTTGGTAAAAATAAGGATAAGCTGTGAAAATGTTTGACATAAAGTCAAAGTTTGGTAAAAAATAAACTCAAAATTAAGTTAAATAGCACACAGTAACATACATTTACTACCTAAATCAATAATCAAAGGGTCCTAGGTTCGTTACCCCGTGATAAAAGCAAATAGTGAAAACTGTAGGCCCCGTCCCTAATAGCTCTCCCTTCTTCATAGTACAGATAAAAAAAACCTGCGCTAAAGCGTCCTGTGCCTTGGAGGCAAACCTGAGCGGAATATTAATTGGCGGCGGAAACCGCATAGCTTCAGAGATTTAACCCTTGCTGCGTATTTCCAGACATCCTTTGTTGTCTGGTTGAATCCCTCCCCTGCCCTACGGCATTGCATACCTTTCTCCTGTTCTTGCGTACTGGTTAACCTTGAAAAAACCGGTTCTGAAAATCTACCGACGCGTTCTCTGATTGGTCAATCGGGTTCCTTCTTTGTCCTGACGTTGTGACGTCATTTGACCTTGACCGCATATCTCCCAAATTCCTTTCTCGTCTACCCTCAGCGCGGAGCGCGGAGTTCACCGTCTTCTGTCTAGCGTGTTGCACCACCGTGTTTCATACAATAATAACATACATTATTACATAGTACTAATTAATAACATTACATATCGCGGGTTCAAATACCGGGACCGTCCCAAATCGTAATTGGACCTGTACCTACACCCATTACCACCGTTCATAGCTGTCCATAAACCATAGAAAACTTATTTTCAATATTATAAACATTAATTATTATCGATTGATACATTACATACTTTGCAGTAATGAATATAAAACCATATGCATACCGTTTAGTACCTCTAATTACCTGCTATATACATATTTTTCATAAAATAAATAATTATATATTCATAAAAAGTTATAAACATGCAAATACATAAATGTAAAGTATTCTAATGATATGCTAATTTATTCATATTATGCAAATTAGTTCTTAATTACATGCAAATTAATTAACACCCGTGCACTAATTGTCCTTGGCTGGGTCCTCTACTACTGTAGTATACATGCAACCACCGGGGTCAAAATTCTACACAGAACAGTTTTTCGATGACCTTGGAAACTATTTGCTGCGTTTGGGGGAGGATCACCCGGGAATCAGCATCTTAGTCACGGGCGACCTGAATGCTCGCATAGGGGGGGAGGAAGTTCCATGGGACACTTACCGAGAGATCGAGGGGAACCAAATGACGGATGACAGAATGTATTTGGGACACAGGAGAGAAAGCAGGGACAAAACTTTAAACGCGGGGGGGGGGGGGGAGGGCGCTGTTGGATCTCTGTGCGATACATAGGATGCAGATATTAAACGGCAAATTTTTCGATGATCAACCAGGACACTTTACGTACGTGGGGGAGGGGGGAAGCAGCACAATTGACTATACCATATGCTCACTCGATTTGCTGAAAGAAATCAGGGATTTTCGTGTACATGCCCAAACGCAATCGCATCATATGCCTCTCGAATTCTCCCTCCAGTACAAAATAAACGGGAAGGCAGTTTTCAATAACAGTAATACGAAACTCAAAACAGAGCCGGGGAAAAATATACGTAAATACATATGGACAAAGGAGGGGGAGGAACGATACGTGGGTTTTATGGGGGATGACATAACAAAAATGATGCGTGAACGCATGTGCGCAGCCTTAGACGAATCCAATATAGACGAAGCGGTCCAGCTGGGATATCATATCTTTGATCGTGCAGGAAGAAATATGGTAAAGGGAGGGGGGAAGGGGGACAGGCCTGCAAAGACAGGATGGTACAACGGGAAGTGTAAAGCGATGAAAAAGAAACTAGATCACGCGTTAAAAGGGTATAGATACGTAAATAGCATGGAAACCAGAAACAATTATATATCGAGCAGAAAGGCTTATAATAACATTTTAACGGAAGAAAAGGAGAAATGGGAACAGTGAAATTTTTAAGATATAAAAAAGGCCGTAGCAGAAAAGAATATCACCGCTTTGTGGGGCATATTACGGAAATTACGGGGACAAAAGAGCAACTGGGCACATATTGAACCTTACATTTGGGATGCACACTGTCGTCGTGTCGTCGGGGGGGAAGGGGGGCCACCACGCCTAGAAGTCACGCGGGAAATATACTTTTTAGGGGATTACGTTCCGATTCTCGACGAAGATATAGGGGTGGATGAGATAAAAATAGCGATAAGGAAACTGAAAAAGGGGAAAGCGGCAGGACTTGACTCCATTGGGGCGGAATTTTTCAAAGCCAACGAAACTGACATTCATATGTTGCATGCACAAAGCAAATTCATGGACAAGATTTTTAAGGAGGGGTACTTTCCGAAGGACTGGGCAAGCTCCATAATCTGTCCTATTTATAAAGGGAAACAATGGCTACATATTTAGCAGACAAGAGACATGGACATACGGGGGAGAGTTAATCGAGCGGGTTAAAAACTTCACATACCTGGGGGAAACACTCTCCATGACAGGGAGTTGGACACACCACATAAGGGCAACAAAAACTAAAACAAAATTTGCAATAGAACAAGTCATAAGGACAATAAATAAGGCACCTCAAATGCCTTTCCCGGTCATTCAAAACCTCTATTCATCAATAGTGTTAGGTACATTAAACTATGGAATAGAACAAAGAATTTTATTTCCTAAACAGTATACAAGATATGGTTACATAGAACGATTATTATTTTTTATGTATACGGATAAAAGTAGTCAAGCTACTTTCGGAGGTATGTGCTTATGCCCTGGTACCTGAAAATTAACCCAGGGCGTCAGTTCCGTGAAATTTTTACGGATTCCCCCGCTTTTCTTTGATTCATCCTTGATTTCCATTATTTTTTTAATTACAATAATTCACTGTGACATTGGCAAGAATGTCCCAGTGTGAAGAACCAAATTTGTTCGGTTTTCCTGAACAAAGTTGGTTTCACATCATTCTACAAGGTAAGAAGATTAAGATAAAGGTTAGAAATAGTAGGAAGTAAATAAGTGTTAGTGTTTAACATTAATATTATTTATGATCACAGATACGAAATTACATAAGTGTGTAATTGGGTGGGTAATGTTTTCTTAGGATAAGTTTTATTGTGTGTCGTGTGCATTAGTGTTGATGGATGAGATGAGGAATGGACATTAACACGATTCTATGAATGTTAAGCAGGGTCTATGTTCTAGTATGTTATGTTTGAGATAGTGAGAGTATTATTGGCTTTGAGATGTACGTATTAATAGTAGGAAGAGATATGAAAGAACGAGTGGTACCTGATGCAAGGAGACTTGCGGGAGACCAGCAAGAGTTGGTCGGACTGGGATGAACATCGGTACGACAGTTGGTACCCGGGACATCATCAGGAAGGGAAGAAGTAGGGAGGGATTTCCTGGGAAGTATCGGGTACATTAGTACGTTCGGTAGTGGAAATATAGATAATTGTCAAGAATCAGTGAGAGAAGTTTGCAGTGTGTTTAGTAACGAGAATAAAGAAGGGGGTGTAAGATTACAATTTAAGAAAGAAACGAAAAAGAAGAATCTTGAGTAGTGGGGTTTATGCTACGGACAGCACAACTTTTAAGTGTAGAAAAGGCGAGGCTATTTGATTGAACAATCAGATTTGCTTATACTTAAAACAAAGCCAAGAGAGGCCTATACCCTAATTTTTCAGGTGTGATATGCTCTGATTTTTAAGAAATTCTGAATTTCTAGTGTAGAAAAGGCGAGGGCTCAACAGATAGATTTACCTATACTTAAAACAATGCCAAGAGGGGCCTATACCCCAATTCTTCCAGTGTGACATGCTCTTAATTTTAAGAATTTTGAATTCTAGTGTAGAAAGGGTGAAAGCCTCTCAGACAGATTTGCTTATACTTAAAATTATGCCAAGTTCCCATATGATCTTATTGCTTATAGTGTGTTTTTTGTCAAAATCCCAGGAATTGAATTTTAGTGTAGCTCAGATTGATTCTGCCATGTATATTAATATAAAGCTTATAGTTACTGGGTTCTGAGGCCCAGTGGAGTGTGGTGCATAGCCCCATGGTTTTTATTGCCTTGCAATCAGGAGGCCTCTGGGTTTGAGTCCTGATAAAATGTGAAGCCTCTCCTGATGGCAAAATGTTAATATTGTTGCTTTGTAAGCAAAAGGCTCGGGTTTGAGTCCTGATAAAATGTAAAGCCTCTCCTGATGGCAAAATGTTAATATTGCTGTCTTGTAAACAAGGGGCTCCGGGTTCGAGTCCTCATAGATTGAAATATATACAACTGCCCACACATAAGATATTCACTGCTAGCTGATAATACAGTTGAGGTTTGTGTGTTGTACAACAGGATAATAGAACAAATATCTTCTAGAACTGCTCCGTGACTCTCTCATTTCTTACATCATAAACATATGATTTTTCTCCTATGAGAATGACACTACAAATGGTGTCTTCAGGTAAAGCCTCATGGAATTCACAGATAATTTTAATGTTTGTCCTGTCATTGACCACAACCTGTTTTCTTTTTGAAGTGTTGATTACAAACATGGGTCTCTGTGTCTTGAATTCATCTGGTGAATAATACATGTCAGTACTGCCAGTAGTGACCCTTTTGAAAGCCGAAAATGCCTCATATAATTTAAGAAAATCATCCTTGGACATGTCTAAATTATAACTTTCTCTAGGAAATACCTCATTTCTGCCATTTTTAAGATATATGTTCTTGATGTTGCAGCTATCAAATTTACTTGAATTTTTTTCCTGATTATTGTGTCTCCCAGTCTGAAACAGTACCACTACAAAATCAGGCATGTCGTATTGTATGCTGGAGAATGAATTTGTAGCATCAAACTCATAATAAGTACCAGCGGCAGGCTTCTGTACGCATTGATATGTGTAAAATTGCAGAGGAATCTGTGGATTTTTTATTATATCTGCTTTGTATTTAAGAGCGTAACTGGCCTCATATTCAACAACTGGGATTCTTAGCTCCATAGTCTGAATAATGCACTTGCCCTCATCAGGTAGGGTATTAGGCATAACTTCCCCTGTGGGGTTTATTGCACTGTACCTCATCAAAGCATTATTATCATTTGCAGCTCTTCTAAATGTAATTCTTAACCCACCCTTCCACATAATTTCTTTGTAATCCGAGAAGAATCCTGGCAACAGGCGCATGGGGAACAGCACTGTGTGGTTCTTGGATAATATCTTATCACCAGCCTCAAATCCACCTATTTGGTAGTATGAAGCCTCGGTTTTGGATAATTTTAGAGTGGCCAAAGCTGTAGAGGTAATGCCTGGATAATCCACTCTGTTTATAACAACGCCATGCTTTCTGATCTCAATTTCAGAGAACAGATGCGGCACAAAATTATCTACCAATCTTATATTTGAATTTGCCGGATAATCTGTTCCATCGAGCTTTACGACATCAAATTTGATGTATAGATCTGCTCTGTGGGGGTGTATAAAGCCATCCCCTACATCAAGGTCCACCTCTATCTCTGTGTTGGGTTGATTTAAATTTGCAAATGTCCTCCTGTTTGGGGGGAATGATTGTAGCTCATAACTCTCAATATTTTCCATTGTATGTATTTTTATTTAAATGTTAATCTCTATGATAGCAGTTGTTGTGGCTCCAGCAAAATCAACTAATTCTTCTTTTTCATTAGTGACCATCAATTCAATGTAATCTATTCTATTATGGCACACAGGAAAATATAATGTTGGGGATGGATTGTAGATGATCGGCTCCATGAATTCGGAATTAGGTTTGAATGTTGCAATGATGCCTGTTTGTTTGTGAGTGCCTATGCCATTTGATTTGGTGATCATACCCTCAGCCACATTACAGTGAATATTCAGAGTCTCTATGGCTAAGAATTTGGGTATATTCATAGCAGTGTGTTTGATGGCCGGTTCAAGTTTTGTGTTGTTCTCAAATCCTAACAGCTCTCCTATAGTACCCAGATGCACTGTTTCTGTAGCAGATACAATCTCTACTCTGTGAGTGACAGAATTTTGACTTAACACTACACCTCTGGGTAATTGAGCATTTAGAGTGGACAGATTATACTGCCCTGGAGTGATGACAATTTTTTGATCCCCTACTGCAATTGTGTTGTTGTGGTGTGTAATATTAGGTATCAAGTACATGCCATAAAATGCTCTGAGAGCTATTGTTTTGGGATACACTATATCATCATGTAATCTGAGCTTCAATATTGAATTTTGGCTGGTGAGATGGAATACTCCCATGATGTTTCAGATACCACAAGGCTTTTTGAAAATTTTCAATTGATGGTTTATTTATTTGAGACATATATCTGAGAACGGATAAACACAAATGTCCGCAATTAACATCTTTGAAGTTTTGAAGACGAGCATTATTGTAATAAAGATTAGCCGATTTTAGATATTTTATTAAATTCTCAGGTGGAACACCTCCAAATGAATCAAACACAAATGCCTCATCGTTTAAATATTTAAGATAACAAATCCAGTGAGTGCCCTGATTTTTGTACTCATCCAAATTAACTATGCCACACTCTTTGTTGAGTGGTTGTTCCGGTAAAGAATCAGACATGTACACACCTCTAAAATTTTTGATGCCCAGTGGCTTGATTAAAGCTTCAATATCTTGGTTTGTAAGCGGCTCTTGTTTTTTTTAAACTTATTCATGGCTCTCTTAACACCTTTGCCTTTTTTCTCCATGGCCAGGTTATGGCGCCTCTGCTCATCTAATTCTGCCCTATTCTTCTTGGCATCTATTACTGTTTTTGCTATGGCAGCTGATCCCCCAGCCAAGCTCCCAACAGCCCCCAAAGCTGCTAAGATGGCAGGGATGGTAAATATGAAACCCCCCACATGTGATTTTTTTCTTGATTGCTGTAATTTTTTTAATTGGGGGGTACTAAGCAACAATTTCATACCATGGCCCTTTGCAATACAAGAATTTTTTTTCTTGCGCTGCTTTTTGGTCAAGAGACTGTCAATAGTTTTAAGAGATTTGAGACCTGCATAAGGTATTTGATACATAACACCCTTGGCCTTCATTGTAGGTTTATTATATACATATTCACAGCCCCCACCCCAGTTTTTGTTTGGTGCTCATAGCTATGGTGGTTCCCAATGCTGCTATTTTTTCACTCAAAGAAGCATCTTTGCTTACAAATCTACCAAATGCTGCCTCTTCTAATTTCTTGTCTGCAACATGTCTCTTGTCAAGATCAGAATGTGTGTTGTATGCTATGTCATGGTCTCTACAAGCAGCATCTAGGGGATTAACACCAGGGTCCCCTCTGTTTAATCTATGATCCAATTTTGTGCCTGGACCACAATACTGATAGCCTGGAATGTGTAGTTCAAATGGCAGCTTGTTTATGATGTCATTAACAAGGCCCCGACCCTCAGAAACATTCCAAAATTTAGGTGGTAGAGTATTAATAATTTTTATGAGATATCCAATCCCCTTAGGGTCATTCACTATAAAATTAGACAATTTTGTGCTTATCATGTCCATAATTCCAACCTTTTCATTGTAAAAATTGTGGTTGCCAGCATTTTCCTCCCCAGCTATCACCAATAACCTATCTACAAGTTTCCTGACATCATCAACCCACACAAATTCTTTGGGCAGGGTGTTGTATTGTTTGATTCCACTGCCAGTCTTGATCTGTGACCATATGGGCTTGATTAAGTTGTTGTATTTTGCCCCACTGCTAGACTTCACTCTTTTTTGTGTGGGATCATTGTTCTGGTATAGAGCATCTGATTTTATTAATATTTCTTTGTAATCCTCATAATCTTGATCTGTATAGCTGCCAGGCCTTTTCCTAGTCATCAGTTCCCATAATCCAGGTGTTCCGGTGTACTTAACAAAAGCACCTTTTTCTCCGAGACGAGATTCTGAATATACAATGATATCATCTCCCATAAAAGTTACTCTGAAATTGCCAATTCTATGAATAATGCTGCCATCAAGCTCTGTGTCGGCATATAAGCCAAAGACCTCATCTTTGTTGTCTTTAGGTGTGGTTAAATATTTTTGAGCAAGAAGACCCAATTCAATAGGATCTTGACTAGCTTCAATTCTTCGAGGAGCAACAGGACTAGGTGTATGAATACTGGAAAGTGGGGTGAATGGATAATCTAATATGTTCCTTGCAGCTACAGGCACAAGCTCCGTGATCAAATCTTGATTTTGCTCTGTAACAGTTTTGATATTCTTACCTAAATTATTAATAGCATCAATGACAGGCTGTTCTGTTTGCTTGTGTTTTTCATAAATTCCACGGTTCTCTGATTTCCATCCCTTAAATCTTTTTACAAGATAATCTCTTAACTTAAGATCATCAATGACTGGTCGTTTCATGGTTGTTTATTTATGTCTCAACGTCTAGAAAATCGTTGATTTTATTTCTGTATTTGCCACTATTGGGTGTTCTTGTCATATCAATTGTGACAAACCCATAACTGTCCTGGTTCCAGCACCTACTGCAAAACTTGGAAAAATCATTGTAGCTCAAGTCCCCACCTACATATTCATCATGTATGTGTTTGAGGTTGGTATGATCTTGATGAAACACACATATAAAATTGCTGTTGTCTCGGATCAGCTGCTTCGGTATTTTAGAAAAAGTCTGTGCCAGGTAGAAGCAATCAATGTTTTTGTGTCGGCCCTGTGTAAAGAAGTTTCTAACCTTGTTTTGATTATCCAGTATAATGTCATCAAACACAACAACAGAATTATCGAGACATTCGTGAAGTGGCTTAACATCTGGTTCAAAAGTGGCAATATCCAATCCATCATATAGCTTCATCAGCTGCTGATATTTTAATTGTTCCAAGCTCTTAGAGAAGACATACAAGTGCCTGTTTTTCCAGTCTAACCAGTTGGGTGCCAATAAAAAATTATCAACCATTAGTGTAGTTTTACCACAAGCAGATGGCCCAACAATAAGACATCTAATATTATCAGGCAGCAAGTTGCCATTTCTCTTATTCTGCTGTTCAGGTTCTGGCAGCCTCTTTATAACATCCCAGGTGTTCATATTATCACTTTGTCTGCATCGATCCAGCTGTTTTCCGGATGACCCAGCCATTTGACAAATAACTTGTTGCCTTTTCTGCGGATGATTTTTTCTATGAGATATGTGTCGGGCTGTTTAGTTTTGCTGAGCTCTTGTTCATAGAACCTGCCTTTGAGAATTTCTCCTCGGTGATCTTTTATTATATATGTGTTAAGGGTCCCGGGTTTAACTTGAACCACTGTAAATAATTCGGTGCTCCAGTTTCTCGTAAAGCCTCTTTTGAATAAGTGCTTATATTTGCTGATTCTTACTTGGTCGCCCACCCTGTATCTGGCCCTTCTTGTTGTTGGCTGGTATCTAGGATAATAAACAGTCCTGATCAATTTTTGCTCATCAGATGAAGTTACTTCAGAGGGTTTCATGTTGATTGTGGAATGGACCGAGTTGTTATATTTATGTAGAAGTTCTGGAAGAATATTAATCCATTTATAATTACCTTGAAGTGTAAATTGTTTATACATAAGATTTTTTAAGGTTCTGTTGAATCTCTCTACAATTGAGGCTTTGAGGTCACTGTAACTCGAGTAATGTTTTATTGCCTGGCTTTTAATAAATTGTTGGAACACAGAATTATAAAATTCTTTGCCATTATCTGTTTGCAAATAGCGCGGGGATCTTCCTGAATGATTGATGATTGTCCTGAAGGCTTCTGTAACACATTTTCCAGTCTTGGATTTGAGTGGCACAGCCCAGGCAAATTTTGAAAATGTGTCTATGACAGTGAGTAGATACTTGTAGCCCCTGTTGATTTTGTCCAAGTTTTTCAACTGCCCAGTTGCCATTTCAATCAAGTCGCTCTGCCATAAATCATCTATGCCCTTTGTGACTACTGGGAGTCTCTTATAATTATGTCTGGCCTGTCTGTGTAATTCATCAACAATAATTTGTCTAGACATGATATGAAAACAAGAATATTGCAACTATGGGGTGTTCAGCAGCTGAGACTGCAGGATTTTCTAAATATAATTTGTCCCCTATTTGTATTTTAAATTCCAAAGTGCCATCATCTTCAGTATAGGCTGTTTCTAATGTATTGGGATCTGTAAAATCCTCCAATTCTACACTGGTGATTTTCGGTTTGTTGTCAGCATTTGTTATCGATAAGGTGGGGTAGTGGTGTGCCTGTGGCTGATGCCAATATTTGATCTTGATTGGTCTCAATGTGCCCCCAACAAAAAACTGGTAATAAAATTGTGCAGGGGACAGCATATATATTTTGCCACCTGGTGTAAATGGTGAATCATATTCTTTGTTGGGGATGCTGTACAATTCAAGAATTACTGTATGTTTTGGATTCTCGATTATGCCCGTTATTTCCTTTTCTGCTGTGAGCAATCTGCTTGTTACAGATTCAAGGTGCTCATTGATGGTCCTAACAACATCATCATGGCCTGGCTTGATCTTTATGTCCACAACAAGTTTCTTGTATTGTTGCACAATTTCTTGAAGCTGGGTAGCAAAAACAGACAGAGCATTTGCTTGATTGGATTCCATGGTCCCTAGCTGTTGCTTGATGTTAGCTACAATTTGTTGCAAATTTTCAACAACTGCCAATTTTGAATTTTGAGCAGTAAGATCATGGACCTGCCTTCTGATATCCTCAAACAGTGCATGCAGTTCATTAATATGTTGATTAGTTGGAAGAATAGCCACTGTCTGAGTAAGTTGTTTGATCTCTGCCTGGATATTCTTGATATCTTCTGATTTCAATATCCTATTCACTGCCCTCTTTATATTTTTAAGTTCCTGTGATGTAGGAAGATTTGATACTGTATTTTGCAAAAATTCAAGTGCCAATTTTACATTGTTTAATTCAGATGCATCAGCCACATTTTGCATAGCATTTTGGAGCAGGGCTATATCTGCCTGAGAGGGTGTTGATTGTTGTAAAATTTCAAGTTTTGTTTGGATATCATCTATCAAGTGATGAAAATGAGATAGTTCAGATTCAGTGTTGAGGTTTTCAAGCTTTGTGATCTGTTGCTGGACACTGACAAGGGTATCTACAATCCCAGGCAATCTGGATTCTAGTACATTTGCCAAATCACTTTGCACTGCTGCTATTGTACCTTCAAGATGGGTTATGGAACTTTGAATTTTTCCAAAATCTTCATATGTTTCAAGTTGCAGCTTGATGTTTGCAACACTCCGAGTTATTGCATTCAAAGCATCAGAAGATGGCAAGTTGTTCATAAAATTTTCAAGTGTCTCAATTTTTTCTTTAACCTCGGCTATGGCATTGTTCAGGGGGTCCAGATTAGGTATCTGGAGTGACTGAATCTGTTCCTTTAGAGTGGAAATCACTAGATCAAAATCTTCTTGTGATTTTATGCTTTTGACAATTGTTTGGAGTTGTGTCTGGACATTATTTATCTGCTCTTCCAATTGCTGTTTCAATTGCTCGGAGTTGGTGGCCTGGGTCTTAAATTTGGCTTGAAGAGCTGCTACAGCTTCTTCCAAACTTTGAAAATTATCCAATGTTGCCAGGTCAGTATATTTCTGAAGCAGCAATTTGAGTTCAGAATCAATTTTAAGAAGAGGGTCCATGCATTGTGATTGTAAATTTGTAATTTCTAATTGAAGACTGGCATTGAGTGTGGTTTGTAAAGCTTGTAAATCACTTCTCAATTTCTTGACTCTGACATCAAGCATCAGAATCTCATCACTGTGATCTTCATGTCTTGTATGGCCAAATATATCATTAGGCATTTTCTTTTAGTGGTTATTTATTATAGAGTATCTGATTCTTAATTCTATAAAAAAGGGTATAAGCTTGTCATATGATCCAGGGACTTCAATATATAAGCAGTCACCAGCAGAAACAGTATAAACAGTGCCAGAAACCATGTTTGAGTGCTTGATTCTATAAATATTTCTCCCTACTGAAATTTTAACATCACCCTCAGGGGTTGTAATAAATTGCAATTGCCCACCCACAGGTAATTGGTAATGATTTAAATTATTGTTAAATATGTACAATGTTTTGCCTGTTTCTTCATCAAGATCTGTAAGTATGCTGTTCAGATGAATAATTAACAAGCCACTCAGTTTAGACATTACAGATTGTAAATCAGGAGAGGGTTGTGGTGTCGGCAGGTCCATAATAGCCTGTTTTTTGAACCCAAATAAGTTCATAGGCATGTTTATTTATTTCAAATCATGCTCTGTAATTGGGCATTGTTTGCCACTTTTCAAATCACAATGCCCCCAAGGTAAAGTATGTATGCCACATGATAAAATACATCTCTTATCATCATGTGGGTCCAGAGCCACTTTTCTTACAACATTTGAAGTCAACAAGTGATCCTCACTCTGAATTCTATTTTCTGATGTTCTGATTGAACTCTGTGATTTGATGCAATTTTTATAATCTTCAAATTGGAGATCTTTTTCAACAGTCACTCTGCCAATGCCCTTGGCCTTTTTGGCAACAGCGCCACTACATGTCTCAAAACTGTACATCTTGGCTCTTAACCCAGCAAATGCCACAATAACATCACCAAGTGTCTCATCTTTTAACTTGCCAGGCACCTTTTTGTTGTGGGGTTGAATTCTTGTATGTTCACTGGTATCAAAGTATTGAAACAATTCAGGCTGTGCCATATCTTGATAAACATCTTCTGTTTGAATTTCAAGAATAAAACTATCCGTGTCCATGTACAATAATTTTACACGATCACCATAAAAAGGTTTCAACACATCATAATACAATATTAACATATGTAATTTGGACAATTCCAATATCACAGCCCCTACATAAATAGGTTTATCAAACTTGATCTTTGTTTTCATCATGTTGAAAAGTGCCATGTACTCATCATAAATTCTTCTGTAATTGAAGTTGGGCTTTGCAACCAATTTTTTGCTCCGGCTGGGGTCAGTAATTATTTTAACATCGGTATGTTTTCTGACATTTTCAATTGTTTTGCCATATACTGAATTCACCATCAATTTAAACAAGCTCTTATCAAATTGGCTCTTTGCAGATGTTCGAAGCTCCGTGTTTGTATCAATGTATGGTTTCAACCATTCTGAGTGCCTGAACCTCAAGACTTTGCCAACTTTGGTCACTTGGACACCATGTTTCATCAGGAATTGGAGGTTTTTATAATATATGACATAACCCTGTTTTGGCTCCAGTGTCGTCATGAGCTTCTTCTGTTTAGAGCCAGGTGAGCACTGAACCTCGGGAATTGGGGGCAGATCAGAAAATTTCTTGTGTAAATTATCTGGAATTGTCAGATCAACCTCTAAGAAGAGGCCATAGTCACTGTCATCAAAATCCTGAAGATCCTCAATATTAAAATCTTCGACCCATTCAAGCCCTGCATATGACAGTTTTTGCATCATGGCGTGACCATAGAGGTTGTTTGCATCCGCATACACTATATAATTTGATGGCCGTGCTGGATCATAATCAGGCATATATTTGTTATTTGCTCTGGCGTATCTCTGGGAACATTGCACTATCCCACCTCTTATACATTCCTCCATAAACAGATACTTTTCTTGATCGTGGATCAGATCCAATGGCATTTTGGTGTTGAAAAACATTGCGGCCCATGCTAGGCCCGGGGCACTGTAAAAATACACTGGGTCCAGTCCATAATTTTGCATGGAAGATTTTCTGAATGCTTGCAATATATCAGCTAAGAGGGTAACATCAAGTTTCAAATAAGCCATGTGATAATCACCAAATGTCTTGCATTTAAAACTGTTCCACATCAATTTGGCATGGTGATAATCTTCATCAGTAATTCCAGATCCTCTGATTTTGCTGTAAAATGCTTCTTGTGGTGGCAGGGAACACTCATCAAATTTAGAAAAATCTGTGACATAGTCGTATGGATATACACCCTTCCGCCTAATTAATTTCAGGTCCTGATTTGGAAACGAGGCACGTGTGATTTTCAAGTCATCATCAGATAATTGAGAGGCCAGTGTAGCCAGGCTAGCTGATAAAAATCTGTAAGAATCAAGAAATCTTAATTGAATAGGAACACCATCAACTTTAATTATCTTGCTAATAGATATATATTTTTCATCATTTTCGGCTAAAATATTTAAATTCTGCTTCTCAAACCCCTCGTACCTGATCAGATGATGGAAATCATAATTGGATGCGCCATGGCAGAATATGGGGATAAATCTTGGTCTCTTGATCTTAATATTACAGCTATTACACAGGGCCATTAAGAATTTACCATCTGTATGAGAATGGTGTTTCACCTTGATATTTTTATCTGAAAATTCACAATCACATACCGGGCATTTTTCTGCTTTGTTGAAATCTTCAATCTGTTCCTCTGTTAAAGGCAACATAGGCTTTGATTTTAATAAGATGTTAGATGCTATGTCACGACACATATTTTCCATTCTATGTGCAAATTCTTTGATGGCATCTTCTCCCATGTATGAATCTATTTTAATAACAACACCGTCCCGTATAACCACATAACAAAAGCTGGAAGGTTCATGTAGCTGGTATGGTGTAATTGCAGATTCTTCTGGATCTGGGCTACAGAATGCAAGAGGTTTGAGGTTCGATTCGAAATCACAGACAATATATGCTGGGTGTTCCAACAAGGCTTCATACTTTTTGAATTTGCAATTTTCACCTGGATTGGGCATCACCATATGAACAGGTTTATGGTTGCCACAGTATTTCAGATGCTCAATTAACTTGTTTTTTGCAATTTCTGCATTCACTTCCCGAACCCCCTTCACTATTTTTTGACCATCAAATACAGTCAAACATCTTCTGCACAACTTGAATATTGTATGAGTTTTGTCTAGTTGCGTTCTCACTAAAGCTTCAAGACTGTGTATCAGAGTGTAATGGTATGTATCATCCCCTTCAATTAAGAGCAGATCAATCGGAATAGCAGATTCATCATCAAGTGTACTGATTCTGAGAGGTGCTATCGGGCAATTGCCAGTGGAACAAATAAATACATTAATAGATAATTGTTTGCCATTGATGTGCTTGGCCCTTTTTTCAAATTTATCAATATTCTGAACTGACATTGGATATTCCAAACCCTCCATTACATCGTCAAAATCGTGCTCATGTTGTTTGTAATAAGTTATTCTCTCAGGATTCCTTGAAACTGGATACAAAGCAGCTAAAATACACCACAAAAAGCATTTCTGGTCGGCATTTTTTATATTGACCACGGCTCTTTTGTTTTTGATATTAGCAGGCAAAGGCACATAAGTAGATCCTTGTAAAGGAGTGAATTCAGAAATATTAACATAGAGCTTGTGTGATGAACCGCATAGGCTCCATCCTGACTCTTTTGCCGCAAATTCAGAGTGTTTAATATTTAATTGATCTATCAAATTGCCTATTATTGTGTCTGAATTTGCATTTGAATATACCGGTACAGTTTCTGTTATGTGGGGCTGTGTAAATTTTGTGCCATTTGGTTTCTTATATTGTACAAACAATTTGAGGGATAGCTTATAAGAGCCATTTTGTGCATTAAGAATTGCCTGCAGATCAGAATTTATACTGTTCAAGAAATTCTTAATGCCGCATCTTGGCTCTGATACAAACCGGTGATCCCTTAATTGGCCGTTAAAACTGCTATGTATGGGTGGTTCATAGCGTGGCTGCTTTGCTGCTCTAGCATTAAGAGGTGCTTCATGCTTCCTTTTCAGACCAGATGTGGATGGTTGTGGGGGCAATGTTGATGACTGTACATAAGAATTACACTTATGCCATTTGTAATATGCCTTGCTTAATATTTTATGGCATCTTGGACATATTTTCATGGCCTTTCTGCATTTCCTAGAGTTACAAATACGGCAATGCCTAGCCCAATGAGAACTAGATATATTTTTATTACACTGATTGCAATATTTTTGTTTTGGCATTTTTTCTTGTTGTTTATTATATAAGATTTTCTGGGCTTCAATTCCAAACTTTATACTTAATAAAAATATCAGTTGGGTTCAGCAGTTAATGGCTGAGCTGGTGCTTTTATACCCAAACAACAGCAGTAACTAGGTTTTGGTGATAGTTTTGCTGTTATACAACACACAAACCTCAACTGTTTATCAACTAGCAGTTAATATCTTATGCGTGGGCAGTTGTATATATTTCAATCTTATATCAGGACTCGAACCCAGAGCCTCTTGCTTACAAAGCAACAATATTAACACGTCTCCAAATAGAATATGCCCATATTTTACTGGGTTCTGAGACCCTTATGCAGACAAAATTGGATTTTGAACTGCCATAATATTTTCTAAGTCTTTGCCTAGGCTCATATTATCTGAACAGAATTGCTTTTAGCATGAGGGGGGTACAGTTCATTGCCACTGTGTGAAAATATGTATCTTTATCTCAATAATCTTTGTTACACTTTTACATGTTGTCTTGCATGACTAGGAATTTGTTACACTTTTTCCCCTGTCGTGCTGAAAGATTAATGACCCCTTCAGTGAATCATACAGAAAAATCATTAATGTTCCCTTCTAGCGTGTCTCTTGCGTGCCGGCAAAGCACGCAAACAATTAACTATGCTTACCCGCTCTTCTCCTATTGTATTGAGGAGGTGGTTATAAAACATGAAAAAATAAGAAAATTCAGTTTTTTGTACAATATATTATTGTAAAACACTTTTTACCAGGTTTTCAGATCTGGGAGTTGTATATCAACTATTCTCAAAATCCCACTTGTGGACATATTATTTTGCCACATGTTTTCAATCTTAAATATTATATGAGGACTCGAACCCGGAGCCCCTTGTTTACAAGACAACAATATTAACATTTTGCCATCAGGAGAGGCTTTACATTTTATGAGGACTTAAACTTAGAAGCCTCCCGATTACAAAGCAACAATATTAACATTTTGCCATCAGGAGAGGCTTCACATTTTATCAGGACTCAAACCCAGAGGCCTCCTGATTGCAAGGCAATAAAAACCATGGGGCTATGCACCACACTCCACTGGGCCTCAGAACCCAGTAACTATAAGCTTTATATTAATATACATGGCAGAATCAATCTGAGCTACACTAAAATTCAATTCCTGGGATTTTGACAGAAAAACACACTATAAGCAATAAGATCATATGGGAACTTGGCATAATTTTAAGTATAAGCAAATCTGTCTGAGAGGCTTTCACCCTTTCTACACTAGAATTCAAAATTCTTAAAATTAAGAGCATATCACACTGGAAGAATTGGGGTATAGGCCCCTCTTGGCATTGTCTTAAGTATGGGTAAATCTATCTGTTGAGCCCTCGCCTTTTCTACACTAGAAACTCAGAATTTCTTAAAAATCAGAGCATATCACACCTGAAAAATTAGGGTATAGGCCTCTCTTGGCTTTGTTTTAAGTATAAGCAAATCTGATTGTTCAATCAAATAGCCTCGCCTTTTCTACACTTAAAAGTTGTGCTGTCCGTAGCATAAACCCCACTACTATCTTGGTTAAATTCGGTTGGTTCCTAGGTCGAGTCCTTGCAGTGTTATCCTTTGCCTTTCTCCGGGGAGACGTAACCTTTTTTCGTTTTGGCGTATCACTGTCTTCTGTATTAGTGTCTCCTTCTTGATGTTCCTGTGGGAGGTTCTGCTTCATTATCCTCTTGGTGATCTTAGTCCTAAGGAGGGATGTCCTGTTGTTGAGTTTGTCGAAGGTGGATTCTTTGTGATCTTCTGGGGGGTATATTACATTCCGGAGGTAGGGGTTGAATGGGGAGGTGAGTGATGCCGGATTTGAAGAGGGAATGTTCCTCTTTCGACACCAGGTTTGTTAAGTCGTTTAGTGACGTAAAGTGCTCGGGATTTCTTATTAACTGGTACGTGTTGAAGTTTGGTAGCTTTTGTCTTAAATCTTCGATTTGTTTGTTTGATGTCTGGCAAAAGAAGGCTTTATGTTCCGGTGTGTCCTTCTCGGTTTTACATTTCAGGCATTTATCAGTCTGTCTGAGGTTGTGCTTATTTAGGTGTTGACCGTAGGGACCGTGTCCCGTTAGGAAATGTATGAGACCTCTCGTGGGATGGAAATGGTCCATCGAAAGTCGTTCTTTTATGTTTGGAAGGAAGCTGTGAAGTCTCCTTCCTTGCGTAGCTTGTGTCCATTCCTGTTGCCAGACGCTAAAGAAGTGGTTGTAAATTTCTGGTACCGTGGCAGGGCGTATTCCAATTAGTTTATAGATTTCGTCCTCTTGTCCATTTCTAAAGTAATACTTTGATGCTCTAGTTTTAATAACGATTTCAATAGGCTGTAGGCCCGCAATCATGAGAAGAGCCAGGGTTGAGGTTGTTCTGAATGCACCCGTTAGGCGAAGTATCACTTTGCGTTGTGAAAACCTCAATCTGTTTTTAATGTACTGTTTACTGGTTTCCATGGCCCACAGGGGCGAGCCATAGGAAATAATAGAATTATATATGGTAATGAGATATGTTTTTATGTGTGATAGTGGAAGGTTGTAGTTTGCTGAACTCAATGTGGCTAGACTGTTTATAGTTGTTTCGGCCTGGGTTGTTGCCAGGGCTATGTGTCTGTTAAAAAACATCTTCTCTTGAAGAGTAATGCCAAGGTATTTAGCTTCTCTTACTCTTTTTAAATTTCTTTCTCTGAGTTTGATTTGAGGGTTTCTTTGTAACTTCCCCTTAAGGATAATATAATGAGTCTTTTCCGAAGCTATTTTGAGTTTAGCATGATCACACCAATTGGATAGCATATTGATTGTAGTGGATGCTTTATCTTCGATTTCCCTTCTTGAGTTACCGGAAGTGAGCATGATAATGTCATCCGCATAAGCTATGATCTGGTCTATGTCTGGATGGTCTTGTAGTTTCATAAGCGCAGGCTCCAAGTTAGTATTCCAAAGCTCGGGTCCCAGAATGGATCCCTGAGGACAACCTTTTGACGTGATCTTACTCATTTGTAGATCCGGATATTTGATGCTAATTTTTCTGTTAGAGAAATAACTTTTCAGAAGTAGGAAGAGTGTACCTGGGCAGTTCATATTTTTAAGTGTTTGAAAAAGGCTGGGCCACCACAAGTTGTCAAATGCCCCGGCGATGTCCACCATGATTCCAACCATGTACTTGTTTGGAGTGTTTTGTGTTGTAGACGATAACAGGCGTAATGCATCGTCAGTGCATTTACCTTTCGTGAACCCAAATTGTATCCCTGATATGGGTTTGAGCAGGCGAAATTCTTTGAGTCTTTTTAGGATAAGTTTCTCGAAGAGTTTTCCCAAAACGTTGAGAAGGCATATTGGTCTGTATGAATTGACCCTGGTTTCATCTTTATTTGGATGTTTCTTGATGATTATTAAGTTTGCTTCCTTCCAGGTCTCTGGGAATATCTTCTGAACAAGGCACTCATTAAATAGTTGAGTAATGTAAGGCGTAAGTACTGGGGTGATTTCTTGTATTATTTCCACAGGAATTCCGTCTGGTCCCGGGGACTTCTTCATTTTCATGCTGCTTATTTCGTTTTCTACTTCCTGGGTAGTGAAAGGTAATATTGGTGATTCTGGATATGGCTGGTGATAGATTTTTCTTGTATCCTTATTTTCCTCGCTGTCGTTTTCAGGTTTGTCGTCTGGTATGAGATTCTTCATTAAGAAGTTGATGGTTTCTTCCAAGTCCTTTGTCATATTCGTGTTGTTCTCGTCATTAATTAAGGTGGAAATGGTTTGCGGTTTTTTTATTTTGCCGGTAGCGATTTTATACGGGGTGCCCCATTTATTTATTTCCAGACGTTTTTCGATGAAGATATTCCATTGTTGTGTCTTATAATTTAGTAGCTCGGTTTCGTATTGCTTTTTTTTGGCACGGTAAATCTGGAGGTTGGCATTCCTGTATTGTGCGATGATGGATTTTTGATATAATTTCCTGGCTTTTTGCATTTGTTTCTTAAGGTTGGTTAATTTCTTTGGCCATGGCTTCCTCTTCATTTTCCTTTGGTTATTTCTGGGTGATGAATTTTCAATTGCTTGTCTGATGTTTGCAGAGAGTTCCTCTGCGAGCGTGTTGAGTGATTTTTGTTGGTCCAATTGTTCAGGGATAATGAGCTTTTCTAGGAATTTTTGATGATCGATTTTTCTCCAGTTCAATATGTTCTCCTGGTTTGTCTGTTCAAGCTGATGTTGCCTGTAGATTAAGTCGAATAGTATTAAGTTGTGGTCGCTTGTTGTGGCGAGATCTATAACTTTCCAGTTTTGGACATCGCCCAAGGCCCTTGCATTCGTGAGTGTTAGATCAATGTTGCTTGAGGCGCCCGCCCTTCCCCTGTAGGTGGGGGGATTATCTGGCTGATTTTCGACTTGTAGGTTGTGCTCAGAAATGAATTCCTCCATGGCTACCCCCTTGGTGTCGGTTTCTTGGCTGTACCACCACGGAGAGGAGGAGTTCGTGTCAGCTGTGATTATGATCTTGTAGTTTTTGTACGCATTGCAGATTAGATCGATTTTTTCCAAATATGGGTCTATGTCATGGCTGAATTGAAAATAACTATTTATTAGGATCCAAGAACCATGCTCGGAAGATATTTGAGCGCAATTTATGTGTGTGTCACAAAATTGTGCTATTTTGGTGATTGTTAGATTTCTGTTTAGGTTAATTATTGCTGCCATGGTTTGATTGCGGTCCTGAATTGTGTGAACGTTGAGTGGTATGTAGGGAATTTTGTTTTTGGATGTGTATGGTTCTTGCATGAGAATTATGTCAATGTATTGCTCTTTGCAGTAATTGATTGTTTCAAGTGTTGCAAGCTTGCTTCTTCTGGTGTTGATCTGTGCAACGCGTATCTTGTCGTTATCTATGAGTGCCGTACTAATTGGTGGCATCGGGACCATTCGTTTGTAGCTATGAACTCCATTCTCCCGTGTGCCCTTACAAAGTCCGCGTAAACATCGTCAAGGGAAGGGGGACAGGCCTGCAAAGACAGGATGGTACAACGGGAAGTGTAAAGCGATGAAAAAGAAACTAGATCACGCGTTAAGAGGGTATAGATACGTAAATAGCATGGAAACCAGAAACAATTATATATCGAGCAGAAAGGCTTATAATAACATTTTAACGGAAGAAAGGAGAAATGGGAACAGTGAAATTTTTAAGATATAAAAAAGGCCGTAGCAGAAAAGAATATCACCGCTTTGTGGGGCATATTACGGAAATTACGGGGACAAAAGAGCAACTGGGCACATATTGAACCTTACATTTGGGATGCACACTGTCGTCGTGTCGTCGGGGGGGAAGGGGGGCCACCACGCCTAGAAGTCACGCGGGAAATATACTTTTTAGGGGATTACGTTCCGATTCTCGACGAAGATATAGGGGTGGATGAGATAAAAATAGCGATAAGGAAACTGAAAAAGGGGAAAGCGGCAGGACTTGACTCCATTGGGGCGGAATTTTTCAAAGCCAACGAAACTGACATTCATATGTTGCATGCACAAAGCAAATTCATGGACAAGATTTTTAAGGAGGGGTACTTTCCGAAGGACTGGGCAAGCTCCATAATCTGTCCTATTTATAAAGGGAAACAATGGCTACATATTTAGCAGACAAGAGACATGGACATACGGGGGAGAGTTAATCGAGCGGGTTAAAAACTTCACATACCTAGGGGAAACACTCTCCATGACAGAGAGTTGGACACACCACATAAGGGCAACAAAAACTAAAACAAAATTTGCAATAGATCAAGTCATAAGGACAATAAATAAGGCACCTCAAATGCCTTTCCCGGTCATTCAAAACCTCTATTCATCAATAGTGTTAGGTACATTAAACTATGGAATAGAACTGTGGGGGTTAAGGGGGGACAACACAATAATTGGCATACAAACAGAATTTTATTACAGAGTAATGGGCGTAAGCAGAGGCACGGCCAACTGTGGGATTCTTAAGGAATTGGGACTGAACAGAGACGCGGTACAAGCACGGATGAGGGTTGTTAAATATTGGATGCGATTATCACAAGAGGGCCAAACTACCCTGAGGGGACAATGTTTGGAAATACAGACAAGAGAGGATAACGTTTACAGCTGGGGCCTGGAAGTGAAAAATCTCTTATATAATAGCGGAATGGGTTGGGTATGGGAAGAGGGAGGAAGGTTGGCATCTCAACAGAAAATCAAATCAGGGACAGGTTACTCGACATAGACAGACAAGAAATAATAGCAGACTGCCAAACAAAGACCTCAATCAGGGAACAGCTAAGATTAAGAGATTGGGGGAAAGCGAAATATATCCAGGTTGTGGGGAAAAATGAAAGAGGCGCGCTGGCATGGTTCAGATTAGGGGGATGGAAACAACTAAGAAAGAGAAACGAAGCAGGGGAAACGATATGTTCTTTGTGCGATGGGGAGGAGACGGACAAGCATATCCTATTGAACTGCCCTTCTACACGTGACCTAAGGGACAAATGGATGACAAACTTAACAGGCAGGGAGATGATAGAAGTAGTAGACGACAGAATAAAGATAAAGGAAGCGGGGCAGCAAGTGGGGAAATACCTGGGAGAAGTAAGAGAACGGCGGGGGAAAGCTATTAGAGAAGGCAAAGAAATGAGTGATCATGCTCCAGACGAGTGTAAGTGTGTGTAAAGCAAAATGTATTCGTGTTTTGGTGAGAGTGCAGGAAAAGAGAAGTGAGGAGAAAGTTTGGAAGAAGAACTTCCGAGGGAGGGGAAGAATGTGTATATAGGGGACAAAGTAAGAGACAGCTTAAACGAAACCTAAATGTAACAAAATAGTGTAGAAAAATAAAAAATATGTAGTGCGTACAGCCTATGGCTCGCACAAAAAGAAAATAAATCTAATCTAATCTAATCTAAGAGCTATGATACTTTGTGGACGAATCGGTAGATGGCAAACACTCAGGGTGTAACAATCTCTATAGCTGCAGCTATCTTTCAATTAACATTCGACGACAGAGTTCTTTTATGGATTCCAGCGTCTCCCAGTCACACAACAAAAGCTTTGATTTTCTTCCAACAGCTTTAATATCTGAATGTTGACAGGAATCTAAAGAAAATGAATTTGTAGCTGAATGGAGCTCAGTTACCTTCATCAGTTTGTCTAATGCTGAGGATTTCCCAATTGAGCACATCGTGGATGTGGTTTCGATTGTTTGTTTTAGGTCCACTTTATTCACAGACACGCTAATCAGAACTGGACATGCAGTTTAAAGTGGGATCCTAATCACTACGTGCCTCTACCAGGTATCGAACCCTGAGCCCATTGAATACAAGGCGACGGACGTTATCACCACACCATCGGGGAGGTCAGAAAATTCTGGGTGTGGTATTATAGTCGTGAAAAAACACCGAAACAGGAGCAGCTTGTTGATGTCACGACCCAACAATGATTGAATTCCGAGGATATCGAACACAGTATTGGAAGATGTTACCTGCCCAGGCGCGGTTGGCCTTTTAGCGCACAGGATCAGTGAACCCCCAGTAATATACGGCATTTACCTCGAGAATGGACAATAAACAATGTCTTTACCTTTTGACAATTTTTCGCTAAAATTTCTCCACAAGAAGTCATGTATTTGTGTCCGTAACACGGCAAATTCTTTTGCTGAGAAAGAGAAACCGCGAGTCGACCGCTCTCGTGCTGACCCTCAGCTGAACCTCCACAGGAGAGCTCTTGCCATATGGGAAGGTTCGGGCGGCAGGTAGAAGCTCGGGGTAGCTATATGGACAAAATATATGGCAAGGGATACTGAGGAACCTCGATCTCCAACCAACGGTCATGCGCAGTTCGTGCTCTCGCAGAAGCCGGAAGGCACCGTCCTCGCTGCGAGTGAGACCCAGCTGGTTCCTCCCTTCCAGTGTTGCCCTGTGAGGTTCAAGTTTGAAGCGCATTCGTTACATATTCAATCTTCTCTGTTGAATCATTTTTGTACCGAACTTCTTGGCATAATTGCAAAATTGTGGCAGAGAAGGATGAGTAGAAATGAATGAAAGCTGGAATTAGACACGATGAATTAAAATAAAAGAAATACATTACTAAAATAACTCGTGCATGCATTCCGACTTTTTCCTTAAAGATGGAAACACTTCGGATATGTGAAAGTAAAAGAATGGCGCGATCTTAGACAAGAAAGGAAGACGTGACAAACCCTGTCGGTGTCAATGTTTCAAGTTTGTAAGTTTTCGAAGTGCTTGGATAGTTGTTGCAAAATATTGATGCTCCAAAGGATGTTACGTCATTTGATGCAGTGTAGGTGTTGCTGTCTACGCAGGTAAGAAGAAGACCGCTAAAATGCATTCAATTAACGGAAACATACCTTCTCATCTGTTGAAAGAAAATTTGAGACAAAGCGTGTGCTGGTCGACCAACTCCAAATTTGAAGATAGAAAAAAAAAGCTGTAACATTCCAATGAAAGGTTCTCAGGTTTCTAGTACGCATATGCCATTGGTTGTCATTCCATTTAATAATTGTAGGACCATTGTGATTAGTCGTTTTATAGTTGCAGGCATGGAGTCCGAAAGGGGAAAAGGGGCAACACCCGCCTGGAAAATTAATGTCAACCCAGGGACGTAGCTAGGTTGATCAGTTCGGGGGGGCCAAATCTAAAATTTGTTCCTATGCAAATATTACCAGACAGTAAAGTTAAACAACTCTGTGTGATACACACCCCCCCCCCCACACACATACACCCACACACACACACACACACATACATATATATAATGTTTTATATGTACATTATATTACATTATAATATTGCTACATATATAGTGCATTGGTATATAAAACTACTACGAAGTGTATATAATATATATGTGAATACTGGAGGTCAAATAAACATTAGAGTTCAAGAATTTTCAGGAAGCAAATCAATTTATGAAAGTACTACTATTAAACTATTACTTTACAGTTTTCTTAATGTATTTTACTTTCTGCCTGTCTCAATGACAACTTCTTCTTTTTTATCGAAACTACTGTGGAAGTGCTAAGCTGATTTCTTGACATCTGATAAATTATTCTGTGCAGGATTTTTCCTATTTAGCTATTCTGGAGAATCCTCCTGTGGATTGCATTATTGTTTGTCAAGATATTTGATATTAAGTTTCCGGAAAGACAAAACTACTACATTTATTTTCAACACAGCTACAAATGCAACCATCATGAGGATTCTTCCAAACCTACAGGTGAAAGGGCCTCGCCGATGGTGTAGTGGTAAGGTCGTCGCCTTGTAATCAAGGGGTCCCGGGTTCGATATCCGGTGGAGATAATGGCACAGTGGTTCGGATCCCACTTTAAACTGTAGGTCCAGTCCTGATTAGCCTTTCTGTGCATAAAGTGAAGACAACAAATCAAACAAACAAACCTACAGATGAAATCTTACACATATTCATTTTTCAGAATTTACGAAATCTGCTTAGCACTTTCAGAGGAGAGAGCTTTTTGAAAATTCCTCTCTGCTGAGACATGCAAAAATCAGTACAACGAAGCTTGTAAACACAGTTTTAAACTATATACAGGAGTCGCAGCTGTGGACTGTTGACACATTTGTGTTCGTGCTTACTTACGTAGCAATTGCTAATCTTGAGACCGAGGCCATTACCGGAAGTTACATTCTTGGAACTATCAAAGAATGACGTCGCTTCGTTTGTAATGCAAACGAGTCTATGACACGATCAACATTTAATGACATTGAAATTTCTTATTCTATGTTTATGGTTGCCAAAGCAGATGTTCTCTCTTGGTTTGATTTGTTTCTGAGGTAAGATTTTAATCTCTTGTGCACGCTAAAAGATCGTTCACACGCACAAGATGATACTGGTAACGTTAATGCTACTTGTAACAGCTCTGCTGTAATTGGAAAAATTGTTTCCGGCAAAGCTGAATGCAGGTCAGAAATGCTGTTTAGTGTGGTTGTTTGTTTTATATTACGAACATAGTTTTGTAGTACCTCAATCTCATGTTGGTTATATTTGATATCAAACTTCTGTGCGAAGGCTTGAGGTTTTCAGTGAATTCACACAAAGCTGCGCTGAATAGCATACTGTTTTTACTATAAAATCACTGAAAAACTGTTATACCTGTTCTTTAATTGTAATATAATTCCACAACGAAATATTTTCATAATTACCATTATTAATTACAACTGAGAATAATTTCTATGTATCAATAAGCACAACACATTTTCAGATTTTAACTATTTAGTATTTTCAGAGCACTCCCGCATATAGTTTTAGTCATTATTTGGTGTCCTAGAACTCAATCGTTAGGGCGTCTGACTACCATGAGAAAGACCCGGGTTCGATCCCCGGCGGAGGTGAACTGGGATTTTTTCCCATCTGTTCAAGCGGAACGGGCGCCCACCCAGCGTCGTATAAAGTGGGTACATGGAGGGAACTCTGGCGGGTAAAGGCGGCCACCTTCGGCCGTGATCAAGAAAGTATGGAGCCCAAACTCCACACTCTCTATACGCCTACATGGCGTGGTGAAAAGCACAGGGGAGCACTTTACTTTTTACATTATTTGGTATTCAGTATGTCATCATTAACAAAACATATTACATACACGCACACACACATACACAGTTTTTTGGGATAACAATTATAATTTGTTACTTATTAGAAACGCTTATATTGAGAGCGAAGCAAACTAGAAAAATATTACTAATTTCATATCTTTCATTCTTTCAAGCAAGCAATAACAATTTTACTTTCACGAGTCATCATGTAAGTAAACTGCTACATTTTCTTCGTCCTCTTGCATCTGCCCCGCCTCCCTCCCCCAAAGCCCTCCTGCCTCCTCACTCAAGTTATTCCTTGCTCGAGGGCACCGAGGTCATTGGACCGTTGTGGTACTTGGCACCCTGGATAGAAGCAAAATCTAGCAGAATGAACAAAATGAATCGGAAACAAAGATTTACTGGGGAAGGGAAAATTTAACCATATTTGCATATTGCCTTTCAGAAACTGTGCTCTCAAACAGCAGGGGTACAACCCAGGGATAAGTCTTCTCTACCATTTGATTGTCATTTCCTTCCCTTTATCTTCTCCATCTTTCACTTGTTCCCTTAAAGCAAGAAAGACCGCTCCTTGCAATTTGTCAGGTTCGACAGGTGACGACTGTCCTCTCGCAGGAATATTTTATGACAGGCAGTTCAGAAACTATTTGGGACGCAGTGCCGTCTTTGGTTGTCCGCAACCTTCGCGCCAACATTTGTTGAACAAGCTTGTTGTATTGTCTCCATTCAAGCTTTGTGCTGGTCTTAGGACCGCCTTGTGCCTTGTCAAGACGTTGCTTTCCTGAAGATAGAAGATCGCGTTTTATTCGTATTTCTGGGCCTCCTCGATGGCGCTGTGGTAGCGTCGTTGCCTTGTAATTAAGGGGTCCCGGGTTCGATACCCGGTGGAGGCACATAGTGGTTCGGACCCCACTTTAAACTGTAGGTCCAGTCCCCATTAGCCTTACTGTGCATAAAGTGGACTTAAAACAAAACTCAATCAATTAATCGTATTTCTGGCTGCGAATTTAGGCAGGGACGTAATGATAACAATAATAGGACGTTACAAAATCATATTAATAATAGTAATAATGATGACGCCTTTAACATTGAAATTATTTTCAAATTTAAATTCTAGCAGTATTCCATCGCAAGCAGCACTTTACATTACGCGAGTGATTTGTAACTCTCCTCCAGACACAAACGTACGCAGGATTTTCTTTCGGAGGGGAGGTGGAGAGAGACAATATAAAATATTTGGTAATTACCACTTTTGGGATTCCTTTTTAAAGTTGTTCAAAGAGAGAAATGGTATCTAGGGTCATTTTAGGGGGTGTGGGGGTTGCACTTACCAATTTGTTTTTTTCCCCGAGTTCTTTACAGATTTCATTTCAAAATTTTGTTTTTCTCAAAGTTTCGGGAGAGTTGTAGCCTCATCAGCTCCCCCATGTGTACACCAATGCCTCGAGATGTAATAGGAAAAATAGGACGCGTGTCACTTTTCTTTCGAAAATTGTGCACCTCTAAACTTGCACCCTGCATTATCGCAAAACGACGTTGGTGGTTTGTACAAGTGTCATGAAGACACTGACTTAGGTATTTTCACACTTTGTTTATTTCTGTCTCAGTTCGTGTTATCAGTAGGGAGCGCGTTTATAATAGCCACAAACCAGTCAGGTAGTAGTCAGGTAAATTGGCGCAAAAAATGACAACTTCAAAAAGCCCAAAAGTAGGTAGTAAATATCAACTTGTTATTACCTTTCTTTTCAGTTCATTTGTAAGTTTTCCTTCATTAATTGCCATTTACTTTTATTCTATGTATATTTTATTCTTCAAATTTTGTACCGCTTTTTTGTTACTTTTAGTTAATCGCAATGTTGACGATTATGAATGGCAATTAATGAAGGAAAACTCGCAAACGGCCATCACAATTATATGTAATATGCAGAATATTATTAGCGACTCAAATATTCTGGTTTTTCTTGTTGTTTTTTAACATTCTCAAGAATAAATTCACATTTTTGCTTTATATTGCATATTTCTTATAACGACACGTTCACCACGGCGGGCCTCCCAGGTGTGGTTTACCACGTTCCCTTATAACCAAAGAGTGCCAGGTTCAAGTCCCGGTGGAGGCACATTACACAATGGGTCGGAGTCCAATTGACATTATAAATCCAGTTCCAATTAATATATTTGAGCACAAAATGGACTTTAAACTATTTTTGATTACGATGACAAGTTATTGTAATAAAGAAAGAAAATAATATCTCCTTCAGGATTCAAACCTAGGACTCAGTTTTACAGAAATTATAATCTCTAGACCAGTGGTTCCCAAAGTGTGCGCCGCGGCGCCCTTGTAGGCTTACGGGGCCGCCGCGTGATGTTCCAATATTTTCAATGAAATTCAGTCATCGATATGATTGTTCCAAATACATGTTCTTATTTTGTACTTGTTACATAAAAAATGTTTCTGAATTTTAAATATGTTTATTTTTTAATTTAAGGCAAGCAACGTAAGCACACTAACAGAGCGTTACAAGTGTTAGATAGGGCCTCCCCGGTGGCGTAGTGTTAGAGTTCGCCACCTTGTAATTAAGGGGTCCCGGGTTCGTTACCCGGTGGAGTCACATAGTGGTTCGGATCCCACTTTAAACTGTAGGTCCAGTCCCAATTAGCCTTACTATGCATGGACTTAAAACATCAATTCAGTCAATCAAAGCAAGTACTAGATAGGCCTACATTCATGACGTAGGCGCTGTGGAAAAATCTTGAAACACGAAGGGCGCCGTGAAACGAAAATGTTTGGGAACCCCTGCTCTAGACAGTGGAGATTAGCTTCGTTCCTTCGTTCGTCAGTGCTGTATATATTTTTTAAAACAATGCAAATATAGGTAAAAATTATTTATCCGTTCTGCGAGGTTTCGGTAGACCGTTAACATCTGCTAGCAATGCCAACAATGCATTAGTGTACATGTTATTATCTCGGCTTCCACTCTCTCCGACATTCATTCTAAACCATGGCATTACTTATTTAAATTATTCCAGTGTTCGTGGCGGAGTGGTAAGCGTAAAGGGCTACGAAATCAGAGATCCCATGTTCAAACCTCCACCAGCCATTGGTGACTCATTCTGTTTGTCTATGCTCCCATCACTTTTCCATCCGTCCATCATTCATCAATCCACATCGACTTGTCGTAAAAATTAACCTACGAGGTAGGAAAAAATGTAAAATAGCCAAAATGGAAACCTATTGAATTTTAGCCGCCTTAGTGGCTGAGCACGTTAGCTCCCGAATTACGATTTTGTCCCCAAATGTTCTATGTCCTCTTCATGCACAAATAGGAGGCCAATCGGGACTGGACGTACAGTTTAAAGTTTGATCAGAATCACTATGTGCGTCCACTAGATATCGAACCAAGGATATATATGGAATTATATGGTGACGACATTACCACTACGCGATGTCCTCCCCTGGACAGGCAGGCGTGTCTTTTGTTCCTGTCCGTTCATTAATTTCTTGTATCACCGTTGAATATCTTTGACGAAAATCAAAGTACATCCAGTGTTCGAATTAAAATGGGGGGGGGGGGAGTTTTTAATTTAACTCCTGACCATGTAAAGAATTTACCCTCATAAGTATATTCTAGATCATATTTTGCCATTGCTCAGAATTTGACGCAATCATTTCTTTCAATTTCAAGTAAATGTTACATTAATATCAACATATATATTGTCAGTTTCTGAACTAAATTTTACATTAAAATTAATACTGTTGTTGGTTTGCAAATTACAATATATATTTAATGAGAAAATATTTCCTGATTAATTTGCCTTCCTCTAAGAAAAATAATTCTGATATTAAATAAAAGTCCACTGAGACGAGATCAGCGATTACTGAAACCTTGTACACTAATTGGAAAATTTGTGTTATTTACTTTGAACCCAAGAAATTTATATAAATCAGTCTGTATGTTTTAGATACGAGATTCTTGAAACCCCTCCCCTACAGAAATTTCTGCCCAACGCAGTTGGCTTTCTGTCAGGTACAATTCTCAAAATTAGAATAGGGAAGCTGTGAAATTTTTCCCTCAGCATTTTTTCAATTTGAACACTGGATACAGACATACACATATTTCATTTTTTAAATTTAATCTACGAACACACACACACACACACACACACACACACACACACACACACACACCCACACACACACACACACACACACACACACACACAAATGCGTAGATTGTATTGTTGTTTCAATGAAATTTGTGATGTAAATATTGCAATTTTTTGCAATCTTTCAACGTTTGCAGCGAAAGTGGGAGAGTGGGGAGGTACAAATAGAAATGGTCCGTTTTCCTTTGGTGGCAGTCTCTACCTGAAACCCTTCAGGTTGTCGAGAAGGCTGCTGAGTAGCTCCTTCCTGTCTGCCAGCTTATCGTAGCGTAGGGTGAGAAGCACGTGAAAAAGAATGTCGCTTATGAACTGCGACTTTGACAAGACAATAAATACTGCAATTAGAGATGTGAGAGAAATTGAGCTATCACTCCTAGACTCAGTATACTTCAGTGAACATCACCAATTGTTTACTGCAATCTTCAGTCAGTTTTCATTTGTGAAATGCTCAGAGAAGTATACTCTCACGAGTGATGCTCTTAAAGTGATTTAATTGGAAATTAATTGTTATTAAAGCAATGTGTGGTTGATAGAAATGGTTGTTTAGGTTATTATGAATATTACGTACGTACATTTTTCGATATTAAGACCCTGTATTTTTATTATCCGATTCTAAAATGTAAACACAAATATATATAGGCTACTCCTTTCAATTCCATTACCAGATATTAAAAGTGAAAAATATTACAAATTTTCATGTTACTTGTAGTCCAAAAATTATACATTAGACTAATATGAAGACTTCAACATCAACCACTCAGCTTACAGTTATGGTTTTAACAGTAGCGTAACTAACAGGCTCTGCACTCCCCCAGCAACTTACAGTTGTGCGACCCTACTTATTAGAAAAATAACTTTTCTCTTCTAAAATATTAATTCAATTCTGCATTTATATTAGGTATTTACAGTATGAAAATACATACATGTAATTTGAATCAATTTAAAAACTGGTATGAAAGGTTTAAAAAAAAGACAAACTAACAAATTATGTTACAATTACAAATGAAAATGCACTGTTACTACAAAAATTACGATATTGTTAAATACCCATTACCAGTCCTCTGCGTTTTTTGATGGAAGCAAATTCTTGTCCTAGTTTCGTCAAGTGCAGTATTCGAGCACGATCGGTTTCACTGCTTGACAGAGGGCCTCCCCGATGGCGCAGTGGTAGCGTCGTCGCTTTGTAATCAACCCGGTGGAGGTACATAGTGGTTCGGATCCCACTTTATATTGTAGGCCCAATCCCGATTAGCCTTACTGTGCATAAAGTGGACTTAAAACACCAACTGAATCAATCAATGCTCGACAGCGTTCTTCTTGTGATTTCAGTTGATACTACATTCCGAAATGAAACAATTTCTCCCAGAAATTTGTATCAGATTCCCCTACAACTACTACAAAATAAACTTAACAACAGCACATTTCCTTGCCTGTCGTCTTCCCTTCGGCGGCGTAATCTATGACTGGATGAACTATTCAGCTAATGAAGGTTTCCTTTCTTCTAACCTGGAAATTCACTTTCTACTTTTCTAGTGATTAACATTTTCTGTTTGCAGTTGTAGGGGCATAAAAATATGTTAACGTAGAAAGGAAAACTTTTGTGAACTATCGGTATTTCTTAATGTTTCATTCTTACTGGGCCCCTAAAGCTCGTGATATCTCCCGCGTCGCGGGTTTACGCCACTGGGTTTTAACATGGAAGTCAACAAATTCAGCAAATTTCGCATACACTACAATAAAATAAAATAATTTCCATATAAACCCATTGCCGTCCCATTATAAAATTTTGCACACAAATAGTCAATCGATGTCTTCAAAACATATAGCCTATTTTTTCAACAAAATAAAAAATGGTGTTTTTGAGATTTTCAAAAAAACTTTTTTTCAAGTTTTTAAAAATTACAAAATTCAAATACCACAGTCGTTTTGCATTTCTTATTCAATCTCATTAAAAGCAGAAGAGAATGACACTAATTTGAGCTCTAGGTCAAATAGTTTTTGATCTACAGCTGTTTAAAGGTTTCAAAATGTTGTCAAATTTTGTTTTTTTTTCTTCAATAACTCAAATACTAAGAGCAGAAAAAATCGGAAATTTGGCAGTTTTTGTCCTCTTAATAGGTACAATTTATAAACATAAAATCTAAAAAATCTGAATCGTAAAGGTTCAAAAATAATTTTGATTTGACATGGAATGACCGTATCTTTAGTGAGTCCACTTTACACCCGAACCCTGAGTGTAACAGATTCCCATTCCATGTACTGGCGTACGCAGAACTTTGGTAGGGGGGGTGAACTTGTGAAACTGGATGATGCAAAGGTGCGTTCAGTTGGGTAGTTTAAAATTCGTCCTCCATGTATTTATGTGCATCAAGTTTATTATGGGGGGGCATGGGGAATTCCAATTTAGAAAAGCACACACCTATTTCCTGTTTGTTTTTTTTAAAAAATTGAAAGTTTACATAAATACATTTTATATTTTAGAATAAATTAGCGAACAAACATTCATGTATTCATTTTAGAGCAGGATTCGATTTGAAGGGGGGGGGGGGAGGATACGAGGGATTCTCCCGTCTGTTTTGAAGCATCATGAATGAAGGATACATCTCATCCATCTACTGTCGGATTAAAAATAATAGATACTCGAGTTTGGACTCCAATTACAAATTAACTATTACACCTAAATAAATAAGAGTTACTTCACAATTTAGCTCATTCAATTCTGCGTTAATCTATGCTAACCAACATTTTTTCGAGTATGCCTTATATTTTTTATCGTCGTGAGAACAAAAAAAGGGCCAGTTTTTTTTTGAAATTTGCAAACGATCGCTCTTTTTGAAATTCTATAAATCAAAAACTGGCTGTCCCATCGTGATGAAATTTAAGTATGGTCAGGCAGAAAGGTTTTAGTCCCAAATCTTAATTTTCAGATTTTTACAATTTGTCAAAAAACAGTCATCAATTTTGCGAAACAACTTTTTCTTCGTATTGGGTAGTCCTACAAATATAACATTAGTACTTGTTTTGAAGCTCATTGCATTTGTTTCCAAAATCCATTATCGGTGTCAATTCACATTGAGAAACCGATTTTATACAGATTTTTATTCAGCGGAGTAAAGATGGACGGGGAACGTAGTAACACCGCAGGAACCGACTCGCAGTGCCAGCCCGGCTGTTTCCACGTTTCAGCGGACATCACAAATAAGACTTTTGTTCTTTTTTATTCATGAAATAGATGGCATTGGGCATAAAGAAAATGAAAAAAAGATTGAAAACAATAATGTATTGTTTTCTTCAGAATAATCATTATTCAAATTATTTGAGCTAAACTTACAGGGAAGAAAAGAGAAGAAATCTTTCACGTTAACAGATAAAAAATTCATATGTTCAGAGAACGAAATAGGTAGTATCCTAATCTTCCTCATAGTCCAAGATGAAGCATTCAGCATCCGTTGTTGGCCACAGCAGAATGTTGTCGTAGAAGTTCTTATATTCTCGTGTGTAATCCAGCAACTTACGAATATCGTCTAGTTTCTTCCTGTTTATGGGGACCTTTCATGGTGGCTTTGCTGAGAGTTAGCTGAGGAGGAACTTAGTTCAGGCAACAATTCACGCAGTGGCGTGCCCAGGATTTTCGAAAAGGGTTACGTATACTTTTCTATAGTCGTCAGCCTTAATTTTGCCATCTTTTCCTGCTTTTGACGTCCTTTTCTTCAGAAATGCTGGGCCAAGTGGGGTATTACCCCCCCAACTCCCCCCCCCCCAGGCACGCCACTGAATTCACGACAATGCTAAGTACACCACTCCACGGGAGAACAATTCTTCTTGGATACAGTGCAGTATTGCCAACTGTACGGATCGCGCGTATGAATTAGTTGGTACCAACTGAAGTTACGTCGTTACTACAGAAAGTCTCTATGTCGCTGCGCGTGAGTGGTTTCTGCAGTAAACGGATATTTCAAGGCCACTTACCTGCATTAGGCATGCGGTTATATGAGCGTCTTGTACATCAAATGGTGCGTCTTGGTAAGGGCTATATGAAACTGTAAAAATGTCATTTTCGCCAAAAGTGGTCGATAAAGGGTGTCTGAAATAAACGATTCAATTATGAACAACACAATACATCAAACAAATCAGACAAAAAGAAACAAGTATCGTAATTGGATCCTTGCTAATGAGAATCGAGTTTATCGCTCTATATTTTTATTGTAACAATTTCCAAGCAGAACAGCAGAAGATTAAGTATTGTATAGAAGCTTTAGAGATCCAATTTATTGCTCTGTTGATATTCATGTGGTAGGTTCAACCGTAATAAGGGGCGTGAAGGTTTGGTCCAACCCTTTTTACAACAGCGTTGAAACCGTTGACATCATCAGCTCCGTAAGTGACTACTCGGACGCTGCCGTCTGGCTCCACAAGGCTGTACTGACCCTTCACAACGTGGCCATCACGGACTTCGGTCTGTTGTTTGTTGTCGCCTGTGAGGTGATCGCTCACTGCATAGCCAAACTGGTACTTTGGATAGGCCTGAAAGCATGGAATATGTGATATTTTAAAATTGATAAGTAAAACTCAGTTTTAGATTTTATAATATTTTTCGCATTTTCATATTCCTCTTAATGTTATGATTAGCGTGTGGATTTATATGCACTATAGAGGTCGAAATATGCATATAAGTACTATGCAGCCAAATTTTGCACTATAAATTTTAAAGCGTCCTATAAATTGTGTATTATGGCCTATGTATGCTTTATGACAGCACTAATAAACTCCCTACATCCCGCCACTGTCCGTATAATTCCAAGAACTGAAGAAATTCCCGCCTACAGACCCACATTTCCAGCGTAATTGGCTAATATAATTGTTCAACATGAATATTGAAATACTATTGCTTTTCTGCCATTTGTACGTACTACATACTAATAAAGACTGTTTACAAAGCTGAAAATGATGACTAGTAGCTTGGTTTATTTTACGTTTTCGTCCAAAATAACAGGATGAACATGCGCTGATTATAAACAGCTAAAAAACAGTAAGAGTAACCTCTATTGCATGCAAAAATTTGCAAGAGATTAATATAATCTCTCTCACAGATACCCTTAAGCGTCCAAAAAATTATGGCTAAAGTTCACCGTTGCATAGGGTTTACAAAGCGCTGAAATCGTGACCAAAACTCAAAAGATCAAGAAACAAAAAGTTGCGAATTCAGAATCAAAATAAGCCTATGTTTTTCTACGTTAGCTTTGGACGTCATTGTGGATAAATTGTGTTCCGATTTCCAAATATCACCAGAAATACGAAAAGTGAACTAGCACCTCCATGCGACAGAAAACTACTCTGAACTTGGAAAACGTTGTGTTTAGTCCTTACGACACGGAAGGAGGGATCCATACTGTTCACGGCGGTGTGTTTGTGTGTGAAAGCACCAATAAAGTTATTTCATAGCTACGTTTCCAAGTCTCCGTTATGAATTTACTCTTTGCTTCTAATGTTGCGAGCAAAAGACTGATAATCTCAAGTGGTGGTAAACGAAACTGGATTTAACCTTAAAAAAAGGTGTTTATTCCCCGTATACTCAATTACAACGTTTTCTCAACCTTGAGGGACCATGCTTAAAAGTCCACTTCTTCCAATTCCTGTTAACTCGTTCTCATGGATATTGCCAGACTCTCTGTACATATCTTTGCCAGGTTGACATCTACAAGTTATTCTAGTAATTTATGTCCTGCTGGTTGTCTGTGACACACTAAGCAGTTAAAAATATTCAAAGTGAACGAACTCAAGAATCCAAAGTTAAGTATAACATAAAACGTTCAGACCATTGCAATGATTAATGGCAATCAAAGTATCCCTAGTTTGATACCCGGTGAAGGCACATAGTGGTTTGGATTCCACTTCAAACTGTAGGTCCAGTGCCGATTACCCTACATAATTACAACGCTTTTGTCAAAACTGAATAAAATTTAATAGCTGTTGATTAAATTGAGTAGTTAAAAGTAGCAACCAGCATTTAGTTATCGAGCTCTTTCACGAGCATTGTTTTCATCCTTCCACTATATTGGTCTGTAAGAAAAGATTCCCCATTTGTTTCAACGCTGGTTGCATGAAAAACTGTTAGTTTAAAAGCATAATACGGTTAACGGCTTTGCCTGTACTACGTTTCACAAATCTAAATGTTACATACTATAATCAGAAAAAAGAATTTATCCGATATATTAAATTGTGAGAATACCAAAACGATTTTGCGAAGCATATCTTCGAGCCTGAGTAAATAACATGTGAATATACTGATTTAGTTACTTTTGAGTATGTTATTTTTTAAAAGTGCATGAAATGGATTTACAACAAAACTCAGATTTAAAAGTTTAAAATGCAAGTTTGTAAAAACGTGTACTTACGTAGTAATCAATAGCTCCTCCAATTAAAGGAATAGCCTCAGAGAGGACTACGAATGCGGAGAGGGCAACAAAAATCTGCAAAATAAGAAAATTGTATAATCTAATGTTTTTAAATATTACTTCAGCTTTAATTAGATATCAACTAAACTTTCTGTCGAATCGTTTGCAGATCGGTGTCGCATTTGTTGAAAGTGTAAATGCGAAATGTAATTAAGTAACACATCGTCTGACTGGGAGAAAATAACAACAATTGAATTGAAATTGAAACCATATTTGGAAGATTTGGAGATATCATTAATATTAGCAAGACTGCCATTTGTTCGGAGCCATGGAAAAACACTCACTTCTTGTTTTGTATATTGCATTTTAGAGATATTTCCTCATATATTAGTGCAATTCCGGCCCATTGTATACAGGAAGCTTTGCGTTCTATGTAGAATTCCTTCAACCTTCCGTTACTATTCACGTTACATTAATAAATATATGCTTTGAAATATTTCTGCAGGGAGACACATATTTTAGCAAATGTGAAAGTCAATTATGATTAAGGACCTACTTAAAACTCTAACTAAGTTTAAATATAAAGATAAAGAATGCGAACGGTAATATTGCTATATGTTTTTTACTTAAAAAGAACAAAATAAAAATATTGGGGTGCGCGACTCTTGAAACACACTGTACAATCCGTATAAGTAAACCTTTCGGTAAGATGATCAGGCAGCTGATGCTGGGAAAATGTAACAAAATGAACTAGTGGTAAGTGGACAAGAATAATTTGGACTGGATATCACTTGCTGAGGATAAGGACAACTAGATGGAATTTGTAGGCAATGCACATTAACTTATTATGAATGTACTAGCGCAAAACTGTCCTATTCTAATTTTTTACCACGGGTAAACTGATTTTCAGCCGATAGTGAATGTTAAGGCAGCATCATGTATGAAAGTTTGTCAGTATGTCCGTGACACCAAGGGATATTTGTCAAATTGCACTGATCCTTTTCATGAATATGATGAAATAGCTACTCCTACTTGCCGATTCATTTTTTAACTCCGGACGCTACGTAATGGTGACGTCGTCGCCTTGTAATCAAGAGCTCCTGGGTTCGATACCTGGTGGAGGCACATAGCACAGTGGTTGGGATCAAACTTTAAACTGTAGGTCCACTCCAGATTAGCCTCTCTGTGCATAAAGTGGACTTGAAACAACAATTTAATTCAATTCAAATCTACAGTTGAGCAGTGGTTAATAACTAGAAAATACACATTTTTTATGTGAGAAATCCTGCATAAAAATATATATAATCAGTACTTACAGCGACAGCTTTCATTTTTGCAATGCTAAAGAGAGTACCAAACGATCTGCTATCAATTGAATTCTGCCTTACTGGAGAAACCCCGATTCTTATATACTGTTTAAGGAAGAGAAATTTAGCTTGTGAAGTTCACATTTTTGGAGGAAAACTCTGTCTTGCTTAACCATATGGAAAGAATTCGAAGGCTCCAATGCTAGGTATGTAACCTTCCGCACCAGAGGAAGAAAGATTCCTGCACTTCGCAGGAAAATACTACTTGTATTTGTCAAACCAATAAAGTTTGACTCTAACGAAGTTTTTACATATGGAATCAGTTCGAAGACAATAATGGTTAGGTAAACTTTGATAACAATCCTTTATTTATGGTATTATTCCGTTGCCTTAACTAGCCGATCTTTCCTTACGGTCTCCCTAAAAGCTAATAATTCTAATATTAATTCGTCATTTGTGCACAAAGGGTAATTGAATTGATTTGATAGTTAAAGTCCACTTTAAGCACAGATAGGTTAATCGGGACTGGACCTAATGTTTAATTTTGAATCCGAACCACTCTGCAATGTGTATCGAACCCGGGATCCCTTCATTACAAAACGACTACGTTACAACTACGCCATCGGGGAGGCCTAAAGGGTAATCGAGAGTGGAACTATATTTTTGCTGCACCGCCTTGTGGGGATGAGGTCCAACTCCCAAATTAAAATCCACAGCTTTTCAGTTCAATTTGCATAACCACTAATATGAGAGGAAGTGAAAAGGTGACAAAATAGCGCGCTACCACACCAGAAAGCTGAATCAGACATTCAAGGACATTAACTTGTGTTATTTTTCTCTGATACATTTGATCAGTTTACCAATCATTGTTAACGGTCATGATTATTCTCGAAGTAGAAAATCGATGCAAAATACATAGAAAAAAACCCTGCAAATATACAATATGAACTTTTTTTTTTTTTTTTTAGAAATGTGCCGTTAAATTTGAAAGAAAATGAAACATTTTTCTACTTTTTAGCACAACTGCAGAGATTCTGTCAAGTCAATTGTGTGGCCATTTTATGAGAAATTTACAATATTAAAAATTCTCGTATTTTGGCTATGGCAATCACAAAAGGCCTCTTACGATGGCGTAGCTGTAACGTTATCATCTTATATTCCCCCCCCCCTCCTAGCTAGTAGTTGCATGACCTTGTATTTGGTGGTGGGGCTTGCGTGCTCTGATGATTCGCTAGACTATACCGGCATGAGCTACTGGTAGGGTCTCCCATGCCGGGCAGGCTAGCGAGGAGGAGTCAGACTAAGAAGCAACCTATTGGTCAACGGCTCCAAAGGCGGAAGAAGATGGATAGCATCTCAACGGCTGAGGAAGCGGAAGAACCATGAGGACTAAGAGTCTAAGACCTCTTAAAAAAAAGCTTGGTTCATCTGGCTCCGGATGGTAGCACCTTGTAAGGGCCCCTTGCCAGGGCAACGGTGAAGACCTCACCGGCATCTACGGCGGAGAGGGAAACCCTCAGAACGGCAGAGATGGCGAAAGAAGCAACCCACCCTATTGGGATAAGAGGAAACCACTGCCTTGTGGAGAGGGGAGGGATCACAAAGGCTAGGAGAAGGAAAACTCTGAAGTAAATCCAGGGGCAGGATGAGCTCTGGAGCTGTAGTGAAAGCAACCAACCTAGGGGATGGAAACTCCGATATCAAATAAACTAGCCCTCCAGGTTAGGGGTTGGGCATGGGACTAACAACCCCACCCTGTAAAAGATAACTATTGTTGAGAAGCCAAGAGATAAGCGCCGGATTGATTTAAAGGATGTAGCCTACGGCAAGGTAAGAAAATGGACAAAGATTTGGTGCTGGCAACGTGGAACGTAAGAGTTTACATAATGCAGGGAAGCTAAAACAATCAAAATTTTCACATCAGACATACACTTGAAAAAAATTGGGAATATAATCAAAATGTCCATCAGCTATTCATTGATTTTAAAAAAGCATATGATTCAGTCAAACGAGATAAATTATATAATATATTAGTAGAGTTTGGAATACCTAAGAAGCTTGTTAGTATGATAAAAGTATGCACCAGTGAAACAGAAAGTAAAATTCGTGTGGGTATTAATATGTCTGACAAATTTACAATTCATGATGGGTTTAAACAAGGAGATGCATTATCTCCATTGCTCTTTAATTTTGCCTTAGAATATGCTGTTAGGAAGGTAAAAGAAAGTAAAGAAGGAATAAAATTAAATGGTGTGACTCAGTTGTTAGCATATGCAGATGATGTAGACTTACTGGGGGATGATGTGAATACAATTAAGAATAATGCTAAAATATTTTTCAAAACTGCTAAAGAGATAGGTTTGAAAGTTAACAAAGAAAAAACTAAATATATGCTTACAGGCCGAAACCAAGTGTTAGGTAATAATCAAAATCTAATTATTGATAACAACTCGTTTGAACCAGTTTCCAAATTCAAATACTTAGGAGTAATATTAACAAATGAAAATTATATTAAAGAGGAAATAAAAAGTAGGCTTAATTGAGGAAATGCATGTTACTTCTCTCTTCATAAACTTTTGTCTTCTCGTTTAATATCTAAGAAACTAAAAGTTAAAATATACAAAAGAGTAATTTTGCCTGTAGTATTATATGGATGTGAAACTTGGTCCCTTACATTGAAAGAGGAACATAAATTGAGAGTATTTGAAAATAAGATCCTTAGGAAAATATTTGTACCTAAAAGGGATGAGGAGACAGGTGAGTGGAGAAGGTTACATAATTTAGAACTACATAATTTGTATTCGTGTCCAGATATTATTAGAATAATTAAATCAAGAAGACTTAGGTGGGCAGGCCATGTGGCACGAATGGGAGAGGAAAGAGGAGTTTACAGGATTCTTGTTGGGAAACCTGATGGTAAGAGACCTGTAGGAAGGCCAAGACGAAGATGGAGGGACAACGTTGAGATGGACCTAAGGGAAATCTGTAGGGATGGAAAAGAGTATATAGATCTTGCTCAAGATAGGGAAAGATGGAAGGCCTGTGTTGCTGCAGCCATGAACCTTCGGGTTTAAGAAGGCTAGAGAGTTAGTTAGTTAGGGAAGCTAAAACAACTAAAAATGGAAATGGAGAAATACAAAGTGGATATAGTGGGAGTTCAAGAAATATGCTGGAAAGGAAAGGGGGTTATGGATACCGGTAACTTTACACACCATTCTATAGTGGACACACAAACAATACCTTTGGTACAGGTTTCTTAGTAAACAAGAAATATAAACAGCTAGTAATAAATTTTGAAGCTGCGGACGAACGATCGTGGGTATTAAGGGTTAAAGGGAAATTGAAAAATATGACAGTAGTGTGTGTACATGTCCCCACACAAGATAAGGGGGAAAATGTGAAGGACATCTTCTACGACAAGCTGAATCAAGTATACCAGCAGATACCTGCACATAATGCAAAGATTTAAATTGGAGACTTTAATGCTTAAATAGGGAAAGAAGAAAACTATGGACCAACAATATGTAAACATAGCTTGCATGAAGTATCCAATAAAAATGGAATAAGAGCAGTTGACTTTGCTACAAGCAATGACTTAGTAATCAAAAGTACATGTTTCTCACATAAGAAAATCCATAAGCAAAGATAGGAGTCACGAGATGGATACACGAAAAATTAAATCGATCTCGTAATGGTGGATAAAAGAGATGCCATCAGTTTCACAGGTGTGAGAAGTGGTAGGTGAGCAGACTGTGACACAGATCATTACCTGGTACAAGTTAAATATCGACATAGAATATCAAGATATAGAAATATGAAGGGAATAAGACAAAATAAATACTGTGTAATGAAACTGAAGGAGAGGGGAAATAAATGAGATGTATGGGCAATTCCATTTGTGGCGGAATTACCTTTAGGACAACTTCCCTCATGTACTAACAAATATAGTACAATATGTGACTTGTTGTACTATATGTATTGACCAAATGTTGTGCAACTTCATGCATGCAAAATATGGAAATTATCTGGATGCACTAAGCAGATATTCCTGTGTATAATCTATGTGACGGAATTACCTTCATGGAAACCTTCTTAGCATGTGCATACTGACATTTTCCAATTTCTGTGAATTATGAATTCTTGTCTGAAATATTAATGTTAGGAAAAATAGTTCAAAGCATGCTCATCATACCAGGCTATAACCATTGGAATTATTTTTGTATTCTGATACTTATTTTTTCGAAAACCTTGTGTGACGAAATTATTATTTGTCCAAATACGATATACATATTTAATTGTCGTGTTGTTCTCAAAATTATATAATGCAGCCAAACTGAAAATTTATTTTATTGATAGAAATGCAATAAAGTATTGGTCTTCTGAACAATGCAATAACAGTATGACAAAAATATTTAGTGTGACGTAAGAAAGAGTGAAAAAGTAAATTGTCACTTTCTTGAAACGAAATCTACATGTTTGGAAAATATATTGAATATTTGTTTGGTTGGGATTACGTTGCATGTACTGTCAAAAACATATCAAACACGCTGTTTAGAACCAAACAATGCTGATTGTTTACATGGGCGTCCGGAAGGGGGATAGGCAGTCAAGGGGAAGCCACGCCCTCTCCATGGAAAATGAAAGTCAACAAAAAAGTACGTACTTCACACATATCATATAATTTCAGTCATAGTAATATATGTTACTGAATAAGTTCTTTTTGAGCGGACAATACTATTGTGGGAAAAATGTGCTTTGTTTGCCCACCACCTGCAAAAAATACCATACCCTAGTAGAATTGGAATGAGATAAGACCTAACAATAGACCTTTTAATTGACATTAATGGGTTTTTTATTCATTTTCGAGGGGTGACGCTATTGTTAATTAATCTAGCGCCACGTGTCGTGGGTGGAGGAGGAGATGAGTCATCGATGACTCATGCACACGTGTGAGTTTGAAATTAATGGTTTTCCATTAGTGCACAAAATACACTATTATGTATTCCGTTTTCGGCCTAAGCTAACACTATTGTTGTATTTTATTAATGCGTTTCTGCCGGATATGAGTCACAGATGATTTATACTGACGTTGGAGTTTGGAATTAATGGTTTCTCCATTAAGGTACAAAAGACACTATTATGGAGTTCGTTTTCGGACTATTCTAACACTATTGTTGTATTTTATTAATGCGTTTCTGCCGGATATGAGTCATGGGTGCTTTAGGCACACGTGGGAACTTGGAATTAATGGTTTTTCCATTAATGTACAAAAGACATTTTCGGCCATTTTGGCGTCGGTGGTGAGTCATATTTGGTATAATTAAGGATCCGGATTTACCCGTATTCAACCGGTGCCGACGCGTTCGATCGGAGGTAGAAGATATTATAACACATGTTCGCTTTAAAGGCGAAGAAATTGAACGATGTATCCTATATGAAAACGAAGTATGCGAGCAGAATCCATGTTATTAATATTAACCTGTTACGGAAGAACCTGTTATGTGGTTGCATTCATCGGCACCCCCAAACCGCGCGCGTTCATGGACACGTGAGGGGAAAAAAGGTTCTCTATTGTTACGGCCCCCATCGCTTGGTTTTCTTCCGAAGTTGAATGGAAGTCAAGTGTCGCCAAATTTTTACACACGAGTATTGATTTTCTTTGAGGTTCCAATTTTATTTGGTGGAAGTAATCTACGCGGTATTTCTGCCGCCTTTCGTAACATTGCAAAGACTATTTAACCAAATCCGTAAGGAATTTGGCTGAACTAGGAACATTCAGTTCCAGTATCTACAAGTTAAAGTGGATGCGATCCACTATTTGCCCTTATTTCGGGGTTGCGAACCACAGTCCATTTGATTATTGCCTTATAAACATCAGGATTCACGTAAAATTGACCAGATGTTTTTACTGTTAGAGACAATATTTCGCATTTTTTGTGTATTTTTACTCAGAAAACGCTATTTGAACGATTCAAGCAAGAGTTCGCATGGGAATTTAGACACACAAACTGTGTTTCTTCAACTTTAGCTGAAATTTAGGTTTATTTTTTTACTCTAATATCACAATTTCTTCTATTCAGGCAACATTTTTTATTAAATTTTGGACTAACAAAGACATTTTTCAACTTTTAACTTGTTATTTTAAAAGTTTATTTCCATTTTTTACTCTAATATCACAATTTCATCTATTCTTGCAGAAGTGTTTATTGCCATTTTGACTTGCAAAGATGATTTTTTCAACTTCTTTTATTATTTTTTCTATTTATTGCCTTTTGTATCTTATATTTTTAATTCTTAACTTTGAGTTTTGTTCTTTATTTAAAAAAATTCTCTAATCACTAAGGAAGAAGTACTTTTAAGTAAAACTGTACCCACGAAGTTTATTATTACTATTATTATTAGTATTATTATTATTATTGTTGTTGTTTTTGTTTTGATGTAGTTGTTGAATCTTGTTGTTGTTGTTAGGGTTTATTGACTTCCACTACGCTATTTTTGGTTTGCTTCGTAGGAAAGTTTGTTTATTTTAGAGTTTCCTCGGTATTTTCTTACTGTTAGGGTAGGTAAAGTTTCCTAAATATATGAGTAGGGTTCCATATATTCTTGTTCTTGCATGTTTTTCATATGATGTGATCACCACAACTCTCCAAGTGCTTTTACTGCATGTTTCCATTTTTATTGAGGCTTAGTGATTCCTAGAGCCACTTTATGCATGAGAGAAAGCTTGAAAATTTTGATCTCAGATAGCCGTCAACCTTATGTCAGAGTATTTTCGAGTATATTTTAGTCTTATTATGGCCCACTAGAATATCATGGCTTGCTTATTTTTTAAGTATGTTGCGCAGTTATTGTATTTTTGCTTTTGCTTTCTAGATAAACTGTATGAAATGTTTAATATTTGTACTTTTTTGCACTTATAAGAGGCCAAACTTTTACTGTAACTAAAATTATTATGTCTGTAAGCACTGAAACCCCATTACCAAGAGTACTATAACTGAATGTTTATTAATATTGTTTCTTTCATCCCTTAAATATAACAATTTAACAATATAATGACAAATCACAGGACAAGTCGATGTTAGCAGATGACTACGTGGCTCTTAAGTCCACCTGCCAAACTTTTCTTACCATGCTATTTACCTTTATAGTCTTTTATTCGGGTACGTTTCAAGTACTATTGACTTTTTGAGTGTTTGATTAATACCAGGGGTTATTTGTATCTGTTATGCTGTATTATTCGAGGCTTCTATTTTTTATTCTACATTCACTATATGTCCCTGAGAACTAAAGCTTAAAGCTTAGGCTCTACAGCATGTTGAATGGTTAAGCACTGGTCAATATGAATTTTACAGAGGCTAGTAGGAGGCATAGGAACACACGCCAGAGCCTTATTAGCGTGCAAGAAGCACTTTCAGGGAGTACTACGAGGAAACGAAGTTGATTTTTTGAGGGCTTTACCAGTTACACAGCCAATATTTGCTATTTCAAGTAACTACATGTACCAGAACATTTTACAGCCCAACACTAACTAGACTTCAATTTATACTTTATTAGGTGCTAAATGTAGCAAGAACACTGATTGTACATACTTTTGAGAATCCAACTATTTCAGGATTTTTTCTATGTAAGCATATTTTTATTGATTACTAACTTTAACAGACCAATCAGGAAGACGCCAAAATTCACTAAACTTAGTACTACAGTGTATGTGATTGCATGAAAAGTAGAAATTATAACATCCACAAGATTTCGCTTTTTTTTGCTTTTGTGACTAATCGTGACGCTGAGGATGAATGGATGGCCAAAAATCTTAAGGACTGGATGTATTTTACCACTACAGACGCCTATGTAGAAACACTAGAGTACTGTTAGCTTTCAAAATTGAGGTTATACTGTACTGTTTTTTAAATATTTCGTATTTGGCACGTTACAGTTATATCCATTTCAGGACAAATATTGCTAAAACTCTCAAATTTACTGGTACAAGTTGATATTTCTGCTATCAGAGGAATTAACAACCCTATTTTACAAACAAATGGTATTGTTTACACTTTATTTACTTCAATCTGAGACTAATATTTTACAGTAATTGAATCATTCAGCCCTAGTCAATACTTTACTGCATCAGAAAGTTTGTTATTAATCTAATAAGTATGCTATTTTGTGATATTCTAATGCAAACGTTGTTTAATTCACTGGTTATAATGCAAACTTTTGCACAAATTCGATATATTCACTACCTTCAAACCAAACAATTGTACTTATTTAGCGCATTTCATTTATATTTCTTGTAATTAACTTATGTTTCTTATAATTAACAAACTAAACTAATTACTTTGGCATGTTAAAAACCTTATTTTTTACTATTTCCTATTCTATCAGGTTCTATATTGCTGTTTTTATCAATTATGTAAGACCACACTCTGGTAAATGCACATATATTCTCTTTTATACACACGCACGCCACACACACACACACACACACACACACATTTACACACTTATACGAACATACATCTGACGTTTTTCAATATTTTGCTATGAAGTTTGCATCCACGCTATTCAAACAAGGGTAATTATTAGTAAGGGTGAGTATTAGTAATCCCAAAGTGGTGTTTTTGGTGTCAAAGTTCAGATGAGAGGCTGTTATGTGCCTTTTATTTCCTTATTTGTTTTTATTTGTTTACTGAATCTATTTGTTTTGTGTCTTGTAATATTATAATATATAAAAACAAATAAGGAAATAAACAAAACAGCAATCAACAATAAAGTTAAAAAAGGATAGTCCTGAAGTCAAACAACCTAACTCAGATAACAAGCAGCAACAAGGATAAACAGAAACCAACATGGAATTCAGAAAGGGACATCAATAGCCACAGCCATAGCAAAAATAATAGATAGTCAAACAAGCTAACTCAGATATGAACCAGCAACATACCTCAGATATCTAGCAGCAACAAGGCATAGAATAGAGTAAAACAGGACATGCTTATGGAGAAACTCAACAACATAGGAATAAAAGGGACAGCCAACACAAATACGCTACATCATACATAGCCCCTGCGAATAGAAAATTAACAACATCAGCAGTAACTACTTATACCTGCTAGAACAACTAAGCGACTATAGTTAATCAGAAAAATACATATTTTCACGAACTAATTTACCTCTACGATAATAATACTGTACTAGCAGAATGCCAAGGCTTCAAAAGATAGCTCTCAGAACAAAGTACAGCGTGGAGTATAGGGTCACATGCAAATGATTATTCAAAGGAGCTTCGTAGATCAATAAGACAGTAGCGATTATTCTAAATACTGCAACTTGACAGAAAATAGGAAACCTACACGAGAACATCAACACAAGAAGGAAAGATACTTACTTCCGTTACAGCAGGCACTCAATATCACAAAAGACCATGCAAAATATTCTACAACAATCTGCTTCATAACATAAAAAACTGCTAAGTTCCCAAAAAGTATCCAATCAATGAAAGAAAAGTGGTTGAAAAGGGAGAACTCTCTACAGTCTCACAGAATTATAGGAAAATAACAGCAAAACTTGGAAGCCTACACACTCAATAATGCTCAATATGCATACACTTCACATGCAATCCCCTGCAAAAGGCACATAACAGCCTCTCATCTGAACTTTGACACCAAAAACACCACTTTGGGATTACTAATACTCACCCTTACTAATAATTACCCTTGTTTGAATAGCGTGGATGCAAACTTCATAGCAAAATATTGAAAAACGTCAGATGTATGTTCGTATAAGTGTGTAAATGTGTGTGTGTGTGTGTGTGTGTGTGTGTGGCGTGCGTGTGTATAAAAGAGAATATATGTGCATTTACCAGAGTGTGGTCTTACATAATTGATAAAAACAGCAATATAGAACCTGATAGAATAGGAAATAGTAAAAAATAAGGTTTTTAACATGCCAAAGTAATTAGTTTAGTTTGTTAATTATAAGAAACATAAGTTAATTACAAGAAATATAAATGAAATGCGCTAAATAAGTACAATTGTTTGGTTTGAAGGTAGTGAATATATCGAATTTGTGCAAAAGTTTGCATTATAACCAGTGAATTAAACAACGTTTGCATTAGAATATCACAAAATAGCATACTTATTAGATTAATAACAAACTTTCTGATGCAGTAAAGTATTGACTAGGGCTGAATGATTCAATTACTGTAAAATATTAGTCTCAGATTGAAGTAAATAAAGTGTAAACAATACCATTTGTTTGTAAAATAGGGTTGTTAATTCCTCTGATAGCAGAAATATCAACTTGTACCAGTAAATTTGAGAGTTTTAGCAATATTTGTCCTGAAATGGATATAACTGTAACGTGCCAAATACGAAATATTTAAAAAACAGTACAGTATAACCTCAATTTTGAAAGCTAACAGTACTCTAGTGTTTCTACATAGGCGTCTGTAGTGGTAAAATACATCCAGTCCTTAAGATTTTTGGCCATCCATTCATCCTCAGCGTCACGATTAGTCACAAAAGCAAAAAAAAGCGAAATCTTGTGGATGTTATAATTTCTACTTTTCATGCAATCACATACACTATAGTACTAAGTTTAGTGAATTTTGGCGTCTTCCTGATTGGTCTGTTAAAGTTAGTAATCAATAAAAATATGCTTACATAGAAAAAATCCTGAAATAGTTGGATTCTCAAAAGTATGTACAATCAGTGTTCTTGCTACATTTAGCACCTAATAAAGTATAAATTGAAGTCTAGTTAGTGTTGGGCTGTAAAATGTTCTGGTACATGTAGTTACTTGAAATAGCAAATATTGGCTGTGTAACTGGTAAAGCCCTCAAAAAATCAACTTCGTTTCCTCGTAGTACTCCCTGAAAGTGCTTCTTGCACGCTAATAAGGCTCTGGCGTGTGTTCCTATGCCTCCTACTAGCCTCTGTAAAATTCATATTGACCAGTGCTTAACCATTCAACATGCTGTAGAGCCTAAGCTTTAAGCTTTAGTTCTCAGGGACATATAGTGAATGTAGAATAAAAAATAGAAGCCTCGAATAATACAGCATAACAGATACAAATAACCCCTGGTATTAATCAAACACTCAAAAAGTCAATAGTACTTGAAACGTACCCGAATAAAAGACTATAAAGGTAAATAGCATGGTAAGAAAAGTTTGGCAGGTGGACTTAAGAGCCACGTAGTCATCTGCTAACATCGACTTGTCCTGTGATTTGTCATTATATTGTTAAATTGTTATATTTAAGGGATGAAAGAAACAATATTAATAAACATTCAGTTATAGTACTCTTGGTAATGGGGTTTCAGTGCTTACAGACATAATAATTTTAGTTACAGTAAAAGTTTGGCCTCTTATAAGTGCAAAAAAGTACAAATATTAAACATTTCATACAGTTTATCTAGAAAGCAAAAGCAAAAATACAATAACTGCGCAACATACTTAAAAAATAAGCAAGCCATGATATTCTAGTGGGCCATAATAAGACTAAAATATACTCGAAAATACTCTGACATAAGGTTGACGGCTATCTGAGATCAAAATTTTCAAGCTTTCTCTCATGCATAAAGTGGCTCTAGGAATCACTAAGCCTCAATAAAAATGGAAACATGCAGTAAAAGCACTTGGAGAGTTGTGGTGATCACATCATATGAAAAACATGCAAGAACAAGAATATATGGAACCCTACTCATATATTTAGGAAACTTTACCTACCCTAACAGTAAGAAAATACCGAGGAAACTCTAAAATAAACAAACTTTCCTACGAAGCAAACCAAAAATAGCGTAGTGGAAGTCAATAAACCCTAACAACAACAACAAGATTCAACAACTACATCAAAACAAAAACAACAACAATAATAATAATAATACTAATAATAATAGTAATAATAAACTTCGTGGGTACAGTTTTACTTAAAAGTACTTCTTCCTTAGTGATTAGAGAATTTTTTTAAATAAAGAACAAAACTCAAAGTTAAGAATTAAAAATATAAGATACAAAAGGCAATAAATAGAAAAAATAATAAAAGAAGTTGAAAAAATTATCTTTGCAAGTCAAAATGGCAATAAACACTTCTGCAAGAATAGATGAAATTGTGATATTAGAGTAAAAAATGGAAATAAACTTTTAAAATAACAAGTTAAAAGTTGAAAAATGTCTTTGTTAGTCCAAAATTTAATAAAAAATGTTGCCTGAATAGAAGAAATTGTGATATTAGAGTAAAAAAATAAACCTAAATTTCAGCTAAAGTTGAAGAAACACAGTTTGTGTGTCTAAATTCCCATGCGAACTCTTGCTTGAATCGTTCAAATAGCGTTTTCTGAGTAAAAATACACAAAAAATGCGAAATATTGTCTCTAACAGTAAAAACATCTGGTCAATTTTACGTGAATCCTGATGTTTATAAGGCAATAATCAAATGGACTGTGGTTCGCAACCCCGAAATAAGGGCAAATAGTGGATCGCATCCACTTTAACTTGTAGATACTGGAACTGAATGTTCCTAGTTCAGCCAAATTCCTTACGGATTTGGTTAAATAGTCTTTGCAATGTTACGAAAGGCGGCAGAAATACCGCGTAGATTACTTCCACCAAATAAAATTGGAACCTCAAAGAAAATCAATACTCGTGTGTAAAAATTTGGCGACACTTGACTTCCATTCAACTTCGGAAGAAAACCAAGCGATGGGGGCCGTAACAATAGAGAACCTTTTTTCCCCTCACGTGTCCATGAACGCGCGCGGTTTGGGGGTGCCGATGAATGCAACCACATAACAGGTTCTTCCGTAACAGGTTAATATTAATAACATGGATTCTGCTCGCATACTTCGTTTTCATATAGGATACATCGTTCAATTTCTTCGCCTTTAAAGCGAACATGTGTTATAATATCTTCTACCTCCGATCGAACGCGTCGGCACCGGTTGAATACGGGTAAATCCGGATCCTTAATTATACCAAATATGACTCACCACCGACGCCAAAATGGCCGAAAATGTCTTTTGTACATTAATGGAAAAACCATTAATTCCAAGTTCCCACGTGTGCCTAAAGCACCCATGACTCATATCCGGCAGAAACGCATTAATAAAATACAACAATAGTGTTAGAATAGTCCGAAAACGAACTCCATAATAGTGTCTTTTGTACCTTAATGGAGAAACCATTAATTCCAAACTCCAACGTCAGTATAAATCATCTGTGACTCATATCCGGCAGAAACGCATTAATAAAATACAACAATAGTGTTAGCTTAGGCCGAAAACGGAATACATAATAGTGTATTTTGTGCACTAATGGAAAACCATTAATTTCAAACTCACACGTGTGCATGAGTCATCGATGACTCATCTCCTCCTCCACCCACGACACGTGGCGCTAGATTAATTAACAATAGCGTCACCCCTCGAAAATGAATAAAAAACCCATTAATGTCAATTAAAAGGTCTATTGTTAGGTCTTATCTCATTCCAATTCTGGACTGGGCTGGGAAAAATCATGCGGACGTCTGTTACATGACCTACTTCAGTCTGCAGGAAAAGAAATTCCATGTCAGTCAAGCTAAATAATGTTTCTAATTATACTATATTTTCAAACAGGTGTCTTTCTTTGAAATGGTTGGCTGAGAATAATGTAACTTGCAATTAACATCTTGACAAAAAACCAGCAATAAGCTACTTATTTGTTCGCGACCATTCGTTTTCTAGCAACAGACTCCCAGTCTTTTTCTTCGTATCGTTTCCCAGCAATGAGCTTCAAAGATATTTGTTCACGACCATTCGTTTCCTAGTAACAGACTCTCAGCTTTTTTTCTTTGAATCGTTTCCCAGCAATGAGCTGAAAAGATATTTGTTCATGACCATTCGTTTCTTAGCAACATACTCCCAGTTTCATTTCTTTGAATAGTTTCCCAGCAATGAGTTACAAAGATATTTGTGTACGACCATTCGTTCCTAGCAACAGACTCCCAGATTTATTTCTTTGAATCGTTTCCCAGCAATGAGCTGCAAAGATATTTGTTTTCGACCATTAGTTTCGTAGCCATATACACCCAGTTTTCTCTTTGAATCGTTTCCCAGCCGAGAACCCCAGATCCATTTCATGCTGGGACATGTCTTGAAAAATTCCCGCCGAGATCATTCACTATGATAATTGAACCCGGATTCTCCGTGTGACAGTCAGACGACCTGCGGAATGTACTATTTGTAAGTCCAACGCTAATAACAAGTTGAACGAAATGCATGATAATGTAATGTTAAATTCTTTTTGATATAAGGAAGGAATATAATTACGAAGTATTAGCATTCACCAGGAAACACTTGTATATTTATGACCATAAATTCATACCGGATTTAAAGAAACGGAAATGAAATTTAAACCTAAACATTAAACGCAATATGACGATTACGTAGTAAGATGGAAGCATTCTTGTAAGGAAAGTTTAAGAAAAGGAAGTTCTTTTGTAAGAACATATTCACATGTTTGTATTGCCGCTTCCTTAAAATTGAGCTATAAAAGGAGAAACAAGAGGTCTTAATGTCATTCCGTTTCTCAAGAAACAAACCTGAACGTCAACATGGTAAGTTGGAAATAGAAACAGTGCTTAGATGAAGACATTTCAAGTTTACATAATTTACTTGAAACATATTACAGTTTTGTAAAGGCAATCGTTTCAATCAAGCTTTATCGTTCCAGGTAGGATTCTTGGTTGCCGCTTTCATCTTTCTTATCGGAAGTTCTGCTGGTGAGTATATAGATTAATTGTCCCTTGAATAGACTAGTGTAGTAGACTAATGTTAGAAAATGTATAAATTTAGGACAAAACTAGTTGTAAAATAAATAGGTTTACAATCTAGGTTACCCTTGTTGAACAGAAATAAAGATACAGAAAACAATACAGGGCAAACATATCTAGTAGTAAATTAGCACAGTAAATATACATTATTCGACTTTTATGAAAAATAGTATTTGTTATTTGTAGAAATAGGAATTTTATACTACATGTTGCATGTAGTTTTGTAATGTCTCACATATTTTTAGTGAAAGCATGGTTAAATGTGCTATAAGGTTCAATATAATAAAAATGATAATTCTTCTTCAACTTCAAACCAACTAACTAGTCAGACTATTACAACCATACCCTAGCTTATTATAATATTTTCAGGGATACTTTTAAAAAATATACGATTCTTTGCTGCAATTATTTTTTCAATTAAAATTACGTTAGTTAAAATCGACACTTTCCAGTATGACTACTGTATTTACATATTCTCTTTCAAGCTGTTAATGCAAGTAGCGTAAAATGATCTTCTGTCTTTAAAATTACATTCGCGTACACGTAACTTATGATCGAAGAGTAAATGGTTTATTTCAGCTGTTCCAGCAATCACTGGAAAAAGCCACCAAGATAACAACAAGATTTCAGTGAGAGCGTTTCCTGTTATTGGAGATCATGGACTAGGATATGGGGGCTATGGATATGGTGGTTATGGACTGAGTGGTTACGGAGGCTACGGACTTGGCGGATATGGTGGCTACGGACTCGGCGGCTATGGACTTGGTGGCTATGGAGGATATGGATTGTATGGTAGTGGCGTTTATGGAGGATATGGTGGATACGGACTCGGTGGATTTGGATATTATGGTTAAGTGTAAGAAATAATAAATTCATTGTACGTACTTAAGTGAAAATAAATTATTAACAGCAATTTTTGTAGTTACTTCATATACATATCTAGTCGAGGTGAATCGTCGATCTTGGTGGAAATATTTCATTTTTGTTTTGGTATATGGGCCCGCTTTATCTAGTTCTAAATGGAGAAATATTCCAGACCTTATTTCTAGACCTTTTAGTCTTATCAATAAGAGAAATAAATGTAAAGAATTATTGATATAGAAATCGATGTGGTTGAATTTAGTTGTAAGGCCAAAACGCGCTGTATACAGCAAAATAAGAAGTACTGTGAGAGCTCTATAAAATATAAGTTGTAAAAATGGATAGATTTTAGGCTAAAGATGCGCAATAATAAAACATAACTAAAATTACACTTAAATTACCATCAATTATCCTGAATCAATTTATTTACGACCCTAAATAATACATTGTACTGCAATCAGTGCTCATAGTGGAAATATATGTTTTTAGTTAAAATTCGGACAGTCCACTAATGGAGAGATGTGGGGTATAATTATGTGATTTAAATCGGTTAACAATGAAACTATTAGGTGAATGTTTTACGCAATTTTGCCAGCTGTTCACAACACGAAATTAGCGAAAGGATGGGAAAGGTTACTAGGATGTAGTAACACACTCGGTGGGTTTACTGAGGATCGTAATTCTGCCATCTTTTATCAATATGGATATCTGAGGATATGGATGATGTTTAGTTCCCGCCATCTCCTCATTTTAGCCACTGCTTAAGATGTACTCATTCTCATTTTCGTAATTATTCAAAAGTGGCAAAAAAAGCGAAGTAAAACAAACCAAATCAATAAATTAATCAATTTATGGCCGATCTCCATGGCAGAGTGATTAGTACAGCTCTCTGCGACGACAGGAGTAGCGGGTTTGAATCCCGGTCTAGGCATGGGTGTTCTTTGTGACTTTCCCTTCATCAGTTTCATCATATCATCGCTCATCCTGATCTTCGCGATTAGCCAAAAGTGGCAGAAAAGCGAAAAGCGACGGAAAATAACCCAATTCAATCATACCACTTTTTATGTTCATGTAGTACGATACACATCACGACAGTAGAAATTTTCAGCGAAAAATGAAGGTTCGACCAGGACTCGAACCCGGGTGTCTGGCATACCGTGCCATTGTTCTAACATTTTTTTTAAGGCTGGTCGAGCCTACATTTTTCTCTGAAAGTTTCTACGTAGTACATCTCCTGTGTGTGCCTCTCTTTAGTTAAACTACGTAGTATTTACTAGATACTTTATCAGATTCAGAGATAGTATACTGTTAAGTGACGTTAGATTCAGTTTTGCCCTTTACGGCCAGATAGACGGTCCGCGAGAGAATAATTTATGACGCATTTCGGTAAGTCTGTCGGCCCATCTAAATTTGATTTTACAACTAGCTATAGTACTTTCTAAGATATCGATAAATGGAATGGACGACCAGGCCCGTACCCAAGAGGGGCATGCCCCCTCTATAACGACGAAATGTTTTAATGCGAACCTAAAAAAAATCTACTAAAATATCATGGACGATTTTTCAGATTTTGCAAGAATTTCGATTTTCTTCTTGCATAAATGAATGGTTTGTTTCTGTAGAGAAGCAGGCTCCAGAAGTCTGTAGTGTACTATATTTAGTACTTTTGGTTTTATAACAATTGATGAAAGGCTACCAGACGTCCCAATTAGGTCGGGACAGTTCACTATTTTTAATCCGTCCTGACTTTTTTCAAACTGCAATCTTGATGAGAAAATATCCATTTTTTGGTTAACTCAAATTCAGACATGTTATTCATTATTAGAATCAATCCTATCCTAATAACTATCATTTAACTTATAAAGATATTATTTCAAACATTCAAATATTCAAACTTCAAACATACTTTCCTACGAATAATATCAGAAACAAATGCAAAGAAAGAAGAACAAACAAATATGTCTGTCTGTGTGTGAATATTGCACACATCTCTGTTCTCCTCCTCTCTCTTTCTTTCTTTAGAGCTGCAAACAGCATGGAGTTAAAACGTACTCTAGTCTTAGATAAGATTTTAAAATTACATCAAATTGGACTTGTAAGGAGCCGTAGCTGCGAAGGGGATACTCACCCTAGGTATACTTGTATATACTCATAAGTAGTGTGATTGGTGCTATTATAAACTCGAGAAAGTATGAACCCCCCTCATGCAGATTTGGCTACACTTAAAACAAGCTCAACATGCCCATATGAGCTTTTTGCTCAAGTGTGGAACCCTGTCTAATCCAAGATTTTTGTAAAAATGCCCTCGGGAATTTCCTGAGAAAGTATGACCCCCCTCAGATTGATTTGCCTACACTTATAAAAGGCTCTTCTGTGAGATTGTTGTCCATAAATTTGTTAAAAATATGCCCCTCTTAATATTTTTTTGCCCACACCTAAAACTAAGCCAAGATGCTCATAAAACCCACACCCACCCACATACACCCACACCCACCCACATACACCCACACCCACCCACACCCACACATATTTACTTCCGGTCCACTTCCGGTCCACTTCCGGTCCACTTCCGGTCCACTTCCGGTTTGCCTACTTCCGGTTTGCCTACTACCGGTCCACTTGTGGCCTATTTCTGGTTTATTTATATTGCATCATGTTTTGCAACAAATTATTACCTAATATTATGCAATAAATTATTAGACATGTGTTGTTTTCTGATTGGTTGCTTATGACATAATGTGATGATGTGTTATATTCTGATTGGCTTATTGTTTCAGATGTTTTCAATGCGGTCCGTGCTTAGCCTATATAAAGAGATTTTGCATTGCATATCAGCCAGTATTGTGAGAGCTGTTGAAGAGTAAGGGTGTGTTGTTGCAGTGCTGCTCATATTTTTTAAACACAAAAATATTGCAGATTTGTATAAATTGAATTACAAATCTATTTGATTTAATATACAGAATTTTTAACAACCTGTCATAGGTTTATTAAGTATAAAGTTTTGATTTGGACCCCAAGAAATTTTATATAAATAGAAAAGCCAAAAATATTAACACACACACACACACACACACACACACACACACACACAAATCACACTACTGAACCCAACTGATATTTTTTATTAAGTATAAAGTTTTGATTTGGACCCCAGGAAATCTTATATAATAAACAACAACAAAAATGCCAAATCAAAAATATTGTAATCAATGCAAAAAGAATATATCTAGCCCCAATTGGGCTAAGCATCAAAGGAATTGTAATCAAGACAAATGCAGAACTCCCACAAAAATTTGCCCTAAATGCCATAGAAAATATAATCTGGAATATTTCACATATAAACATAAAGGTACTTGTTCTGCACAGTCATCAACATTGCCCCCACAACCATCTACATCTGGTGTGAAAAGGAAGCATGAAACACCTGTTAATGCTGGACCGGCAAAGCAGCCACGCTATGCAACACCTATCCATAGCAGTTTTAATGGCCAATTAAGGGATCACCGGCTTGTATCAGAGCCAAGATGTGGCATTAAGAATTTTTTGAACAGTATAAATCCATATGTGCAGGCAATTCTAAATGCTGAAAATGGCTCTTATAAGCTGTCCCTCTAATTGTTTACACAATATAAGAAGCCAAATGGCACAAAATTTACACAGCCCCACATAACAGAAACTGTACCGGTATATTCAAATGCAAATTCAGACAAAATAATAAGCAGTTTGATAGATCAATTGAATATTAAACACTCTGAATTTGCAGCAAAAGAGTCAGGATGGAGCCTATGCGGTTCTCCACACAAGTTATATGTTAATATTTCTGAATTCAGCCCATTACAAGGTTCTACATATCTGCCATTACCTGCCAATATTAAAAAAAAAGAGCCGTGGTTAATATAGAAAATACCGACCAGAAATGCTTTTTGTGGTGTATTTTAGCTGCTTTGTTTCCAGTTTCAAGGAATCCTGAGAGAATAACTTATTATAAACAACATGAAAATGATTTTGATGAGGCAATGGAGGGTTTAGAATATCCAATGCCTGTTCAGAATATTGATAAATTTGAAAAAAAGGCCCGGGATATTAATGGTAAACAATTATCTATTAATGTATTTACTTGTTCTACTGGCCGTGGCAATTGCTTGATAGAACCTCTCAGAATCAGTACATTTGATGATGATTCTGCTGTTCCGATTGATCTGCTCTTAATTGAAGGAGATGGCACTTATCATTACACTTTGATACATAATCTTGAAGCTTTAGTCAGAACACAACTAGACAAATTTAATAGAATATTTAAGTTGTGCAGAAGATGTTTGTCTGTATTTGATGGTAGAAAAATGGTGAATGGGGTTCGGGAAGTGAATACAGAAATTGCTAAAAACAAGTTAATTGAGCATCTGAAATACTGTGGCAATTATAAACCTGTTCATATGGTGATGCCTAATCCAAGTGAAAATGCCAAATTCAAAAAATTTGAAGCCTTGTTGGAACACCCAGCATATATAGTCTGTGATTTTGAATCAAATCTCAAACCTCTTGCATTCTGTAGCCCAGATCCTGATGAATCTTCAATTACATCATACCAGTTACATGAACCTTCCAGTTTTTATTATGTGGTTGTACAGGATGGGGTTGTTAGTAAAGAATATTTATACATGGGAGCAGATGCCATCAAAGAATTAGCAGATAGAATAGAAAATGAGTGCCATGACATAGCATCTAATGTCTTATTAAAATCAAAACCTATGTTGCCTTTAACAGAGAAACAGATTGAAGATTTCAACAATGCAGAAAAATGCCCGGTATGTGATTCTGAATTTTCAGATACAAATATCAAGGTGAAACACCATTCTCATACAGATGGTAAATTCTTAATGGCCCTGTGTAATAGCTGTAATATTAAGATCCAGAGACCAAAATTTATCCCTATATTTTGCCATGGTGCATCCAATTATGATTTTCATCATCTGATCAGGTACGAGGGGTTTGACAAGCAGAATTTAAATATTTTAGCTGAAAATAATGAAAAATATATTGCCATTAGCAAAATAATTAAAGTTAATGGTGTTCCTATTCACTTAAGATTTCTTGATTCATACAGAATTTTATCGGCTAGCCCGGCTACACTGGCCACTCAATTATCTGATGATCAATTCAAAATCACATGTGCTTTGTTTCCAAATCAGGACCTGAAATTAATTAGGCGGAAGGGTGTATATCCATATGATTATGTTACAGATTTTTCTAAATTTGATGAGTGTTCTCTGCCACCACAACAAGAGTTTTACAGCAAAATCAGGGGATCTGGAATCACTGATGAAGATTATCACCATGCCCAATTGATGTGGAACAATTTAAAATGCCAGACATTTGGTGATTATCACAAGGCATATTAAAAACTTGATGTGACCCTCTTAGCTGATATACTTCAGGCATTTAGAAAATCTTCCATGCAAAATTATAAACTGGACCCAATGTATTTTTACAGTGCTCCGGGCCTAGCATGGTCTGCAATGTTTTTAAACACTAAAATGCAATTGGATCTGATCCAGGATCAAGATATGTATCTGTTTATGGAACAATGTATAAGAGGAGGCATGGTGCAATGTTCTCAGAGATATGTCAGAGCAAATAACAAATATATTCCTGATTATGATCCAGCACTGCCATCAAATTATATACTGTATGTGGATGCAAACAGCCTGTATGGTTATGCTATGATGAAAAAACTACCATATGCAGGGCTTGAGTGGGTTGAAAATTTCAATATTGAAGATCTTAAAGATTTTGATGACAGTAACTATGGCCTGTTCTTAGAGGTTGATCTGACAATTCCTGATAATTTACACAACACATTTTCTGATCTGCCCCCAATTCCCGAGGTTATGTGTTCACCTGGCTCTAAACAGAAGAAATTGATGATGACTCTAGAGCCGAAACAGGATTATGTCATATATTACAAAAACCTCCAGTTCCTGATGAAACATGGTGTTCAAGTGACCAAAATTGGAAAAGTTTTGAGGTTCAGGCACTCAAGATGGTTGAAACCATATATTGATACAAACACAGAGCTTCGAACATCTGCATTGAGCCAATTTGATAAGACCTTGTTTAAATTGATGGTCAATTCAGTGTATGGCAAAACAATTGAAAATGTCAGAAAACATATTGATGTTAAAATAATTACTGACCCCAGCCGGAGCAAAAAATTGATTGCAAAGCCCAACTTCAATTACAGAAGAATTTATGATGAGAATATGGCACTTTTCAACATGAAAAAAACAAAGATTAAGTTTGATAAGCCTATTTATGTAGGGGCTGTGATATTGGAATTGGCCAAATTACACATGTTAAAATTGTATTATAATGTGTTGAAGCCTTTTTATAAGGATCGTGTAAAACTGATGTACATGGACACAGATAGTTTTGTTCTTGATATTCAAACAGAAGATGTTTATCAAGATATGTCACAGCCTGAATTGTTTAAATACTTTGATACCAGTGAACATTCAAAAATTCAACACCACAACAAAAAGGTGCCTGGCAAGTTAAAAGATGAGACACTTGGTGATGTTATTGTGGCATTTGCTGGGTTAAGGGCCAAGATGTACAGTTTTGAAACATGTAGTGGCGCTGTTGCCAAAAAGGCCAAGGGCATTGGCAGAGTGACTGTAGACAAAGAGCTTGAATTTGAAGATTACAAAAATTGCCTCAAATCATGTAGCACAATCAGAACATCAGAATCCAGAATTCAGAGTGTGGATCACTTGTTGACTACAAATATTGTAAGAAAAGTGGCTCTGGATCCACATGATGATAAGAGATGCATTTTATCATGTGGCATAAATACTTTACCATGGGGTCATTGTGATTTGAAAAGTGGTAATCAATGCCCAATTACAGAGCATGATTTGAAATAAATAAACATGCCTATGACCTTATTTGGGTTCAAAAACAGGCTATTATGGACCTGCCAACACCACAACCCTCTTCTGATATGATATCTAAACTAAGTGCTCTGTTAATTATTCATCTGAAGAGCATACTTACAGATGTTGATGATGAAACAGGTAAAACATTGTACATATTTAACAATAATTTAAATCATTACCAATTACCTGTAGGTGGTCAATTGCTATTTATTACAACCCCTGAGGGTAATGTCAAGATTTCAGTAGGGAGAAATATTTATAGAATTAAGCACTCAAACATGATTTCTGGCACTGTTTATACTGTTTCTGCTGGTGACTGCTTATATATAGAGGTCCCTGGATCCTATGACAAGCTTATACCTTTTTTTTATAGAATTAAGAATTAGATATTCAATAATAAATAACCACTAAAACAAAATGCCTAATGATATTTTTGGCCATACAAGGCATGAAGATCACAGTGATGAGATTCTGATGCTTGATGTCAGAGTCAAGAAATTAAGAAGTGATTTACAAGCTTTACAAACCACACTGAATGCCAGTCTTCAACTAGAAATTACAAATTTGCAATCACAATGCATGGACCCTCTTCTTAAAATTGACTCAGAACTCAAATAATTGCTTCAGAAATATACTGATTTGGCCACATTAGATAATTTTCAAAGTTTAGAAGAGGCTGTAGCAGCTCTTCAAGCCAAATTTAAGAGCCAGGCCACCAACTCTGAGCAATTGAAACAGCAATTGGAAGAGCAGATAAATAATGTCCAGACACAGCTCCAAACAATTGTCAAAAGCATAAAATCACAAGAAGATTTTGATCTAGTGATTTCCACTCAAAAGGAACAGATTCAATCACTCCAGATACCTAATCTGGACCCCTTGAACAATGCCAAAGCCGAGGTTAAAGAAAAAATTGAGACACTTGAAAATTTTATGAACAACTTGCCATCTTCTGATGCTTTGAGTGCAATAACTCGGAGTGTTGCCAACATTAAGCTGCAACTTGAAACATATGAAGATTTTGGAAAAATTCAAAGTACCATAACCCATCTTGAGGGTACAATAGCAGCAGTGCAAAGTGATTTGACAAATGTACAAGAATCTCTAGAATCCCGCCTGCCTGGTATTGTAGACATACTTGTCAGTGTCCAGCAACAGATCACAAAGCTTGAAAACCTCAACACTGAATCTGAACTATCTCATTTTTATCACTTGATCGATGATATCCAAACAAAACTTGAAATTTTACAACAATCAACACCCACTCAGGCAGATATAGCCCTGCTCCAAAATGCTATGCAAAATGTGGCTGATGCTTCTGAATTAAATAATGTGAAATTGGCACTTGAATCTTTGCAAAATACTGTAACAAATCTGCCTACATCACAGGAACTTAAAAATATTAAGAGAGCAGTGAATCGCATATTGAAATCAGAAGATATCAAGAATATCCAGACAGAGATCAAACAACTTACTCAGACAGTGGCTACTCTACCAACTAATCAACATATTAATGAACCGCATGCCCTGTTTGAGGATATCAGAAGACAAGTCCATGATCTTACTGCTCAAAAATCAAAATTGGCAGTTGTTGAAAATTTACAGCAAATTGTAGCTAATATCAAGCAACAGCTAGGGACCATGGAATCCAATCAAGCAAATGCTCTGTCTGTTTTTGCCACCCAGCTACAAGAAATTGTGCAACAATACAAGAAACTTGTTGTGGACATAAAAATCAAGCCAGGCCATGATGATGTTGTTAGGACCATCAATGAGCACCTTGAATCTGTAACAAGCAGATTGCTTACAGCAGAAAAAGAAATAACCGGCATAATTGAGAATCCAAAACATACAGTAATTCTTGAATTGTACAGCATCCCCAACAAAGAATATGATTCACCATTTACACCAGCTGGCAAAATATATATGCTGTCCCCTGCACAATTTTATTACCAGTTTTTTGTTGGGGGCACACTGAGACCAATCAAGATCAAATATTGGCTACAACCACAGGCACACCACTACCCCACCTTATCAATAACAAATGCTGACAACAAACAAAAAATCACCAGTGTAGAGTTAGAGGATTTTACAGATCTCAATACATTAGAAACATCTTATGCTGAAGATGATGGCTCTCTGGAATTTCATATACAAATAGGAGACAAATTATATTTAGAAAATCCTGTAGTATCAGCTGCTGAACACCCCATAGTTGCAATATTCTTGTTTTCATATTATGTCTAGACAAATTATTGTTGATGAATTACACAGACAAGCCAGACATAATTTTAAGAGATTGCCAGTAGTTACAAAAGGCATAGATGATTTATGGCAGAGCGACTTGATTGAGATGGCAAGTGGACAGCTGAAAAACTTAGACAAAATCAACAAGGGCTACAAGTATCTACTCACTGTAATAGACACATTTTCAAAATTTGCCTGGGCTGTGCCACTCAAATCCAAGACTGGAAAATGTGTTACAGAAGCCATCAGGACAATCATCAATCAGAGTGGAAGATCACCGCGCTATTTGCAAACAGATAATGGCAAAGAATTTTATAATTCTGTGTTCCAACAATTTATTAAAAGCCAGTCAATACAACATTATTCGAGTTACAGTGATCTCAAAGCCTCAATTGTAGAGAGATTCAACAAAACCCTAAAAAATCTTATGTATAAACAATTTACACTTCAAGGTAATTATAAATGGCTTAATATCCTTCCAGAACTTTTACATAAATATAACAACTCGGTCCATTCCACAATCAACATGAAACCCTCTGAAGTAACTTCATCTGATGAGCAAAAATTGATCAGGACTGTTTATTATCCTAGATACCAGCCAACAACAAGAAAGGCCAAATACAAGGTGGGTGATCAAGTAAGAATCAGCAAATATAAGCACTTATTCAAAAGAGGCTTTACAAGAAACTGGAGCACTGAATTATTTACAGTGGTTCAAGTTAAACCTGGGACCCTTAACACATACATAATAAAAGACCACCGAGGAGAAATTCTCAAAGGCCGGTTCTATGAAGAAGAACTCAACAAAACTAAACAGCCTGACACATATCTCATAGAAAAAATCATCCGCAGAAAAAGCAACAAGTTATTTGTCAAATGGCTAGGACTTCCAAAACACAGCTGGATCGATGCAGACAAAGTGATAATATGAGCACCTGGGATGTTATAAAAAGGCTGCCAGAACCTGAACAGCAGATTAAGAGAAATGGCAAGTTGCTGCCTGATAATATTAGATGTCTTATTGTTGGGCCATCAGCTTGTGGTAAAACTACACTAATGATTGATAATTTTTTATTGGCACCCAACTGGTTAGACTGGAAAAACAGGCACTTGTATGTCTTCTCTAAGAGCTTGGAAGAATTAAAATATCAGCAGCTGATGAAGCTATATGATGGATTGGATATAGCCACGTTTGAACCAGATGTTAAGCCACTTCATGAATGTCTCGTTAATTCTGTTGTTGTGTTTGATGACATTATACTGGATAATCAAAACAAGGTTAGAAATTTCTTTACACAGGGTCGACACAAAAACATTGATTGCTTCTACCTGGCACAGACTTTTTCTAAAATTCCGAAGCAGCTGATCCGAGACAACAGCAATTTTATATGTGTGTTTCATCAAGATCATACCAACCTCAAACACATACATGATGAATATGTAGGTGGGGACTTGAGCTACAATAATTTTTCTAAGTTTTGCAGTAGGTGCTGGAACCAGGACAGTTATGGGTTTGTCACAATTGATATGACAAGAAAACCCAATAGTGGCAAATACAGAAATAAAATCATCAATTTTCTAGACATTGAAACATATATAAATAACCATGAAAAGGCCAATCATTGATGATCTTAAATTAAGAGATTATCTTGTAAAAAGATTTAAGGGATGGAAATCAGAGAACCGAGGAATTTATGAACAACACAAACAAACAGAACAGCCTATTATTGATGCTATTAGTGAATTAGGTAAAAATATCAAAACTGTTACAGAGCAAAATCAAAATTTGATCACAGAGCTTGTACCTGTAGCTGCTTGGAACATATTAGATTATCCAATCACCCCACTTTCCAGTATTCATACACCTAGTCCTATTGCTCCTCGAAGAATTGAAGCTACTCAGGATCCTATTGAATTGGGTCTTCTTGCTCAAAAATATTTAAGCACACCTAAAGACAACAAAGATGAGGTCTTTGGCTTATATGCTGACACAGAGCGTGATGGTAGCATCATACATAGAATTGGCAATTTCAGAGTAACATTTATGGGAGATGATATCATTGTATATTCAGAATCTCATCTTGGACAAAGAGGTGGTTTTGTTAAATATCCCGGCACACCTGGGTTGTGGGAATTGATGACTAGGAAAAGGCCTGGCAGCTATACAGATCAAGATTATGAGCACTACAAAGAAATATTAATAAAATCAGATGCTCTATACCAGAACAATGATCCCACACAAAAAAGAGTCAAGTCTAGCAGTGGAGCAAAATACAACAATTTAATCAAGCCCATATGGTCACAGATCAAGACTGGCAGTGGAATCAAACAATACAACACCCTGCCTAAAGAATTTGTGTGGGTTGATGATGTCAGGAAACTTGTAGATAGGTTATTGGTGATAGCTGGGGAGGAAAATGCTGGCAACCACAATTTTTACAATGAAAAGGTTGGAATTATGGACATGATAAGCACAAAATTGTCTAATTTCATAGTGAATGACACTAAGGGGATTGGATATCGTATAAAAATTATTAATACTCTACCACCTAAATTTTGGAATATTTTTGAGGGTCGGGGGTTGGTTAATGACATTATAAACAAGCTGCCATTTGAACTACATATTCCAGGCTATCAGTATTGTGGTCCCGGTACAAAATTGGAGCATAGATTAAACAGAGGTGATCCTGGTGTTAATCCCCTAGATGCTGCTTGTAGAGACCATGACACAGCATACAACACACATTCTGATCTTGACAAGAGACATGTTGCAGACAAGAAATTAGAAGAGGCTGCATTTGGTAGATTTGTAAGCAAAGATGCTTCTTTAAGTGAAAAAATAGCAGCATTGGGGACCACCATAGCTATGAACTTCAAACAAAAACTGGGGTGGGGGCTGTGAATATATATATAATAAACCTAGAATGAAGGCCAAGGGTGTTATGTATCAAATACCTTATGCAGGTCTTAAATCTCTTAAAACTATTGATAGTCTTTTAACCAAAAAGCAGCGCAAGAAAAAAAATTCTTGTCTTGCAAAGAGCCATGGTATGAAATTGTTGCTTAGTACCCCCCAATTAAAAAAATTACAACAATCTAGAAAAAAATCACATGTGGGGGGTTTCATATTTACTATCCCGGCCATCTTAGCAGCACTTGGGGCTGTTGGGAGCTTGGCTGGGGGATCAGCTGCCATAGCAAAAACAGTAATAGATGCCAAGAAAAATAGGGCAGAATTAGATGAATTGAAGCGCCATAACCTGGCCATGGAGAAACAAGGCAAAGGTGTTAAGAGAGCCATGAATAAGTTTAAAAAAAACAAGAGCCGCTTACAAACCAAGATATTGAAGCTTTAATCAAGCCACTGGGCATCAAAAATTTTAGAGGTGTGTACATGTCTGATTCTTTGCCAGAACAACCACTCAACAAAGAGTGTGGCATTGTTAATTTGGATAAGTACAAAAATCAGGGCACTCACTGGATTTGTTATCTTAAATATTTAAAAGATGAGGCATTTGTGTTTGATTCATTTGGAGGTGTTCCACCTGAAATAGTAAAATATCTAAAATCAGCTAATCTTTATTACAATAATGCCCGTGTTCAAAACTTCAAAGACGTTAATTGTGGACATTTGTGTTTATCTGTTCTCAGATATATGTCTCAAATAAATAAACCATCAATTGAAAATTTTCAAAAGGCCTTGTGGTATTTAAAACATCATGGGGGTATTCCATCTCACCAGCCAAAATTCAATATTGAAACTCAAATTGCATGATGACATAGTGTATCCCAAAACAATAGCTCTCAGAGCATTTTACGGCATGTACTTGATCCCTAATATTACACACCACAACAACAAAATTGCAGTAGGGGATCAAAAAATTGTCATCACTCCAGGGCAGTATAATCTGTCCACTCTAAATGCTCAATTACCCAGAGGTATAGTATTAACTCAAAATTCTGTCACTCACAGAGTAGAGATTGTATCTGCTACAGAAACAGTGGATCTGGGTACTATTGGAGAGCTGTTAGGCTTTGAGAACAACACAAAACTTGAACCAGCCATCAAACACACTGCTATTAATATACCTAAATTCTTAGCCATAGAGACTCTAAATATTCACTGTAATGTGGCCGAGGGTATGATTACCAAATCAAATGGCATAGGCACTCACAAACAAACTGGCATCATTGCAACATTCAAACCTAATTCTGAATTTATGGAGCCCATCATCTACACTCCATCCCCAACATTATATTTTCCTGTGTGCCATAATAGAATAGATAACATTGAATTGATGGTCACTAATGAAAAAGAAGAATTAGTTGATTTTGCTGGAGCCACAACAACTGCAATCATAGAGATTAATATTTAAATAAAAATACATACAAAAAAAATGGAAAATATTGAGAGTTATGAGCTACAATCATTCCCCCCAAACAGGAGGACATTTGCAAATTTAAATCAACCCAACACAGAAATTGAGGTTGATCTTGATGTAAGGGATGGCTTCATACACCCCCACAGAGCAGATCTATACATCAAATTTGATGTTGTAAAGCTCGATGGAGCAGATTATCCGGCAAATTCAAATATAAGATTGGTGGATAATTTTGTGCCGCATCTGTTCTCTGAAATTGAGATCAGAAAGCATGGTGTTGTTATAAACAGAGTGGATTATCCCGGCATTACCTCCACAGCTTTGGCCACACTAAAATTATCCAAAACCGAGGCTTCTTACTACAAAATAGGTGGATTTGAGGCTGGTGATAAAATATTATCCAAGAGCCACACAGTGCTGTTCCCTATGCGCCTGTTGCCAGGATTCTTCTCAGATTACAAAGATATTATGTGGAAGGGTGGTTTAAGAATCACATTTAGAAGAGCTGCCAATGATAATAATGCTTTGATGAGGTACAGTACATTAAACTCTACAGGGGAAGCTCTGGCCAATACCCTACCTGATGAGGGCAAATGTATTATTCAGACTATGGAGCTAAGAATCCCAGTTGTTGAATATGAAGCCAGTTATGCTCTTAAATACAAAGCAGATATAATAAAAAATCCACAAGTACCTTTACAATTTTATACATATCAATGTGTACAGAAGCCTGCCGCTGGTACTTATTATGAGTTTGATGCTACAAATTCATTCTCCAGTATACAATATGACATGCCGGATTTTGTGCTGGTACTGTTTCAGACTGGAAGACACAATAATCAGGAAAAAAATTCAAGTAGATTTGATAACTGCAACATCAAGAACATATATCTTAAAAATGGCAGAAATGAGGTATTTCCTAGAGAAAATTATAATTTAGACATGTCCAAGGATGATTTCCTTAAATTATATGAAGCATTTACAGCATACAAAAGGGTCACTACTGGCAATACTGACATGTATTACACACCAGATGAATTCAAAGCACAGAGACCCATGTTTGTCATCAACACTTCAAAAAGGAAACAAGTTGTGGTTAATGACAGGACAAACATTAAAATTATCTGTGAATTCCACGATACACTCCCTGATGACACCATATGTAGTGTTATTCTCATAGGTGAAAAATCATATGTTTATGATGTAAGAAATGAGAGAGTCACAGAGCAATTCTATAAGAATTACATTGTCTTAGTACTAGATATATGAGATGAGGCTGGTGTCCAATTGAACTTAAATCAGAAGTAAATATGGGTGTATGTGGGTGGGTGTGGGTTTTATGAGCATCTTGGCTTAGTTTTAGGTGTGGGCAAAAAAAATATTAAGAGGGGCATATTTTTAACAAATTTATGGACAACAATCTCACAGAAGAGCCTTTTATAAGTGTAGGCAAATCAATCTGAGGGGGGTCATACTTTCTCAGGAAATTCCCGAGGGCATTTTTACAAAAATCTTGGATTAGACAGGGTTCCACACTTGAGCAAAAAGCTCATATGGGCATGTTGAGCTTGTTTTAAGTGTAGCCAAATCTGCATGAGGGGGGTTCATACTTTCTCGAGTTTATAATAGCACCAATCACACTACTCTCATATACCGAATCCAACTGTCTCTGGAACACAGTTAGATAGATGGATAGTTAGACTACCTGTTATTTCTTTTCCTCTTCTTACCTCCTTTCGTCGGCTACCCCAAAGTATATAAATACATAAATAAAACAAAGATCTTACATGTTAATTTAATAGGAAACTAATATATTCTTAAAGTCTCTTATCTTTTGCCCCTCCACCTAGTTACGTAAAACATTGCTCATATTCAGATCTTCAATTTGCAATCGAATTTGCTTGAATGAAGGTGAGGTGGGATGCACACCGAATGTCCTTTTATTAACCACATTTCTTGAATGATAAGTTTTCTCTTCATCGGATTCAATAGAAAAGAATAGGTGCATAATATTTCTTGAATGTCTAAATATACCAGCTACATATAGGCAGTGGGGGTGCAAATTCGGTGCAGATGGTGCGAAAATCTATTCTCGTCTTTGACGCTGAAATCTCTAGCTACAGCTCTGGCAAGGAAATATTTCCATTCTATAGATCATTAACAGATTTACATCATTATAGAAACACATACACAATACAAGTATTAAATTGTATTGATCATTATTAATAAAATCTAACACTTATTAAAAACATTTAACATATCTTCTAATTTCTTGACAATTTGAACTAGTTGTTAAGGGAATTAATTTGCTAGTTTATAAATGTAGCAAATTAATTTCCTTATATATATATATATATTTAATGATATTATTTAATTATTTAATAATAGACATATATTTCATACGTACATACATGTATAGATATACAGAGTTAGCCTAAAATAAATATACACTTTCAAAGTTTTACAAAAAGAAGAGTTTTAATAATAGGGCTGAAATACTTACATGGTTTGAAGAGTATGTCCTGACGTTTACATTGGTAAGTTACAAGTGTTCCATGTGTGACCCTTTTGTAACACGACAGATATCAATGAGATAGTCTAGTTCTCCCTAAACACGACTTTTCCCCATTCACAGTCAACCAGTTTCCTCAAATTTCTTGCTCCAATCGTAGATTGGCTGCCTTGTTTGTGGGTTTACCATACCGTGTTCTAAAATGACGCTGCCCAATAGTAACAGAATTTGTTTTTGCAAATCCAATCATGCAGCAGCAAGCCTTCTCCACCTGGCTAGCGGCCATACTGCTCGACTTACGTCAAGGGTGCTCACGTGATGCTGACGTCACGAAGACAAAAGAAAATCGGAAGTCGTAAACTTGAAGACTTTCTCTATACGACAATACTAAATGCTTTCTGATGTAACAAACAAATTTCAACTTATAAAGCGTTTAAACTGTCTAATTTTTTAGGCTATATGTATGTATATGAGAGAGAAAGAGAGATCCACCCCCATAAAAGAAATTCTGGGTATGGCCTGTCGTGACATACCTCATTGGTACTAATCAGGACATTGGCATATTCGTGAGGTTTACTGGTTACATAATTTTAAAAACCTTTCGGTAATTAATATTTGAATCCTAGTTTATTTTATAAAATTTTACTTTTGATGAACTTGTAGTTTCTTTACTAAGCCAAATCAAGATTACTAATATTTGAATAAAATTATCTTATATGCATTTTATCCAGTACTTCTACTTGTTACGGATCGATAGCTATAGTACTGGTTTACTCCTATTGGTCTAGTCAGTAGGGCGTCTGACTGTCACGCGGAAGCCTCTGGATCGATTCCCGGGGTGGGTGATCTAAGGTCGGATTTTTTGCGGCCTTGTTCCCCTCCCCCATAAAGCGGCTCTGGGGCTCACCAAGACTGAAATCAATGACTACCTGGGGACAATTCTGGCAGGTAAAGGCGGCAGAGCGCGGTTCTGATCACATCACCTTCAAAATGGCAGAGATCGAGAATGTGTCGAGCTCTAGCACCAAATCTGCTTAACGTGCCTTCATGTCACGTTGCTATGTACACGAGGAACTTTACTTTTTTATTGAAAGGCAATACTGTTGTGTAAGGTGCTGCCACCTAGGCAATCAAAGCTGCACTATGCTAGTGCCTGGGGCAGTACGTCCTCCGACCCACACCGGTATACCTCGCTTATCTCTTGCTCCGGCTAGCACGGCAAACACTACATGGTGGCAGCGGTGGGATCCACATTCGGTAGAACGGAAGAGTGGAATAGCGAATATGGGATCCCGATATAGTGGCTCTACTAGACTTTTTTGAGAACAGAAAACAAGGTACGTGAGTCTTAAACATGCCTAACAATAGCGATTCGTCGGTAACCGGCAAAGTTTTGCATTCGCTAGTGAATGTGAATCCTCCTAAACAATTGGACTTTGTTCGACCAGAACTGTGGCCATTATAGAGAAAAAGGTTTGAACGTTATGTAAGTGTTTCGGGCTTGATTAACAAAACTGAGGACGAAAAAATCAACCTACTTCTATACGTAATGGGTTCACAAAGTGAGGAAAATTTGTTGCGTTTCCCGGAGCCACGTTCAGTGAGTGACTTGATGAACAAGTTCGATTCTGTGTTTCTGCCACATCGTAACGTACGTTTTGAACGTTATAAGTTTAATACCAGAGTGCAAAATGTGAGGGAACCAGCTGACGTGCTTATCACGGATCTGCATAGACTGGCTGAACATTGCGAGTTTGGTAATTTCAAGGACGACATGATTCGGGACAGGATCGTCGTCGGCGTAGCTGATAAACGTGTGTCCGACAAACTACAGATGCAGCGAGAATTGACTCTTGCCGAGGCAGTTAATTGGGTTAAGCAGTACGAACTACAACAGAAGAATTCACATGAAATTGCCGACCAAGGACAGGTACAACAAGTGACCAGACGACGCGAACAGACGACCGGGAAGGACTTGGCTGGTAGAACCGGGACCGGAAGTGCAACGAACAGGGGAGGTAATTCTCGACCACCAGCTCGGAGTAAGTACAACACAAACTTAGAGGAACCGAAGTATTGTCCCTTCTGTGGAGGACCATTTCACCCGAAATTGAAGGATTGCCCAGCTAGAACAGTGGCGTGCAGGTACTGTAAAAAAGTAGGACATTTTGTTCGAGTTTGTAGGAAGAAAAACACGAAAACAATCAATCATTTTGAATTTGGTAATGTGAATGAACAAAACACTAACGAAAAATCGAGTGTGGAAGATAATTTTGTAGGAAATATTAAAGGATTTTATTGTAATGCAGAATTCAGTTGGTATCGTTCAATTTTCATGAAGGAACTTGGCGCTAATGTTAATTTTTGATCGATACAGGTGCTGATTGTGTATGTGTACCTGATAGAGTGTTATTTCCAAACATGTTGAGTAATTTAAATGCAAAGCAATCGGGCCTTAAAGGACCCGATGGTACACAATTAAAGGTGTTAGGTACTACGAATTTTACATTATGCTTTAAAGGCAAGGGATTTTGTACAGGGTATATGTAGTAGAGGGGTTGCAAAAAAAAATATACCAGTACGTAGTTAGAGATCGGTTAGTTCATTGAACTCTCCAGCCTAATTATTGCCTATTTTTGTGTGAGCAGGAAAAGGTTTATTATCCGTTTTTCCTTGACTCATCTCACTCAACAGGTCGCTAGGTGCCGTGGCTTGCCGCGAGTTGATAGCTTCCTGGAGATGAGGCCTTGCTCGAAAAGGTTTATTATCCAAAACCATTGCTTGGTCGAATTGCAGTCACTGCTTTAGAAATGCTAATGTACATAATCTGCAAAAAGACCTACGATCTTTCACAAAAGTTGATATTAATTCACCAGAATATTGTAAATTGTTTCAAAACGTTGGAGAATTTAAGAAAACAGTTTCTATTGCTATGAAACCTAATACAAAACCATATATACAGGTTGTACCAAGAGTAGTACCAATACCAATGTTGAAAACACTAGAAGTAGAGATTAACCGTTTGAAAAAACTGAAAATAATTGAACCAGTAGAAGTAGTAACAGACTGGGTTAGTCCTATTGTGTGTGTGCCTAAAGGTAATGAGGTTAGACTATGTTGTGATTATACAAAGTTAAATGAGTGGGTGTTAAGGCCACATTTCCTTATGCCAAAAGTAGAATCAACTCTTGCACAATTAAAGAGAGCAAGGTATTTCAGTAAAATTGATTTAAATACTTAATTTTATCAACTAAAATTAGATGAAAACAGTCAACTGTTAACTACCTTCATTTGTCCATTTGGAAGATTCAAATTTTTGCGCATGCCATTTGGGATTTATTGTGCTCCTAAGTGTTTCACAACACAAATTTCCATGTTTTCACAAGGTGAAAAAAATGTAATTTTTCATGTAGATGACATATTGTGCTTTGGGAGTACTATAGAAGAACATGATGAAGCTCTTAAAAGAGTCTTAAATAAACTGAAAGCAGAAGGTATTACTATTAACAAAAGCAAAAGTATTTTTGGTGTAACTAAAGTTAAGTATTTGGCTCAAATCCTGTCTGACAAAGGTATTTCGATAGACCCGGAGAGGGTAAAATCTATTGCCAACATGGAAAGGCCTACTTGCAAATCAGAGCTTCAAACATACTTGGGTATGGTTAACTATGCAGGAAAATTTAGAGGTGGCCGCGGTGGAAGCGGTCCCGGCGCCTACCCAGCGTCGAATAACATGGGTACCTGGGGGAAACCCTGGGGGTAAAGGCGGTCAGGGGCGTGATGCTGATCACATCACCCCCACTCACGACCGGATCAAGAAAGTGTGGGGCGTTACCCCCACACCCCCTATACGCCTTCATGGCGTGGTGCTATGCACAGGGGAACACTTTACTTTACTTTTTTATGCAGGAAAATTTATTCCAAATAAATCAGATATTTTGGCACCCTTAACTGGTTTGCTTAAAGATGGTGTAGAATTTACTTGGGGTGCGAAACAAGAATGTAGTTACAAAATGCTACAGCAAGCTCTAACTACAACCCCAACATTAGCATATTTTGATCCTAGTAAACAGTGCATTGTTAGTGCAGATTCATCTTCATATGGCATAGGTGCTGTGTTATTTCAAATGAGAGGTACAAAAAGAGAAATAGTTGCTTATGTTTCTAGAAAATTAACACCTACTGAACAAAGGTATGCACAGATTGAAAAGGAAGCTTTAGTTATGAAAAAAATCAGAATATGTCTCAGGTCTAAAAGTGAATTTGGAAACTGATCATAAACCATTAATTCAGATTTTAGGTTCTAAGAACATTGATGAATTAACTCCTAGATTGCAAAGATTTAGAATAAGGTTAATGAGGTATGACTATACAGTTAATTATGTACCAGGCCGTGCACTTATATTAGCAGATTTTCTGTCCAGAAATCCTATTGATAGCTGAGAGAGAGAGAGAGGAATTAGGTGAAGAAGTTCATGCTTTTGTAAATTTTGTTATTCAACACTGTCCTGTGAAAGATTATTACTTAGACAAAATTAAACAGTGTCAAGTAAATGATAACATATGCAAGAAACTTAAGTACTATACTATGAATGGTTGGCCTGAGAAGAGTAAAATTGCAGTTGAACTGTTACCTTACTATCAGTATAAATTCGATTTCTCAATAATACATAATATATTGTTAAAAGGTTCTCGTATTGTAATACCAGGTTTGCTACAAGAGGAGCTTTCAAAATTCATACACCAAGGTCATCAGGGTATAACGAAATGTAGACGTCGAGCACAGATGTCAGTAAGGTGGATAGGACTAAGTTCACAACTTGATGCTTTAGAGAAAAACTGCTCTCAGTGTTTTGAAATGAGCGGTAACTGTAAAGAACAATTTTTAATAGAAAGTTTACCTGATGGACCATGGCAACAGGTGGGAGTAGATTTGATTGATTGATTGATTGATTGATTTAGTTTATTTTACTTCGCGTTTTGTGCCTCTTGGCTAATTTGCGAAGATGGGGATGAGTGATGAAATGATGAAATTGATGAATGGACATTCACAAACAACCAAGCCCGACCGGGATTCGAACCCGGGACCCTTGGCGTCGCAGCGCGATGTGCTAACCACTCGGCCAGAGGGTCGGGGGGAGTAGATTTGTTTAAATGTAAAGGTGTATGGTACCTTATTGCCACAGATTACTGTTGAAAGTTTTTTGAGATATTTGCGTTAAAACAAATGACCGAAGATGTGATAATCACAAAAATGAAGAAAATGGTTGCTAGATATGGTGTTTGTAATGTAATTAGATCTGATAATGGACCGCAGTTTCAGTACAAATTTCACTGTTTTGCTAAGGAGTATAACTATATTTACCAGACAGGTTCGCCATATCATAGTCAGTCTCAAGGACAAGTAGAAGCTACTTTTAAAATTGCTAAACATTTTTTTAATAAAGAATGATGACATATAAAAGTTTGCTTGCCTATAGAAATACTCCATTAGCGAATGGTTATTCTCCTGCAGAATTATTTCTGAACAGGAAGTTAAGATCAGATTTACCGATGTTACCTGTAAAATTACTACCTAAAGTGTTGAATCGTAGCCAAATTTTGTACAAGAGTAAGAATTTAAAGAACAAACAAGCTGACAATTACAACAAAAGGCACAGAGTTAGACGTTTAAGAGACCTAAAGGAAGGTGAGAGGATCTGGATCAAGGATTTAAAACAATATGGTACAGTTAAAACTAAATCGAAATATCCTAGATCACAGTGGCGAAGCTAAGGCATAAATACTCGGTAGGCTGAAAAATCTGCTTATATTTTTTTATACAGCAGGTCCATGCGTCGATTCTTCTTGGTTGTAAAATTATCAATTACTCTTTCCTTGAAGCCTTGATCAATAGAAAGTTCTTTAACCAGTTTTTTCTTCAATGGCTATTGTACTGAGAGAACTTAATCTTTCATTTGTCATTGAATTACGGAGATAATTTTTTACTCTCTTGAGGGTGCTCATACTTCTTTCGGAGGAAGCTGTTGTAACAGGGAATATCAAGACGAACTTGATAAGTTGTGTTACTTCTTTGTAGATTGTTTGAAGATTATTGGTAACTATGAATTTTAGAAGGTCTGCAGGAGGTAAATGCTTTTCTTCATCAGCATAGATATTTTTTAAATCATTTTCTAATCGTTCTTTGTTGAAAAATGGATACGTGGACAGAAGGTTATTTAATTTCATCACTGGAAAATGTAGTTTATATCGCCCAAAGCTATTTTGATCTAGCACTTCAACAAATTTTATCTTTTCAAGATCTCCAAAACGTATTTCCATTTGAACAGTCAGTGTGTCCAAGATTTTGTAGGTTAAGCATTTGAGAGCCACGAAGTCTTGTTCACTTACATTTAGTTTAATTCGTTTTAACGAACTTTGATTGTTACAGGGTACAAGAACATTTTAATTTCAACATTTTTTGGGTAGGCTAAGCCTCAAAAGCCTCATAGGAGCTTCGCCACTGCTAGATCATACTTAATACAAACGAATGCAGGTACGTATCGTCGAAACAGATGGCTCCTCGTAATGAACAGGGATGATATTACATTTCCTGAAAGGGCTCAGCCCAGAGTAACTCCAACTACACCAGGACGAGATAATAATAAAGAAAATAAATTAGAAGCTGAAAGTTCGGTGTACATGCATCCTCGAAGGGAAAGAAACCCTCCAGGATGGATAAAGGATTACGTAGGTTAAGATATTATTTGTTCTTTGTTTTAGGAAAATTATGTCTGTTTTGAACTACCCTTGCACAGGGGTTACAACGACAAAAAATGAAAAATTTTAAAAATGGGCAAGCGACCAGTGCTGGAACATTTGGTACGAATTGCCCCTGAAATTTTACACAATGTCCAAAAAACGTAATTTTTTTTGCCAGAAGGGGTACAAAAAAGACAAATTTCATCCTTTGTAGAGAAAGAGCATGTCTTTTCAGTGATTTTCAACATCAAAAACTTTTGGTTCCATCAAGCCCACATGCTGAAAATTCAGGTTTTCGCAACCTAGTTTCTCACCACCAAAATTAGGCTACATGGCCATTATTAGTCTTTTTATAGGCTTTTGTAAAACATTTTGAGTGCTGATGTATTTTTTTCTGAAATCCTCATTATTTCATTGAATTTTGTGTAAAATTTCAAATAGATCTTATCATTGGTTAAAGAGAAAAGCTATAAAATGTAAGCAAGGCTATCTTTTGTTGAGGGTCTCAAAAGTGACAGACAACACTGATTTAATGACATTTCAATATGCTGTAAAAAATTGGGGATTTCTTTCAACCATAAGGAAAGGCTGTATACCAAATTTGATCGAAATCGGAGTTGGTGGGTGACATGACCTCGTTGAAATGGCGCTGACCCATTTATTAGGACTTTATATCTAGAAAATTTGAGATCTTCACATCTGAAAGTTTCCAAGATATCGATTTCTCCTGCCACGATAAGACGAGCTGATCGAGTTTATTCATGTTGCTTTTAGCTATTATTTGGAAGGCGTATCAGCCCGCCAAATTTTATCTTTATAGCTTTTGTAGTTTCTGAAACACTGGTACTTGACATGAAAAGACAGATGGACGGACAAGACGGTCGCATAAGGGTATTTTTTTGAATTTAATATTTAATCATCGTTAATAAGGATTTTGTAAGTTTAGCAAATGTTGTTAAGATAAAAAATGTTAACCGTACATAAGAAATAATTAATTTACTTTGCATATTCAAATTGTAACAATTGAAAGTGAGGTATTGATTAAATTATTTTTTTCGTTTCTACTTCATGGGATAATAAATTCATGGTTGACGTATTTAAGACTAAATATTAAAGTGAAGTACTGATACACAGAGCCGAGAACCACCATTATTCATGACATATAAAACAACCTGAAACAAAAATTCTCCTTTAACAAAGTAAATTGTATAAATGTTTTAAAAATAGTCTCACTACGTGTATTATCCAATGAGTAAATATTCATGTAGTAAAGATAAAGCTCTCCCAAGTGCATTAACCCTACTATGAGGATGCATAGATAGAGTGGATATCCATGGACGTCCGCAGGATTTTTTCCAGGGAGGGGCAAAGAAGGTATTTTTTTTTCCAGGGGGGCAAACAAGGCACATTTTCCCTAAAAAAACTAACTAACTAACTAACTCCCTAGCCTTCTTAAACCCGAAGGTTCATGGCTGCAGCAACACAGGCCTTCCATCTTTCCCTATCTTGAGCAAGTTCTATATACTCTTTTCCATCCCTACCGATTTCCCTTAGGTCCATCTCAACGTTGTCCCTCCATCTTCGTCTTGGTCTTCCTACAGGTCTCTTACCATCAGGTTTCCCAACAAGAATCCTGTAAACTCCTCTTTCCTCTCCCACTCGTGCCACATGGCCTGCCCAGCTAAGTCTTCTTGATTTAATTATTCTAATAATATCTGGACATGAATACAAATTATGTAGTTCTAAATTATGTAACCTTCTCCACTCACTTGTCTCCTCATCCCTTTTAGGTCCAAAGATTTTCCTAAGGATCTTATTTTCAAATACTCTCAATTTATGTTCCTCTTTCAATGTAAGGGACCAAGTTTCACATCCATATAATACTACAGGCAAAATTACTCTTTTGTATATTTTAACTTTTAGTTTCTTAGATATTAAACGAGAAGACAAAAGTTTATGAAGAGAGAAGTAACATGCATTTCCTCAATTAAGCCTACTTTTTATTTCCTCTTTAATATAATTTTCATTTGTTAATATTACCCCTAAGTATTCGAATTTGGAAACGGGTTCAAACGAGTTGTTATCAATAATTAGATTTTGATTATTACCTAACACTTGGTTTCGGCCTGTAAGCATATATTTAGTTTTCTCTTTGTTCACTTCCAAACCTATCTCTTTAGCAGTTTTGAAAAATATTTTAGCATTATTCTTAATTGTATTCACATCATCCCCCAGTAAGTCTACATCATCTGCATATGCTAACAACTGAGTCACACCATTTAATTTTAGTCCTTCTTTACTTTCTTTTACCTTCCTAACAGCATATTCTAAGGCAAAATTAAAGAGCAATGGAGATAATGCATCTCCTTGTTTTAACCCATCATGAATTGTAAATTTGTCAGACATATTAATACCCACACGAACTTTACTTTCTGTTTCACTGGTGCATATTTTTATCATACTAACAAGCTTCTTAGGTATTCCAAACTCTACTAATATATTATATAATTTATCTCTTTTGACCGAATCATGCTTTTTTGAAATCAATGAATAGCTGATGGACATTTTGATTATATTCCCACTTTTTTCAAGTGTCTGTCTGATGTGAAAAACTTGATCTGTAGTTGATCTGTTACGTTTAAATCCACATTGATAATCACCTATAATTTCATTAGCATATGGGGTTAGTCTTGTTAAAAGAATGTTAGATAATATTTTATATGTTGTTGAGAGTAGAGAAATTCTACGGTAATTATTGCAGTTCATTTTATCACCTTTTTTAAACACAGGAACAATTATGGATTCTTTCCACTGTTGAGGGATTTCTTCTTTATTCCATATTAAACTAATTAATTTATGAATTTGACATATTAACGAATTTCCACCAAATTTAATTAACTCAGCTGGTTTTAAATCAATGCCAGGTGCTTTGTTATTCTTTAGCCTTTTAATTGCATCCTTAACTTCAGTCAAGTTAGGTTCTGGAACTAAAGGTTCTGCTGTGTGGACTTCATTTACTTCTGATTTATCTCCTACATGGACATTTAAAAGGTCATTAAAGTAGTTCTTCCATCTATTTAGAATATTGCTTTGGTCAGCTAGAAAATCACCGTCTTTATCTTTTATCAAGTTTACTTTAGGTTGCCACCCCTTTCTAAACTCATTTACACCTTTATATAAATCTCTGATATTTTTATTTTTACTGTTTGTTTCAATTTAGTTAATTTTGCTTTTCAAGTAATTTCTTTTTTCACTTCTAAACGTGCGGTTAACTTCTCGCTTTATTCTATTATAATTGTTTAGATTTGTATCATCAGAGTTATTTAACCACCTAAGTCTAGCCTGATTTCTTATTTCTATTTTTTTTATTTTCCCTAAAAAAACATTGCTTAATTTTGAATTTATGGTGTTCATGCAACGGCCCCCCCTTGCCCCCCCTTTCGGACGCCCATGTGGATATCGACAACAGTGTAGGTGATGTGAGCATCTCTACACTTCCGCCGCATTTTCCTTCAAAATGGCCTCCTTCCCTCCAAGCACCCATTGAGGAGAAGCTGGATGAGTTACAGAGTCACAAATTTCCAGACCACTTCCACGGAAATCGAACCGGGGTCTCTCGCAAAACAGTCAGTTTCATTACAGACTGTTTTCTTTTTGCGCTATTGAGCTGAAACCTTGTTGATGATATCGAGCCAGTTACTAACTGGATCATCGCAGTTCAGTGTCTCCATACAGTACGTTTTCAAAACTCGACCCTGACCTGTACATGGGGAGATCGCTCTTTCGTTTCGTGAATGAGATTCGATTTCTCGGCCTCATTTTCGATAAGAAATGAACCTGGCAAACTAACCTTCGCCAACTAAAGTTCTCTTGTCTAAGGGTTCTCAACCCTCTACTCGATTCAAGTAATATATCTTGGGATGTTGATGAAAGGGTGCTATTCCGCCTGCACTGTTTACTTATCAGGTCAAAGCTCGACTATGAATGTGTTGCCTATTCGTCCGCCCTTCCATCTCGACTTCATATTCTCGACCCCGTTCATCATTCTGATAGTCGTTTATGTTCCGGAGCATTTCGTACCACTTCAGTCGTGAGCTTGTATATGGTGGCATCGGAGCCGTCGCTGCTTTTACGAAGGCAATGACTTATTCTTAATTACCACCTTCATCTTCGTTCTATGCCTTCATATCCGTCATACCACACCGTCTCAGATGAGAGAAGGCTGGCTGGTTATGTACCGGCTACAAGGACATCTTAGTTCCACCATACGGATTTTGGATGGATAATGTGCCTTGATGACTTATCCCTTACTCTTGACCCTTGCATTTGGCGATATTTGCAATTGCAAAATCTCTAATTTGAAATGATGCCAGTGTCCATGTGCATTGTACGCCGTTTTGTAAATGCAAAAAGTCTTGCAGCAGTAACAAAGACATAAAGCAACTTATTAAGCCCTGTGACAGGTTAAGTTTGCAGCAACTTTTCGCATATAATAGACCCAAACGTGCACACAGAATGTAGTCCTGCTGCAATATTACAGATTTTCTCACTGTCTGTGATATGAACACCTCGGCAGTTGAGGCAAGACTTGCATGGGAGATGCTGAGCGCAATTCTCGCGTGGTTTAATACATAAAATCTGCTGCAAACTTAACCTGTCGCGGGTCTTAGTTGCATTCTGGGTGTGCACATTATTTCTTTTTCCCCTTCTTTCACAATATTTCCCGTACATACATTGTCTTTATTCATATCTGCCAGGTGTCCTGGATTCGAATCCCGGCCTCTATAAGGGTGTTCCTTTTGAGTGTTCTTTCGTCAATTTCATCACATCATCCCTCATCCTCATCATCGCGAATAGCCAAAAGTGGAAAAAAGGGATAATAGTTATATAAATCAAACTTTAAAAAATCAAAATCAAATTCATATCTGTTGGACGTGTTTTTTTTCTGTTTCTTCAGTAATATCAGTAAAACGTCTGATTAGAATTGAAATGGCTTTAGCTTGCTTACAATTTTATAAGGAATCGAAATAATGTGTTATTTTTGGCCTAGCTAAACTGAAAAGTACGCAGAAGTAAGGAAATTCAGAATTGATGACAGAGAGATGTCTACCCAAGAATTTTTCCTTTATTTAGGCATGCCCTAACGAGATCAAAAGAGAAAACTCCTCCACCTCAAAATTTCTGCGGGACTCATGGCCAGGGACTGGATTATCTTGAAATTTGGTAGGCAGACAGGAATGCGTTAACAGGGAATAAGCTTCACGCTTTCAAGCCGACCAGTGGTGCATGACGTTCCTCGTACTTCCTGTCCCGAATAAGTCATTTTAATTCGTCTTCGAATTGGACAAAGCCGTCTCAGCCACGGTGATTTGCTGCAAGGGCTGAACCCTCCTCTGTGACGTTACGTAATGTCGTTTTAAATGTTCGGCACGTTCTTCTCGAATGTGCCGATTTTAATTTCCTCACGAAAATTTTTAACCTTCCCAGCGATTTATCATCCATGTTGGGAGATGATGTGAGTATAAACTAATGTTATTAGTTTTCTGAGAAGAGCGCGCCTTTTACATTATTTCTGAGGAATTTATTAGTGTGTTCATGCCATTTTAATATGTTGTGTATGTTCTGTGCAGGCTCCTTTACAAAATGCACTTTTGGTTTATCTCAAGGGTGTTTTTACACACCCTTCTTAACTCTCAGATAATGTTTATTAGATAAGGGGTGTATACATTGAAGGGTGAAAAATTGCAATATGTGCCCATGCATCCCAAATAAATTTTAATCCAATCAATTAATTCAATTAAACCTGAAATAAAAGATATAGCTAATTTCACGTTCATTCAAAACATGAGAAATAATGTACACATGAGTAGACATTTTCTAATGATTTTTCCGGCTCAGTTACCCTCGGGCAGCCATGTAAACAACGAAACAATCTAAAATCGTGCACCAGAACACATGAAGTAAACGTATTTAACTAGACGGAACCGTTTAGCTTGAGAGCACAAGGCGTAACTTGAACATCTTGGTAATTAATAACAACAGGTTATGTTATAATGTTGAGAATATCTACTTATTGTTGCAAATCAAATCGTTGTCTGGAAGTGACAGTTCAAGAACCAACGGATGTATGACAATGACTTCCTATATTGAAACGCAATTGTAACATTTGACGAAACAGAACGATGAAATTCCTAGGAGAGGAATTCACGCAAAGGAAGTTATAAAAGAGGAAGTTTTTTTTTTCGTAAGAAGCGTAGAGAGTTAAATATTTGCAATGCTGCTTCCTTCTCATGCAGATATAAAGTGGGAAGGCAGGGACGTCGTAACATTAGGTCTATCCAGCTTCAAAACTAAACATCAACATGGTAAGTTAGTTTCAGAAATGTGTAACATAGCCGTGCCTGCACTTCGGTTAAGAATTTTCATATTAATATTTCATACTCAAACCATAGTCCACACATACAACATACCTTAAATTAGGACCAAGCTGATGTGGATTTTCGTTTTTTCCAGCTGAAGTTCTTCGTTGCCACTTTGATCGTCCTAATTGGCAGTGCTTGTGGTGAGTATAATGTTTGTCTTATACTTTTGTAGGCTATAGTTAATTACACTCAAGTTATATGTATTGAAGAAAACAAAATTGTTGAATCAAATATTTTAGTATTTTTATACGGGACAATTCTGGGGTGATAGCCAAGGACTGGAAGTACGTATTTAACATTCATAGATACATACAGATACACACAAAGTTTTGTTGCCGACTTCTGTGGCAGAGTGATTAGCACAGAGCCCTGCCATGCCAGGGATCCCGGGTTCGAATCCCAGCCTGGGAATGGGTGTTTTTTGTGAGTGTCCCTTCATCATATCATATCATCACTAATACTCATGGCCGCAAATAGCCAAATGTGGCAGAAAAGTGACGCTAAATTATAAAAATCAAATGAAACATAGGTTTTTTGAAGTAGAAATGTATATGGTATGTATTATCAAAGTATCGTGTCACACGTTTTATTAGTTACTACTTAACTTAATATGAAGCTAATAACTCTAGATAATCCACGTGAGTGTGATGAGCATATCAATAGAAATAGTTTCTATGGTTGTTCCATGATCCTGGTGAACAAGGAAGTACGCTTCATTGAGATACACATACAAGTATGTTTAATAAAAATATATTTAGTATTCTGTCAAATTAACTTTGCATATTGGATTTATTTGTACAATGGGATGCACTATAATATTGCTCGGCAAATTGTCCATAACTATTTTCATGAATTTTCCCCTTGTATCCTACGTGGTTTTAAGGAATAGATTTTAACTTGTGTTGATGCAGAGGAAGTATGCAACCTGTCTGGTGTATTGTCTCTTTATTTTAACTTCTCCTTTGCGTTAAACAAATAGTATAAACGTGGTCGTAATACTTTTGTATCCCACCCTGCATTTCATCTAGTTGACGTAGTAAATTGTTTTTTCTTCAGCTGTTCCACCAATCACTGGAAAGAGCCATCAAGAAAAAAACAAAATTTGAGTGAAAGCATTCCCTGTTCTCGGAGTCCATGGGCAAGGATATGGGGGCTACGGACTTGGGGTTTACAGAGGTTACGGACTCAGTGGTTATGGAGGCTATGGATAAGGTGGTTATGGTGGCTACGGACTTGCTGGCTATGGGCTTGGAGGCTATGGACTAGGTTATGGTGGATATGGACTGTATGGACGAGGTGCATATGGAGGCTATGGACTTGGTGGAGATGGATTGGGCGGACTTGAATATCATGGTTAAGTGTAAAAACAATGATTGAAAAATGATTAAATGTACCAATATTTTGAGAAATAAATTATTGACAGAAATACAGTGTTCTTTACATGGGTGAGATACTATTCACTGAACTCTAAGATTTTTTACTAATTTTAACCCTTATGTAGAAGTAACAATTAGAAATCGATTTGTGAATAATGAAAAGACCTGGTAGAGCCGAAAATATCACTGGTAATTACTTCTTTGTCATTTCAAAAACCTAACAAAGACAAGTTTCCAATGGCTTATACGAAAATATCTGACGTTCTTTCTTTGTGGAATATTATTTTTAAAGAAGTGTTCCATTATTTGACATCGAAAGTGCGTTGGATAACGGAAAGCATCATCCTATATGCCATAGAACTAACTTCTGTACTGCATGTATTGCAATTTTTTTACATATTTCTTTTACGAAAGTTTGAGAACAAAGTAGGAGAAATTAATTCACAATTCACATCATTGTCAATACTTCGACTATGTTTACGTTTGTAAATCATTTTGAAAATATTTTCTTTGGTATCAGACAAATTACTTACATATATTCGATTTGTTTCAATTTTAAGCGATAATACAATTTTAAACATTTAATTGATTAAATATTTTAAAACTTTACTAAAAAGTATTGATTTATATTAAAGTATTCCTTACTCTAAAATGTTAGCCAGGTCATCTCTTCCCAGAAAGTAAAATTGTACGATTGTTTGATTTTCGTTTGAACGATTGTCAACACTTCCTATTCTACAGCACCACAAAAATATTTTAAGGCAAATTGAACATAAGACTTCTCTGGATGTTAGTGACATTGGTTCTTTAGCATGCAATGGTATTTGAACGCTATCAATTGCCTACTGCTTCTACTTTTACCTATGATAATAACTAGGGAAACATTTTAAGGTGCACAATTATGGTCGGGAAAGGGAAACAAAGGTCCTGAAAATGTTTTCAGAAAGGTGAGAAAAAAGGTGCTGATAAAATGCGTTTATTCAATGCTCTCTTTTTCTGTAGGCTATATAATGCCCGCGGACGGGTGGTTCTGCCGAATAGGTTTTGTTGAAGATAGTGTTTTCTCTCGTGGGTTTTTCTACATTATCTTTGGAACTATTGGGACTGCAATGATTATATTAAACAAATTTGTAGCTCTCGTTCTTCTCTACAAAAGGAGACTAAGATTTTATGTAGTGAAAATAATTTATTTTTCTGTCCAATATTTTATCAAAGCATGAAAGAAAAAGAACGAAAAAGGTACTGAAGCATTAAAGAAGGGTTAAAAAGGGAGATAAATGTGCTAATGTCACGAAAAAATGCAAAAAGGTGCAACAAAATGTGTTCATTTTACTTGATTTCAACTCCTAGAATACATATCTGAAACGATCGGTATAAGTGCTTCCCCGATGGCGCAGTGGTAGCGTCGTCGCCCTGTAATCAAGGGGTCATAGTAGTAGTAAGATCCCACTTTAAGCTGTAGGTTCAGTACCAATTAGCCTTACTGTGCATAAAGTGGACTTAGAACACCAACTCAATCAATCAAAACGATAGGTGTAAAAACAGCTATATTTTTGAAAAAATTCTACACCTTACACAATTATAATAGACTGAAAAGCTCCAAAAATACGAAGTATTTTATTATGCATCCTGCCCTCCAAAACGAAGCCATGTACTATCAACATTTATTATTTCAGCCCTTACCGAAAAAATCCTGCGTACACCAGTGTATTGAACATTGTTGCAACTGAGATACTGCTCGAGAAGTAAAGAATCCACTGCGGGTCGTCTGCGGCGCTTGCACGCGAGCGAAAAGACTTACTTGCTTGAGTGAGCTCGGCCGTGCAACACACTACGTGCGCATCTCCTAGTATATGGGATAAAGAATATATCCACGATGTGTTACACAGTGTAATTCCGGTTATAAATACCGTTATGTATTATATTTTGTGTCATAAATATCTAAATCGATTTACCGTGTTTTCCATCTGGTAGAACCACGCCTAAGTAAAACAGTTCACTAAAAATACCAGAGTCACATCTCATCATAAGTCCGTTATTACCGCAATATTTGGTCCTCCCCAAAACCGGATGTATCGGTAAACGACGGGACTGGTGAAAGTGCAGTTTATTGAAGTGAGGTGTTACATATAGTGTAAGTACAGTGAAGTTACAGAACAAGGCCGTTTTCCCGTCAATTCAGCCACGCCGTGCGAGGGAAATTAGAGCAGAGGAATTATTGACGGCTGCAGATTCCGTGTACCTGATTAAATCCTTTTATTTTCCTTTTCCATACTTGTTTGTTCATATTCCTAATCTTGCATGAGAAAATGCAGGAAGCAAGTGAAATACTTGAGAAGCTCGTGAGGCAACGCAGTATAATTCAAGGAGAATTAACTCGGCTTCAGAACTACGTATCCAATTATGACGAAGCAAGTGTTCAGGTAAGCAACTCGGCAGTGTTTGGTCAAAACTAGAAGATGTAATGGACAAGATAGCCGAATTATCAGATGAGCAAATCTGTGGACGAGAAAAGAGCGTCACTTGAGCAAAGTTACTTCACTTTAGAAGCTAAAATGCTTTCAATAATAGGAAAGGACTCGATGAGAAAGAATAACAGATGTAAACCTGAAACTAAACCTCCAATCAAGCTCCCAGATGTAACTTTACCAACGTTTGACGGAAACTACACTCAGTTTTCATCGTTTCAAGATATTCTTGTAGCCCTCATAGAAAAAAATGAAACCTTGTCAGACATACAAAGATTGCAGTATTTACGGCTTTCCTTAAAGGGTGATGCATTACAAACGATCGAGAATTTGCAACTCACAGGTGCTAATTACAAGGTCGACTGGGATTTGATTCAGCGCAAGTACAACAATCCCAAGTTAATAGCCGCTGCTTACATCAATGACATTTTGAATGAAGCTTCAGTCACTAAGGAAAGTTTAAACAGAATTAAGAAAGTTCAGGACCACGATTAGAATCTCTGTAGAAGCGTTACGAAACATTCAGCGAAAGCGGACTTAATTGATATTTTTCTCTTTCAGTATCTTTCATTCAAGTTGGATAAGTGTATGAGAAGAGATTTTGAGAAACAATCGAGCAATACAGAATTCAGTACCATAGAAGAATTGCTTATATTTTTAGAAGCTAAGTGCAACTCTCTACAGAAATTTGAAGCAAATGAACCTTCGATATGGACGAAGCCGTTCTAAAGGTCACCAGCTGCTATTAACGTTAGATCAAGACCACCACAAACATCTAACACTTATTTTACTGCGTCGAGCAAAAGCTGCATCTACTGCAGAGATGCCTTTTTCATCCTTTATTTAGATGCCAGTTATTTTTAAAATTGACGAATGAACAGAAATATAAATTCCTGCATGAGAACCGCATGTGCAGTAATTGTCTGCGTTTTGCTAATCACTCAGTGCTAAATTGTAAGGCAGGCGGTTGCAAGTGCTGCAAGTTGCGCTATCAGACACGTTTGCACAAAGAGAGGGGTGAGGGCACACGCCGTGTAACTTCCCTCCCTCCGGGGATAACAGCTGCGAATTAAGCAAGCAGTGTTTCCAACCCTCAACTCGAAGAAGGAGCCAGTTCATCGTATTCAGTATAGAATAAGAACCAAAATGCTCTGCTAGCGACTGCCTGTGTTCTGGAAAAGGACAAAGATGGAAAATACTTGCCTTGTCGCATCGTATTGGATCCGGGGTCTCAAGTGAGCCTCAGTAGTATGGATAGTAGAACGTCTTGGGTTAAGAAGGCAGAGACAAAACACGTTGATACAGGGAATAAGTTCCAACATTGTAAATTCACCTTATGCTGTGAATGTGGAATTAAAATCAACATTGAAAGAATTTAGCGTAGAGGCACAATGTTCTGCCTTGAAAAATATTACTGAACGTTTGCCTGCAGAAAAAAAATGGATACTTCATCATGGGAGATACCTACAGATATTGACCTGACATATGAAAACTTCAATATTCCTGCTAAGATTGGCATTTTAATTTCTGCAAGTATATTTTTCGATATCCTACTGCCAGAGAAGATGTCGAAACAAGGACCTTATCCTAAGTTACAAAACACACAGTTTGGCTGGATTGTAGTTGGCAGCACTCCAGGTATAACGTCACATCAAAGCAGATCATTTTTCATACAGAGTGAGCCTTGGGAACTTCAATTACATCGTTTCTGGACCATTGAAGGTTTGTCGGAGAAAATTATGTCGCCCAAAGATAAGAAGATGGAAGCACATGTTCGCCAGACTACAGAAAGGAATGAAGATGGCACCTACACCGTACGCTTACCTTTGACGGAAGAAAGATCAGCACTAGGGGAATCATTGGAGCATGCGCACTCCAGATTTTTACAATTAGAACGCCGACTTAAGAGAGAACTGGAATTGAAAAATACAATATGTTGAATTTGTGGGATAGTACGAGAGATTACACCATATGCAAGCAGTGCAAGAAATGAGAGAGGCGCCAGCAATTAAAGACATCCGATATTTCATCCCCCATTACCCGGTTTTGAACACCGGAAGTTCCACTACGAAACTACTAGTAGTCTTCGATGCTTCAGCTAAAGCGACCAATGGACGATCATTCAATTGTATACAACGTTCAGGACCGGTACTACAAGAGGATCTGTTCGGGTTACTGCATCGCTTTAGGACTCATATAATCGCTCTGCAAGCGGATATTGAGAAAATGTATAGGATCATCCATTTCCACCCTTCTGATAGGAAATTACAGTGCATATTATGGAGGAAAACTCAAGACGACCCACTGATGGTCTACGAATTGAACACTGTGACCTATGGCTTAACATCTGTCTCATATTTAGTGACTAAATGCTTAGAGAATTTTAGTACATATTATTGATGAAATAGGATATAATATAGTTGGGTCACATTATTTGTCTCTATTAACATTTCCTTTTTTAGATGAAGGAAAATATGATATTGCTATTACTTTTGACGTCGCCATTTTGCCTAACATCGTTACAATTTTATCGATGATATCAGCAAACAACTTCCCCTATAATCCATTGTGCGAAATCATGCCTGCTGCAATATTTCTGGCAAGCAGATCATATCCTGTGTTGAAAACATGCCGGGAAGTGGCGGGGATTATATGGAGGGCGTGGGGGGCAGTTGCCTTCTCCACTTCTTGTCACTCTTGCCCCCGCACTATGCTAAACCTTATCTATCAAGGGAACGTAAACCGTCCTTGCCCCCCACATGTTTTGCACCTTGCCCCCTAATTATGGAATTCAATCGCCGCCACTGATGCCGCGTAGGTATTGTGCAGACGGTCTTTGCCGAAGTGATTCAAGGTATGATTATTTAGCGTGATCATCTGAGGAATATGTACATTTTACCTTTTCCGAAGCCATATACAAGTCGTGAAAAGTGTGGAAAGTGATGCAATGCAAATTTTCTCGCTGTAAGAAGGCTTCCTATACGATTTCCTTAACTCATCTCTTTGCTTGATTTCTTTTCAGAGTACACTGCGTGATGACAAGTTGAATATTTTTCATTGGAGAAATGTTCTGGGTCGTCTAATATTTCTGACGGTTGAAATTTTGTAACGATGTATAACAACAATTTATGAAAATAACTGAATAAAATATTAGGGCTGAGTCGATATCACTTTGATGCCGATACTTGTATTATTTCCAAATTTAAAATAAGAGAGGTTATATTCTATATATACATATACATACATATAATTAATATATATTTACAGGGTGTTTCATAGCGACCCAGACAATACCTTTTTCTCGAGAACGGGAGATCGTATCAAGTTGAAACAAAAAAAAAAGCACCACTAAGTTGGGCCCAAAGAATCCGTAGAAAGTATTTGCAACAGCCCGAAAGCCACCCTTTGTGGTTTTAGTGGGAGGCACATGCCCCGTTCGTGCGATTTTCAAATGGGAAGGGTATGTTTGGAATGCAGATTCGGAAAGGCGGAAAAAACTACGATTGTCATATGAAACATTTGTCTGTACCACCTACAGTTTTCCGTGTAGAAAATGGTTTTGCAAAAAAAAGGAAGGTGAGCCAAATCGAGTATATCGAGCTCAACAATTAAGATAAGTGCAGCACCATAACAGTTTCGGAAAGTGCAGGACACAAGCTTTCCAACGATATGCCACATGATGACTGCGGGACTAAAAAATAATGAAACCGCGTGACCAAAAAAAATAGGGGTCTAAAGTTAGGGAAGGACTCGAAAATTTCAAATGGCAAGGGGTTCGAGTAATACCTCGTTTTAAAGGTCACAGAAAACGTGAAAGGGATGCGAACATGATTTTGTAATCCACTGACCGGTTTCAAAATGGCGACCAAAACAATTCCGACCCCTGAAGTTGGTGTTCCAAAGTGAGAAATTACGTACGTAAATAGCAAAACACAGACAGAGTACATAAGATCCTGTACAAACATTATGGTAATGGGTTTGCTCTTGAAACACCGTTCTACTGTAAGTTTCGTTTGAGCTGCAACTTTGACCGCCCTTCACACTTTCTCCAGGCTTAGGTCTGGCAACGAATGATTTACTGTCACGAATAATAAGGAATTCGTTGGCGTGTTTAACGGCTGCTTCGCCAACGAAAAAGGTCCTTTTCTTACAATTGATTGCCAAACCATTGTGTAACAAGAGAAATAGGCCTAACTAAAATGATGATAAGAAAAAACGAAAGAGTAATCAGAAACCAATGAACAACGAAAACAAGAAGAATAGGTAAAGCACCCAGTGTGATGCACATTTACCAACTTACAGTAGATGTTCGAAATGTCTTCCCTCGGTCTCAATGCATTTCTGCACACGGACACTGAAATCATTCTGTGCTTGCCTCACTAATCTGCCAGCATGCAGGAACTATGCGCTCGGTCATGTCGTCCTTCATTGTAGGGCGATTTTGGTAAACGATTTCTCAGTCGTCCCCAGAGGTAATAATCTAAACATGTTAAGTCTGGTGACCTAGGAGGCCAGGGTACAGGCCCCACCTCTACCTACCCAGCGACCACGAAACATTGCATTCACCTGATTCCTCGCTGTCAGCTCAAAATGTGCTGGGCAGCCATCTTGTTGCAGGCACATGTGTGTTCTGATTTGTAAGGGGACGTCTTCGAGAAGACTGGGCAATTGTTCTTGAAGAAATGTGCGGAACACAACACCCGTAAGCCTCGCTTGAAAAAACTGAAGTCCAATTATTCGTCAGCCGATGATTCCACACCACACATTCATAGACCATCTACGTTGAAGATCAACCTCTTGCATCCACCGTGGGTTTTCGGCGGCTCAATAATGCATGTTGTGCCGATTTATCTGACCATCACTTTTAAATGTAGCCTCGTCAGACCACAACATTTCGTCAATGAATCGAACATTTGCATTCACTTGAGCTTGAGACCACATGCAAAAGTCTAGCCTGCTTTGAAAATCAGTTCCGTGTAGCTCTTGATGCAAGGACACCTGGTACGGATGAAATCTGTGATCCTTTAAAATCCTTTTCACTGTACTTGCGCTGACACCAGAATCACGAGCAACTTGCCTGATACTCACGTGAGGATTGAGATGGAAGGCTGCAAGTACACCAGCAGACCTCTCATCTCGAACAGGCCGAGCAATGCGTTCATGTTTGTGACTGCTAGAAGTTTGAACATTGGCCCTTCTGCGTACACGATCGGCAAGGGTGCGGAAAACATGTCTTGAACGATGTTGCCGATCGGGATACCTTGCAGCATACACACGAGCAGTAGCAGAACTATTTCGTTTGCACTCACCCCATGAGCATATCAAATGCTTCTTCGTTCGTGAAAGGCATTATTAGTTCACATTCAACAATTTGCCACTGCGAATTAAGTACAGAAATGCACACTACCCGCGAGGAATGCAGTGTAGAACGTCCTGAGGTACCACACAATGCCTTCGACGATGCAACCACTTGTAACAGACAACGATGCATGAGACCAAGATTGGAGGGGCGTATTCGCGTTATCAGTGGAAGCACACTGGAACCGACTGCTATGCAGGAGAGCTCGTCACACCTCGACCCGTGGTACTTTCCGATTGCCTTTGTTAAACCGGGCAGTGGGAACAGCGTACGTGCAGTCAAATGGAACTGGATGCACCGGCAATTGGCGTACTTTGTAATTTGTCGACTTGGCCAGCATGCTGTGTTGTGTACTGGAGCCTACCCAACATGTGGGCTTATGCTTATTTCTACTCGTACACAATGGACCTGAAGTTCTACTCACTGCATGTTGTACACTCACAGAGGCATGTACTACTACGAAACCGCAAACCTCTCACCCGGACGTTCAGTACACTGATGTTACATGTGATGGGTGGCATGGTCTGACAATGGTAGCGAACCAGTAAACATTTAGAAACCTTGTCACGAATAAACAGCTGTTCCGGTGGCATTCTTTGTACAGGACCTCATGTACTCTGTCCAGTGTGTTTCTATTTACGTACGTAATTCCTCACTTGGGAACACCAACTTCAGGGGGTTGGAATTGTTTTGGTCGCCATTTTGAAACCGGTTAGTTTTGCAAAACCATTTTCTACACGGAAAACGGTAGGAGGTACAGACAAATGTTTCATATGACAATCGTAGTTTTTCCCGCTTTTCTGAATCTGCATTCCAAACATACCCTTCCCATTTAAAAATCGCACGAACGGGGCATGTGTCTCCCACTAAAACCACAAAGGATGGCTTTCGGGCTGTTGCAAATACTTTCTACGGATTCTTTGGGCCCAACTTAGTGGTGCTTTTTTTTGTTTCAACTTGATACGATCTCCCGTTCTCGAGAAAAAGGTAGTGTCTGGGTCCCTCTGAAACACCCTGTATATATACGTGTGTATGTGTGTGTGTGTGTGTGTGTGTGTGTATACTGTATATATATAAATAATTTATTTATTTATTTATTCCTTGTTTTCGATGGCGAAGTTAAGGCACAAGCCTTTTCTTCCACTTAACCATCTCTACTTTACATTTTATAAATTGATTTTCATAGCTAACTGTATGTTAAATATATAAAAACTAAAAACATTAAGATACCAAGAAATGAAATCAATAAAAACTAAGAACATTAAGATACCAAAAAAAGAAAAACACAAGAAAAATAAAAGAGAAAGACGCAAAAAACATAAAAAATAAAGACAAAAATACATACACACTAAGTAAAAAAAATACACGTAAAACAAAAACACACACGCAACAAACATTAATTACAGAAAAAGTCGGTGGGTGTTGGTCCTACCAGTTTACACGAAGGTTTAATTTTATTTCCCTGTTTTCTGTTCTGGTAAGTTGACTCCAGAAGATGATTTGTTAATTTTGATTTGAATTGGCCGAGAGAAGAAGAGTTTCTTATTTCGTTGGGGAGGTCGTTCGACACTCTGGTAGCAGTGACCGGTAAGGAATTTCCATAAAACGTTGTCTTGTGGGAGGGGATGGCCAGCAGAGAGTTGTCTCTCGAACGGGTGGCAAAGGTCTGTGCTGAATTTAGGGGTTGAAATCGAGAAAGTAGGTAGGAGTTTACTATTTTGTAGAGCGCTGTAAGAGCGTGGAAGCGGCGGCGAGTGGAAAGGTCGAACCAGCCTAGGTCCTTGAAAGCCGGGGTCAGGTGGTCAAAATATTTGATATTATAAATGTAGCGCACACATGCATTTTGTATTCGATTTAGACGTCTTGCTAGTTCACGGTTGAGGTCAATATATGTCAAGTCACAGTAGTCTATTTGAGACAGAACTAACGACTCCACGAGTTGTTTTTTTACTTCTGGTGGTAAAATATTTGTAAGGCGGTACAGCGAGTGTAATGCTGCGTAGGATTTTTTGCATATGGCCTTCACATGGTCACTCCAAGTGAGGTTTTCGTCCACAACGACTCCCAGGTCTTTGACCGAAAGCGACAACGAAATGGGGTTTCCTTCGACAAGAATGTCAGAGATGGAGGACTTCTCTGTTGTGGAAATGAGCTGACGTAAGCCAATTAAAATACATTTCGTTTTCTCAGCATTTACTCGCAGACCGTTTGCCTGAGACCACTTGCAGACGTTCATAATATCAGCGTTTAGGGCTTTGATGGCCATATTGATGCTCGTTTTAGGGAACGACAAATAACATTGGACGTCATCAGCGTACAGATGGTAATTTGTTGATCGAAAGTTTCCAGATATATCAATTACGTACATGGAGAATAGCAGCGGAGACAGAACGCTACCTTGGGGTACACCGCAATTCGTCGGCAGCCAAGACGATGTTCGTTTGCTGTCTGGCTGCTAAATATGAGCAAGCCAAGCCAACAGTGGGTTGGGAAAAGTTGAAATAAAATGACAATTTTGCCAGCAGGATATGTGGTCGACAGTTTGGAAGGCTTTGCTGTAATCGAGGAGAACCAGCATTGTCAGATATCTCTTATCCATCGCCGACCTTACATTATCCACCACTTTAATGAGCGCTGTGCTGGTGCTGTGATGTGGGCGGAAACCGGACTGGAAGGGGTTTAACATTTTTTTCGATTGCACATAGTTAAAAATTTGCTCGTGAACGATGTTTTCAAATACTTTTGACAAAGTTGGGAGAATACTGATCGGTCGAAAATCTTCAGCGCTTACTGGGTTGGTGATTTTAGCCAGGGGGCGTATGTGAGCGAGTTTCCAAATGCTTGGGAATGTGCCAGTGTACAGGGTGACATGTCCATCCCGGACGTATGAACGGACTGTTGAAGTACACCATCCCGCCTGATAGATGTGAATCTTGTGCTGGGAGTTACGAGATTAATGGAAGTGCATGAGAGAGAGATTGTGCTGTTACTGTGATTTATTTTTGTGAGTTCGTTATGATGTACAACTTTGGTTCTTTTTAAATTGCATAATCAAGATAAATAGATTCTGAATCATATGTTAAAACGTAAGTTCTGTGTTTTTCTGTCTATTTACTGCAAATCTTAATGTTTTCCCGTGCCCTGGGAGGTATCACGCGTATACCACAATATAGTCTCATGTTGCTCATTCTCAATTTGTATTGAGATAAATATATTCTTATGGCTATTAGTAATATTATATGGATGAACCTAGCACGACCGTGTCAATAATTTGGCGCACAGAACGTGGGGCCACGAACACATTGTGCATTAGTTACGTTAATCTTTGGTAACGTGTTTTAGATTTGCAGTTGACTCAGAACTTTTGATGCGCAACAATGGAAAAGAAAATATTAAGAAGTGGAAGCAAAGCTTCAAATGTTGACGAAAGCACTGTTCATGTGTTTTGCTGTGAGACTACATCAAGGCTTGATGATAAGTTTGTTTGCACTGAGTGTCACAATACTTTTGATTTAAATTGTGCAAAGCTAAAGTCACCAAAGGAAAGTAATTCTCCTTGTGAATTAACATGTCTCGCATGCAAAGAAAAACTTGCAGTTCCTGTTGTTCCTGTTACTACTGATTTGCTCGCGTCATTGCAGCGAATGCTGGAGGCAAATTCCAGCAATCTGGAAGCTTAAAATGGCAGAAAATTCTAGTAATCTAGAACTTAAAATCCAGGAAAGGATTACTGAAAATACTAGTAATCTAGAACTTAGAATACAGGAAAGAATTACTGAAAATTCTAATAATCTAGAATCTAGAATGCGGGAACATTCTGATAGCTTGGAGGCTAAGTTACATGAGAACTCTAGGAGGTTAGAGGATAAACTTCAGGAAAATATGAATATCTTGGAGCACAGTTTACAACTAAGACTAGAAGAAAGTAGTAGAACTCTTGAGTGCCGGCTAGAAGCAAGGATGGTGGAGAAACTGGCCCATAGTTGTTCACAACTCGCTGCGTCCAATTCAGAGATGGGACGGAGGATCGAACAACTGACTCTGCAAATGTCTGAGGGACAGCAGAAATTGAAGGAAAGCCTTGAAATTGAGATGATGAGCTTACGTCAAGCATGTCAGTCAAATTCTCAGCAGCTGGAATCTAAATTCGATGAAACAGTTGTTCTGTTGAGGGAAGAAGCTAAGCAGACCAAGGAGGAGTTCCGAAAGGAAATCAGTGAAACGCAGAGCGGTTTCAGAGAAGAAATGTCCAGAGAGTTGGACAACCAGGTGACCAATATGGCATATCAGCTGAGAGAAAACCTGAATTTGCGAGTTGAAGAGACTGTGGCGGAAAAACTTAAAGGCACAGAGGGTCCTAGAGTGAATGCTGAAGAGTGGAAAAATTATATGGAATCCAAACAAGGGAAGCTTTCTTCAGACATGCGTAATCTTTGTGACGAAGTGGCTCAAATTTCAACCACTTTAAGCAAGTTGCCGCTCTCCGGTGAACCAGAGTTACCGCGGATGGACCAGCTGGGCGCACCTTTTCGAAGGTTACTGTCACCTAGTCGTTCTGAGGTCTCTTCGGGGCAACGAAACCGTACACATTAAAAAAAAAGACGCCACAGAGAGATCGTTTCCAGTTCTTCAGGCAGCGAGTCGACTTTATCGGAAAAGAGAAAAGAAAGAAAATCTCGAACGAATGCTACGCGTGGTGGGATGACTCCCCGGATGGCTGACCTGATTTCATGCGGAAATTCGACGGAAATATTATAGCCACTTCGGCTGAGATTTATCTCAAAGAATTAGATACCAACCTTGAGATCCTTCAGATCCCGCATAGATACAGGCTGGAGATTATTCCTCGTTTGCTAACGGGCATGGCTTATCATTGGTTCTACTCTCATAAGAATGATTTCCTCACATATTCAGATTTCCGTAGGGCGTTTAAGAGGCGTTTTGCGTCTTCAGAGGCAAAATAAAGGTAGTTGGCATCTGTTAGAGCAAAACGGTACAACAAAAACAATGACAATAGTTTGGAAGAATATGTTTGGTCTGTATACTCTGCTTACAGAAACCTGAGTAGCCACTACACAGAGCAGGAGGTGGTAAACGTCATAATCGGCCAATTGCCTTATAGAGTGAAGCAATTGTGTATGGCCCACGCTACTCTAACTGTTAATTTGCTTGCAGATTTTGTTAAGAGATACGAGCAAGCGGAAGAACAGGATGCTTGGCGAACTGCGTGGAGGAAGGAGAATCCTACTCACCAGAACAACCGAGATATTCCAGGCAACTCGGCAAACAGAAACCCGAGGGTTCGTATGGTCCAGAGGCAGAATAATTACCGTGAAAATCGCTCTGCAGGTCCATATAGAAACGACAATCGTTATCGTCAACAAAGCCAAAATAGGCAAAGACGTGAGTATGCTGCTGCCAGATACGAACCTTGTGAGAGACCACGAACTGAGAACCGTTTATCTTCACCGGAGCACAGTGAACCTTTGAGGGAAGGTCGTAGCTCTCCACGCTTGCAAGCGGCGAGCAGTGGTTTACAAACAGATGCTGCAGTGTCGTACCCTAGTAACGAGCAGCAACAGAGCGTCGAGCTGACCAGAAATTTTTGCTGGCAGAATGGAGCAAATCTCGACCAATTGCGGGATTTTACCCCACGCCTGGCATAGAAACGTCCCCTTCTGATGTCGGGCGGTCTCGGATAGAACTGGGGCCTGCAGAAAATAATTCCCAGTCTGTAAGTAATGATCTGAAGCTGGTGTTTGTTATTAATCATGAAGAGAGTGAGTTTCTTTACAATTTGTGTCAGGCTAGTCAGTCTTAAAACTTTGGAAGAGCGCCTGAGTTCAAGGCACGTGTAGCAAATGTTGATATCACTTGTATAGTGGACACTGCAGCTGAAATATCTGTTCTGAGTCTCGAGATTTGGAAGAAAATAAAGCAAAATTTGCCAGGGTCCATGTTACAAGCTACTCCAGAGGTACGACTTATTGATTTCGCTGGAAAAAGTCGAACTCGAGTTGTGGGAAAGCGCAGAATCGTGCTGGAAATTGCTGAGAGCACCATACCTTTAGAAATATTTGTTGTGAAGTATTTGCCTTCAGACTTATTATTGGGTTATTCGTTCCTGCAGAAATATGAAGCAGAGATCAATCTCAAGCATAAAAAGTTGTATCTAATGGTGGATGGAGAGCCAATTGAGCAAAAGCTAGATGATGATGATTCCGTTGATAAGCAGATGAGCGTCCGGAGGATTGAAGCTAGCTACGATAAATGGGCTACACCGCTAGAGGATATAAGGGAGAAGATTGACTCCAGTGAATTATTGGCTAAGGAACAAAGAGCCGAATTGTTCGAGATATTTATTGCACATAGTAAGGTGTTTTCAGAGAGGACTGGCACGGAAAAGGGCTTAGTTTGTGACATTCACATGTCCAGTGACGTTCCAATGATTCAAAGATTTTATACAGTTGAGTTGCAGAAATTCTTACGTTTTCTTCACGTGTATTGCCAGTGTGTCTACCTGATATTGTTCAAAATGCTCTTCAACATTGCCTCATTGGTTGATAACAATTACAAGTTGTTTTGTACGTGCAGTTCTATCCAAGGTTGTGCTAATTTTCCAACCCGAATCCGAAGATGGTGAGAAAAACTGGCAGAGTAAGGTTGTTCAAGTGCAGTTAAGGGAACGATATGCTGTGCAGAGGCGTAAACTGAAGCAGAAGTGCCATGCTTTGCAGTTGAAGGAGGATGACCTGGTGCTGCTAAGAAGTCATCGTCAAAGTTCAGCTGTTAACCGAACCATTTCCAAGTTGTTTTATTTGTGGACAGGACCGTTCATAGCTACCCAAGTGAAATTCAACACGGCAGTGTTATTGGATACAAAAACTCGTAAGGTGGTGGTGGGGGAGTTGACCAACCGAAAATGGGGCTCGGTGGGGCTCGCCTTAATGGATTTTTCTCGTAAGGCATGAGCCCCATTTTCTGGCAGTGTTGCCAGCTGCTTACTCGAAAAAATCACCAAGGTTTTTTTGGGTCTAACCTAGCCTAAAGCAAGGAGCTGGCAATCTTGCTTGAGGCTCGCCTTAATGGTTTGCTCTTGTAAGGCATAAGTCCTATTTTCTTGCAGTGTTGCCAATATTTTACTCGAAAAAATCACCAAGGTTTTTTTTTTGGGTCTAACCTAGCCTCAAGCAAGGAGCTGGCAACCTTGCTTGAGGCTTGCCTTACAGTGCATAAAGCAAGGAGCTGGCAACCTTGCTTGAGGCTTGCCTTACAGTGCATAAAGCAAAGTTGGCAACCTACTGGTACTTTTGCCATAGTTTTTTACAAAAAAAGAGAGAGGAGAGAGAGAGGGAAGAGTTAAACAACCGACAGCTGCCAACACCCACCTACAGCCTTTTTTTTTCTTGGTCTAACCTAACCTAAAGCAAGGAGCTGGCAATCTTACTTAAGACTTGCCTTACAGTGCATAAAGCAAGGTTGCCAACCTACTGGTACTTTTGCCATAATTTTTTACAAAAAAAAAGAGAGAGAAGAGAGAGAGGGAAGAGTTAAACAACCGACAGCTGCCAACACTCACCTACAGCTTTTTTTTTCTTGGTCTAACCTAGCCTAAAGCAAGGAGCTGGCAACTTTGCTTGAGGCTTGTCTTACAGTGCATAAAGCAATTTTTGCCAACCTACACACACTAAACAAGGAGAGCCGGCAACAAACACGCACTGCCGTAAAAGAGAGAGAGATGGGTGGATGGCAACACAGTATGTGCGTGCGTGTGTGCGTATAATATGTAGCATTATTAACTAGAGTGTGTTGGCAATTTACTTACAACTAAAAAAAAATAGAGATGCCAACGTTGCTGTAAGATGAAAAAAAAGAGAGAGAGATTTATGGCTGGCAACAGTGGTGAGCGATGTCCTCTCTCTTCTGTGCAATATGATATTATGATGTTAATGTAGTTTTTGACGGGGATTACGAGTTAACTAAAAAAAAAACCTGCAACTAGAGAGAGTTGCCAACACACACACGCTATTGTAAGAGAGATGGATGACTGGGAGGGGCAGCATTTCTGGCTATTCACAGTGGCGGATGTACTTCCTGTTTTTTTTTAAAAGCTAACAATAATGATGGAATTTCATGCTGACAGAGCGGATTTCTACTAGTCCACGTTGTTAACCTACATATTACTCCTCGACTAATAAAACTAGAAGCTCGAGGGCATTAACATTAGACCGTCACAGACTTTCACATTACCCATCACTGATGCCGCCAGAACCAAGTTTCCTGCTTCTATTCATAAACCAAAAAAAAAAAAAAGACGGGGAGAAGAGAGACATGTACACGCTTCCGTCACCATTTTATAACAACTAGGGGAAGTGGGGCGGGAGGCGGACATGTAACGGGAGATCACACAAGCGAGCTTCCTCTATTCTGACTAATAAAGCATCATTCTACTCTGTGAGCTGCAAGGAGAACATTGTGAGCTGCAAGAAGAACATTGTGATTGTGATTGAAATTAACTAACGTAAGTAAATTTGTTTGTTAGTTTGCATGAGTTGGCTTTGTGTTATATAAATAGGTAGTGTTGCTTCTGTGAGTTGATTCTGTAATAGCCAAACAAATGTAAAGGAATTGTAGATAAAAGGTAAAACTCTCTACAAAAGCCAAACAATTCTTAAGCATATTGTGGAAGGAATATATACTCGCAAAGCACGCAAAAAGAAGGGGGAGAAAGTATACAAGTTTTAAGTGTGTAGCATGTATCTCTCTTTTTTTTTCTTGCTTTTTTATATATATATTTATTACATATTACTATATACATCAGGCATATGCAAAATAGCAATATGCGGGGTGTAAGAGGGCGATCTTCTGGTAAGGCACCCAACAGTTAACCTCACTTCCACGTAGTACACCCTGGACTGTAGAGTAACGAGGCTCTGGCGTCTGGCAGACCAGTATAATTTTGCGTGTGTTAGCCTGTTTTTTTTCTTGTACGTTTGATATTTAGTGGAGGTATATAGTGTTTCGAATTTTATTATTATTTAGTTTTATACACAGAAAAGATATTAAACATAAAATTAAATAAAATATATCTAATTATGTTTTTTTATCACAACAAGCATTCACAAAAAAATAACAATAATGTGGTTTAAAGTTTTTTAACGTAATTGCTACGTAAACAAAATGGTCGACTTGCAATGAGTGTGTCAAAGTTTTTTTAAGCCTAATTGCTACGTAAACAAAATGGCCGACTTGCAATGACTGTGTCAAATATGAATAGATTGAGAGATGGAAAGAGAAGTTAAATATGCTTAAATAAAGTGCTCCTTTGTGCATAGCACCATACCATAAAAGCATATAGGAAGACTGCCATGTTTATGCATGGAACTTAAATATACATATAAAATTAAAATATTTGGTGCTGACCACATCACACATTGCTGACTTTGCATTGTACTTTCCTATATTCACATATGCACAGTAAGGCTAATCGGGACTAGGCCTACAGTTTTTTAAAATAGGATCCGAACCACTATGTACTTTTATCGGGTTCGAACCTAGGACCTCTTGATTACAAGGCAACAACACATACACCGCACTTTCGAGCCCTAGTGAATATGTAGGAAAAAACAACGGTATATACATAATCCAAAGTTGCGTGGTTCTAGGCCCCATAGGAACCAAGAAAATCAATATCTTGGAAAAACATCTTAAGATATTTGTCTTAATCTTTAAGAAAGTCGGCTTCCGGTCTGTCAAGATGTTACTTCCGGTCTGTCAAGAAAATTTTCTTAAGATATTTGTCTTAAGATGTTTTCCAAGACATTGATTTTCTTGGTTCCTAATTGACCTAGGATGATGATTTTAGGTTTGTTGGATAGGATTCGACGAAAACTATACGACTAGCAAATAAAATCGATTCCACCCCCTCAAGTTTCGAAAATATAGACAATTTTTTTTATTTTTTGAGAAACTTGATTTGCTGGCTTAGTTTTTACCCTATTTCGAAAATTTTAATGGCATTTGATAAAAAATTGAATGTACTCCACAACCTATTGGAAACATAATGATTAGTGCTTACTGTTTTCGAGTTATTTTAAATTTAAATTTCAAGATGTGATTTCTAAGTTGTTTTGTAACTCGTAAACTGGGGGTCGTAGAAAACCCATTCTTGTTTTATCTGCTATTGCCCGACAAATACTATAAACACAAATAATGTTTATTGTTTGATTTAAAAAAATCGAAAATAACTTTGTTTTCTGAAAATAAAAAATGTGTGTATGGAAAAAAAATACGATTGTGTAATTTTTTATGATGTATGTTTGCATGTAAAAATAAGTATACCTGAAAGTTTTAGAATTTCAAAATAGCTATATATATATATTTGCTATTATATCAGCCGAAACAATAGAATATATATAAACAAGTACATTTTCATAGTTTCATACCTCTACTAGATTGGTAGAAAAATATACTAATGGGCAATAAAATCTGAAGAAGATTCGTGTCTAGCAAAAAATAAACTAAATAGAATTACACATGCATACAATATTTATTGTGCTTTTTTCTATCTACAATCATATTTTTTCTTATATATTTTTTTTATAGGGTTGACTAAAACGCATATTTGAGGAAAACAACGCCACCCATATATAAATAAACCCCTCAAACTAACACTAATTAGAATTAGCCTACAAAATTTTTCTCGTAAGGCATTTTTTTTGTAAACACTCTACCACCAACAGATCACATATAAATAAACATACCCCCCAGAAAAAATGCGCTCCATGAAAAGTTGTCCTGTGTGCAAGAGAACCATATCAAGCAAACGTTTTGCAAGACATTGTCGTACCTGCGTGCCAGGCAAGCATTTGGCTGCCACTGAACTATGTTCCGGATGCAATAAACAGATCACAATTGCGTATGCCAAGAAGCATAAGCTTAATTGTCTAAGCAAAAATACATCTGGGGCCCAGCCAAGAGGAAGGCAGAAGCAGCCTCCATCAATGCACCATCCGCCAAACGTGTCAAGCCTGTGGCGAAAGCGAACCAGACTGCTTTCGAGCGGTTGTTAGAGGACTTTGTCCACACTTCGGAGGGCTCATGCGACGTGCGTAGCTTTTTGGAGAACGTGCAAGCCAAAATTATTTCCATCCTCGGTGATGCGCTTGCAACGCACTCCACCAAATTCTACGCATCGCTACGTTGCCAGTACAAGAAGCCGTCTGATGAAATTTACAGCTTCTGCCACAACACCAAGGCGAAGACGCTGCATCTGGCGGATGTCGACAACCTCGAGGTCATCTACAACCAGTTTGCCGATGAGCTGGTGGCAAAACAAGAAGAACATCAAGCTAAAGGCTCGGGGGGTTCGCTGTGCGGTGAACCCCACGAACTGTGCGTCAAACTTTGCAAGTTCATACCTCTCTCCGCCTCCAGCTACGTCCCCTTACCACCTACTATTGCGGCAAAGAAGGCTGTCCTGAACATTCAGAACAGTGACGCCAAGTGCTTCGTATGGTGTGTTCTGGCAGCATTACACCCTGTCCACTGGAAAAACCAACCACACCGAGTTAACCACTACCTACCCTACGAGTCAGAGCTGGAAGATGCGATGGTTGGGATCGACTATCCCGTGGAGGTCCCGGACATTCAAAAGTTCGAGGCCCGTACACACAACCCTCGGTTGGCCATCAACGTTTATGGCCTCACTGACAAAAATATGGTGTACCCCATCCAGGTGAGCGACGTAGAGGACGATGGTGCGCAGGAAATTCACCTTCTGCTCATCAAGAACGAGACCCATCACCACTACACCCTTATCCGTTCCCTCTCCCGGTTGGTGTCGAGCCAAAAAAGCAAGCATCATGGTAGCATAGAAGTTTGTCGAAGGTGTCTGTTCACTTTTGACAATCGAGAACAGCAGGATTATCAGCGCATCAGAGGTCCCAACATCGCTGCCGAGAAGCTCGCTCGCCACAAGCCCTACTGTAGTAACAACGAGCCGGGTGTGGCAGTCTTGCCCAAACCTGGCACCGTGGAGCGTTTCCACATGCACGGTGCTATGGTGGAGCACCCCGCTATCATCATCGCAGATTTCGAGGCCTTCCTCAAACCCCTGTCCACTTGCGATCCCGATCCCGAAGTTTCCTCTACCACCCCTTACCAACTCCACGAGGCATCCAGTTTCGCATACGTTGTGGTGCGACGTGACCAGCACATCGCCCCCGAGCCCTACGTGTACCGTGGTCCCGACGCAGCCAAACACTTCCTCGAGAGGATGGTTGTCGAGGCCATTGAGATAGGGAAGGTACTGTTGGCCCCCAAGTCTATGCTCCCACTGTCCCCCGACGATCAACGTAGACACGACGAGGCTATCGCTTGCCCTGTCTGCGACAAGGAGTACACCGCCAACAACCGTAAAGTCCAACACCACGATCACTTTAACGGTAGGTACGTTGGTCCTTGGTGCAACGGATGCAACCTCATGGCCCGGGACCCGCACTTCATCCCTGTGTTTTTTCACAATGGCTCGGGATACGACTTCCACCACCTCGTCAAGCATCTTGGGTACGACAACGAGGGAATCGGCGTCCTGGCGCAGAACGAGGAGCGTTACATTAGCTTGAGCAAGTGGGTTCGAATCCCAGAATTATGCTCTACCGTCGAGCTTCGCTTCCTCGACTCCCTGAGGTTCCTCCCGGCCAGCCTCGATGCTCTCGCAGGGAAGCTTAGCGACGAGCAAATACTCATCACCTCCAAAAACTTTCCGAACTTGGACGCCGGCCTCTTCAAGCGTAAGGGGGTCTATCCCTACGAATACGTCACAGACGCTACCAAGTTCGCGGAGACGTCGCTACCTCCCCAGGCGAAGTTCTACAGTCAGCTACGCGGCTCGAACATCACCGACGAAGAATATCACCATGCCCAGTCCATGTGGCGCGAGCTGGGCTGTCGAACTCTCGGTGACTACCACGACGCCTACCTCAGACTTGATGTGACGCTCCTCGCCGACGTGTTCCAGACGTTCCGTGCGACCGCAATGAAGATCTACCAGCTGGACCCTGCCTACTTCTACAGTCTCCCCGGACTGGCGTGGTCAGCCATGTTTCTGGTGACGAAGATCGAGCTGGAGCTTCTTTCGGACGTGAACATGGTGCTGTTTGTGGAACGTGCCGTGCGGGGTGGAATGGTCCAGGTGTCGCAGCGACACTCGCGCGCCAACAATCACCACATGGCCACCGGCTACGACCCCTCACAACCGTCCAGCTACATCATGTACACGGACGTCAATAACCTCTACGGACACTCCATGATGCAGCCACTCCCCTTTAGAGACTTCGAGTGGGCTGACCCCTCCAACTTCGACATCGAAAGCTTCGACGATTCAGAACATGGGTTCTTCGCCGAGGTTGATCTGCAATTCTCCGAGAAGCTGCAGGATTTGTTCAGCGATCTTCCCCCTGCACCCGAGTTCAAGTGTCCACCCGATTCCAACCAGACGAAGCTCGTCATGGATTTCGAACCCAAAGAGCGTTACGTCCTGCACTACCAGAATCTCCGGTGGTTGATGCAGCGAGGGGTCGCGGTCCACGCAGTTCACCGCATCCTCAAGTTCGAGCATTCTCCGTGGTTGCGTCCATATATTGAAGTCAACACCAAACACCGCACCACAGCCACGTCCGAGCTTGATAAGGATTTCTTCAAGCTTATGAACAATGCGGTGTTCGGGAAAACCATGGAGAATGTACGGAATCGTGTAGATGTGAGGCTAATATCAAACAAAGCACAATGTCGCAGGCTCGTAGCAAACCCGTTATTCAAATCGAGGACCATTTATAATGAACAGCTTGCTCTGGTGCATATGAGGAAAAGTGAGGTGAAAATCAACAAGCCAATTTATGTTGGCGCCTCAGTATTAGACCTGAGCAAGCTGCACATGTTTCAAATATATTATGGGAAACTACGCCAGCACTATAACGACAATATTAGCCTACTCTACACGGACACGGACAGCTTGGTGTACCACGTTCGCACGGACGACGCGTACGGGGATATAGCCACAGTTCCATCTTTGGTTAACCTTTTCGACACCTCGGGCTATGCCCAGCAAAACAAGTACGGTATCCTGCCCCGCAACAAGAAGGTGCCTGGCAAACTCAAAGACGAGAAGGACGGTGATGTAATTCTCGAGTTTGCAGGTCCTCGCGCCAAGGCCTATGCCATCAAAGCCGAGGGCAGCGTTACCAAGAAGGCCAAGGGTGTCGGCAGACAGGTGGTTCGGGAGCATCTCACATTCGAGGACTTCGTCGATTGCCTGAAGACCAGGTCGTCGGTTCTAAGAGCAGAACAGCGCATCCAGAGCGTCGACCATGTGTTGACCACAAACAAAGTTAGAAAAATTGCGCTGGATCCTGATGACGATAAGAGGTGCGTCCTCGAGTGTGGTATTCACACATTGCCGTGGGGGCACTATCGCTTAGCAGAAAGCAAAACCTGCAACATATGTCCATCTTCAACAGAAGATTCATAAAAACAAAACAAAACAAAAAAAACACTTTGACTGTCATTACAAAAAAAACTTTGACCGTATTCTTAAATAACCAGCATGCCTATGAATTTGTTCGGTTTCAAAAAACAGATCATTATGGAAACCATACCAGATCATGAAGTCTTACCTTCCGTGTTACCTAAACTCAACGGTCTGTTGATCATTCACCTCAACAGCATTTGGACGAAACTGAATGATGATGTGGGCAAGATGTTTTATGTTTTTAATAACAATTTACATTTCTACGAAATTCCGATCGACGGAAAACTTCAAATCACCGTGAATCCGGAAAACGCAGGCGAAATCAAAATTTCTACCGGCAAGAACATTTTTCGAATTAAGCACGACAAGATGCTTTCTAACATTACGTACGATGTGTCTGCAGGAGATTATCTTTACATGGAATTCCTCGGAGATTACGTCAAACTTATTCCTCTCTTCGTAGAATTACGAATCGTCTATCCTATTATAAATAACCGTTAACCAAAAATGCCTAACGACATTTTCGGCAACACCAAGCGTGTAGACCACGCAGAAGAGATTCTCATGTTGGACATTCGAGTTAAGAAGTTGAGGACCGATTTGATCGCTTTGCAGGAAACCTTAAACAAAAGTTTAGAGTCGGAAATCGCTACGCTCCAAACGCAATGTCTCGACCCCATTCTGAAAATCGATTCCGAACTGAAGACGCTGATAAAAAATTATGTCGACGTACCTTCTTACGACAACGTTCAAAATATACAGTTGAGCGTGGATTCGCTTCAAAATGATTTGGCCAAATTACAGCAATTTCAATCGAAAAATGAAGATTTGGAAAAATTGAAACTCGAAATCGAAGAACGAACTTCCGCAATCGAAAAGAATTTCTCCGAACTTCAAACCGTGGTGAACAATATAGACGCAGAACGCTTGCATGTCGTCGTTTCCAAATTACAAGAAGAATTCACCAGCACGTTGGAAGAAATTAAATCCAAGTTACAGACTTTGGAAGATACCATGACGAACCTACCATCGTCGGACGAACTGCAGGTCATCGGTAAAAGCGTCGCGAACATAAAAATTCAATTGGAGGCCTATCAAGATTTCGAACACATTCAAACCACCATCGCTACGCTTCAGGCGTCCTTGGAATTGATCAGCGAAGAAATTAAAAATATTCACGCTGAAGCGAGAGCGTTGACGAGCATTCAAGACACGTTGAGCACGGTTCAGCATAAAATCGAATATTTAGAAAATTTAAACGTCGAGTCCAATCTTGCTCATTTTCATCACGTACTGGACAACATACAGGGTGACTTGGAATCGTTACGGACGAGCGTGCCTTCGAGCGAAGATTTGGAAAAATTGAAAACGGCGGTGACGGCACTATCCGAATCGTGCGACATCAAAAGTTCATAGAGCGATCTCGAGAGTAGGGTGGCCAATCTCCCCACCTCCAAAGAATTGCACGCTTTGAAAAGGAACATATCTCGAATGCTGAAACGACTGGAAACGGAAACGGCGAACGTGGAACAGATTCGAGACGAAATTAGTTCGCGGGTGTCGACGCTGCCCACTTCGCAGAGCGTCGCCGATCTTCACACGCAGTTTACAGAGATGCGAAGCATCGTGAACGATCTTACAGAGAAGAGCTCGAAATTGAATCAAGTCGAGAACCTTCAGAACATCGTCGTCAACATCAGAGATCAAGTCGGAGTGCTGGAATCCACGCAGGAATCGACGCTGGCTTCTTTCGGTGCCAAGTTGCAAGAACTCAACGAAAAATACAAGCAGTTGAACGTGGAAGTGAAAATCAAACCGTCGTTTTCTGCCGTAACAGATACCATAGTCGAGCATTTGCTGCCCATCGAAAATAAACTCGGACAAGTTCACAGTAATCTGCTCGGCGTCGACACTAAATTCGCTAAACTGCATTCTCTGCAAGCCATCGAAATCAACAGCGTACCCAATCAACAGAGAATCTCCACGTTCGTCGAAGGTAACAAACTGTACATGTTACATCCTTATCATCCGTACTACAAGTTTCTCCTCGATGGCACGATTCAGATAAACGAATTTTCGTACTGGTCTCACGGTAGAAAAGCTAGCGTTCCCACCATGACTTTGATATCGAATCGTGGTGTCCAGAAAGCAGGAAACATTCCTCTGGCACGTTGGAACGAAACGCGCAACATATATGAAATACACGAAGACGAAGATCTTACCGTTTTCGACGTGAGTGCCGGCGATAAGCTGATCATTCAAAACACGAGCGAAGTGCCACCCTCTTTGAATCCCATCACGCTTGTGCTTCTCTTGAAACGTAATCTCTAAAAAAAATGTCTAGGCAAGCCATCGTCCAAGAATTGCATAAACCTGCACGCCGTAACTACGAACGTTTGGCTGTGGTAACCAAGGGCATCGACGACCTCTGGCAAAGTGACCTCGTGGAGATGAGTAGCGGCAATTTGAAAAACGTACATAAATTGAACAAGGGCAACAAGTACCTTCTCACCGTCATAGACACGTTTTCGAAATTCGCATGGGCTCTACCTTTGAAAGCCAAAACGGGAACATGCGTCACGGAAGCATTCAAATTAATTTTTCGCGAAAGCGGCGGCAGACGACCACGGTTTCTGCAAACAGACAAGGGGAAGGAATTTTACAACGCCGTATTCCAAAAGTTTATTCAAAAACACAAGATTCAACATTATTCGACCTTCAGTCACATCAAAGCCAGCATCGTGGAAAGATTCAATCGAACCTTGAAAACACACATGTGGAAACGATTCACGCTTCGGGGAAATTACAAATGGGTCGACATCCTGCCGGAACTCGTCGACACCTATAATGATACGGTACACAGAACGATAGGCATGAAGCCAGCTGACGTTACGAAATCTGACGAGCAGCGTTTAATTTCTTCAGTTTACTGTCCAAAGTACACACCCACGACAAAAAAAACTAAATACAAAATTGGAGACCGGGTGAGGATCAGCAAATTCAAACGCACCTTCGAGAAGGGATTCACAAAAAATTGGAGCACGGAACTTTTTACGGTGGTTCGAGTTTTACCCGGAAACCGACACACGTATATAATAAAAGATAGTAGCGGCGAGATTTTGAAAGGAAGATTTTACGAAGAGGAACTCTCTAAAACGAAACACCCCGACACGTACCTCATCGAGAAAGTATTGCGTAGGAAAGGTGACAAACTGTTTGTCAAATGGCTGGGACTTCCGGAAAAGAGTTGGATCGACGCGGACGAAGTGATCTTGTGAGTACGTGGAACATAGTGAAGCGTCTACCGGATCCGGAAAGTCAAACAAGAAAAAAAAAGAACGGTGAGTTGCTTCCCGACAGCATCCGCTGTCTGATCGTAGGTCCTTCGGGGTGTGGGAAAACGACACTGCTCGTGGACAATTTTCTCCTCGCACCGAATTGGTTAGATTGGAAGAACAGGCACCTGTACGTGTTCTCGAAAAGTTTGGAGCAATCCAAATACCAGCAACTGATGAAACTGTACGATGGTCTGGACATTGCAACGTTCGCCTCGGAAATAAAACCACTCGACGATTGTCGTGAAAATTCAGTTGTTGTGTTCGACGACGCCATCCTGGAAAATCAAAATGAAATTCGCAACTTTTTCACGCAAGGTCGTCACAAAGGAATGGATTGTTTTTACCTAGCTCAAACGTTTTCCAAAATTCCAAAACAGTTAGTGCGCGACAACGCTAATTTCATATGTTTGTTTCATCAAGATCACACCAACCTCAAGCACGCGTACGATGACTACGTAGGCGGAGACATGAACTACAATCAATTTTCGGAACGCTGCTGCTCTACTTGCTGGAACGGTGACGATTTCGGATTCGCGACGATCGACATGACGAGGAAACCCAACGACGGAAAATACAGAAACAAAATCAACGACTTTCTAAACGTTGCAACGTTGTGAGAAACGACGTATATAAATAAACGTTATGACGAAACGAAAAATCGAAGACGAAAATCTCAAGCTTCGCGATTACCTCGCGAAACGCTTCAAAGGTTGGAAATCCGAGAATCGCGGATTCTACGAAGAGAAGAAACGTCAGGATCAACCTGTGATCGATGCCATCAGCGGTCTAGGTAAAGAAATTAAAAGTGTCACGGAACAAAATAAAAATTTGATCAACGAACTCGTACCGCTCGCAGCTAAAAGTTACGCTGTACCCACGCCTATTTCGAGCATTCCTTCGACGCCGTTCGAACTGAAGGATGCACCGGCACGACGTCGAGCTATTGGTAGCACGTCGTCTTCGGATAAAATCGAGTTGGGACCTTTGGCACGAGATTACCTGAGCACGGGGAAATTCGACAAGGATGAAGTGTTCGGATTGTATCCCAGCATGGAAACCAACGAAGGCGGTGGTGTGGTGTGGAAGATTGGGAAATCGAAGGTGACCTTCGAAGGCAACGACATTAAAGTTAATTTAGGCGAGAAGGATAGTTGGACCAGGTATCCGGGTACGGTGGGACTGTGGGAACTCGTTGCCAAAAAGCAGCCGAAAGATTACACCGACGAAGATTACCAGAGTTACAAGGAAATTCTGATCATGACGGATGCCTTGTACCAGAACAACGACGCCTCGCAGAATAGGGTGAAATCGAGCAGCGGCGAGAAGTACAGGAATCTCATCAAACCGATTTGGAACCAGGTCAAAACAGGCAGCGGCGTCAAACGCTACAACACGTTACCCAAAGAATTCGTTTGGGTGGACGACGTGAGGAAGCTCGTGGACCGATTGTTGGTAATAGCCGGCGAAGAGAATGCAGGCAACCGTAATTTCTACAACGAGAAGGTTGGCATCGTGGACATGATCAGCACGAAACTTTCCAACTTCATCGTGAACGACGACAAGGGCATAGGTTACCTGATCAAAATCATCAACACGCTACCTCCGAAATTTTGGAACGTGGCCGAAGGAAAGGGACTCGTGAACGACATCATCAACAAGTTACCTTTCGAGATGCATCTACCTGGCTACCAGTACTGCGGACCGGGTACCAAACTCGAGAAAAGATTGGAGAGAGGAGACAAGGGTGTGAATCCGTTGGACGCCGCATGCAAAGATCACGACATCGCTTACAACACCACGTAGACGGATCTGGATGCACGTCACGAAGCAGACAGAAAGTTAGAGCACGCAGCTTTCGAAAGGTTCGTGAGCAGAGACGCATCGCTGGGTGAACGGGTCGCCGCACTGGGTACCACCATCGCCATGAACACAAAACAAAAATTGGGGTGGGGTATATAAATAACATCCAGTAAAAAAACTACACAAGAAAAAATCTCAGAATATATATATAAATAACATACCGTGAAAATAACACATAAAGCATCAACATGAAGCCCAAGGGTGTCGTGTACCAGATACCATATTCGAATCTAAAAAATCTAGGTGCCCTCGATGGGTTACTCACCAAGAAACAACGCGAGAAGAAACGTTCTTGCTTGTCGAAAGGACACGGAATGAAATTGCTGCTCAGCACACCTCAATTGAAAAGATTGCAGCGTTCGCGGAAACAGCAAAAAATCGGAGGTTTCATATTCAGCATCCCGGCCATCCTAGCAGCATTGGGGGCCGTTGGAAGTTTGGCCGGTGGAAGTGCCGCCATCGCGAAAACCGTTATCGACTCGAAGAAGAACAAGGCGGAATTGGAAGAACAGAAACGTCACAACCTGGCCATGGAGAAGAAAGGGGGAAAGGCGTGATGAAGAAGTTTAAAAAAAAGAAACAACAGCACTCACCAACCGAGACATTGAATCTCTGATCGGACCGTTACAAATCAAACACTTCAGAGGAGTTTTCATGTCCGACTCGTTACCTTCAAGCGTTAAAAGAAGAGAATGCGGAGTAGTCAACTTGGACAATCAAAAAAATCCAGGCACGCATTGGATATGTTACCACAAAAATGATGATAAAGCATTCGTTTTCGATTCTTTCGGAGGTGTTCCACCTACAAATTTAATTCATTATCTGAAAACGAACAAAACCTCTATATACTACAACGACGAACGCATTCAAAATTTCGGAGACGTGAACTGCGGTCATCTCTGCCTCTCCGTGCTCGCGTTTCTCTCTAAAATAAATAACCCTACGATCGAGGATTTCCAGAAAGCATTGTGGAACCTTAAACAGCATCACTAGGATGGGCGTGTTCCATCTCACGAGCGAATCTTCAATCTTGAAACTCACGCTGCACGACGACATCGTCTATCCTAAATCCGTGGCTCTGCGTGCATTCTACAGCATGTACCTCATACCTAACGTCACGCAGCACAACAACAAAATTAGCGTCGGAAACGAACACATCGTCGTCACGCCAGGACAATACAATCTTTCCACTTTGCAAGCTCAATTACCCAAAGGTACATACCTTTCTCAAAATTCGGTCACGCACAGAGTGGAAATCCTATCCGCGACGGAGACCGTGGACCTGGGCACCATGGGAGAACTTTTAGGTTTCGAGAACAACCACCCAAAACTCGAAGCTGGCATCAAGCACGTAGCAACCAACATTCCTAAATTCTTGGCCATAGAGACTCTGAACGTACACTGTAACGTGGCCGAAGGTATGATCACGAAATCTTCGGACGGATTGTTAGGAAGTCACAAGCAGACGGGAATCATAGCCACTTTCAAACCAAGTTCCGAGTTCATGGAACCGATCATCTACACGCCCTCTTCGCCGATCTATTTTCCAGTATGTCGCAACCGCATAGACGACATAGAGTTGGTGTTGACGAACGAGAAAGGAGACGTGGTGGATTTCGCAGGTGCCACTACGACGGCCATCGTGGAGATCAACATATAATAAATAACCATACATGTAAAATGGAGCAAATCGAAAGTTACGAATTGCAATCTTTCCCTCCCAACCGTCGCACGTTCGCCAATCTCAACGAGGCAAACAGGGAGATCGAATACGACGTGGACGTAGGCGATTGGTTCGTTCATCCTCACAGAGCGGACCTCTACCTTCAATTCGACGTGGTGAAGAAAGAAAGCGGAGACGCGTTTCCCGCAGCAGCAAACTTGATACTCGTGGACAACTTCGTGCCTCACCTGTTCTCGCAGGTGGAGGTGAGGAAACACAACACCGTCATCGACAGAATAGATTATCCAGGCATCACGTCCACGGCAGTGGGAACGTTGAAATTATCCAAAACGGACGCAGCGTACTACCAGGCCGGGGGATTCGAAGCCGGGACCAAAATATCGACGAGAAGTCACACGGTGCTCTTTCTCATGCGTCTGCTGCCTGGTTTCTTCTCGGACTACAAGGAGATCATGTGGAAGGGAGGACTGAGGATCACGTTTCGAAGAGCGGCCAACGACAACGACGCACTGATGCGATACGCTACTTTGGGTCCGGACGGCACCACGCCGATAGCCAACACTTTACCCGAAGCAGCCAAGTGCGTCATCCGGAGCATGGAATTGGGAATGCCGGTGGTGGAATACGAAACGAACTACGCCCTCAAGTACAAAGCGGAGATCTTGAAAAGTCCGCAGGTGCCGATTCACTTTCACGGTTACCAGTGCGTGCAGAAAATGGCGTCGGGAAGTCACATGGAATTCGACGTGACGACGCAGTTCAACAACATACAGTTCGACATGCCAGATTTCGTCGTAGTGCTTTTTCAGACCGGGAGGGACAAGAATCAGGAAAAAGATTCCAGCAAGTTCGACGACTGCAAAATCAAGAACGTTTATCTGAAGAACGGTAGGAACGAAGTGTTCCCGCGCGAGAATTACAACCTCGACGTGACCAAAAACGATTACCTCAAACTTTACGAAGCGTTCTCGGCTTACAAACGCGTGACCGAGGGAAGCGTGGACATGTACTACACGCCCAGCGAGTTCAAAGCACGGAGACCCATGACCGTCATCAACACATCTAAGAGAAAGAAGGTTGTGGTCAACGATCGAACCAACATCAAGGTCGTCTGCGAGTTCCACGATGCCTTGCCCGAGGATACCCTATGCAGTGTCATCCTGATTGCAGAGAAGTTCTTCGCCTACGACGTGAAGAACGAGAGGGTCACAGAGCAGTTTTAACAAGTTTTTAACATCTTTTCTTGCACAAATAAGAAATTTTTTGTACTAGCACAATCAGTTACAATAGCACAATACGAATTTCACTAGTTCAGATCAGTTACAAATGTCAATTTCATTAGTTATCAGTTACAATATCTTTTTTTGCACTATAGCACGAGACAATCAGAAAATTTGCACAAAATTTGTTGTTGTTTTTACACGTGAAAATTAACAATAAAATTTCTTTTTTTATCGTTTCAGATGCTGTCGAAACATCAAAAACACATACACACACTAGAAAAAAAAAGCAAGCAACTTTATTTGTAACACACACATATTCTCCATCTTCATCAAGAAAATATTATAATAAACATAATTATTTTTATCTATATCTCACAATAAAACTCTATATCCAAAAATATCACAACATCAAATAACACTAGAGTCGTTAGTACACGTTGCATGCATTACGGAGGTCCTCTGTAGAGTTTCATGGAAGTTTGAGAAAAAAAAAACACGTGAAACTCTACAGAGGTGCGGTTGTAGATAACCGTAGCCGTTAGAAAACCTTTACTTTTTTTGGCTGGGCACCACGCACCCTGGCGAGGTTATAGGGGCCAGGTATCCTAAAAAACAACAATTATTATTTTGTTTGTTTGTTTGCGTCACAATACATACGCGCGCGCGCGTGTGTGGCACATCGTTTCCCCGAGAGAGGTTTACAAAAGTCACGATATATAAACATTGGCCTCTCTCTTTTTTTTTTTTGGGACTTGGAAAAAATTTACAATAAGAGGACATCGCTCACCACTGTTGCCAGCCATAAATCTCTCTCTCTCTCTTTTCATCTTACAGCAACGTTGGCATCTCTATTTTTTTTTAGTTGTAAGTAAATTGCCAACACACTCTAGTTAATAATGCTACATATTATACGCACACACGCACGCACATACTGTGTTGCCATCCACCCATCTCTCTCTCTTTTACGGCAGTGCGTGTTTGTTGCCGGCTCTCCTTGTTTAGTGTGTGTAGGTTGGCAAAAATTGCTTTATGCACTGTAAGGCAAGCCTCAAGCAAAGTTGCCAGCTCCTTGCTTTAGGCTAGGTTAGACCAAGAAAAAAAAGCTGTAGGTGAGTGTTGGCAGCTGTCGGTTGTTTAACTCTTCCCTCTCTCTCTTCTCTCTCTTTTTTTTTGTAAAAAATTATGGCAAAAGTACCAGTAGGTTGGCAACCTTGCTTTATGCACTGTAAGGCAAGTCTTAAGTAAGATTGCCAGCTCCTTGCTTTAGGTTAGGTTAGACCAAGAAAAAAAAAGGCTGTAGGTGGGTGTTGGCAGCTGTCGGTTGTTTAACTCTTCCCTCTCTCTCTCCTCTCTCTTTTTTTGTAAAAAGCTATGGCAAAAGTACCAGTAGGTTGCCAACTTTGCTTTATGCACTGTAAGGCAAGCCTCAAGCAAGGTTGCCAGCTCCTTGCTTTATGCACTGTAAGGCAAGCCTCAAGCAAGGTTGCCAGCTCCTTGCTTGAGGCTAGGTTAGACCCAAAAAAAAAACCTTGGTGATTTTTTCGAGTAAAATATTGGCAACACTGCAAGAAAATAGGACTTATGCCTTACAAGAGCAAACCATTAAGGCGAGCCTCAAGCAAGATTGCCAGCTCCTTGCTTTAGGCTAGGTTAGACCCAAAAAAACCTTGGTGATTTTTTCGAGTAAGCAGCTGGCAACACTGCCAGAAAATGGGGCTCATGCCTTACGAGAGAAATCCATTAAGGCGAGCCCCACCGAGCCCCATTTTCGGTTGGTCAACTCCCCCACCACCACTACTCCTACTCACCAGAACAACCGAGATATTCCAGGCAACTCGGCAAACAGAAACCCGAGGGTTCGTATGGTCCAGAGGCAGAATAATTACCGTGAAAATCGCTCTGCAGGTCCATATAGAAACGACAATCGTTATCGTCAACAAAGCCAAAATAGGCAAAGACGTGAGTATGCTGCTGCCAGATACGAACCTTGTGAGAGACCACGAACTGAGAACCGTTTATCTTCACCGGTGCACAGTGAACCTTTGAGGGAAGGTCGTAGCTCTCCACGCTTGCAAGCGGCGAGCAGTGGTTTACAAACAGATGCTGCAGTGTCGTACCCTAGTAACGAGCAGCAACAGAGCGTCGAGCTGACCAGAAATTTTTGCTGGCAGAATGGAGCAAATCTCGACCAATTGCGGGATTTTACCCCACGCCTGGCATAGAAACGTCCCCTTCTGATGTCGGGCGGTCTCGGATAGAACTGGGGCCTGCAGAAAATAATTCCCAGTCTGTAAGTAATGATCTGAAGCTGGTGTTTGTTATTAATCATGAAGAGAGTGAGTTTCTTTACAATTTGTGTCAGGCTAGTCAGTCTAAAAACTTTGGAAGAGCGCCTGAGTTCAAGGCACGTGTAGCAAATGTTGATATCACTTGTATAGTGGACACTGCAGCTGAAATATCTGTTCTGAGTCTCGAGATTTGGAAGAAAATAAAGCAAAATTTGCCAGGGTCCATGTTACAAGCTACTCCAGAGGTACGACTTATTGATTTCGCTGGAAAAAGTCGAACTCGAGTTGTGGGAAAGCGCAGAATCGTGCTGGAAATTGCTGAGAGCACCATACCTTTAGAAATATTTGTTGTGAAGTATTTGCCTTCAGACTTATTATTGGGTTATTCGTTCCTGCAGAAATATGAAGCAGAGATCAATCTCAAGCATAAAAAGTTGTATCTAATGGTGGATGGAGAGCCAATTGAGCAAAAGCTAGATGATGATGATTCCGTTGATAAGCAGATGAGCGTCCGGAGGATTGAAGCTAGCTACGATAAATGGGCTACACCGCTAGAGGATATAAGGGAGAAGATTGACTCCAGTGAATTATTGGCTAAGGAACAAAGAGCCGAATTGTTCGAGATATTTATTGCACATAGTAAGGTGTTTTCAGAGAGGACTGGCACGGAAAAGGGCTTAGTTTGTGACATTCACATGTCCAGTGACGTTCCATTGATTCAAAGATTTTATACAGTTGAGTTGCAGAAATTCTTACGTTTTCTTCACGTGTATTGCCAGTGTGTCTACCTGATATTGTTCAAAATGCTCTTCAACATTGCCTCATTGGTTGATAACAATTACAAGTTGTTTTGTACGTGCAGTTCTATCCAAGATTGTGCTAATTTTCCAACCCGAATCCGAAGATGGTGAGAAAAACTGGCAGAGTAAGGTTGTTCAAGTGCAGTTAAGGGAACGATATGCTGTGCAGAGGCGTAAACTGAAGCAGAAGTGCCATGCTTTGCAGTTGAAGGAGGATGACCTGGTGCTGCTAAGAAGTCATCGTCAAAGTTCAGCTGTTAACCGAACCATTTCCAAGTTGTTTTATTTGTGGACAGGACCGTTCATAGCTACCCAAGTGAAATTCAACACGGCAGTGTTATTGGATACAAAAACTCGTAAGGAAGTGTGCAAGGTGAATTTCGACAATCTGAAGATTTTTGATTGTTCTCCAGACATGAGGAAAATACTTTTAGAAGGTTGAATCCAAAATCTCCTAGACTGTGAGTGCTTCCACGAGTCGTCGTCGATTTTGTTTCTCAATGGAGGGGGCGATTGACATGTCCTTCCCGGACGTATGAACGGACTGTTGAAGTACACCATCCCGCCTGATAGATATGAATCTTGTGATGGGAGTTACGAGATTAATGGAAGTGCATGAGAGAGAGATTGTGCTGTTACTGTGATTTATTTTTGTGAGTTCGTTATGATGTACAACTTTGGTTCTTTTTAAATTGCATAATCAAGATAAATAGATTCTGAATTCATATGTTAAAACGTAAGTTCTGTGTTTTTCTGTCTATTTACTGCAAATCTTAATGTTTTCCCGTGCCCTGGGAGGTATCACGCGTATACCACAATATAGTCTCATGTTGCTCATTCTCAATTTGTATTGAGATAAATATATTCTTATGGTTATTAATAATATTATATGGTTGAACCTAGCACGACCGTGTCAAGGGATGTGTTGAAAATATCAGTAATTGCGGGTGAGATGTGGATAGCGATATACTTTAACATGTTAATAGAAATTTCGTCTGCTCCGGTTGCATTGGATTTGATTTTATTAATTGTAGTTTGGACCTTTTCATGCGTTATAACAGAGAAATCGAAACTATTTTTGTTGTTGCTTTTATGAACACTTATGGAGTCGATTGTACGTTTCTTAATTTCAGAATTTATACCTGATACGTTTTGGAAGTGGCCATTTAGTTCTTCTGTGGAGATGCCAACAATTTCATTACTTTTAACTGACGCCTCGGCTACGGCTACTTATTTAACGTGCCTGACGTCATTCTGATTCTACGTTACGATGGTAATGTCAAACCCACAAAAAACAATTAAACAAATAAACAAAAGGCAATCATTAACAACCTATTTACCTTTTGTCCCAGGGTAAGTGCCATCAGTTGGAGCCCAAGAGATTACATAGGGTAGAACGAATCACACTACAGGGTTAGTTCTATATATATATATATACTGAAATTTCTATAAAAGAGCACATGCATAAACATTACATCATTGCCCCTTTCACTCTCGCATTCATTTCTCGGCAATCCAAAATACATTAGTAATTAATACAATAATAGTTCGGCGGCATGTTTACAGTTAGCTACATTAATTTAAACAGTTCTTAATTTGACATTTACTTTTGCATTTACGGAAAAAAAACTGTTCCGGTAGGAGCTTAACCTGCACTGTAAAAACACTACTCCTTTTATGTTGTTGTTGTTGAATGAATGTTACTCTATATATTGTTAATTTTGAGGTTAACGAGGATCACTGATATATAATTATGTTGACAATTTATAGCGTCGTACAATCTGAATATTAAATACTTTGGATGAATGGATAATTGAACGCTGTACGGTTTTACATGTTAAAATGATAGTTGATGCAATTTAATCACCGTAATAAGCAATGTCTGTTCGAGATTTTTTATGTAATTAAAGCGAGTTCATTGGATGTCACGACGGGGCGAACGAAGCTTATCATTTTCACGTCCATTCCGGCTTACCTTTGTCGGCTCAGGCTAAAGTCCTCGTGGTGAAGTCGTGGATGTTTGTGGCGTGGTCAATAGGTAGCTTCCGGGCGATAAGATAGGATCTCCGCATCTTCCTAGGTGGTAACTGGGTCGGACGCCCCCCAGCAGGGCCTTTCTCTGTCTCTACTCCATATTGATAGTACACAGACACGTGCGAAATAACACAACACGGAACGGTGCGACACAAAGCGGATACTTTCGCGGGTGGTTCTCGAGAGATTGACGATGATAACACGTCGAAGAAAAATCTGAGTAAAAACTGGTTGATAGCGCGTCGAAGAAAATCTGAATAATACTGTGTCTTCCGCTTCTCTGCTCGTCTATTTATTTGCTATTCAAACGGTTCGTTACTGTACCCTCTCTGTCCAAGCGTTGCTAATTTGTCATCAAGTCGTAGCTCTTGTCCTGCTATCTTCGCCCGTATATTTGGAGTTCTTTGACCCTTCTCGAGCAGCACCTCGAGTAGAGGTTAGCCAAAGATCGGGCCTATTGTAACCTGCACGTTCGTTCCGAAGACAGTGCCAGGAAGTCTGTAGCTATTGTTATCCAGTCTAGCTGTTTAACCTTTAATATCGGGCTTAATTTATCTCCTATCAAATTCTGCTTTGGGAATTTCGTCGATGATAATCTGCTGCTGGGCTGTCTTTAATTTCAGTTGAATCTGACCATTGGTAACAAAGTTGTATTTTTATATTTCTTTACCCGAGGCTCGGCCTCTTCTCTCGGGAAACAGGCTAGTCCTTCGCTCTCTGCCGTCCAAGTCCCGGTGAACAGCAACAATCCAATGCATATTATTGCTTATTACGATGATTAATTGATTTACCTGATAATTTGCAAGATTTTATCGTTATAACATTCCCCTCTCCTTACACATGAATTTTTTCTGAGCTTAAGATTATATGCGAAGGAGAAATTCATCAAAACACAATTAATAATTAACGTTAAATCTTGTCTAATTGTTACACACAGGCGCTCGAATAGGGACTCGAACCCTGGAATATATAGTTGTCTTTCTCTATAGACTAAATTGCACTTTTCAATTAATTTTACATCATTACCTTTAATATTAACCAAACACAAAATTGCAGGATTCCTCAACATTCATTTTCAGTTCTTGACTCTGTAACATTGCTCATTTAAACAAACACCTTGCTAACACTTATGAGAATTATCCTATTATGTATGCATATACCTATGTAAACTTACTACATTCACACTCTAAGTTATGATGAAAATTCACTCTTTGAGATATAGTTCAGAATTATTGAGTTATTACATAAAATATTTCTTATCATCAATTCAAACCATTTAAAATACATGTTTCTTTACTAAATAATATCTATTCTGGGTAATAAGAATATAAATAATACGTTATTAATGTTGGCATAAACATAACATGATATATACTCAGATATTGATATGTATATAGATATATATATATATATATAAGTTCTCAGTTTTTTGAATATTAATAATAATAATAATATCATAATTGTGTTAAATTATTTACACTAGTATGCGGAATAATTTACAAGTTTAAAGGCTCTTTAGATGTTCAATACTCTCTCCGCCGACACGAGCCGAGCTGTCGTCGGAGGGTGTTAGTTTTCCGCTCTTGCGCCGTGGCTGTTATCCCAACGAGTACCTGACTGGTAATCTGGCGCGTTGGGATTGAGTCCCCTACTCGTTGATGGTTGAGGCCATTGTTCGTCAGTCTCTTGCTTCTCATTGTTGTAGGTGGTTCTTACTAAATGAATAGCTTGTGTTCTGCCTTCTTCCATACGATTGTCTTCCTCCCCGCGTGAATATCGTATGTCGCCACGCCCTCGGTAACCTGCGTTGGTGTTCTGTCTGCCTCCACGGTAGTTCCCTCGATTCGAGCCTTTGGTATCCCTGTCTCGCTGTCTTGGAGGACTGTACTGCGATTGTTCTTGTCGATTGAATTGTTGTCGACGTCCATTGTATGTATTACGTGTAGTCGCCATTTGCACTCGTGGAAAATTTTCTCCTCTCTTCCTATCAAAATTATTATTCCCTCTTCTGCTTGATTGATCTTCCCATCGATGTTTTTCGTTCTCCTTCAGCAAATCCATGTCTTCAAGGATAAGCGACATTCGGTCAAAATTTTCTAACACATCTCCTGTAAGCTGTCTCTGTACGTAGCTCGGGTACATAGCTCTGATAGCCGTGAGGATTTCTATCACTTCGGTTCCGGGCTTAAGCGAACGGAATTCATTCACCCTCTGCCAGAAAAACTGTTTATATGTGAGCTTTCCGTTGACGTCGTACCGCTTGTTTCTTAACTGGGTAACCTTCCTCTCTACCAATGATCTGCACTGAAATTGTTCAATGAAAGCTTTTTCGAAGGTGCTAAAGGTCTTGAACGCTGGTACCTGGTGGTCTAACCAAATGCGTGCGGAACCGCGAAGAAGTTTCTGGATGAGCTTCAGGTGATCCTCTTCGTGAATCCCATATAAAATGCAATCTCTTTTGAATTCTTGAAGAAACGTGGATGGCAAAGTTTCTGTCTTCTCTTGGTCGAAAATCATAAAGTTGTCCAGTGAAAACTTCGAGAAGATGGCACGCCTGCCTATTTCCGAGGTGGCTACACTGGTCTGTACTACGGAGTGGACTCGCGAGCAACTGCTATCCCGCTCCATGACGTCATCGCCTGTGGGCTGACTCCCCGATCGAGATGTTTGCTGCGCTAATGTCGCCAGGGGCGTTAATTCTCGCTGTTCTTCCTCGTTCCTCGTTCGTGGTGACGTAATAACGATTGAAGAAGTCTCTCTCTGCATCGTTTCTTTGATTCGTGTGACGTCTTGGCGTAAGTCTTGCGTCATGTTTTTTATCTTCCTCCATTGCTGTTCTTCCGAGGTCATCTTTGTTTCGATTTGTCCAAATCTTTCTTCCACCATTCTGGAATCCGCTGCAAGTCGACGATCAACCATTCGGAATTCCTCTTCTATTCTCTTTTCTACGTCATTCTTCTTTTCTTCTATCTTCTCTCCCAGGTGTGCCAGGTGTTCATGGATCTGCCTGACTTCAGTTTCCACCGTTTTTTCCAGGTTCTCAATGTCTTTCGAGTTATCACGATGTCTTTCAACACACTCTTCTTGGGCTTTTTCTATTTTCTCATCATTCTTTTTTAATGCTTGTAGAAACTGATCCATCATCTCTCGGTGTTGTTGTTCTTTCTCTCTTCTTCGCAATTCTTTTTGCTTTTCTTTCTCTTCTTCTTCCAATTTCCTCTTCCTTTCTTTCTCCTCTTTTCGACGTTCTTTCTCTTGTTCTTCCAATTTTCTCTTCTCCTCTTTCTCTTCTTCTTCCAATTTTCTCTTCCTTTCTTTCTCCTCTTTTCGACGTTCTTTCTCTTGTTCTTCCAATTTTCTCTTCTCCTCTTTCTCTTCTTCTTCCAATTTTCTCTTCCTTTCTTTCTCCTCTTTTCGACGTTCTTTCTCTTGTTCTTCCAATTTTCTCTTCTCCTCTTTCTCTTCTTCTTGTTGCTTCATCATCGTAGTGAAGAGCGCCATTATCGCTTGAACATCCATGGTGCCTTGGGTTGGTAACACTGCCGTTGGCTGCTCACTTTCAGGGATAACGGTATTCTCCGGAGCACGGTTGCTTTCTCCTCCCTGGTCGCCTTCCAGTAACGTCACTTCCTCTTCTTCCTTTGGATTGTCCATTTCTTCAATCTTCTTCCTTTGTCGAGTTATTCTCTCCATCACCCTTCTCCTCGGTCGTTATTCTCTCTCTCTTCTTCCTTGGATTCGATGCGTTCTCGCAGCGAGATATAAATTTCTCTTTTCTTTTTCATAAATAGACCCTACGGGGTTTTGCGTCTCCCCCCTTACCATCCTCGATCGATGCTTTATCCTTATCGCCGCATAACAATCCAAAATCTCTCGCTACGTAAATTACTTTAACCATTATTACTTCACGCCCACTATATATATATTGCACAAACAATTAAATACTCAATTCACATGCTAACTATGCGTAAATACACTTAAATACTCTAAACTAGAAAATTACTGATTATAGCAACACAAAGAACTAAACGCTTCATACTCTAGGCGTCCTGCGTGGTATTTTTTTTAACTGCAATAAGTGATTAATATTTGATTTTCTACCTCTATCAATCTCTTGGTTCCTGTCGAAGGCATGTAGGCACATAGCTCTATAACTGAATAATTATGGCACAATAAACTCATTTTTTGCGACTATTAATAACTTCCTTCCAACTATCGACACTTATTTAAACTTCGGGCCTACTCGGGCCTAATTATCGCATATTCGGGCCTACTCGGACCTTGTAACGAACCTGAGAGTTTAAGATTTTATATTTATAAGAAGTTAAGATTTTTAAAATGTTTGTTATTTCAAATAATGTGCAAGTTGTCACAGATAATTATAGTTAGACTGATACAGTTGTAGTTGGAACTTTTATGTATGTTTATAAATACGCCAAAATCTGTTCGTGTTGACGTCACTTTCTAATCTCAGCCGAGGAAGTGAACTAACCTGAATGTTTCTCACCTGACGACAGACTGAGATTGAAAAACAGGTGAAGGTGAGGAATAATAAGAACTTGGAAACGGGGAGAATTGAAGTATAGTTTTTGGTTTTCGAGTTTTCTTCTTGCCGATAAGTTGAAAGTAAGAAATTAATTATGTTCTTTGACTTTCGTTATATGTGAGTGAATTGCCCAACGTTAGTATTGAATGTTCTAGTGTTTTACTGGTAAGTGATTATGAAATATACGCGTTTATAAAACTGCGTTTTAACTTTGAAAACAGTGTTGTGTTTCTTTTCTACCCAGCAAGCCCTGTTGATTTGCAGATTCTCATGTTCCCGACTAAAGGAGTAGCGGACTAACTTTGTGATGACTGGTGTCCAACCGGGGGACGTTGCATAGTTATTTTGGCACACCAACGCGGGGCTCGAGTGCATAGTTATTTTGGTACAATCGTGGGGCTTGAGTGCAAAGTTATTTTAGCAATTAAAACGTAATACCCGATTTAGTGAATACTGAAAGTGCTCGTGCATATAATTCACGAAGGTGATAGTGAAAGTCCTTGGAATTCACGAAGGTAAAAGTGTGATAGTGAAGTGAAGGTATTAACTGGTAAGAGCCATAGACGGTGTAGTAGAATGGAGAAAGACGCGACAGGAATGAATCTGCGAAGCAGAGGAAGAACGACAATGGATGCAGAAACCAAGTTTGGATGCTGTGATGATCTTACCAATGACAGGGAATTCTTCCAGTGTTGCCAATGTTTGCAGAGGTTTCATAGTAGTTGTGATGGGCAGGAAGTAACGTTGGCATCAAATAAAGAGATGCGATGCACATCATGCTTGTCAGCACCAGAACCAGAACTGAGCGTTCCTACCAAACCCTCATCAGATCACTGGCTACTTGATTGGTTGATGAAAGATAAAGCAGAGCGAAAACAGAAAGAAAAGGAGGATGAAGAGCGTAGACAGAAGGATGAGGAGCGGAGACAGAAGGAAAGAATAGAGGAGGAGAAACAGCGTAAGAAAGAGATGGCTCAGATAGAGAAAGTTCGAAAGAAGGAGATGATGGATTTTAAACTCATGGTTGAGTCTATAGAAGAAAAGAGAAGGAAAGAGAAAGAAGAGGAAGAGGAAAGGAGAAAGAAGGAAAAAGAAGAGGAAGAGGAAAGGAGAAAAAAGGAAAAAGAAGAGGAAGAAGAAAAGAAAAGGAAAGAGAAAAAGGAGGAAGAGAGAAAGAGAAAAGAAGACTTAGATATTTTCCGTGCATTGATTGAAAACCAGGAAGAAAGGAGGATACAGGAAGATATAAAACTAAGGTCAGAGCTACAGGCTCTATTCTCTCAACATAAACTTGAACAGGTACAGAGCATCAGAGGAGAGATAGAAAAGCTTAGTAGTAAAGTCACTGAAAAGCTGGACGAAAGGGTAAAGGAAATTGTGGAAGAGCAGCTAGAGTTCTTAACAGTTCGGCAAGGACGGATAGAGAAGGAACAGGATCAATTGAAGAAGAATATGGAAACCTGCCTTGAAATTGTCCAGTCTGGAAGAGAATCTGAATGTGACCCTCCAGAGAGAGTTCAAGAATTAAAGAGTTCTGTAGAGTCTATTAATGTAGCACTAAAAACCTTTGGTGAACGAACAGAACTCATAGAAAATATAGTGCAAGAACAGAAAGTTGAAATAAAAGAAGCTGGAGAAAAGGTTAATTTTCTCCATGAGAAGGCTAAAAAGATGGAAGTATCTCTTCGCCAAGAAATTCAGGAACAGACAGTTACAATTATAAGTAGGGTCAGTGAACTGCAGGAAAAGATCCATAATTTACAGATTCGACCAGTAACCTCTTCCGATATACTGCCTGATCCAATCCGAGGACTGAACCCTGAAGCTACTTCCTATGAACCTCCAGTTGTACTTCCAAACCCTTTCTTCCCCGGTAATACCACAACTTCTGATAGATGCAAGAGGCCTAGAGAAAAGGATAGTAATGACAGTTTTTCTCCTCGACGAAGAACAGAGTTTAAGATGCCCAGAATGGCTGATATCGCGAACATTCCTAAGTTTAAAGGCGATATCGAAGCTCAATCTGCCGAAAGATATCTGCGTGAATTAAATGTCAGTTTCGACTTAATGCAAGTGCCAGAGCATTATAGATTGGAATTATTACCTCGGGTTTTCACCGGCAAGGCTGAGCATTGGTTAGCTGGTAATATGGACAACTTTGTGAATTATGCTGATTTCTGCGCACGCTTTAAGGATGAATTTGCATCAGAAAAGGCAAAACAAAGACAACTAGCGGCTGTGAGGAACCGAAGGTATTCTCGCCTGGTCCACGACAACTTAGAGAGTTTTGCCTGGAGTGTCTACGCAGCGTACAGAAACCTAGCTGACAATTTTAATGAGAGCGAAGTTCTTAATTTGATCATTGGACAGTTGCCGTATCGCATTCGGAATCTTTGTCTGGCGCACGCTCCACGAAGTGTGGATGAATTGACACATTTCTTGAAGGACTTCGATATTTATGATGACCCTGATGCCTGGAAGAATAAAGAAGACTCTAAGAATAAAGATGCTGCAGGGAATAAAAGTTTTAAGATCCGGAATATCCAGATGGATTCAGAGAGTCGAGCAGGAAATTTCTCACGACCTCGAAGATTCAACAGAGGATTAGGCAGGAGAGGTTTCAACCGAGATCAAAACCAAAGACAGAGAAATTTCTACAGACCTCGTCCAGAACAAGAGCTTAATTCTCCAGACGGATGGCGTTACCAAGAACAACGTAGTCCTACTTCGCCCAGACGGTACTCTCCACCACGTAGAGGTGACAATTGTAGTTCCTTCTCACCAAGACATGACGTTGCCTCAGAGCAGGAAGAAGCAGTGGAGACTACTAGAGAGTTTCTGCAAAACCAGCGATCCCAATCATGTCAAACAAACGTCGACCTTTTCTAAGTGTCTCCTCTTCGTTTAGGCAAGTGAACTCGACGGGACGTAAAATACAAGGATAATATGTAAATTCTTTTTGCTGACCGAAAATGTATCTTCAGACAGTCAAGTGAAAAAAAAAATCCATATGTGAAACTGGTGTACCTATTTTCCAGAAGACTCAAGAAGAGAGTGTTAGATGGTAGACAAGTAGAACTGGAAATCGGTGGTCTGAATTTTAGCACCAAAGGATTCATTTAAGAAGGTTTTGGTTCTGACTTCCTCTGGCGAATGCTTTTTATAAAAACTGCACCAGACAGAAATAAGTATTAAGAAAAAGGCAGTTGATGTGTTGTTTGTTACCACTCCTGTTCAAATGAAGGAGGATTTTCCAGATATATATTTAGTGCGGTACATCCGAAAGGTCCAGAATGAGGATAGAATCGTGATGTATAAATCCGTAGACCTCTCAGAAAAGGTCCATATAGTAAATATTTGGATTGATTCCTATAAGCAGGAGTTATTATATTGCTGGTGTGGAATTTTAAGGCATTATTCTAGAAGCACAGAAACAAGAAGAGTGTTGAGTTTGAAGTGCTATGGAAAAGTACTGATTCAGTTCATTGCTTATCGAAACCTATACAGTTTTCTACAAAGTCTTTCTGGAGAAGAAAATAAATATATGGAATCAATCATTGCCTGAATTCACTGCTTATTGGCTGATTAACTATCCAAGATTACATTCTGTTTTGGATACTGTAAACTACGTCCCTTCTGAGCTCTTGTCAAATGAAGAGAAGCCAAGATTGAGTCATTCAATTGTCAATATAAACTATAATTCAATGTTCTTTATGTACTCAAAATTTTTTTCAGAATTTGTCAATTACAATTTCTTCAAAAATTTTCCCCAGACGAGGGGCAATTGTAACGAACCTGAGAGTTTAAGATTTTATATTTATAAGAAGTTAAGATTTTTAAAATGTTTGTTATTTCAAATAATGTGCAAGTTGTCACAGATAATTATAGTTAGACTGATACAGTTGTAGTTGGAACTTTTATGTATGTTTATAAATACGCCAAAATCTGTTCGTGTTGACGTCACTTTCTAATCTCAGCCGAGGAAGTGAACTAACCTGAATGTTTCTCACCTGACGACAGACTGAGATTGAAAAACAGGTGAAGGTGAGGAATAATAAGAACTTGGAAACGGGGAGAATTGAAGTATAGTTTTTGGTTTTCGAGTTTTCTTCTTGCCGATAAGTTGAAAGTAAGAAATTAATTATGTTCTTTGACTTTCGTTATATGTGAGTGAATTGCCCAACGTTAGTATTGAATGTTCTAGTGTTTTACTGGTAAGTGATTATGAAATATACGCGTTTATAAAACTGCGTTTTAACTTTGAAAACAGTGTTGTGTTTCTTTTCTACCCAGCAAGCCCTGTTGATTTGCAGATTCTCATGTTCCCGACTAAAGGAGTAGCGGACTAACTTTGTGATGACTGGTGTCCAACCGGGGGACGTTGCATAGTTATTTTGGCGCCCAACGTGAAAACTGCGTTTTAACTTTGAAAACAGTGTTGTGTTTCTTTTCTACCCAGCAAGCCCTGTTGATTTGCAGATTCTCATGTTCCCGACTAAAGGAGTAGCGGACTAACTTTGTGATGACTGGTGTCCAACCGGGGGACGTTGCAACCTACACGTCGAATGTTCGGGATTACTCGTCGAATATACATGTCACTTGTTCGGAATTACACATCGAACCTACATGTCGCATGTTCGGGATTACACATCGAACCTACATGTCGCATGTTCGGAATTACTCGTCGAACCTACATGTCGCATTGTTCGGAATTACTCATCAAACCTACATGTCACATGTTCGGGCGCCATCTTTTAACTGACGCCTCGGCTACGGCTACTTATTTAACGTGCCTGGCGTCATTCTGATTCTACGTTACGATGGTAATGTCAAACCCACAAAAAACAATTAAACAAATAAACAAAAGGCAATCATTAACAACCTATTTACCTTTTGTCCCAGGGTAAGTGCCATCAGTTGGAGCCCAAGAGATTACATAGGGTAGAACGAATCACACTACAGGGTTAGTTCTATATATATATATACTGAAATTTCTATAAAAGAGCACATGCATAAACATTACATCATTGCCCCTTTCACTCATACTTTCACTCTCGCATTCATTTCTCGGCAATCCAAAATACATTAGTAATTAATACAATAATAGTTCGGCGGCATGTTTACAGTTAGCTACATTAATTTAAACAGTTCTTAATTTGACATTTACTTTTGCATTTACGGAAAAAAAACTGTTCCGGTAGGAGCTTAACCTGCACTGTAAAAACACTACTCCTTTTATGTTGTTGTTGTTGAATGAATGTTACTCTATATATTGTTAATTTTGAGGTTAACGAGGATCACTGATATATAATTATGTTGACAATTTATAGCGTCGTACAATCTGAATATTAAATACTTTGGATGAATGGATAATTGAACGCTGTACGGTTTTACATGTTAAAATGATAGTTGATGCAATTTAATCACCGTAATAAGCAATGTCTGTTCGAGATTTTTTATGTAATTAAAGCGAGTTCATTGGATGTCACGACGGGGCGAACGAAGCTTATCATTTTCACGTCCATTCCGGCTTACCTTTGTCGGCTCAGGCTAAAGTCCTCGTGGTGAAGTCGTGGATGTTTGTGGCGTGGTCAATAGGTAGCTTCCGGGCGATAAGATAGGATCTCCGCATCTTCCTAGGTGGTAACTGGGTCGGACGCCCCCCAGCAGGGCCTTTCTCTGTCTCTACTCCATATTGATAGTACACAGACACGTGCGAAATAACACAACACGGAACGGTGCGACACAAAGCGGATACTTTCGCGGGTGGTTCTCGAGAGATTGACGATGATAACACGTCGAAGAAAAATCTGAGTAAAAACTGGTTGATAGCGCGTCGAAGAAAATCTGAATAATACTGTGTCTTCCGCTTCTCTGCTCGTCTATTTATTTGCTATTCAAACGGTTCGTTACTGTACCCTCTCTGTCCAAGCGTTGCTAATTTGTCATCAAGTCGTAGCTCTTGTCCTGCTATCTTCGCCCGTATATTTGGAGTTCTTTGACCCTTCTCGAGCAGCACCTCGAGTAGAGGTTAGCCAAAGATCGGGCCTATTGTAACCTGCACGTTCGTTCCGAAGACAGTGCCAGGAAGTCTGTAGCTATTGTTATCCAGTCTAGCTGTTTAACCTTTAATATCGGGCTTAATTTATCTCCTATCAAATTCTGCTTTGGGAATTTCGTCGATGATAATCTGCTGCTGGGCTGTCTTTAATTTCAGTTGAATCTGACCATTGGTAACAAAGTTGTATTTTTATATTTCTTTACCCGAGGCTCGGCCTCTTCTCTCGGGAAACAGGCTAGTCCTTCGCTCTCTGCCGTCCAAGTCCCGGTGAACAGCAACAATCCAATGCATATTATTGCTTATTACGATGATTAATTGATTTACCTGATAATTTGCAAGATTTTATCGTTATATACTATCATATTTTTTCCCAACGCCGAACATTTTAAGTTTATTCCACAGCGATTTCGGCTGCGATCTGTAGTTTAATAGTTGTCCCGCAAAGCAAAACTTTCTCTTTCGTATTTCCTGCTTGCACCGATTCCGAAGAATGCGGTATTCTTCGAAATAATCGTGTACTGATTGCAGGTTTGCTTTGAGTGTGGACTTATACCGCCTGTAAGCTGCATCCCTACGGGACATCAGCTGCAGAATCTCGGGGGTGATTCACGGGCTGGGAGGTCTCGAAATTCTCTTTCTTTTCAGGGGCGTGTGCTTGTTGTAAATATGAAGGATGAGGGAGTTTAAGAGATTCACTTTCTCGTCAACTGTTTGAAAAGAGGACACGAGGTGCCATGGCACGTTTCCTGCTTCAATATTCAGGGCTCGAATATCAAGTCGTTTAAAATCTCTGAAGGAGATTCCTTTTGGTTTATATTTATATGTTTTCAGAGAAAAAGACAGAAAAATAAGATTGTGCTTCGATATGCCTGGGACTGGAAATTGTCCGAAATTTAGAATTTTTAGTGGGTTGGTTGTTAATATATGGTCAATAAGCGTTTCGCTTTGATGAGGACGATGTGTGGCTTTTAACGAACAGGCTGATAGGTTGAGAGACGATATGGTGTCTTTGTAATTTCGTACTTCCGATTTGGGAATCAAGAGGTCGAAATTTACGTCACCAAGGATAATATTTACAATGTTGGTATTTCGGTAAAAAATTAGATATTTCTTTTTGGAAATTTTCAAAATCAGTTTTCGGGGGTCGATACACTCCGCTGAGGAGGATTTTTTGGTTGTTTACATTTAGCTCAAGGATCAAATATTCCGAACTACTCGAGTATTCTCCTTGCGAACGAGAGAGGATTTTAACGGGAATGTTTTCTTTTACATATATTGCACAGCCTCCGCCGCTTTTGTTTATCCTGTCGCAACGATAAAGCCTGTAACCTTGCATGCTGACCAGGTGATCTGGGATCGACGAAACAAGCCAGCCAGGCCCGTAGCTAGAGGGTGGTCAGAGGGGGCAACTGTCCCCCCCTGAGAGCATGCTTTGCCCCCCTGTGAAAAATACGGAACACATTCCTACCTGGAATTCTCTCTAATCTTTACAATTATATCATATGTTACTCTAGCATCATAACAAAGACACTTATTGATTTTGTGATTTATTAGGGTGTATGGGATTCCGTATAATGTCGTATCAGGATTGGGGGGGGATTCCCTTCCAGATTCAGACTACGGGAAATGATTTCGCAAATTTCCAGTATCTAGAACAGTTGTGACATTTTGAGTAGTCTTGTATTAAAGGTGCCTAATGTGTTCGGATATTTTTCTTGGATGTGTTACTTGGAACTGCTTAATTTTTTTTCCCAAGTCTACCTTTTGGTAATAATGATTCATGTGTTAGAGAGGGAATGGATATTTGATTTTTGTTACTTAGCGTTGCTTTTCTGCCACTTCTAGCTAATCTCAGCAATGAGTGATGACGTGAAATTGATGAAGAGACACTCATAAACAGTGCCGGAACCACATGTGGGCTGGGGGCATTGTCCTTCCCCCCGAACTTGGATGTAAGTCCATTCTAGGGGAAGCAAACATTGAAGTTAAAAAACAAGACTAGGAGAATCTATGAATAGCAGGACAATGGGATACTCATGATGGAATTAGTTTTCACGTGTTCCTTGCATTTTTCTTCCAGATGGCCAAGGGCACTTGCAAGGGGCACAGAGGGGCAATTGCCCCCCTCCTCGATTACACATTTTATACAAGTAAAAGTACATTTTGTAAAATTTTCTTGCTCGCTCCGCTCGCAATGCCTGCTGTTCTTATAGTTCAAGTTCAGAGCCATAGCTATGGGGCGGCGGGAGTCGGCCATGGGAGCCAAACGATCTATATGAAAGAAAAATGTTGAAGAGAATGTCATGGCGCCCCGTAAAATTATTTGCGCCCTGTTAAAACAATTTCTTTCTATGAAACTTAATATGAAATATTAATGATGACACTGTAATCCAAGAAGTCGTTGATAGATCAAGGGATTCCTATTTGTTTTTCAGGTGTCAAACACATGTATTTCGCCTATAATTCACACAATATTTTGCAAAATGGTTAACATAACCAGTAGATAACCAGTAGACAAACATTGTCTGTAGTGATTCAAGAGTCTCCCTTTTGAAGGAAATGGAGCCTAAGGGACCAATGATTTAATGTTTTAGCAAGTACAAAAAAATGTATTACAAATATTTACACAATTCATCAAAGTGTAGATAATATGTAACCATTATTATTTAATTAATTCGATTTTTCTTCCATAACACAACACAATGGTGTTGTTGGATTCTCGTTAGATTCCTTTGTGCGTAAATATCTTGCATACTGGAAACTAGAGGGAATCATTATGAAGCATGATTTATAAAAGGCTCCCTTAATCAGTTCTGCAGAGATGCCAAAAGCTGTTGGTACAAATTAATTGTCTATTAATAGTTATTAAAATAAAATAAAAAAAATCCGTCGCGCAACAGCCCATGAAGGGCATAGGCATACCTACCGACTTCCGGTCTCCCTCCCACGCTTTCCTTCGTCACCTCTAAGATTATTGACCTGTAAATATCAAGTAGATACAGTCCCTATTAGCCTATTTATGTTAAACTTTATATTCTTTGGCAATCTGGAAAGCTCATTATCGAAATGTTGCTATTTGATGTTGCTCGAAGTTTTTTTTTTTTTGTTCGTTGGAGTTTCAAGATATCTCCCTTTTCTGTTACTTATCTCTTTTGGGGGAGGGGGCAACTGCCTCTATGTATCCTGTTATATCTGCCAATGCGACACCGTATATTAAAAAATTGCCCCCTCTAGGATTGACTTCGCCCCCCCTGCAAAGAATTCCTGGCTACGGGCCTGAAGCCAGCTCTCCGACACTAGAATTGCATCACAAGAAAGAGGGGCAAAAATAGTTAGGAATTCGTCGTAGTGGGACAAAAGACTCTGACAGTTGACGTGCGCTGCGTGGAATGCCCTTGAGTGTTTGGCTAGCCCCTCCTTCAGTACCGCTACAGCAGAGTGAGAATGGGGAAGAGAAAGTGAGGGAGGGTCGGCAGAGGGTTGGGCGCTGGACTCGACTTCCATTTGGCATAGCTTCATAAAATAGGCCGTGGTTGGGCTTAGTGTTGCCATCAATTTAAAATAGTTACAAAAACAACTAGGCTGGTCCGGGAGTGAAAATAAGATATGTTATTGGACTTACCAGTACTGAAACCAGGATTCTCTTGCTGCATGTATTGAAGTGGATGACCAAAATAAACTGGAGAACACCCGCATGTTACTTTTAACACTTGCACAGATTTGACATGAACGCACACACACTCGACATAAACACTTGAAATATGATTGAAATACACACACACACGCATAAACACACACCCTTAAGTACGAAAACACAGAAGAACACACGGATGCAAACACAGTACATAAACTCAGAGATCCAGTACATTTGGTGGCGATTTATGAGATGTCCTTCGCTCTCTTTCGTTTCGCTTCCGTCGTTGCGGTTTGCTGCTTCACCTTAGCGCTGTAGGAGAGATTCGAACCCGCGAGCTGTGTTGATGCTTGTCCTGTCGTTGCTGCCCTGGATGATGATCCGGCCATCGGACGTCCAGCAGCTCCTCATCCCGAACGTCCCCTTGGCACGGCGGAGAAGTTGCTGCCTCGTTGCCGTCAGGGATTCTGTTATCAGGAGGCCGCTTCCTTTGAGTTTCCTCTTGGCTCTCCACACGTGCTCCCGAGTTTTGTACCTCAGGAACTTCACGATGATCGGACGGTGCCCCTGCTGTACAACTTCGGCCGAGTACGTTTGGGGCCCAACCTGTGCAGGCGATCCACATCGGAGGCACCGAGACTGATGCCAAATTTCGTGGACAAAGTGTCCATGACAACCTTCATCGTATCTTCCGCTGGCGTTTCCGAGATACCGTGGAGGAGGAGGCAGTTTCTTCTACTGTACTGCTCAGCGGCGTCTATTGCTTCCTCCTGAGACAGAATTCTGTTGTGAAAGCTGTCCATGTCCGAACGCAGCTCCAGTATCTGGCCTTTAAGCTCCTTTATATCTTGTTGGAGGAATTCCAAGATGGTGCTGCTTGGAGTTGTGTCTGCTGTGGCCGTTTTTTCCGTGGACCGAGGAGGTGGCAAGGACTTCAAAGCTTCCGACACTTTGGACTCCAACTTGCTGAGAGTTGCCTCCAAGAGGCTGCATCTCTTGTCCAGGCTGCTGCTGTTTTTCTTTTTGGAGGTCATTCTCGTCCGAAGGTAGCAACACTGAGTCAGAAGATCGTGGTCACCGTTTGAGAAGAGTGTTCCTCGGGAAAATGCGATGTCTTGTAATTGTAAAAAAGCTTCTTTTTGTGGTTCCCCGCTTCCAATTTGACAGAGTTTGTTGCTCACATGAGTCAGTGGGACTCTGGCTATATTTTAGTTCATAGCACAAAATCAGATGTTAGGTTTTGCCAGAGAAATGTGGAGGTGAAATTCCGCACGAAACTACACACAGCCTATCTCGTCCGCCATTACATATTTAATATATATATTGATTGCGTTTGCTGCCCGGTAGGACCCTGATTGTCTCCCTGGAATGAATTGTATCACCATAGAACTGAGTTCACCGCGATCTTTTTAAGGTGTAAAGAAAATGAAGGCACTTACTACAACTAATAACGTTATATTAATAATAAATATGTACACATAACACGTAATTACACTGTCCTGCACTCCTGCCTCAGTAAACTGTTTATATGAAATTGGAAGCCGGTTTTACAATAACACGTCACTAGTTCTTCACTGAATGATATCAGCACTGTAATGTTCCTGTGAAACTGAACTACACATCACTGCACTTCACTGATATGCTGAATGAAACGTAGCCACGTTAGGCTTACGTATTTGATGAATATCCGCAACGCGGTGACTTTCGGCTGTTGCCGGAGTGACTTCTGCACGAACACTGGCGGAATTAAGCTACCGCGCAAAGATGGCGGCAACTAGGCACCGTACCCGATATGAACTGACCAATGGGAGTGCAGGTTTCTTAAAGCACTGGATATACACAAAATAAGCAATTGGTTATATAGAAACAAATGCAAAGCAAAATGAACAAGAGAAAAGTTCTGTTATTTGCGAATACAAGAATATATAAAAAGATATATCGTGGTTAGTTTCTAGAGATAATTCTCCAACATAATTCCCCCCGTTGGAATGTTCACATCCAACCTAACACTAGGGGATATATTGTCAATGCTTTAGCTCATGGAGTGTCTTCTTCCCAATGTGGTAAAGGCACAATTTTGCTTAATGCTCTCTTGTAGACTCCGTCTCTAGTACGAACGGTGACTACGCGCACTAGGTTATCCCTTCCCGGAAACACTTCTTGGATGACGCCAACTCTCCACGAGAGTGGTGGAAGATTGTCCTCCTTCAATAGCACTGGCGTGCCAGGCTTCAAATTCGACTGAACGGCTGTCCATTTCTGTCGCTGCTGCAGACTATGCAGATAGTCCTGAGACCACTTCCTCCACACTCGCTGCTGGAACTGCTGTATGCGCTGCCATCTGGATAATCTGTTGGCAGCCAGATCTGTAATGTTTGGTTCAGGAAATGAGGTTAGAGGACCTCCAATAAGAAAATGACCAGGGGTAATGTAGCTGAATTCATCATGAGAATCAGGGAGTGTGGAAAGAGGACGGGAGTTGAGGCAGGCCTCTATTTGGCATAGCAGAGTTACTAGTTCTTCGTATGTTAGCACGGCGTTTCCTGCTACTCTGCGAAGATGGTATTTCATAGACTTCACTGCACTTTCAAAAATCCCGATAAATGATGGACTGCGTGGTGGAGAATACTTCCATTGGAAATTCTCTTCTGCTGCAAATCTGTTGATGTCCTTGTTGAACTTTTGTGAATGAAATAGTTTACGTAATTCCTGCATATCATTTTTAGCACCATGGAACGTCGTAGCATTGTCGCTAAAAATACTTGCACACTTTCCTCTTCTCGCGGTGAAGCGTAGTAGAGCTGCGATGAAGGCTTGTGATGTCAAGTCTGAGACAATCTCTAGATGAATTGCCCTTGTGGCAAGACAAGTGAAAACTGCAATGTAGCATTTTCTTGTGGATCTGCTTCTTGCGGCTCCGGTCTTGATGTGGTATGGCCCTGCGTAATCAACGCCTACGTGATGGAATGCCTTGCTGGGTCTCACTCTACTGGAGGGTAACTGCCCCATCAGCTGCTGGGCGGCTGAAGCCTTCAAACGATAGCATATGTTGCACTGGTGAATGATCTGTTTGACCACCTGTCGTATGCGAGGTATCCAGTATTTCTCACGAAGTGATGATATCAGAAGCTGTGGACCAGCATGCATAAGTCTCTTGTGTTCTGATGCTATCAGAATTTTCACGAAATGACTCTTCGGATGAAGAATAATTTGATGTTTGCTTTGAAACTCCAATTCACTGTTTTCCAATCTTCCTCCGACACGAATTACCTTTTCATTGTCGAGAAATGAATGAAGGTTCCTCAAAATGCTTTTGTTGTGTACTTGCTGCTTGTCAGCCAAATCTTTGATTTCCTGAGAGAAGAATGCGCGTTGTGTTATCTCGATGCAGGCAAGTGTGGCGCCTTGAATTTCAAAGGTGGTAAGGTCTTCACTCCTTTTCTCTCTTGAGTTTCTGCAATTGCTGATGAACCTTTTGCAGAGTGACACTACTCTCAGTAGCTTAGATAAACTTGAATATCTAGATATAATTTCTTCTTCAGTTGTTACATTAGTGACCAATGTGGTAGCTGCTACCTTACGCTGCTCTGGAATATTGTTGTCGTCTGGACGGAATGCTAAACTGGATGATGGCCACTGTGTCTCCTCTTCTTGGAGCCAGGTGGGTCCGTGCCACTAAAGCTGAAGTGATCTGATAGTTTTTGCATCGACTCCTCGTGAGATCAGATCTGCAGGATTGTCTTTTGACCGAACGTGCTTCCAATCACTGACCTGTGTGAGTTCCTGTACCATAGCAACTCGGTTGGCAACAAAAGGTTTCCATTTACTGGCTGGTGACGCCAGCCAAGCTAGGACGATTTTTGAGTCGGTCCATAGGTGAATGGTGTCTATACATAGACGCAGTATGGGCAATGCTTTGTGTACCAGTTTGGCTAGTAGAACTGCCGCACATAATTCCAAACGTGGAAGAGTGGTTCTCTTCACCGGAACCACCTTGGAATTTGAACACAATAAGTTCACACTTATGTGACCCTCTGAATCAATTGATCTTACGAAGAGAACACTGCCATAGTTTCTCTCTGATGCATCAGAGAAACCGTGAATTTGAACTTTACTTATGTCTCCTGGAGCCAAAACGAAGCGTGGTACTTTTACTTCGTTAATACATGTGAGCTGCGAATGAAGACGACGCCATGTTTTCTGCAAATCTATAGGAAGCGGATCATCCCATCCTACATTGTGGAGCCATAACTGCTGCAGGAATGACTTGTATGTGATCACCACTGGCGATATTAGTCCGATTGGATAGAACACTTGTGCAATTATGCTGGCAACTTGGCGCTTTGAGAAGATTTTCAACGAGCCTACATCCACTGTTGTGGCGACCTTGCTGTCCATAAGAAATTCGTCCGTGGATGGGCGCCATGAAATTCCTAATGTTTTTGTGCCTTCTGTGTCGAATTGCACTAGGTCCTGTACTGCCTTCAATTCTTCTGGAATAGATTGTAACACTGCCTTGCTATTGGAGCACCATTTACGTAGATTGAATCCTCCCTTCTGGAGTAATTCTGTGAGACTTTCACGTAGCTTTATTGCACCTTCAATACAATGATTTCCTCCCAGAAAATCGTCAACGTAGAAGTCATGTGTCAAGACATGAGTGGCTACTGTGAAATTTGATGATTCATCTTCTGCCAACTGTTTGAGGCATCCTGTGGCCAAGAATGAACTTGAAGTTAATCCATAAGTGACTGTGTTCAAACTGTAAACATGGATCGGTTCGTCACGTGATGCTCTCCATAAGATGCATTGAAGTGGTCTGTCTTCTAAATTCATGTTAATTTGCCTATACATTTTAGCCGTGTCTGCTGTCAGTGCGATTTTGTGTCTACGAAACCTGAGTAGGATTGAAAACAATTCTTCTTGTATCGTGGGACCAATCATCTGTATACTGTTCAACGATTCCCCCGTAGTTGTGGGCTAGCTTCCATTAAAAACCACTCTTAAACGTGTAGTTTTGCTTGATTCCTTGATCACACAGTGATGTGGAATGTAGTACCTTGTCTCTGGATACATCTTCCAATGTGCCAATTGGTTGCATGTGTTTGAGTTGTTGGTACTCGACCATGAATTCTGTGTACTCTTTTTTCAATTGCATGTTCCGATCAAGTCTTCTTTCTAATTGGTTAAATCGTGAAATCGCTGTTTGCAGAGAATCCCCAAGAACGGATATGTCCTTCTTCAAGGGTAGCTTGACTGTGTATCGACCTTCTCGATCACGAGATGTAGTTTCCTGGAAATGTTTTTCACAGGCGATTTCTTCTGGCGAAGGCAACTTATCATGGAATTCCTCCAAATCCCAAAATCTCTGTAAATGGAAATTGACTGTATCTTCTGTGCGAACAAAGAATGACTTCGAAGGTCCGTTCGTAGATGGTGCATTGGGAATCCTTCCTGCTACAATCCATCCAAATTCAGTGTTTTGCAACGCTGGATAGTTTCCTGTTCTTAAAAGTTTTTCTGGCTTGAGAATCGTGTAGAACACATCTGCAGACAGAAGTAGGTCAATGTTGCCAGGTGTATGGAAGCTAGGATCTGCTAAATGTATGTCACTCGGAATTCCCCATGTGGAAGTTTCGAGCCTCTGCGCTGGCATCGAACCTGTGATGTTTGGCAAGATGGAACAAGATATATCCATGGTGAATTCACTTATGCTGGATTTAATCTGCGTCTCCATGGTGTGAAAGGCTTGCACTGTAGCTTCATTTATCCCTTGGATTGGAATTCGGCGTTTTTGTTTCTTGATGCGTAGCTGCTGAGCAAGGTTCTCTGTCATAATATTACTCTGCGAGGCTCCATCCAAAAGTGCACGACATGGGAGCCACTCGCCGTATGCGTTCTTGATTTTTATGACTGCTGTGGCTAGGAGAACTTGCGAAGTTTCTCTGTTCTTGACAGAACAATATGTTGCTTTAGTCTGGGCATCATTATCCTGAAAACGAGTATCATCGCCTACTGCCGGTTTACTTCTGGGCTGCTTCTGTGTTTGACGTTCTCTGCTGTTCTTATCTTCATGAAGAAGGGAATTATGTTTCTCGCCGCAATACTTGCAAGATCCTGCCTTGCATCCTGACCTAAATCCCTGGTGATCTGACTGTCCAAGACAATTGAAACAGATCTGGTTTTCTCGAAGAAATTTGTACTTCTGAGCTATCGTAGCTGCTTTAAAAGAACTGCACGCAAACAGCGGATGCTTATTATTCTTCATAGTATCCTTGCAATACAGGCATGAAGGAGATACAGTAGAAACATACGATCTTGAAGGAGAAGGATGCGCAGGTTTGTGACTTTGTTGTTTGGTGTTGCCACTAAACTGTGGTTTGAATGTTGATCTTTCATTGGAAATTGGTTTGAATTTCTCTAAAGCCTTGGTTCTGTGCTCTAGAAATTGAAACAAACTGTCAAGAGTGGTGAATTCAGAGTCATTCACTTCTAATTCAAAAGCTTTTCGTGTGGTGGCATCAAGCTGAGAGGTAAGATGTTGAACTAACACTATATCTGATAGTGAACTATCTCCTGCTAATAATTTTAACGATGAGATGGAACTGATAGCTGTGTTTGTGAACGCTCGCAACTCTTCTGCATTTTCTCTCGACACTGGTTTTATATGCAAAATATCATTCACGTGTGAAGCAGCTATGAGACGCTTGTTGTCAAAACGCTCTTGGAGTTGTTTCCACGCTACACCGTAGTTGGATGCTGTAATTGGTATGCTTGCAATGATTTGCAATGCCTCACCCTTCAGTGCGACACGTAAATACTGGAATTTCTGAATATCTGAAATATCCGAATTATCATGTATGAGCGAAGAAAATGTGTCTTTGAATGATACCCATTGGGTGTAATTTCCACTGAAATGTGGAAGCTCTATTAATGGCAACTTGACTTGAGACTTGCACGAAGCCCTGTGTTCATTTTCCGCGCCGTCTGTATTTGAATGATTTCCCTCAATTAATGTTAGCATCTGCGACTTGAGATCGAAATATGAAAGTTCGATTGTCTCTCGAACTGCCGTGTGTTCATCGTCTGTGGCTTCAAATTCAATGCAATCCTGAATTTCTTCTATCTTGGGCCATAATGTGTTCAGTTGCTCCAGCCGAACCTTGATCTGTTGAACGTTCGGCGCCTCTGGATCAACACTGCTAATATACGACTGCAATCTCGTTATTTTCCCCCTGTAGGCGGCACGTTGCTTTAGAAGATGTGCTAAGTCTGCCATGCCTCAAGGTGGGAGGGACAAGCAATGCGTATTGAAATGAAAGGAAAAAATGAGGAAATATTGAACCAAACACTGTTGTACTCACCGATCTGGCATTCACTGGACCATCTGGGCATCTGAAATCCTGGTTAGGCTGCAACACTGCGGGTAGTCGTTGACACTGACGTGTACTGGAACAGCTGATGCACGGTTGCTATAGTGATGTCACGTCTGCACGCGTGGGCTGCTTGATGCAACTCTCCGCGATACGTTTCTCTTTGCTAGAAGTTCCCGCACGAAAACGAACGAAAAAAAACAATAATGGGGGAACCCCCGAATGTATCCTAACCTCCACCCGCATACATTCGAGGGTATGCCTCTGATATAAACTGGGACGGCAGTTGCTCGTATTACGGTTCACCCATTATTGTTGCACACACTACCTTTATTTAAATTATCCTTTACTACAGTACACATATATATATTAACTAACTCTCTAGCCTTCTTAAACCCGAAGGTTCATGGCTGCAGCAACACAGACCTTCCATCTGTCCCTATCTTGAGCAAGATCTATATACTCTCTTCCATCCCTACCGATTTCCTTTAGGTCCATCTCAACGTTGTCCCTCCATCTTCGTCTTGGCCTTCCTACAGGTCTCTTACCATCTGGTTTCCCAACAAGAATCCTGTAAACTCCTCTTTCCTCTCCCATTCGTGCCACATGGCCTGCCCACCTAAGTCTTCTTGATTTAATTATTCTAATAATATCTGGACATGAATACAAATTATGTAGTTCTGAATTATGTAACCTTCTCCACTCACCTGTCTCCTCATCCCTTTTAGGTCCAAAGATTTTCCTAAGGATCTTATTTTCAAATACTCTCAATTTATGTTCCTCTTTCAATGTAAGGGACCAAGTTTCACACCCATATAATACTACAGGCAAAATTACTGTTTTGTATATTTTAACTTTTAGTTTCTTAGATATTAAACGAGAAGACAAAAGTTTATGAAGAGAGAAGTAACATGCATTTCCTGAATTAAGCCTACTTTTTATTTCCTCTTTAATATAATTTTCATTTGTTAATATTACTCCTAAGTATTTGAATTTGGAAACTGGTTCAAACGAGTTGTTATCAATAATTAGATTTTGATTATTACCTAACACTTGGTTTCGGCCTGTAAGCATATATTTAGTTTTCTCTTTGTTAACTTCCAAACCTATCTCTTTAGCAGTTTTGAAAAATATTTTAGCATTATTCTTAATCGTATTTATATCATCCCCCAGTAAGTCTACATCATCTGCATATGCTAACAACTGAGTCACACCATTTAATTTTAGTCCTTCTTTAGTTTCTTTTACCTTCCTTACAGCATATTCTAAGGCAAAATTAAAGAGCAATGGAGATAATGCATCTCCTTGTTTTAACCCATCATGAATTATAAATTTGTCAGACATATTATTACCCACACGAATTTTACTTTCTGTTTCACTGGTGCATATTTTTATCATACTAACAAGCTTCTTAGGTATTCCAAACTCTACTAATATATTATATAATTTATCTCTTTTGACCGAATCATATGCTTTTTTGAAATCAATGAATAGCTGATGGACATTTTGATTATATTCCCACTTTTTTTCAAGTGTCTGTCTGATGTGAAAAATTTGATCTGTAGTTGATCTGTTACGTTTAAATCCACATTGATAATCACCTATAATTTCATTAGCATATGGGGTTAGTCTTGTTAAAAGAATGTTAGACAATATTTTTTATGTTGTTGAGAGTAGAGAAATTCCACGGTAATTATTGCAGTTCATTTTATCACCTTTTTTAAACACAGGAACAATTATGGATTCTTTCCACTGTTGAGGGATTTCTTCTTTATTCCATATTAAACAAATTAATTTATGAATTTGACATATTAATGAATTTCCACCATATTTAATTAACTCAGCTGGTATTAAATCAATGCCAGGTGCTTTGTTATTCTTTAGCCTTTTAATAGCATCTTTAACTTCAGTCAAGTTTGGTTCTGGAACTAAAGGTTCTGCTGTGTGTACTTCATTTATTTCTGATTTATCTCCTACATGGACATTTAAAAGGTCATTAAAGTAGTCCTTCCATCTATTTAGAATATCGCTTGGGTCAGCTAGAAAATCACCGTCTTTATCTTTTATCAAGTTTACTTTAGGTTGCCACCCCTTTCTAAATTCATTTACACCTTTATATAAATCTCTGATATTTTTATTTTTGCTGTTTGTTTCAATTTCGTTAATTTTGCTTTTCAAGTAATCTCTTTTTTTACTTCTAAACGTGCGGTTAACTTCTCGCTTTATTCTATTATAATTGCTTAGATTTGTATCATCCGAGTTATTTAACCACCTAAGTCTAGCCTGATTTCTTATTTCTATTAGATTATGACATTCATTATCAAACCATGGCTTACTTTTTCTTGGTTTATGGTATCCTATACTTTCTTTAGCTGCTGATTCTATTGCATTACGTATGTGCTCCCAATTCTTATTTACGTCTGTTTCATTTATATTTTCATCATCATTTAAATCCTGCAAAACATCAAATCTATTTGACAGTTTAATTTGGTAATCTTTCTTAATTCTTTCATCAGTAAACTTTCCTGTATCAAATTTTAGAACTTTTAGATTTTGTTGCTTATGATTTATCACTGAGAGTCTCTCTCTTAATTTAGCAATTACTAAATAATGGTCACTGGCACAGTCAGCACCTCTATGTGTACGAACGTCAATTATACTAGTATGCCTTCTCTTATCAATGAGAATATGATCTATCTGATTATGAGTTTTACCATCTGGAGAAGACCAGGTATATTTATGGATATCTTTATGTTTAAAAGTGGTACTTTTCATAATTAAATTCTTTGAGGTTGCAAAAGTAATCAATCTTATACCATTATCATTACTTAATTCATGAAGACTTTCTTTACCAATCGTGGGTTTAAATGTATCTTCTTTGCCAATCTGTGCATTACAGTCACCTAACAGAATTTTCATATCATACTGAGAAAATTTATCAAAGACCTGTTCTAACTCGGTATAAAAATCATCTTTAGTATTATCATCTTTATCTTCCGTTGGTGCATGTATGTTTATTAAAATAATTTTACACCACCTACCCTGTAAAACTGCATATGATATCCTATCATTAATAAATTCTACTGTTTTAAGAGCCGCGATAATTCTATTATTTATGAAAAAGCCTGTTCCAAAATTATGATTTTCAGTACCACCATAGAAAAAAGTATAATTTTTAGTTTTACAATTCCCTTCTCCTGGCCACCTAACTTCCTGGACAGCTACTACATCTAATTTATACTTGACTATCTCATTAACTGTACACTGAAATGCCCCAGGCCGGTAAAGGCTCAGAACATTCCAGGTGCCTAATTTAATATCCTTATTCCTAACGTAGATCTTATCCTTAGTCCAGGGACCTCCCAAAGTAGTCCCCACCCGGAGATCCGAACGGGGGACTATTTTACCTCCGGAATATTTTACCTTGGGAACATCCATGGCCTTATATTTCTGTTTCTTGACATGTCTTTTTACAGTGCAGAGTTGTCAGCTCTACGCCTAACCCCCGATATGAATGGAGGAACTACTACACAAGACGAACACAAACACATTAGACAGCATAACTACTACACAAGACACACACAAACACATCACAACTATAACACAATATAAACACACACACACCACAACTACTACACAATATAAAAAACAAATAAAGTAACAAACAAACAAATAAACTAACAAACAAACAAACAAATAAACTAACAAACAAACAAACAAACAAACAAACAAACAAACACAAACACACACACACACACACACACACACACACACACACACACACACAAACAAACAAACAAACACACAAATAAACAAACAAACACACAAACAAACACACAAACAAACAAACAAACAAACAAACAAACAAACAAACAAACAAACAAACACACACACACACACACACACACACACACACACACACACACACACACACACACACACACACTCACTCACTCACTCACTCACTCACTCACTCACTCACTCACTCTCGTGGAAGTGAGCGATTTGCAATTGTGAAGGATAATATCCTTCAAGGTGGGTCCCGCTCTGACAAGTAATTACCAGCTTGACATGCTGGTGACAAGTACCAATTTGTTGTTTTGCCAACCAGCATAGTAGGGATGTACCTTAACCCAAGTTGTGTAGTTTCAACAACCAATGGAACTACAAAATACCAAAAGAGTTTCAGCATGAAAATAGAGTCAAGCAAGACAAGAAATTGGAATAATTTCCTGATTGCAGTTGGTTTTCAGAACATGCAGTTAAGTAACCCCAGTGACTTTGCATCATGATTGAAACTGTAATATTTCGATGGCATATAAGTGAATTATAGAAGGTACAAAAATTCTTGTTTGTATCATCAAAAACCAATGTAAAAAAAAAAACATTGGTTGAAGAACCTTGCAATAATTAAATCCTTGCAAGATTTATATATATATATATATATATATATATATATATTCTCAAGAGATGCGAATGTACATTTGCATCTACAAAATGTATATATATATAAAACAAATATAAGAAGAGAAAGAAAAATATATATATATAAGACACATACATATACATCGTTCCCAATACAGTGATTTGATTATTATATGTAAATTACAAGTCACAAATTACACATTACAGTATTGTTAGTGGCCTTCACAGATACCAGCACATAGTTATATTTTAGTATAATTGTGTCATTTTTATTTAGTTATGTTTATTTTATTTCTTTTCACATTCTTTTTCTTGTTTTATGTATGCACTGTGATCCGGATTCCGGACTCCCGGAATCTATAGTATGTTTAATCCATGCCGCAAGACGAACCGCCAAGGACAGATCGCAATAGGTTGAGGACCTTTAGTTATTTGAATTTATTGTTTGGGAGATTGCTCACCCCAGAGGCTGGGTGTTCTTATCCCTGTCGGTTCGTCCTACTCCTCCTATTTCAGTCCATGACTTATGTAGCTTGAGTTGCGTTTGAAATATTTTAAAGTTAATATTAATTGTACAAAAGAGTAAATAAGGTATGACAACAATAAAATAAAATAAAAAATAAAATAAAACAATATTGAAATGCTTAGTTGTCGATCAAAATGGGTACACTCTGATCTTCATTATATGACATACAGTGAATTAAGTTGTTTTTTTTTGTTCTTTTTTTTTTGAGTGTTAGAATTTGAATAGAAATAATTTAAATGAATAATAATATAGTGCTTGTTTAATTTGATGTTAATTAGTTTGGGGTTTAGATTAGACATTGGAATGCCAATGTCACCGGGTGCTGGAATACCAGCATACCATATTTCCTTAAATTTTTATTTTTATTTTATTTAATTACTATATATATTTTAACCTGGCTTCCGCCACTCTCAACAAATAATCTTTGTGCTTTTTCCCTAGCATCCGAACAGGACGAATTCTTCTTCTTTCTGCGGCTTCCCGTCTTCCAATTGATACCAAGTAGTGCCTTCTTCTTGATACAGTTGGTGGTGCCTCATTGTTCTTCATCATTCTCTTCCTCCTGCTCGAGGGCCGGGGTGATCCTTTGCCTTTGTATTCTCGCACTTCTCCTAGGTTCTTCCGGTGTTTGTTGGCTGTTTGTGGGGGCCGTGTTACGGTGTCGTGTGTTGAATTTCTTCTTTTCTTCTTTTGAGACTTCGTCAGCCAAGATCTTCAGATTTTGAATTTGCTGCTCGCATAGAAGTGTTCTAATATCAAACGTAGGAAGTTCTCTTCGCAAAGTTTTGATCCTGTCAGTTGTTTCCGGGCAGAAGAAGACTCTATGCTCGGGAGAATCCTCCGTTGCTCCGCAGTAGGTACATTTCGGTTCCAGGGCACTGCCAATTCGGTGAAGATATTTGCCATACGGTCCATGTCCTGTTAGAAGATGCAACAGGCCCCCTGTATGAAATATTTTTGTCTGTGTACTGCTTCGGACATCCGGGATAAAGGTATATGTCCGTCTCCCATTTTCGGCATTGTTCCATTCCTCTTGCCATCTGTCCAACAGGGATTTTCTCATTTCATGCAGGGTTGGGGTGAAGTTTCCTATACAGGAGATCATTTTGTCTTCATTTCCTTTCTTAAAAAAGTATCTACCCGCCCTCCATTTTACTTCTAAATCTAAAGGGAGATGTCCAGTCAGGGTTAGCAATGCTTCTGTGGAAGTTGTTCCAAACGCGCCTGTTGTTCTTAGCAATATTCTTCGTTGAGAAGCCCTGAGAACTCTGACGTTCTTTTTCAAAGCTAGACTCTCAAACCAGGTAGAGGCTGCGTAAGTCACAATGGAGTAGTATATTGCTCGGATATATGCTTCGATTGTGCTTGGTTTCAGGCCAAACTGTTGGGATGCCACTCTGGCGAGTTTACCCATCGCCATTTCCGCCTTTGCTGTAATGTTTTTGATATGTTCTCCGAATTTTATACCCTCTCCCATGGTCACGCCGAGGTATTTAAAGTTGACCGATCTCTGTATAGCTGATCCCAGTATCCTAATGGATGGATTCCTGCTGGTGCTAAGATGGCCTTTAGCGATAAGATATTTAGTCTTCTCTGCCGACAGTTCTAGTTTAGCGTCTCTGCACCAGTCTCCCAAGGTTTTTAAAGCATTGTTTGCCTTGCGTTCCACCTTAGCTCTAGAGTCGTCAGCGCAGACCAGGACGATATCATCCGCGTAGGCTATAACTCTGACCACGTCCGGATTCTCACCCAGGGTACGAAGACAAGGTTCTAAGTTAATATTCCACAGGTGAGGACCCAACACTGAGCCCTGTGGGCATCCCTTCGTCGTGGTTTTTGTTAGTTTGTTATCGCCTATCCTCAGGGAGACCCTGCGATTTCTAAAATAGTCCTCCAAAATTTGAAACAGTGTGCCTGGACAATTTATTTTCTTTAAAGTCTGAAACAGGTTAGGCCACCAGAGGTTGTCAAAGGCGCCGCTGATATCAGCGAAGATAGCTACAACTATTTTCTTGTTTGATCTTGTAACTTCCTCCTTCAGGGTGTTTATTGCATCTTCCGTCGATCGGCCCTTTGTGAAACCGAACTGGCTACCTGTGTTGCCACACATGGTTAGAAAGTCTTGCAATCTTTTGTTTAACATTTTCTCGAATAATTTCCCTATAGTATTGAGGAGGCAGATGGGCCTATACGACTTCAAACTTTTTTCGTCGTTCTTGGTTTCCTTTTTAATTACGGCAAGTTTTCCCTCTTTCCATGATGCAGGGAATTCCTTGCGAATCAAACACAAATTAAACAGGGCCGTTATGAAGTTAATTGTTTCGGGGGCGGATAGTTTAAGAATTTCTGCAGGAATTCCGTCTGGCCCTGGTGCTTTACCATTTTTCATAGTTGCCAATCCTCCAATGACCTCCTCCGGCTCGAACGGTACAATGGGTATGGAATTTGGACATTGTCTGCAGCTTGTTCTAACCTCCTTGTTCTTTTCGTTGTCGGTTTCCTCCTCGTCATCCGGCAGCAATCCATGTAGTAGCAATTCTCCTGTCTCCTTCATGTCTCTTGTAAAAGAGCCATCCGCTTTCTTAGTGTTGTAATACTTTCTTCTACTTTTATTTTATTTGTCATTATTTTATAGGGTAATCCCCACTTGTCCCGTTCCAGGTTGTTTTTTACGAACTTGCACCAGTTTTTGTATTTAAAATCCTTCAGCTCCGCTGCGTAGCGGGCTTTATCCCTGCGATATGCCTCTAAATATACTCCTCTGTTGTGAATATTTGTTTTCTGGTATTGCCTTCTGGAGTTTCGCATTTTGGCTCTAAGCTTGGTGAGATTTGTAGACCAGGGGTTTTTCCGGGTATTGTGTAATCTTCTCGGTGTTGAAGCCGCTATTCCGACCTGAAGATTTTTTGTTAGAATTTTCGCCCATTCATCTGTACTCTTCCATGATCCGGGATTTTTTGGTAAGTTGATGTTAGCGAGTAAGATCTCCTTATCGGTCTTATTCCAATTGTACGCCGGAGCTGGTTGGTCAATTTCTGCTTGTGGTGATTCTAATCTCACATTGAAGGAGATCACATTATGATCACTGGTTGTGATCATATCATGCACCATCCAATTTTCTATTAATTTCGACATTCTGTTATTTGTCAATGTTAAGTCAATATTGCTACTTGCTCCCGCTCGTCCTCTATATGTAGGTGGATTTCCCTGAATATTTTCTATTATTAAATTTAGTTCCGCTATTAAATTCATCATTTTTTCTCCATTATTATCTATTTTCTTTCCAAACCATAGGGGAGAGGAAGCGTTGCTGTCCAGTGTTAAGAGCAGTTTTTGATTTGGATACGCTAGGCAGGCATTCCTGATTCGGGCAGTATACACTTCAATATTGTGGCTGTATTGGCAGTAGCAATTTACTATTATAAAATTTAGTTTGCCATGATTTACTTCTATACAATTTATATGCGTGTCGGAAAAGTGTGCAATTTTCAAAATGGTTGTAGCCTTGTTAAGCGACACTATTGCAGATTTCGTATTTTGGTCTTGATTGTATATTACCCTTGCTCCAATAGGGGCATGGATCATCTTCCCGTTTAGGAAATATGGCTCCTGGAGTAATAACATGTCCACATTATTGTTTCTAGCGTATGTAAAGATTTCCTCAGTCGCTAACACCGCACCGTTCAGGTTTACCTGCAGCATCTTCAGTTTGTTTTCGTGTTCCTTAATTAATGACGTACTACCGAGGTCCATAAAGGCCATGAGTTCGCCGAATTCTGTACAACTCTTCCATGACTCCTAGCAAAATCTGCATATACTTCTTCCAAATTTAATTCTAGGTCTCGTCGTCCAAATGCTATTTTTAATAATTCATGCAGTTTATCAGGGTCCACCGGGATATTGCTGCATCTTAGGAGCATTTTGTCCACGACTTCCGGATGCGGGAAGGCAATCTGCTTTCCTCCATCTTGTTTCAGACGGACGAGCAGGCGGAGAGCGGTTATTAGATTTTCCTTTTCTTCAAGTCGACTTAATTGGAGATTTAGTTCGAACTTTTGATATATTCGGGTGGGATCAATCGGGGAAATTGGGAGATCTGGTGGGTCCGGGTTCTTTATTTCCATCATAATAGGCTTTGTGAAGTTTGGGTACCTTACTTTTGTATCTTCTTCGGGTTGAAGAGAATCTGGGTTATGTGACGTTCGAAGTTGGATATTGTCGGGTTTGTTTCCAGTTGGTGATTTAGATTTTGGACAGAAGGGAGTTGCTTCCGGGTTCATTGTTGAATTCGAATGGACTTCTGGTGTGTCTGGTGGGGAGGGGGGTTGAAGGGGGTGGATATGTGTCTCCATTTGAGAGTCTGTGGGGAAATGGACATAGCTATCTGGTGTGTCTGGTGGGGAGGGGGGTTGGAGGGGGTGGATATGTGTCTCCATTTGGGAGTCTGTGGGGAAATGGTCATAGCTATCTGGCGTGTCTGGTGGGGAGGGGGGTTGAAGGGGGTGGATATGTGTCTCCATTTGAGAGTCTGTGGGGAAATGGACATAGCTATCTGGTGTGTCTGGTGGGGAGGGGGGTTGGAGGGGGTGGATATGTGTCTCCATTTGGGAGTCTGTGGGGAAATGGTCATAGCTATCCGGGGATCCTAGACAAGTCATTGATGAGGCAATCGAGGGTGTTTCTGGAGGGGTGGGTGGTGGTGAGGGGAGAATTGACTCAGGGGGCGAGGCTGGATCGACTAGACACGTGGATCCCTTAAAGGGAGGTGGAACAACAAAAGCACATAATTTCAGACCAGGGATTTTTTCGCTCAATAAAGGTTGGTAATGAACAGTAGGAGAGCCCCGCATCATGGAGGTGGGAAAAAGAAGGAAGAAGTTAATGTATTGGTAGGTTGGGGGGGAGGATATTTCGCCTATTGGGTTTGAGTTAGACAGTTGAAGTGAGAGCGGGATTCTAAACGTATGATTTATTATATTCCTAAGTTCTTGTCTTATTCGGAGTTCGTAGGCCGCCGCTCTTGCCGCATTTCGACGTCGGCGGCTGGGGGTGTTTTTGCTTTTTCTACTATTATTATCATTACGCTCCATAGTTCGTTTTTTCGATCAGCCTTTGTAAAAAGAACTTCATTGTCGGGCATTCCTTAGGATTTTCGTTGCAGTTTCTTTTTCTTTTATTGCAGGGTATACATATCCTTTGCTGTCCCTCCCTCCTGCATTGTTCCCTCTCGAACGAACGAAAAAGCCAGTCCCGCGGGGGAACAGAAAACTGCAGTCTAAAAATAACTCAGCGACACACCACCGGTGTGTGACGTCATGTCACTGGTCGCCGACTGTTCCTCACACAGCAGGAGGGGAGAAGGGAGCGGAGTGTGAAACGTCTCTGACAAGCGAACAGCGAGAGCGCTCTCGGTCGGGGAAGTCCCGGGCGTGTCCTTCAGCCACGTGGAAAATATCTGGCGCGCTACAACGAATGACGTAATGCTTTCAGTTACTTGTAGTTACTGTACTTGAAAATAAAGTTTGCACAACACAATGTCACTAAAATCACTGATGGTAACGTATCTCATGTTCAATACAAAGGAGATCGCGGCCTGCGGAGGACCATAAATGATTGCGTTTGCTGCCATATGTATCCCATATGATAGAAGAACTTTTTTAGGTGATTTGTGTTTCTTTTTATACAAATGTGACTCTGTGTAGAAAGTGCGCATTCTTACCCCAGCTTGATCGCAGTCTTACCCCACGGTGCGGGTAAGACTACGCATTTGCATGGTCACAGTTTTGTAATTGTTTCATGCAGAAATATTGTTCATTCAGCTTTCGGAAATTTACTGTGAGTCAGCAAAGGATAGTGCAATGTGTATTGCATTTTTCATGTGTGTCTGTAGTTTCATAGCTTGAATATAAAATTATGAACTCAAACTGCGCAGTCTTGCCCCACCTTACTCTAGTATTAGAAAATCAATTTTGATAATTGCGCACAATGTAGTACAATATTCTAAAATGTATTGCCCGTGAGTACGTCAGTATAATAATTTGCAATAATTTTCATCAGTGATATGGAGAATGTTAACCATGGAGAATACATGCATAACTCACACTGCCGAATTCGAAGCAGAGTGAACCAATTTCTATTCTCATAAAATTAGAGCACAGAATAGACCGTTAGCCATAGCTGTCTGATTGACAGCTATATGTTAGCAAGAGTATTATTGAATTTAAATAATAATAATAATAAATGCTTATTAAAATTATATTTAATAATTTCATTCATCCTAAATATGCTTTCGCTGCTTATCCTGGAGCTGAATTCGTTCACGACTTCTAAAGAAACTGGAGATGAGGCAATGTTGTTCTCTATGGATAATAGAGAACTTCACAACCTTGGCAATAAACGGGTGACGTAGCTTTACCGTCCACCTTAACATTCGGCGCTTTCCAGACTTCACCGGTGGACGGCCTGGTGCACAGCTGATGAACGCTTCGGCGTTCCGTATTTCACCGGGGCTCACCAAAGCTTTCACCAGGTTAAACAATGACGTCATAATTTTACACCGGTCTCAAGAGCTGGTGCAGCTGGTGAATCAAAATGGCGTCGTGTGCACTGAAACTTGTTCTGATTCATGATATGCGTTCTGTTGGCAATAGTACGGAATGTCACGCCGATTTTGTTGCACGGAGGACGAATAAACTGTATTCAGGTATAACTGTCGATATTTTTAACACTACTGCTCCTTCACGTGCAAGCAAAGTGAAATAAAGTATGCCAATGCATCGAAACGTCTTCTGTTGCAACATGTAGGAAAGCATCCATTTGCAATATATGATATTTTTACAAAAGAATACCACTTAAATTCATAGTGCACATGCAAAATGAGATGTCGTTAAGTGAAAATGCATAATACTGGTGAAATATCTTCTGTGATTTAGTCACTGATCGTGAATTTTTCCTGATAAAAACGAATATGTGTGCACATTCCGAATCTAACCTTCATTTGTTTCAGTATGAAGTTTTCCGAAGTTTACCAAATTTGACGTCATTTTTGGTGCACCAGTGTGATGCACGCTGGTGAATTCTCGAAAGCGTGGGTTGTATGATTTATAGAGTTTTAGTGAGTTGTGGCGACAATTCTAACACATGGAGAAGTGTAAGTACTATAGCACCATATAGAACAAGAATTTCTCTCCAAAATTCAACACTGATACAAAAATTCATTCAATTTAACTTGTTCCAGTGACCCACGCGAAATCTAAACAAAACGTATGACCAAACACTACAAAGTGTTATATGGAGCAAGTTGCTACCCTTTCGATATATTGCAATGAGCACCAGCGTGAGATGTGTTAAATCTGTATGAAGGCAGGAGGTGAAAATGCAGTGTTGTGGGTGTATTAATTTATGCCATTTTATATGTGCACACTTAAAAGAAACGGACAGAAACTATATGAAGTAAATATACAGGTCAAACATGGACTGTTAAAAAGCAAGACGAAGTAGTCAACAACCAGAATCATTCATGCCAGCAGAGGTATCAACTCTTATTGACATTAGTAGGAATGCTTTCACTTAAGTCCTATTGTTTTCTGTGCACACGTGTTCACAAATGTTGTAAACAAGTTTGACATGTTTGACATGTAGTGAATAGAAGTGGAGAGTGAATAAATTGTGTTCTTTTGTTATAAACAATAAGAACGAGAGGGGAAAAGTACATGAAAAGAATATTTTTTGTGTGTGTATATATATATATAAAAAGAATAAAATGTATTCACTCTCCAATTCTATTCACTAAATGTCAAGCATGTCAAACTTGTTTACAACATTTGTGAACACCTGTACACATAGAACAATACGACTTAAGTGAAAGCATTCCTACTACTACAGACATTTGCAAAATAATCCAGGATACGAAAGAAAAAGTTAGGAACATATAGAAAGTAAATATTGAAACTGAACGCGAACTTGGTAAATCTCTGGACTTAGCTAATTTCATTTTTTTAACGTAGCCACTGTGACTTTGTTGTTCATTAATTGCATTTTGAATTTCGCGAATCTCATTTTATTGTATACGTCTGTCATATTTGTGGTGGGGCAATATGTAAATAACATGAAATTTGTTCTGAAGATTATTATTGATCTTAAGAAAATATGTACATTAGCCCGGCATAGCTCATACAAATACAAACACAAGTAACAAAATAACCTTCATGTATCTTATGGCCATAAGTAAATGTTTGTTGGGATCCCTTACCTTTTATTGTCACTTATGCGATGCACTTCCTCACACACACTGCTCCTACTTTAGATTGAAGGGGATGGCTGTGGTTCGTTGTTGAAGGGGGGTAAAAGAGGATTGTTCACGGCTTCAGGTCAGGTTGGCTGATGTTCCGGTCACATGGTGTGATCTGCTTCATGTATTGTTCAGTAACCACACGGAAGTAGTTCCATTTACACAAAATTAAAACACAGCTCTTCTTGCTGCACTGTGCTGTCAGCTGTCACAAATCGCACTTCACCTGCTTTGGTGGCTGATGCTCTTGCGACATGTTGTGATTAACACGTGGAAGTAGCTCGAATTATACAGGAACAAAACACAGCTCTTCTGCTGCACGGTGCTGCCAGCTGGTCAACAGCCACACTTCACCTACTTTGGTAACTGTCTCCTTGCATCGCTGGATGCCATACGCAAAGTTTAGCCACACTTCGAAATATAGCTCCTCACTCATCTCCCCTCTATATCCTTGTGTCCCGTCTTTCCCCAAAGACGCCCAAACTTCCCCTGTGTTCTTCCAATGTTGCCAGTAGTATAAAAGTATATAATACTGGCGCGAGAAATGATGAACCCCCCTCAGGCAGATTTGGCTACACTTAAAACTTGCTCAACATGCCCATATGAGCTTTTTGCTCAAGTGTGGTACTCCGTCTAATCCAAGATTTTTGTAAAAATGCCCTCGGGAAGTTCCTGTGAAATGATGAGCCCCCTCAGATTGATTTGTCCACACTTACAAAAGGCACTTCTGTCAGATTGTTGTCCATAAGCTTGTTAAAAATATGCCCCTTTTGATATTTTTTTCCCACACCTAAAACTAAGCTCTTGCATCATGTTATGCAACAAATTATGATGCAAGAGCTTTTGTATTATGCAACAAATTATGATGCAAGAGTTTTTACATTGTGCAACAAATTATGATGCAAGAGCCTTTGCATTATGTTGTGCAACAAATTATGATGCAAGAGCTTTTTGTATTACATATCAGTTAGTATTGTGAGAGTGGCTGAGGAGAACAGATGTGTTGTTGCAGTGCTCCTCTTATTTAAAAAAAAAAAAAACAACACAAAAATATAGCAGATTTGTATAAATTGAATTATAGGTTTGTTTGATTCAATATATAGAATTTTCTAATATATTGAACAAAGGGTTTATATTTGCCCTAGTTTGTTATACAAGATCAATACATGACACATGGTATTAGGTCAATGCCTTTCCATGCACATCACGACATGCCTGTGCAGACATGCAATTGTGAAAGGTCAGTGCTTCAGTGGATCAATACTTATTCTATCTTTGTGCATGTAGGCTATCCTGTACAACCTGTCATAGGTTTATTAAGTATAGAGTTTTGATTTGAACCCCAAGAAATTTTATATAAATACCAAAGCCAAAAATATTAACACACATACACACACACACACACACACACTAAGTATACAAAGCACATTGCTGAACCCAACTGATATTTTTTATTAAGTATAGAGTTTTGATTTGAACCCCAAGAAATCTTATATAATAAACAACAACAAAAATGCCAAATCAAAAATATTGTAATCAATGCAATAAGAATATATCCAGCCCCAATTGGGTTAAGCACCAAAAGAATTGTAATCCAGACAAATGCAGAATTCTCACAAAAATATGCCCAAAATGCCATAGAAAATATAGCATGGAATATTTCACTTATACTTGTTCTGCACAGTCATCAACATTTCCAAACAAAATTGATTGGAAATATTTGTGTGATTGCCCTGTATAACTTAGATTGCAAGGCCATATTTTGTAATTTTCTAGACCAGGAGATAGACCCTGTGCACCAGAAACAGGCTATAAAGTGCCTCTCCACAAATTATGTAAGCATCATGGAGCACACAATACACTTTACAATTTTGAGAATCTCAATTTAAATTCAGGAACAAGAGATTTGGATTTGATGTATCTGGAAATATCCCTTCTTTCAAAAAAATGTTTGCATCTTGAATTAACCTGCAAACAATATTACATGTTAGGCTGGGCTATCTCAACAGCAGAGGCATGCAGCTTAGTGGTTTCCCGCACTCACACTCTGTAAATACATTAAATGATTTTATTATCCTATTAAAGCACCCAATGCTGCAATTTTTAAATTTTTGCTGAAGAAGATACATGATTATCTCAGTCATGTTCAACATCTGAGAATTGTATGCATCAAAATATTGCAGGTGATGATTGAAATCTGCACCACTATACAACATCCCACTGTCTGTTGTAACAAATTCTGCCACCTGGAACCTGTCCAGATGCATCAGCAAAAATCTGAAATGTTTCCAGTTTGAGCTCTGATTGGGAAGGATCTCAAAATCATAGAATCTCCCCACACTTGCATGATTTGAAAACCATCCGCCATAATAAGAAAAATCAATATAATAATAAAAAACAACAAACTGTCCCACAATTCTCCTGCAGGAATTATACTTGTGGCACTCAAAATCAGTGATGTATCTCAAGTTTAGATATTTGAAGCTTTGTGTGCTGTGCAGTGCCCAGTGGAACTCTGTCTTATTGTTGATTGAAAATACATCATACTCTGAAAGTGTTGAGAATCTAATTTTGAAATCAGGAATAAGAGATTCAGACCTAATATATTTTGCAACATTTCTTCTATCAAAAAAGGACATGTAGCTATTACTCCAAGAATATGTGAATATTGCTCCTACCCAAAAAACTGTGCACAGGACCCAGACTGAGCAGTCCCTGTTGTGGAAATTGGTACTCACAACAAAATCCAACCCAGAATATATGAATCCTGTGTTTGTAGTTATAAATTCAAATATGTCAAAATAACATATAACAATATTATGATTGAGTTTGAAGTCTGATCAAAGGGCATATATAAATTGTACATGCATTTGTGAACCAAGTAATTGTTCCTGAAGCCCAACAATTCTCTTATGTGTGAATTCAACCTTTCCCAAATATCCCAGATTCAGGAATCATACAATTCTGGCATATCTATTATCATAGATTTATCAACATGACTACTGTATATTCTTAATTTTAACAGCTTCTGGAATTTTATCATAATCTACATATATACTCTGCTCATCTATGTTGAAACTGCCGGGTGTGCCGGGCTTATTGTAGAGGCCTGGATCCTTGAATTTCTTACCCTGTTGCATGTTGCTTGCTTAAAAAATTACAGCATTGCATTTTTGAATGTGTCATTGTCCTAGAGGGATGACAGACAGCACTGATTGCACTATGTTTTTTGACAGAAGAAACTTGTCACAATATGTAAAATCAGAATCACTTGTAGATAGGTTCAAGCTTGTATTTTCCAATTTATGTGAATATGATGTTTTTGCTGTTAGAAATGGGACAGAATTCAGGTGGGTGCTTGACTATGACCGTGAATTTGGATGCATGCATCTGGGATTGTTGGGCAGGAAGGAACAATACATATATCTGCTGCACAGGAGAATTGTTGGGCTCTTTGTAGGTTTTTATGATTGTTACAGAAAAAATTACTGGTTCACAACAAAATATTTTGAAGCACTGTATTGTTTTAATATCCCATTTAACATATCTGAGAACTGGAAACATTTAAATTGTGATATTCATTTGAAATCTTATGATGATTTTGAATTTGTAACTACAGATACAGGCTTGGTGTTTTCTGGTGTGGATTTTGTTAGGGGAGGAAAATACATCACAAGTGTTATCAATGCAAATGAGATTATTCTATATCTGCTGAGCCAGAAGATAAAATTTCATGATTTAAGATATTTTGAACCTTTGAGGTGCAATTTTCTGCAACCTTCAAATCTTAACATATCTATAGAGCAGTTAATGTAGGAATGTTTTTTGACAGGAGGAACCTCTCAAAATACATAAAATCAGATTCACTGCTGTGTGATTTCAGGCTTGTTTTTTTTTCTGACTTGTCGGGAATATGATCTGTTTGCAGTTAGGAATGAAACAGAGTTCAGGTGGTTGCTTGACAGTGGACATGAATTCAACCTGCAAGCAACATGCAACAGGGTAGAAGATCCAAGGATCCCGGCCTGTACAATAAGCCCTGCACACCCGGCAGTTTCAACATAGAACCTGTTGAGATCTATCAACCTGCAAGCAACATGCAACATGATATGAAATTAAAGGATCCCGGCCTGTACAATAAGCCCTGCACATCCGGCAGTTTCAACATAGAACCTGTTGAGATCTATCAACCTGCAAGCAACATGCAACATGATATGAAATTAAAGGATCCAGGCCTCTACAATAAGCCCGGCACACCCGGCAGTTTCAACATGGAACATGTTGAGATCGATCAGCCCCCAAGCAACATGCAACAGGGTAAGAAATTCAAGGATCCAGGCCTCTACAATAAGCCCGGCACACCCGGCACACCCGGCAGTTTCAATATGGAATATGTTGAGATTTATCAATTTGCAAGCAATATGCAATAGGGTAAGAAATTCAAGGACCCAGGCTAGTACAATAAGCCCGGCACATCCGGCAGTTTCAACATAGAACATGTTGAGATCGATCAGCCTGCAAGCAACATGCAACAGGGTAAGAAATTCAAGGATCCAGGCCTCTACAATAAGCCCGGCACACCCGGCAGTTTCAACATAGATGAGCAGAGTATATATGTAGATTATGATAAAATTCCAGAAGCTGTTAAAATTAAGAATATACAGTAGTCATGTTGATAAATCTATGATAATAGATATGCCAGAATTGTATGATTCCTGAATCTGGGATATTTGGGAAAGGTTGAATTCACACATAAGAGAATTGTTGGGCTTCAGGAACAATTACTTGGTTCACAAATGCATGTACAATTTATATATGCCCTTTGATCAGACTTCAAACTCAATCATAATATTGTTATATGTTATTTTGACATATTTGAATTTATAACTACAAACACAGGATTCATATATTCTGGGTTGGATTTTGTTGTGAGTACCAATTTCCACAACAGGGACTGCTCAGTCTGGGTCCTGTGCACAGTTTTTTGGGTAGGAGCAATATTCACATATTCTTGGAGTAATAGCTACATGTCCTTTTTTGATAGAAGAAATGTTGCAAAATATATTAGGTCTGAATCTCTTATTCCTGATTTCAAAATTAGATTCTCAACACTTTCAGAGTATGATGTATTTTCAATCAACAATAAGACAGAGTTCCACTGGGCACTGCACAGCACACAAAGCTTCAAATATCTAAACTTGAGATACATCACTGATTTTGAATGCCACAAGTATAATTCCTGCAGGAGAATTGTGGGACAGTTTGTTGTTTTTTATTATTATATTGATTTTTCTTATTATGGCGGATGGTTTTCAAATCATGCAAGTGTGGGGAGATTCTATGATTTTGAGATCCTTCCCAATCAGAGCTCAAACTGGAAACATTTCAGATTTTTGCTGATGCATCTGGACAGGTTCCAGGTGGCAGAATTTGTTACAACAGACAGTGGGATGTTGTATAGTGGTGCAGATTTCAATCATCACCTGCAATATTTTGATGCATACAATTCTCAGATGTTGAACATGACTGAGATAATCATGTATCTTCTTCAGCAAAAATTTAAAAATTGCAGCATTGGGTGCTTTAATAGGATAATAAAATCATTTAATGTATTTACAGAGTGTGAGTGCGGGAAACCACTAAGCTGCATGCCTCTGCTGTTGAGATAGCCCAGCCTAACATGTAATATTGTTTGCAGGTTAATTCAAGATGCAAACATTTTTTTGAAAGAAGGGATATTTCCAGATACATCAAATCCAAATCTCTTGTTCCTGAATTTAAATTGAGATTCTCAAAATTGTAAAGTGTATTGTGTGCTCCATGATGCTTACATAATTTGTGGAGAGGCACTTTATAGCCTGTTTCTGGTGCACAGGGTCTATCTCCTGGTCTAGAAAATTACAAAATATGGCCTTGCAATCTAAGTTATACAGGGCAATCACACAAATATTTCCAATCAATTTTGTTTGGAAATGTTGATGACTGTGCAGAACAAGTATAAGTGAAATATTCCATGCTATATTTTCTATGGCATTTTGGGCATATTTTTGTGAGAATTCTGCATTTGTCTGGATTACAATTCTTTTGGTGCTTAACCCAATTGGGGCTGGATATATTCTTATTGCATTGATTACAATATTTTTGATTTGGCATTTTTGTTGTTGTTTATTATATAAGATTTCTTGGGGTTCAAATCAAAACTCTATACTTAATAAAAAATATCAGTTGGGTTCAGCAATGTGCTTTGTATACTTAGTGTGTGTGTGTGTGTGTGTGTATGTGTGTTAATATTTTTGGCTTTGGTATTTATATAAAATTTCTTGGGGTTCAAATCAAAACTCTATACTTAATAAACCTATGACAGGTTGTACAGGATAGCCTACATGCACAAAGATAGAATAAGTATTGATCCACTGAAGCACTGACCTTTCACAATTGCATGTCTGCACAGGCATGTCGTGATGTGCATGGAAAGGCATTGACCTAATACCATGTGTCATGTATTGATCTTGTATAACAAACTAGGGCAAATATAAACCCTTTGTTCAATATATTAGAAAATTCTATATATTGAATCAAACAAACCTATAATTCAATTTATACAAATCTGCTATATTTTTGTGTTGTTTTTTTTTTTTTAAATAAGAGGAGCACTGCAACAACACATCTGTTCTCCTCAGCCACTCTCACAATACTAACTGATATGTAATACAAAAAGCTCTTGCATCATAATTTGTTGCACAACATAATGCAAAGGCTCTTGCATCATAATTTGTTGCACAATGTAAAAACTCTTGCATCATAATTTGTTGCATAATACAAAAGCTCTTGCATCATAATTTGTTGCATAACATGATGCAAGAGCTTAGTTTTAGGTGTGGGAAAAAAAATATCAAAAGGGGCATATTTTTAACAAGCTTATGGACAACAATCTGACAGAAGTGCCTTTTGTAAGTGTGGACAAATCAATCTGAGGGGGCTCATCATTTCACAGGAACTTCCCGAGGGCATTTTTACAAAAATCTTGGATTAGACGGAGTACCACACTTGAGCAAAAAGCTCATATGGGCATGTTGAGCAAGTTTTAAGTGTAGCCAAATCTGCCTGAGGGGGGTTCATCATTTCTCGCGCCAGTATTATATACTTTTATACTACTGGCAACATTGGAAGAACACAGGGGAAGTTTGGGCGTCTTTGGGGAAAGACGGGACACAAGGATATAGAGGGGAGATGAGTGAGGAGCTATATTTCGAAGTGTGGCTAAACTTTGCGTATGGCATCCAGCGATGCAAGGAGACAGTTACCAAAGTAGGTGAAGTGTGGCTGTTGACCAGCTGGCAGCACCGTGCAGCAGAAGAGCTGTGTTTTGTTCCTGTGTAATTCGAGCTACTTCCACGTGTTAATCACAACATGTCGCAAGAGCATCAGCCACCAAAGCAGGTGAAGTGCGATTTGTGACAGCTGACAGCACAGTGCAGCAAGAAGAGCTGTGTTTTAATTTTGTGTAAATGGAACTACTTCCGTGTGGTTACTGAACAATACATGAAGCAGATCACACCATGTGACCGGAACATCAGCCAACCTGACCTGAAGCCGTGAACAATCCTCTTTTACCCCCCTTCAACAACGAACCACAGCCATCCCCTTCAATCTAAAGTAGGAGCAGTGTGTGTGAGGAAGTGCATCGCATAAGTGACAATAAAAGGTAAGGGATCCCAACAAACATTTACTTATGGCCATAAGATACATGAAGGTTATTTTGTTACTTGTGTTTGTATTTGTATGAGCTATGCCGGGCTAATGTACATATTTTCTTAAGATCAATAATAATCTTCAGAACAAATTTCATGTTATTTACATATTGCCCCACCACAAATATGACAGACGTATACAATAAAATGAGATTCGCGAAATTCAAAATGCAATTAATGAACAACAAAGTCACAGTGGCTACGTTAAAAAAATGAAATTAGCTAAGTCCAGAGATTTACCAAGTTCGCGTTCAGTTTCAATATTTACTTTCTATATGTTCCTAACTTTTTCTTTCGTATCCTGGATTATTTTGCAAATGTCTGTAGTAGTAGGAATGCTTTCACTTAAGTCGTATTGTTCTATGTGTACAGGTGTTCACAAATGTTGTAAACAAGTTTGACATGCTTGACATTTAGTGAATAGAATTGGAGAGTGAATACATTTTATTCTTTTTATATATATATATACACACACAAAAAATATTCTTTTCATGTACTTTTCCCCTCTCGTTCTTATTGTTTATAACAAAAGAACACAATTTATTCACTCTCCACTTCTATTCACTACATGTCAAACATGTCAAACTTGTTTACAACATTTGTGAACACGTGTGCACAGAAAACAATAGGACTTAAGTGAAAGCATTCCTACTAATGTCAATAAGAGTTGATACCTCTGCTGGCATGAATGATTCTGGTTGTTGACTACTTCGTCTTGCTTTTTAACAGTCCATGTTTGACCTGTATATTTACTTCATATAGTTTCTGTCCGTTTCTTTTAAGTGTGCACATATAAAATGGCATAAATTAATACACCCACAACACTGCATTTTCACCTCCTGCCTTCATACAGATTTAACACATCTCACGCTGGTGCTCATTGCAATATATCGAAAGGGTAGCAACTTGCTCCATATAACACTTTGTAGTGTTTGGTCATACGTTTTGTTTAGATTTCGCGTGGGTCACTGGAACAAGTTAAATTGAATGAATTTTTGTATCAGTGTTGAATTTTGGAGAGAAATTCTTGTTCTATATGGTGCTATAGTACTTACACTTCTCCATGTGTTAGAATTGTCGCCACAACTCACTAAAACTCTATAAATCATACAACCCACGCTTTCGAGAATTCACCAGCGTGCATCACACTGGTGCACCAAAAATGACGTCAAATTTGGTAAACTTCGGAAAACTTCATACTGAAACAAATGAAGGTTAGATTCGGAATGTGCACACATATTCGTTTTTATCAGGAAAAATTCACGATCAGTGACTAAATCACAGAAGATATTTCACCAGTATTATGCATTTTCACTTAACGACATCTCATTTTGCATGTGCACTATGAATTTAAGTGGTATTCTTTTGTAAAAATATCATATATTGCAAATGGATGCTTTCCTACATGTTGCAACAGAAGACGTTTCGATGCATTGGCATACTTTATTTCACTTTGCTTGCACGTGAAGGAGCAGTAGTGTTAAAAATATCGACAGTTATACCTGAATACAGTTTATTCGTCCTCCGTGCAACAAAATCGGCGTGACATTCCGTACTATTGCCAACAGAACGCATATCATGAATCAGAACAAGTTTCAGTGCACACGACGCCATTTTGATTCACCAGCTGCACCAGCTCTTGAGACCGGTGTAAAATTATGACGTCATTGTTTAACCTGGTGAAAGCTTTGGTGAGCCCCGGTGAAATACGGAACGCCGAAGCGTTCATCAGCTGTGCACCAGGCCGTCCACCGGTGAAGTCTGGAAAGCGCCGAATGTTAAGGTGGACGGTAAAGCTACGTCACCCGTTTATTGCCAAGGTTGTGAAGTTCTCTATTATCCATAGAGAACAACATTGCCTCATCTCCAGTTTCTTTAGAAGTCGTGAACGAATTCAGCTCCAGGATAAGCAGCGAAAGCATATTTAGGATGAATGAAATTATTAAATATAATTTTAATAAGCATTTATTATTATTATTATTTAAATTCAATAATACTCTTGCTAACATATAGCTGTCAATCAGACAGCTATGGCTAACGGTCTATTCTGTGCTCTAATTTTATGAGAATAGAAATTGGTTCACTCTGCTTCGAATTCGGCAGTGTGAGTTATGCATGTATTCTCCATGGTTAACATTCTCCATATCACTGATGAAAATTATTGCAAATTATTATACTGACGTACTCACGGGCAATACATTTTAGAATATTGTACTACATTGTGCGCAATTATCAAAATTGATTTTCTAATACTAGAGTAAGGTGGGGCAAGACTGCGCAGTTTGAGTTCATAATTTTATATTCAAGCTATGAAACTACAGACACACATGAAAAATGCAATACACATTGCACTATCCTTTGCTGACTCACAGTAAATTTCCGAAAGCTGAATGAACAATATTTCTGCATGAAACAATTACAAAACTGTGACCATGCAAATGCGTAGTCTTACCCGCACCGTGGGGTAAGACTGCGATCAAGTTGGGGTAAGAATGCGCACTTTCTACACAGAGTCACATTTGTATAAAAAGAAACACAAATCACCTAAAAAAGTTCTTCTATCATATGGGATACATTTCTCGTGGCATTCTCACAGTAGGCACAGTGAATTCCGTCCTTCACTTGGGTTAGGAATCGCTAACACAAATCACAAATAAAGGTTCCTGTTTCATACGAGGTGCAATTTTCATGCCACCACTCGTCACATGTGGAACACTGGATCCAATCCTCTACTGGAGGATCGCTGTACTTCTCATTACAACCTGGGCAATTGTACTCTTTTTTCTGGCGTTTTCTGCTTGCTATATTGCTTCAACAATGATGTTCCGTTTCTGTTTCCCCTGAACTTTCTTCTTACTCTTCTCAGCCAAGGAGGCTTCCAAGTTGACTTTGAATGGAGATCCAGTTAACACCTGAGACTGCCTTTCCTTTCGTCGGCGGTGCTGAATATGCTCTGCACGTGGAAGTGGTGATATCTGGTTAACGGAAATGTGCCCGTATGATCCAGTATTGTTAACCCCACTTGTTGAAGGCTGCTCAAATGGAGTTGGAGCTGATACATTTGTCACAGTAGAGGGATGAAACTCGTCCTCAGTGAAGATGTCTTGATTGAATGGGCATAATTCAGTCACTTCAAAGCCCTTCATGGCATTCCCAACTGTAGCTGCCTTCCCATATTCCTTTGTAAAAATGGATGCCACTCGGAAAACTGTGATTGGGCGACCCGGATGGTTACTCATCCACTTATCACACTCAGATGAATGAAACGACTTCCGTGGACCAAAAAATGATCTAATGGCTGGGCCTTGCAAGCCACACACTTGAACCTGCAAGCCACACACTTGTGGGGTAAAATTGTGCACGTGCGCAGTCTTGCCCCGTGCTGCTTTCCTGAACAAATCACGTGATGCTGCCCAGCCATTGCACAAAGCAATGGAAACTAATACACACGTGGGCTCGGCATTAACACAGCTTCTTCTATCCATGAAAATCGTAATATTGTATACATTCACAGTGACGTAGTACTCAAAACACGAAGTACCAAAATAAATAGCAAACACCCTCAAAATCTTTTCACTTCCCTCTCTCAGCACAACGAATTTCAAACGTATCTTCACCACTGTCCACAGCTAGCTACCATCTTGGACGAAGTAACGGTGGCGCAGTGGTGCCAACTGTGTGTGATTTTCACCTCAAAAAACCGGTACGCAGTCTTACCCGCCGCGCAGTTTTACCCCACCTTACTCTATTTCTATGAAAAATAAGAAATATAAATATTTCTTGAAGTTTTGATCCTTAATCTTTCTACTCGGTAAGAACAGAACTGGTAACAAGGTGAACCCGTGAGTTTATATTTTATACTAGCTGACTCGCGCACTTTCGACGTGGCCTTTGGCCACGTCTCGTGCGCTCGCCGACGCGGTTCTCTTATTTGGAAAGTCATGAACGTAAATTTATGTGTGTTTGCGCTGTAATATGTACAAATAATCAAAATATTATTGTTTTTTATTAATAATAAGCTGGGTAAGTAATAACAGTTTCAAGATAGTTAGTTAGATGTTTTATGTAAACGAATTCAATAGGACACTAAATTGGAAAAGTAACATTTTACTTCTGTTGTCAGTTTTACATTTTTAAACATAATTGAAATAAAGAAATGTTTTCCTTCATTCTTTGCAAATTTCTATCTCTCCTCTGAAATGAATTCTGGTGCGCACATTTTAAAATTCAAAAACTCTAATACTGTGCACAATGTGGACTTAAAACACCAAATCAATCAATCAATCAATCGAAAACTTTCGCATAATTACCTTACAGTAGCATTCGAGGTGAAAATAAACTTTCTTTAAGTTCCCTAGCAACGTCCGTTTCCATGGACAACAACAGGCGCGGCAAGCTCTAAGGAATTGCATGTCATTATACCCCCTAAATATTTACTTAAAACAAGCACGATGTAGATATTTACGCATTTAGTGTAACAATATATACGTAATTGTATCTGGGCTGAAACTCCTTATCATGTAGATGTCACCATTGTTTCAGGCACCTTTTCAAAACCATGAGTTGATTCATCTGTGTGCTATTGATCTGTGAGAAATATAATGCAGCTAGACAATTAAGAATTGAAGGAAACAATGTGTGCAAAAGAAATGCCCGTGGCAACGGTTGCTAAGGACGTGAGAAAAGGGCATTTTCACCCTTAAGGAAGGGCCGATTGAGAGATTTTTGAATTTTCTGGGCCTTTTGGGACGATTTCATGGGGGGTCGTAATCGAGTGTTTTTCGCCTCCGGGGCTTCCTTCATGGAGAACATTTATGTCAGTGAGTGAGTGAGTGAGTGGTGGGATTGGGGCTATATATATATTGGATTACCCGGCGTTGCCTGGGTGTTTAATGGATTCTAACTATAGCGTAGAATGTAACTAATTATATTTACAGGTATTTTAAAATATAAGAGCAGTATACATATTATGAAGTAATATATTTTACAATTTCACTATAATATAAATTTAACCACAATTTATGAACAACATTTTCAGTTTCACATCAGAAACAAGAATAAATCAATTGAATGGCATTGCGAGTGTCACTATTCATCTTAGCGACTTCGAAAACTATGGATTCCACACAAATATCGGTCGTTTTACATGTCACCCGCTTTTAGTGCATCAAATGACACATCTAAACGTGTAATCTTGGAGTATTGGAAATTGTCTCCGGGTTTGATGCACTTTTACTGCATCAAATGGAATAACGACTGTGGAGTGTGTCTTTTGATGCACCTTAGTGTGTCAATTGACCGTCCGATGGAATTTTATGCATCTAAATGCATATTTTTCAAGTTATACATTTGTATGCATAATTCATACGAAGCAATTCTTCGGTGATTTTACTTACCTTATACAGAAAATAAATTGTGATCTTACGAAAATATGAAAGGTATTTTGAATTCATCAGCTCCAAAATTGAACGAAGGAAATAATGTAAAGTATCAAGAACAAAAGTAAATATAGTTGAAGTAACTAAATTATATTTCCTAACTTAAATGTCAAAATTGGTGCCACTCGTGCAGGTACAAGTCACTAATAATGCATTTTTGATGCATTGTTTCGGCACTGTAAATAAATTGAACTCTTTGATCTATCACAGCATTGTAAGGGTGTGAGCAGGATTTTTTCCTCGGGGGGAAAGGGGAAGACTCACATCTTGCCCTCCAGTCATAGAAACTTAAAATATCAGTTTTATTATTGATCTGGGAGGACACGTTCCGGTACTCTTCAAATTGGTTCGTTCTGGAATTCATTATAAAAACTACTCAAAATATTCTGGCAAGTTTATAAATAAAAAGGTGACATAAAGAAGGGGCTGGTTATTATTATTGTTATTATTTTACAAATCATAAGATTGAAATTATAATGAAAATACTTTGGAGTTGTTAACAAGTTCAGACTTTGTGTACCTTATTTAGGTAGAAACTAGATTCGCTTTGCTTCTTTCCATAAGCATCTATCACTTTGTTCATGAACAGTTTTTTTTGGCTTTTTGTACTTTTTCACGACATACAGATATGAAAGACACCTTAATCTGCTCCGCGGCGGAGTGATTATTACAACGCGCTACGACGTCAGGGATCTCGAATTCGAATCCCGGACTGGGGATTCTTTTTGTACGTCTCCATTGTCAGGAGTGTAAGAAAAGCGACGCTAATAACAAAAATCAAATAAAGACATAGAAGATTTTTGGTGCATACACTCACACCATGGCCTCCCTAATATGATGTCGGTAACACCCCCCTAAAAAATTTCTCAATGGCCCAACTTATTTATTATTACTCCAAACACCTCCCCCTCCGATACGGAAAATTCTTTGTAAACAACCCCTGGGTGACTGACTCATCCCTGTAACGGGAATTCTTGAGGGGCGCTGGCTTACGCTATGCGCTGAGGAAAACTTTCATCACCAGAAGCAAGCATTCCGTTTCCGTAGTTGACGTAGCGTCTTGTCAAGTTGTGATACATACGCAGGGACGTAGCTAGGTTGATAAGTTCGGGAGGGTCCAAAACTTAAGATTTTTTCTATCAAACCATTAAAAACTAACAAACTATTAATATACCATATAGGCCTACATAAGTATATGTATAGTATGTGTGTGTGTATATATATATATATATATATATATATATATATATATATATATATATATATATATATATATATATATATATAAATTTACGGATATAGACTCGCGAAATCCACGGCCATTATTCGGGAATCTAAATGCAGAATGAACTTATTAATTTAATGGCATCTAGACAGTCTTTAAAAATCCATGTATTTTCTCTTATGTCAGATTTTTGAGACACCAAGAACAATGTCATTAGTTCTTACTCCTTAGATTTGTAAATTTGCTCGAAGAAAATTGTGAAGTAGAGAAAATCCTCTTCCGTCAGTTTAGATATAAACAAGTGCTGGAATCAGGTGCACAAGTATGACAATGTTTGTGTAATGAGTTCAAGATAGGTATCCCATGTATATTGTTTATACCAGAACCGAATCCGGCGGCCTTTAGTGCAAGGCGACACCCTTAACCACAATTCTATGGGACATGCACGAGTCTTTTGTGGCGTCGTACTGTACACATTGGAGAATGATGCCTATAAAGTAATCCTCTTTTGCGCGTGCAAAACTGAATATATGATGGCAATAGAAACAACAAAATTCCCGCGCGCTCAAATTATTGCGTTCTAGTCTTTCAAGGTTCGATCCCTGGTAGGAACTCCAAAATTTCTGTGATGGCCTAACATTGTGAGGACAATTGGGAAGCTACTTGAAATCAATATGTAAGCGAATTCCACTCTCAAAACTAGATGGGACTCGATGTGATGACCACGCGTCACCGAATGGAAAAACACTTCGGAGGCTTTGTCCTTCAAAATTAATTTTACTGAATAACTGTAGTTTTCTTTAGAGGACCTAAACATGGCTTTTTTGCACAGTACAATGTTGTTTTCTTTCACCCTACTTTTATAGTTTTTCATTCAAAGGATTCCACTCCCGAAGCATGAGCATGACGCACTACTAAACCAGAGGTACAAGGTTCGGACCTTGGACAGGTGTGGTTGCATCATGTCTCGCATCGCTATTCCTTCGGATCATCATTCAATCTCATCGTCGCATTTAACCCAAGAGGTAGAAAAGGTAAAAAGTAAAGTAAAAGGTAAAGTGTTCCCCTGTGCATAGCACCACGCCATGAAGGCGTATAGGGGGTGTGGGGGTAACGCCCCACACTTTCTTGATCCGGTCGTGAGTGGGGGTGATGTGATCAGCATCACGCCCCTGACCGCCTATACCCCCCAGGGTTTCCCCCAGGTACCCATGTTATTCGACGCTGGGTGTGCGCCGGGGCCGCTTCCACCGTTAGAAAAGTTCTCGGATGTGAACCGGCCGGGGATCGAACTTTAGCATGGTAGTCAGACGCGTTACCGACTGAGCCACCGCGGCCACGCGGTGTAAAATAACGAAATAGAAATGATTGATTGACTTGGTTCATATTACGATTTTACGTCACTTTTCTGACACTTTTTGGCTAATCGTGAAGATGAGAATGAGTTAAGATTAACTTGATGAAAGGACCATCACAAAGAAGACACATTCTCAGGCCGGAATTCGAACACGGGACATTCTGCTTCGTAGCGTAACCTGCTAACCACTCCACCACGGAGTTGTCGGCCCAAATAGAAATGAAAATTAGAAAATGCCGTCTTGAATTTCCAGGAAGCGAGTTCACCAGCAAGGGCAAAAGATTTTCGCTCCCACTAGGATAGACAAATAACAGAAAATGCTTGATAAGTAATTTGGTTCTCCATATTTCATGATATTATTATGGAAGTAACTATTATTCGCTATATAACTTTGGATTAATTTTATTTGTATGTGTAGTGAACTTTCCCGCCTAAGCAGCAGCCACAGCGTCTGCATTTGCGGTTGGAGGCCAGAGTTGTTAAAGGTCCAGGAATATTAAATAAATTCAATTCCCATCCAGGAGAGAAAATCAGCAAGCATAAATGGGTTCTGGATCGTAAGGAACCTCTTCATCTGTAACGTTTTCAATTCGGTCCATGAATTTTTTTCCAGATGAATTTAATTTCGGTCCAGGAACCTTATTTCCTGAAGAATTAAAATACGGTCAACGAACATTTTTTCCTGATCAGTTGAAATAGGGTCAAAGTTCCGCATTGAAATGAAACAATTCGCAACTTGGTACGAATTTAGATTGTGCGAGAGAAAAGGTTCCGGTCCTATAACGGAATCCTATAGACCAAATTAGAATGTATGCGTTCCCTAATCTTTAACAATCCCAGGGTTGTTAATGGTCCACGTATTGTAAATAAATTTATTTCCCATCCGGGAGAGAAAATCAGCAAGTGTAAATGGGTTCTAGGCCTCAATTCGGTCCAAGAACCTTTTTTCCGTTTGAATTTAAATACGGTGCAGGGAAATCTTTTTTCGGTAAAATTTAAATACGGTCCAGGAACCTTGTTTTGCGGCTGAATTTAAACACTGTCAAAGAACCTTTTTTTCCAGGATCAATTAAAATTCGGTGCAGGAATATTTTCCGGATCAATTTAAATATGATCCAGTAACCTTTTTTTAATGGAACAATACACTACTAGGACCGAATTTAAATTGTGCGAGAAGAAAGGTTCCGGTCCTGCAACGAAACCCAATAAAACACATAGAAGTTAAAGGTAGATGTACCTTTGACAACCCAAGTGAAGGCTAAATGAAGAAAAATCACAAAATATGCAGAATTTTGAAACATTATTTCTAGAGCATGCACACTACTATATAAAGTTGACTACATGCCTCGTTTCCTTCCTTAATTGAAATGTGACTTATTCTTCATCACATGTGAGATCAACCGCCCTGGGAGTCAAACCCGGTTATTATGGCCTTTCCCTTCATTGCAGGTTATGAGCACAAGGGTTGAGTGTGGGAACCTGAAGGAACCGCGACATCTTTGTCATTCATCTCCCGCCAGATAAGGGACAAACAGTAGAATTTTGTCTCTTGCAATTTGAAAAGCCTATGTCCATGCTGAACCATAAAGTAATTAACCCAGAAAGTCCTAGCTACCTGCAGTGCGTTTCGGCGCCGCCGATAACCAGAGCCAGATGAAGATAAGATTTTGTGGGAAGGGGGTGACCTGGCTTAGGCCCCCTGGTGTGCATGAAGGGAAAGTGTGTTTTCAAAAGGTCCCCGACTTCCCAGAAAGAGACGGCCCATAAAATCACTGCATTTCCTACCAATGCATCCGTTTGTGTTCAACCAAAGTGTATGTCACCGTAGGATCCGAGCGCTTCGAGTTCTGTCGGTTACGGGACTTCTTGAGTCTTTTGTCAACATGGTGCCAATCAGAGTTTCTTTCTGCCAAGGTCGTTGCACCTATGAATCGGCTCTTCAGCTTGAGTGGCAAAATACATGTTGTACGGAGGAAAGTTGCACCGGAAAAATTACCTTCTTAAATACGATGAAACCTGTAAAACATCCACAGATATTTATTCGGGGGTGGTCCCTTTGACAAAACATCATTATTCTAAAAATTCTTCGAACGGACTGTATAAAACATTGCAATACTCCAAAAACTGAACCTACTCTGCAACACAAGAAAAATGCCTCATTTAGCAATCAATGTACCTTTGATAAGTTGGTAGGTTCAGTATGGCACTACATTTTAAATAACGCTGATGGAATAAATCAATAAAGTTTGTTAAATGACAACGACTCCTTACCACAAGAATATAATTATTCTTTACGGATATCCCCTATAACAGTTGGGGGTTCGACGTGCTGACCCCACGTCACCCCGTTACTGGTTAAAGATCTCCACACCTCTAGGTAGGATTGTGGGAGGGACTGACAGTCGGGAGATAGACCAAGGCCCTACCAGGGCTGTCGAACCACGGGTTATTATTTATTTATAGATGCTTAAATATATGTGCAACCTCACATGTCTTTCCAGTGACTTATTGCAAGGGTTTGTTATTGGACTTGACTCAACAAAATAAGCTTACTGTGTGAGGCAGATTCATACGAACCAAAAATACTCAAAATAATAACAATAATAATAATAATTTACTTCAAAATTACAAAAATGTATTTACTTGTTCTTGTTTAAATTTTCGATTCTTCGAAAAGTTTGTTAAGGAGTTGAGTTGGTGATTTTAAGTCCACTTTATGCACAGTAAGGCAAATCGGGACTGGACCTACAGTTTATAGTAAGATCCGGACCACTGTGTACCTCAACTCATGTATCGAACCCGGGACCCCTCGATTACAAGGCAACAACGCTATCACTGCGCAATCGGGGAGGCATCGTTTGTTAAGGAGGATTCTCAAAATCGGTCTTTACGATATCGAGAAAAATATGCGACTCAAGAAATCGTACAGTTTGTGAAGATAATTACTTTTAACACGTTGCGTGTTTTAGACTGTTTCAATAGTAGAATAGATATTTGGTGCGAATAATACTACTTACCTGGAGATATGAGGCATCCTGCCACCAGTATACTTATTTAGCGTGTATTGCGCTCTGATTCGGGGCCAGTTGTAACTGTTTGCATATAGCCTATGTCGTTTACCGCTACTCAAGCTCAAAACATTGTTTGGACGCAACGGAAACACTCAACGCCCAACCCTGCCCTTTTGTTGACCTGCGACTGCTAGGGGTGGAAAGACAGCTCCCTCAAAATTCCGAGAAACAACGAAGTTCTAGGTTCCTACACTGACATCCACTATAGCTAGAACCAGGAAAACGAGAAAGAAATGTGGTTTTGGGTTCGTGCCACTCAAATTAAGAACAGTGTTTCTAACTGAAAGAAAAAAAAAATACTGAAAAACTATTTTGCAATATTTGTCATGAAAGTAAAATTTTCAGCAAATGTAGAACAGTTTGCCGGGGTCACGTGAACGTTTCGGGGGGCCAGTGCCCCCCGCCCCCACCTAACGACGTCCCTGTACATACGCTTGGTTTTCGAGTGTTTTGAGTAATTGTATGCAGATTTCACGAGAGAAGAACTACAGATTTTCGGAGTAACAAAAGTGAGTATCTATGTATTTTATTTTATGGTTTTCTTTTTCCGTTAAGTTCTGATTTCACCAGGGGCGGTCACTGATATTGTTGCAGTGTTGCACAACGACCGGGTATTTTACTATGAAATTTATTAATTAATATTTTTTTCATTGCTTTCCTATTAAATATATTGAACGTAAACAAATAATTTTACCCTTGATTGATTCAAAAAAGCTAATTCCATTATGATCCGTTAAAAAGAAGAAATCAACCTGCGAGATTTCACAGTATATGAGTAGACGTACAGGTCGACGTTGCAGCGCCGAAGCAACGGCCTGATCTCTACTGCGAGGAGTATTGGAGCGAGGCAAGGAATATGGAGCGAGGTTCAACGCCGTTGTTCCTATCCTCGAGCCTAAGCCGACTTCTCGTTGCAGAGACTGTGCAACAAACCAAGGTTACCCACCAGGCGTAGACAGGGAAGAAGACTTCATGACGGACCGGTTGGAAACGCTGGGATCATGGTTATTTTTTTACGCCGTTAGAGATTGGATTGATTTGGTGTTTTAAGTCCACTTTATGCACAGTAAGGCTAGGCTAATCGGGACTGGACCTACAGTTTATAGTGGGATCCGAACTACTATGTACCTCCACCGGGAATCGAACCTGGGACTCCTTGATTACAAGGCGACAACGCTAGCCGTTAGAGAGCAACTGCGTGCGGGCAGTAGACAAGGTCTTAATGTCCCGTGTCGTAGAGCAACAAGCAAAATGTCCACGTTATGCAAAGATAAATATTTTCTTTTGAGGAGAATTTTAATCTAATTTACTAACCTTACCACCAATCCAAATTTACTTTAAAATATAACTTATCGTATACAAGTGGAGTGCTTGTTATCTTCCCTGATGTTGTAGCGTGAGCGCTGGAACTAATTGTCGACATATGCTCAGCCCGAATATAAATACATATAAAATTATGAATATATATAATTACATTATAAATAATATATAAAAATTAAAATTATATATAAATAAATTATATATATTCGCTGCAACCACCAACGTTCCGAACCACGAGCCGCCACTGGATTTGACTGCCATATTCCAAACGCTTGAGTAAAAGAAAAGCACGTGTTCAGCACAAACGATTGAACTAAAATGGGAGATCAGCTTCAGGACCCAATATTGAACAAGGCACAATACTTTCACACTAAACTTCGTTGACACTGTCATCTAAAGTTGCAAAAACTACAAGTCTTAGGCGTGAATTCAATGTTTCTTTGCTTTTCTTATCTGCCTATTTCATCATTTACTTTTGCAATTGAGGACAACTCCAGTGTAGCGAAGCATATACATGATTTCACTTGACACCCGCTATTGTGATAAGGAAAAATTGACTTCTCATTCCTCGCCCACTTTTATTTTGTGTATTTCTTTTCTTGTATTATCTCCTTTGTAGTTTCGGATCTTCTTTTCTCATTCTAGAACCTCTTCCTGTTTTCTTCCTCTCTTCTCGATAATTTCTTCTTCTATATTTTTCCTCATATTTTGGAGCTGTTTCTTCTTTACTCTTTTTCTCCATTAATATTTTACTATTCCTCCTACTATTCCCAGTTCCGATCAGGCTATATGTACGTACATGAAGTGGATTTACAAAACAACAAAAACAATTCTCTTCCCCTCCTGTATCTCCCCCCCGTGAGTGTGTGTGTGTGGGCGCGCGTCTCGCTCTTCTCTTTCTTTATCTGTCTCTCACTTGTGATTCTTTTAGCATTCAATGTTAACTGGATATTATCCATTGTCTATTGCTTTAATAAGTGTAGTTTTAAGAACTATACAATGGATAATGTCTAATTAACATTCCATACTAACATTATTTCAAACAATCTCATCTTAGTAATTAGGATTGAAATTTTATTTTTGAACTTAATCTTAACATTAAAACGATACTCAACTAGTATTTTGTTTTTCTGCTTATCCCAAGTAAATGTCTCATGCAAAGGTTTTTTAATTTTCTTTATTTAAGGCACTTGTTCCTGTCATGAAGACAAGAGAGAAATATTCAGAAGCTATTGTTCAGAGGAATGTGAAGCATATGAACGGACTGAAGAGGAATTATTCTGTGGTTGTTGTTGATCTCCACCAACAAAGCAAGCTAAAGGTAGGTGTGTGTGACATATTGTTATCCGAAACATAAAAAAATACATTTCCAAACTTATCAGCGCTAAGAAAATCTCATTTTCCACAGAAAATTTACCATGGTGCAAGTGTTGCTCATGTTTTAAATTAGGACTTGCAAGTTAACAAATATAAATAAATAGTATATTTCAATGTTGAATAAATTTAAAATGTCTTTAGAATATTTTTTCCTTCGCTTCAACATTAGATAGATTATAGGCTTATTAATTAAACTGCTTGACATAACATCCAGTGGCATGCCTAAGAGGGGTTGGTGGGAATCAAAACCACCTCTTTGGCTTGGTATTCCTAACAAAAGAACATCAAGAGTAGAAAACATGGCAAGTTGAGGGCTTATTAATAAAAATTGATGACATATGTATATGTAGTCTCTTTCTCTCACTTTCTCTCTCTCTGTCTCTCTCAATGTGTGTGTGTAAATTATACTATATGTGTTCATTACTATTATACAAAATCGAGAATGTTGATGTTAAATTTGTTTCATTTGTGGAGTTCATTTTGTGGAAAATGATTTCTGTACTTATAGGCAAGATGGTATTTGTGGGGGGATTCCCTCCCGGTACCTGTGTCCCCCTCTCTGCTTGCTAAATTTTATGCATAGGGGATATGTTATATGGCATGAAGTCATTATCTCATGCTGTCCCTGAACAGTCATTAGAATTACCCCCACTGGAAATTGCTTAAATACCACACTGCTTATAGGCGTTATAAATAAGGATCTCATGTCAATTTTCTATTTAATTTTGTTTTTTGACTGCTTAATGTGCAATAACTATATCTTCCCTCTTTTATTTATATATTTTTTTACTCCCTTTTATGCTTCCTTTCAAATGTTTATCCAGGACAATCAATGTCTATTATCTTAATGAGATGTGGAATATGTATTCCTAAGTCATAACATCATTTTCGCTATAAATTTACCCTACCACCCCTAAATACAAACGTACACCCACATATGGAAAATTCAAGATACACCCCTGAAAATATTTTATTTTTTCTTAAATGCAAATGATAAATAATTTTAAGTAACTATATGTACGTACATAATAAAAAACACAAGATTAAGTCATGTATTTCTCCTTCATTTTATTAATTGCTTGAGATACGCAATGAATGGCTTTTAATAATTTTGTTCTATTAACATACATGTTTTTAGCACATCAAGCTACCCATCAAAGACTTGGAAATTTAATTTTTACAATGACATCTAGTCATGGAAAGTGGTACATTTGTATTTGTATTTCTTTCATTCTTTGTTATTTTTCTCCATTTTCTATTTTTCCACATGTTGTCTCAAAGAATTAAGAAAGATTACCAAATAAAACTGTCTAATAGATTTGAGGTTTTGCAGGATTTAAATCATGATGAAAATATAAATGAAACAGACGTAAATAAGAATTGGGAACACATACGTAATGCAATAGAATCAGCAGCTAAAGAAAGTAGAGGAGAGCACCAAATCAAACGAGCATCAGGTTACAGGGACAGACATAATAAATTACCCAGCATAAGCAAGACCACCGAGTCCGTATCCACTCCTGCCACCGAGACCACCAAGTCCATATCCTCCATGCAGGCCAACACCTCCAAGTCCATATCCGCCATACAAGCCATGGCCTCCTAATCCGTAACCACCGAAACCAAGTCCGTATCCAGCATGTCCAAGTCCGTAACCACCAATAATAACTGGAATACCCTTAATGGCAAATGTATTTAAAAAAAATCAGCAGGGTAGGTGGCCGAAGGTGTTAAGTGTTCGACTTTTGATCTCGCCGATGAAAGTCTCCGGTTCGAGTCTTGGCCTAGGCAAATATGTAAAATCGTCACTCACCCTATCGTCGCGATTAGCCGCAAGAAGCAGAAAAGCGCCATGAAACAACAAAAATGCGAACGCATACGGAAAATATCGTTCCTAGCCAAACGAGAATTACCTACGTTGTCCACACAAAAGATTAACCAGCAGTTATGGTTAAAACTGAATGGAGTTTTCTTACTTACATTTCCTCACATTTGCCACATCAAAAACAGCACGAAAGGAGTTATATACAGTATTGGAATGATCTTCGAGAATACTGGACTGTGGTTACAAACTAGCTCTTTCTCATCATCCCTTACGTTTGCTTGGAGCACGGCAGCCAAGAAATACCCCTCTGCAGTGAAAATATGTAGGTGTAAAAGGGAGCCGTTAGAACTTACTCTAAATTTGCTACTATATACGACACTTACTAACGCACAATTCAAAAATTAAAGTTAAGCTTGTGGTACCCCCCTGATGGCGTGGTGGTAACGCCGTTACCTTGTAATCAAGGGGTCCGCTGCTCGGTTACCTTTATAGGAATATTGCACTGGGGTCGGATCTCACTTTAAACTGCAGGTTCAGTCCCGATTAGCCTATCAAAGTCATATGCAAGGATGTTACTGAGTGTTACTCAAGAAGGTTTGTTTACAAAAGTTGTGCTTTAGAGTCGCAGAAACAAATCTTTGTGGAATATAAAATTTACTTGCAGTGTAAAATTGAAATTCTTGTCACAGACGATATTCATTAATCATTACCATTATCGGCTAATGGAAGAAGCAGAAAGTTATCTCGTGTCATAAATTTTCTGTTATGTCTAATAGCACATTCAGTTACGTGTACATGTACATACACAATATAATGTTTTGTGTATATATGTATATGTATACACGCACACATATGATAAGTATTCATTCATAGAAGAAAGCAGATAAGAAGCGATCCGTCAATTGATCATGTATTAAAATGAATATGAGACGGAATATATTGTACAATCACAAGGAAATAAGACATTAAAATGCTGACCAAGGAAAACATTTATAGTATAAAAATATACATAAAAATGTAACGATTCCACCTACTAACAGGGTCTTCTTCATACGAAACTTCACGACAAAAAATGAAAGTTACAACATCATCTTATATAAACACTCCCAGTCAGGGGTCATACACAAAACAACACAATGGCACCAGTCCTTATCTTAGACTAAGGAAGACAACGATGAAAGGAAAGAGGAAGGAGATAAAGAATCTGTCTAGGTCCGTTAGTGGAATTATTAATAAGGTCAGACTTTTACCAGGTACATACCTGTCAAAAACCTGTCAGTTAGTGTCAATTAAATGTCAGGAGATTCCACACTCAGGAATTCCTGAAATGAAGTTTTGTAGGATAAGGACTGGTACCTTCCTGTTGTTTTGTGTATGGAACCTGAATGGGAGTGTATGTATAAATATAAGTGAACGTTATTTAATTTTGTTTTATAACTGTTTCTGCTTTTTTTTTTTGTATATTTTCATTTTTCTTTCACTTCTTCTTCTTCATGATGTGGGGCGATTGTACTTCATTGTTCATCTGCACTAAGCTTCTGGAGAAAAACAGGAAATGGTTTTACATCTTGTTCAACACACTCCCCAAATTCTAAAGAAGAGAAATTGTTTAATGTTTTCGAAGTAACTGGGAATTGCATTGTCGCCCCTTTCAACACATGCTTTTTCAAGTACAGAACTATTCAATCTGTATTGTATTAATCTATGTTGGAATCTTTTCTTTAAAAATGTGTTATTGTTAATGTTACAATAGGAAATGAATTGTTTAACTTAAATCAGAAAAAATGTTGAAACTATGGAAATATAAAACAATTATGTAATAACCATGGTAAATTGTAAACAACAATATGATATAAAAGAGCTAGACTTTTGTAAGCCTACGGGACATTCTCCTGGTTGCCGAAAGGCTGATGGTTCAGGGGACGTTGGGTAATATCTTGCTTCAATCTTCGGATTGGCTGGTGTACTTGTACTCCATTTGGCAGATATTCCAGAAACCCAACTCTGAATAAGGCGTTCTCCTGCATCATCAAAAAGACCAGGGTTATAAACTGCGGTACAACTAATAGGTTTAGGCCTACAAGTTGTACCGGTTGAATTATCTGTTTGAAAAAGTGTTTGTATAACATCAGAAGTTTAAATAAATCTTCGAGTGAAAAGGTCTTAATGATCTTTCATTTCAAACCTACATAGGTGATAATTAAAAATAAATTCTACACCACAGACCTCGCAAGGGCTTGGTCCTACTAACCCTTAGAAGCATTTGAGAAGTCCGATAAAAGGGTTATAGCCAGACTAACCTAAAGCCCTAAAGGCAGAAGGTGCGTGTCAAGGTCCGTTAGTGGAATTATTAATAAGGTCAGACTTTTACCAGGTACATACCTGTCAAAGACCTGTCAGTTAGTGTCAATTACCTGTCAGGAGATTCCACACTCAGGAATTCCTGAAATGAAGTTTTGTAGGATAAGGACTGGTACCTTCCTGTTGTTTTGTGTATGGAACCTGGTTGGGAGTGTATGTATATATTGATGACGATGTTTTGTAAGTTTCATTTTGTTGTGAAGTTTCTTCTTAAGAAGACCCTGTTAGAGGGTGGAAACGTTACGTTTCTATGTATATTTTTATGCAATAAAAGTTTTCCTTGGTCAGCATTTTAATGCTTTATTGACATGGAAACAAGGCTTAACAGTGTTACCAACGGAAATAAGGTATAAGTAAGATTCGAAAATATGTACCCAGATGCTCCATTGTAACATCACTTAGAACCCTTCTCATATCACCATGTTGTCCCATCCCAGTGCAATACAGAGACATTTCTCACTTCGAATGCAACGATCTTCAGTTGTTCTTGAATGATGTGCTGCGGATCATTTTTTCAAATCTTAGTTGCATGTTTACAACCTTTTCAGTTGATGGAACCATTTTGTCAATAGTTTGAAGGTGTGAAGAAGAGAGGATGTGATCTAGACGAACTTGGATTCTACGACTACTGTTGCATCACAAGCATGGGTAACATCACCACACAATTAAATTCGCAAAATTGCATTGATAATTGCCATTTTATTTGTAACGACTTCAAATCAAACGAGCATCAGGTTACAGGGACAGACATAATAAATTACCCAGCATAAGCAAGACCACCGAGTCCGTATCCACTCCTGCCACCGAGACCACCAAGTCCATATCCTCCATGCAGGCCAACACCTCCAAGTCCATATCCGCCATACAAGCCATGGCCTCCTAATCCGTAACCACCGAAACCAAGTCCGTATCCAGCATGTCCAAGTCCGTAACCACCGGTAATAACTGGAATACCCTTAATGGCAATTAGGTTGTTGTTTTGGCTGCTTACTCCAGTGACTCCGACAGCTGAAATCATAAATTTGCATATCTCAAATTTAGAATTCCGTACTCTTATCGGTAACGCCATTCGATTTCCTAACGAAGTGTGTACTTACCAGTTGCAGTCTGGATCAGAAGGGCCACAGCAACCACGGCAAGACAGATCTGCAAAGACATTAATTACACTTTGTAAATATTCAGATGTGTGAGTGCATAATACATTCAAATAAAATATTTCCTTCAGATACAAAAAGCCAGACAAAGCTAATGATCGCGTTTTGATGTAGGTTTTTAAAATCACACTCTAAATAAATGAAATTCATGGTTGGAAATTAAAATCTCCATAATTCAAATCCAATGCGAATCATAAAGACTGATTCTCTAGACTTGCGTTGGCAACATATAGACGATATGTTTAGGTCAGAAACCAAATCTCTGAAAATGAAATTTCTGTACGATTTTGTTTCCATGGAGACCATAAACGTACGACCTAGTTCTATCGTAGGTGGCGAGACGCTGTACTCTGGCACCAGTTGATCAGAAAGTTAATTAAACACAAGACTGTTGTTCAAATAATTAGGTCTAGTGTGTACTTACTACTTTATTGAAAGACATGTTCTTGATTCGGTGTGTTGGAAAATTCTTGCCAAAAACAGAACCTCCTGCTGCTTATATATATCCAGTATTCGAAAGGAAGTCCTAACACGAGAAAGCCAATGTTCGCCATTGAGATTCCCGTTTTACCTAGAAACTTCTTCCTCTCTCATCAACCTTCACCTTCAAGTTGAAAGGAACGAATGTTCGAGAAAAAAAACTCTCTTCCGTCATACAAATAGAAAAAGCACTACACTCTGAAGTTTTGTTGAACACCCATTAGGTCAAGAGATCTGTCACTCACAACCAAATATGCGACAATATCATTTCCCTTTCGTGAAGTTCATGACATGTTTCAGTTAATTTGATCAAGAGATATTTCAATATGCAATATGCAATAGAGGGCAAGAGTTATGTAAAGAGAATTAACGAACTTTCCATTTTCCTGCTGCACGGAAGTTTCTTTTCCGCTGAGCGTTGGGTATAAGAGAAGGTGATGGAGATTTCCTGCTACATTTGGCAGCTAGTTCTTCAGAACAGCAGAAGAAAGAAATGAAGCTTCTCATTGTAAGTTCGTAGTCTTCTTCTGCGGTAAAGTTGATTGTGCTATCTTATAGTCCAAGTCCTAAAGAACGCCATCCTTTCACTGTAATATTGCGATAATTCATCTCATGGGATGACATAGTGTTATTTGTCTGGTTAATAGTAACATTTAAGTTCGCATTAAATTTTTCATTGCCATTTTGCGTGTCGTATTATTACCTTCTTTCTTCATGTGTTGTGTCGTTCTTTACTTAGCATGGTTACCTATGAAAGTAAGGAATAATCAGTTCTCATTTCGAACAGTTCTACAAGCCGTATGATATTTTATGATATGCATTGAGACTTGCTTCACACACCTCTACATATGTAGTGTGTCGATAGTGAAGATCATGAAGCTCCTGTTTTATTCCAGTTTCTCTTGTACTTACGGTCAATGAATTCACACTAGTCTGAAATTCCATTAACTGTGTTATGTTACACTTCCAAAATGTGACGGTAATAATTTAACCAAACCTAGCCGAAGTTGTGCTACGTTACTGGGTGTGCCAACTATCCTAATTCATTTTACACTATTTTTGTCATTTCAGGTATTATTCGCACTTTGTGCTCTTGCAACATCCGCTCTTGCTATTGGTCCGGTTGATTATTATGTAAGTAAAATAGTGTTTATTCAAATCACTAGTTGTAATATGGAAGTTTCTGTGTTGAAATGTAGAGATAGTGTGTGTTTATATATAAGCTATTGTTGTGAAGCATTACACATGTTGAACTGTAGTTCAATTGATATACGACAGGCGTAGTAGGTACAATACATACAACCAAGTGTAGGTATCAATTTATTAAAAATGAATAATGATGGAAATATATATTACTTTCAGGCTTACCCTAAGTACCAGTTCGGATACGCCGTGAGCGACCACCACACGGGTGACAACAAACAACAGGCTGAAGTCCGAGATGGCGACGTTGTTAAAGGTCAGTACAGCCTTGTGGAACCTGACGGCAGTGTCAGAGTAGTAACCTACGGAGCTGATGGTGTTAACGGTTTCAACGCGGTTGTGAAGAGGCTTGGACCAAATCTTCATGCTGGATATGGACTCCACGGCTACGGATATGGAGGTTATGGACAGGGAAGCTATGGTTTGGGATACGGTGGATATGGTTTTCAAGGATAAGCTCCAAATTTGATTTTGTATTCATGTATGTGTGTAACAATTCAAATAAACCAATTTGCGATAACTAAGACAAACTCCTATTTATTACATCATTTTTGTAAAAAATTCGTCAGCCTAAACTGAACAAGATTTATATATGTAGAAACCTTTGAACGTTTCACGAAATATATGAAACTGAAATTATGAAAGAACATAGCGATTGCATACAAAGGTATGTGTCTTTCAAATGAGTCTTGGAACAAATCCATAGACACAGAGATTTGAGACATTTTCCATGGAGAAGAAAAAATTCTCAAAAGTTAATATGTTTGAAGAATTGAAAATATTCTTCCCCAAATAGTAATTATTGAGATCCTGAAAGACATTCATTAAGAGGACGAGAATAAGATAACTGCATTCCAACAGTTATTGTAGATCATGAAAGTCTAACAAAGAATAAATAGTAGCACGATGTTCAGGTAAATGTATTTAAAAAAAAATCAGCAGGGTAGGTGGCCGAAGGTGTTAAGTGTTCGACTTTTGATCTCGCCGATGAAAGTCTCCGGTTCGAGTCTTGGCCTAGGCAAATATGTAAAATCGTCACTCACCCTATCGTCGCGATTAGCCGCAAGAAGCAGAAAAGCGCCATGAAACAACAAAAATGCGAACGCACACGGAAAATATCGTTCCTAGCCAAACGAGAATTACCTACGTTGTCCACACAAAAGATTAACCAGCAGTTATGGTTAAAACTGAATGGAGTTTTCTTACTTACATTTCCTCACATTTGCCACATCAAAAACAGCACGAAAGGAGTTATATACAGTATTGGAATGATCTTCGAGAATACTGGACTGTGGTTACAAACTAGCTCTTTCTCATCATCCCTTACGTTTGCTTGGAGGCACGGGAGCCAAGAAATACCCCTCTGCAGTGAAAATATGTAGATGTAAAAGGGAGCCGTTAAGACTTACTCTAAATTTGCTACTATATACGACACTTACTAACACACAATTCAAAAATTAAAGTTAAGCTTGTGGTACCCTCCTGATGGCGTGGTGGTAACGCCGTTACCTTGTAATCAAGGGGTCCTCTGCTCGGTTCCCTTTGGAGGAATATTGCACAGGGGTCGGATCTCACTTTAAACTGCAGGTTCAGTCCCGATTAACCTATCAAAGTCATATGCAAGGATGTTACTGAGTGTCTGATATTAACGTAAACTTTTCAGGGCGTCTTGCAATATTTGGGCAATAGAAAAGAACGTTTATACTCTGTTCTCACAAGAAAGTTCGAACCCTGCAAATTTATCTAATTTTTGCAATTGGTAAAACGGTCCAATACCATCGTACATTTCCTCCATCCCCCAAAGTATCGAGGAGAAGAAAACTCAAGAAGGTTTGTTTACAAAAGTTGTGCTTTAGAGTCGCAGAAACAAATCTTTGTGGAATATAAAATTTACTTGCAGTGTAAAATTGAAATTCTTGTCACAGACGATATTCATTAATCATTACCATTATCGGCTAATGGAAGAAGCAGAAAGTTATCTCGTGTCATAAATTTTCTGTTATGTCTAACTTCACATTCAGTTACGTGTACATGTACATACACACATATATAATGTTTTTGTGTATATATGTAAATGTATACACGCACACATATGATACGTATTCATTCATAGAAGAAAGCAGATAAGAAGCGATCCGTCAATTGTTCATGTATTAAAATGAATATGAGACGGAATATATTGTACAATCACAGGGAAAATAAGACATTAAAATGCTGACCAAGGAAAACATTTATAGTATAAAAATATACATAAAAATGTAAAGTTTCCACCTACTAACAGGGTCTTCTTCATACGAAACTTCACGACAAAAAATGAAAGTTACAACATCATCTTATATAAACACTCCCAGTCAGGGGTCATACACAAAACAACACAATGGCACCAGTCCTTATCTTAGACTAAGGAAGACAACGATGAAAGGAAAGAGGAAGGAGATAAAGAATCTGTCTAGGTCCGTTAGTGGAATTATTAATAAGGTCAGACTTTTACCAGGTACATACCTGTCAAAAACCTGTCATTTAGTGTCAATTACCTGTCAGGAGATTCCACACTCAGGAATTCCTGAAATGAAGTTTTGTAGGATAAGGACTGGTACCTTCCTGTTGTTTTGTGTATAGAACCTGAATGGGAGTGTATGTATAAATATAAGTGAACGTTATTTAATTTTGTTTTATAACTGTTTCTGCTTTTTTTTTTTGTATATTTTCATTTTTCTTTCACTTCTTCTTCTTCATGATGTGAGGCGATTGTACTTCATTGTTCATCTGCACTAAGCTTCTGGAGAAAAACAGGAAATGGTTTTACAAATTGTTCAACACACTCCCCAAATTCTAAAGAAGAGAAATTGTTTAATGTTTTCGAAGTAACTGGGAATTGCATTGTCGCCCCTTTCAACACATGCTTTTTCAAGCACAGAACTATTCAATCTGTATTGTATTAATCTATGTTGGAATCTTTTCTTTAAAAATGTGTTATTGTTAATGTTACAATAGGAAATGAATTGTTTAACTTAAATCAGAAAAAATGTTGAAACTATGGAAATATAAAACAATTATGTAATAACCATGGTAAATTGTAAACAACAATATGATATGAAAGAGCTAGACTTTTGTAAGCCTACGGGACATTCTCCTGGTTGCCGAAAGGCTGATGGTTCAGGGGACGTTGGGTAATATCTTGCTTCAATCTTCGGATTGGCTGGTGTACTTGTACTCCATTTGGCAGATATTCCAGAAACCCAACTCTGAATAAGGCGTTCTCCTGCATCATCAAAAAGACCAGGGTTATAAACTGCGGTACAACTAATAGGTTTAGGCCTACAAGTTGTACCGGTTGAATTATCTGTTTGAAAAAGTGTTTGTATAACATCAGAAGTTTAAATAAATCTTCGAGTGAAAAGGTCTTAATGATCTTTCATTTCAAACCTACATAGGTGATAATTAAAAATAAATTCTACACCACAGACCTCGCAAGGGCTTGGTCCTACTAACCCTTAGAAGCCTTTGAGAAGTCCGATAAAAGGGTTATAGCCAGACTAACCTAAAGCCCTAAAGGCAGAAGGTGCGTGTCAAGGTCCGTTAGTGGAATTATTAATAAGGTCAGACTTTTACCAGGTACATACCTGTCAAAGACCTGTCAGTTAGTGTCAATTACCTGTCAGGAGATTCCACACTCAGGAATTCCTGAAATGAAGTTTTGTAGGATAAGGACTGGTACCTTCCTGTTGTTTTGTGTATGGAACCTGGTTGGGAGTGTATGTATATATTGATGACGATGTTTTGTAAGTTTCATTTTGTTGTGAAGTTTCTTCTTAAGAAGACCCTGTTAGAGGGTGGAAACGTTACGTTTCTATGTATATTTTTATGCAATAAAAGTTTTCCTTGGTCAGCATTTTAATGCTTTATTGACATGGAAACAAGGCTTAACAGTGTTACCAACGGAAATAAGGTATAAGTAAGATTCGAAAATATGTACCCAGATGCTCCATTGTAACATCACTTAGAACCCTTCTCATATCACCATGTTGTCCCATCCCAGTGCAATACAGAGACATTTCTCACTTCGAATGCAACGATCTTCAGTTGTTCTTGAATGATGTGCTGCGGATCATTTTTTCAAATCTTAGTTGCATGTTTACAACCTTTTCAGTTGATGGAACCATTTTGTCAATAGTTTGAAGGTGTGAAGAAGAGAGGATGTGATCTAGACGAACTTGGATTCTACGACTACTGTTGCATCACAAGCATGGGTAACATCACCACACAATTAAATTCGCAAAATTGCATTGATAATTGCCATTTTATTTGTAACGACTTCAAATCAAACGAGCATCAGGTTACAGGGACAGACATAATAAATTACCCAGCATAAGCAAGACCACCGAGTCCGTATCCACTCCTGCCACCGAGACCACCAAGTCCATATCCTCCATGCAGGCCAACACCTCCAAGTCCATATCCGCCATACAAGCCATGGCCTCCTAATCCGTAACCACCGAAACCAAGTCCGTATCCAGCATGTCCAAGTCCGTAACCACCGGTAATAACTGGAATACCCTTAATGGCAATTAGGTTGTTGTTTTGGCTGCTTACTCCAGTGACTCCGACAGCTGAAATCATAAATTTGCATATCTCAAATTTAGAATTCCGTACTCTTATCGGTAACGCCATTCGATTTCCTAACGAAGTGTGTACTTACCAGTTGCAGTCTGGATCAGAAGGGCCACAGCAACCACGGCAAGACAGATCTGCAAAGACATTAATTACACTTTGTAAATATTCAGATGTGTGAGTGCATAATACATTCAAATAAAATATTTCCTTCAGATACAAAAAGCCAGACAAAGCTAATGATCGCGTTTTGATGTAGGTTTTTAAAATCACACTCTAAATAAATGAAATTCATGGTTGGAAATTAAAATCTCCATAATTCAAATCCAATGCGAATCATAAAGACTGATTCTCTAGACTTGCGTTGGCAACATATAGACGATATGTTTAGGTCAGAAACCAAATCTCTGAAAATGAAATTTCTGTACGATTTTGTTTCCATGGAGACCATAAACGTACGACCTAGTTCTATCGTAGGTGGCGAGACGCTGTACTCTGGCACCAGTTGATCAGAAAGTTAATTAAACACAAGACTGTTGTTCAAATAATTAGGTCTAGTGTGTACTTACTACTTTATTGAAAGACATGTTCTTGATTCGGTGTGTTGGAAAATTCTTGCCAAAAACAGAACCTCCTGCTGCTTATATATATCCAGTATTCGAAAGGAAGTCCTAACACGAGAAAGCCAATGTTCGCCTTTGAGATTCCCGTTTTACCTAGAAACTTCTTCCTCTCTCATCAACCTTCACCTTCAAGTTGAAAGGAACGAATGTTCGAGAAAAAAACTCTCTTCCGTCATACAAATAGAAAAAGCACTACACTCTGAAGTTTTGTTGAACACCCATTAGGTCAAGAGATCTGTCACTCACAACCAAATATGCGACAATATCATTTCCCTTTCGTGAAGTTCATGACATGTTTCAGTTAATTTGATCAAGAGATATTTCAATATGCAATATGCAATAGAGGGCAAGAGTTATGTAAAGAGAATTAACGAACTTTCCATTTTCCTGCTGCACGGAAGTTTCTTTTCCGCTGAGCGTTGGGTATAAGAGAAGGTGATGGAGATTTCCTGCTACATTTGGCAGCTAGTTCTTCAGAACAGCAGAAGAAAGAAATGAAGCTTCTCATTGTAAGTTCGTAGTCTTCTTCTGCGGTAAAGTTGATTGTGCTATCTTATAGTCCAAGTCCTAAAGAACGCCATCCTTTCACTGTAATATTGCGATAATTCATCTCATGGGATGACATAGTGTTATTTGTCTGGTTAATAGTAACATTTAAGTTCGCATTAAATTTTTCATTGCCATTTTGCGTGTCGTATTATTACCTTCTTTCTTCATGTGTTGTGTCGTTCTTTACTTAGCATGGTTACCTATGAAAGTAAGGAATAATCAGTTCTCATTTCGAACAGTTCTACAAGCCGTATGATATTTTATGATATGCATTGAGACTTGCTTCACACACCTCTACATATGTAGTGTGTCGATAGTGAAGATCATGAAGCTCCTGTTTTATTCCAGTTTCTCTTGTACTTACGGTCAATGAATTCACACTAGTCTGAAATTCCATTAACTGTGTTATGTTACACTTCCAAAATGTGACGGTAATAATTTAACCAAACCTAGCCGAAGTTGTGCTACGTTACTGGGTGTGCCAACTATCCTAATTCATTTTACACTATTTTTGTCATTTCAGGTATTATTCGCACTTTGTGCTCTTGCAACATCCGCTCTTGCTATTGGTCCGGTTGATTATTATGTAAGTAAAATAGTGTTTATTCAAATCACTAGTTGTAATATGGAAGTTTCTGTGTTGAAATGTAGAGATAGTGTGTGTTTATATATAAGCTATTGTTGTGAAGCATTACACATGTTGAACTGTAGTTCAATTGATATACGACAGGCGTAGTAGGTACAATACATACAACCAAGTGTAGGTATCAATTTATTAAAAATGAATAATGATGGAAATATATATTACTTTCAGGCTTACCCTAAGTACCAGTTCGGATACGCCGTGAGCGACCACCACACGGGTGACAACAAACAACAGGCTGAAGTCCGAGATGGCGACGTTGTTAAAGGTCAGTACAGCCTTGTGGAACCTGACGGCAGTGTCAGAGTAGTAACCTACGGAGCTGATGGTGTTAACGGTTTCAACGCGGTTGTGAAGAGGCTTGGACCAAATCTTCATGCTGGATATGGACTCCACGGCTACGGATATGGAGGTTATGGACAGGGAAGCTATGGTTTGGGATACGGTGGATATGGTTTTCAAGGATAAGCTCCAAATTTGATTTTGTATTCATGTATGTGTGTAACAATTCAAATAAACCAATTTGCGATAACTAAGACCAACTCCTATTTATTACATCATTTTTGTAAAAAATTCGTCAGCCTAAACTGAACAAGATTTATATATGTAGAAACCTTTGAACGTTTCACGAAATATATGAAACTGAAATTATGAAAGAACATAGCGATTGCATACAAAGGTATGTGTCTTTCAAATGAGTCTTGGAACAAATCCATAGACACAGAGATTTGAGACATTTTCCATGGAGAAGAAAAAATTCTCAAAAGTTAATATGTTTGAAGAATTGAAAATATTCTTCCCCAAATAGTAATTATTGAGATCCTGAAAGACATTCATTAAGAGGACGAGAATAAGATAACTGCATTCCAACAGTTATTGTAGATCATGAAAGTCTAACAAAGAATAAATAGTAGCACGATGTTCAGGTAAATGTATTTAAAAAAAAATCAGCAGGGTAGGTGGCCGAAGGTGTTAAGTGTTCGACTTTTGATCTCGCCGATGAAAGTCTCCGGTTCGAGTCTTGGCCTAGGCAAATATGTAAAATCGTCACTCACCCTATCTTCGCGATTAGCCGCAAGAAGCAGAAAAGCGCCATGAAACAACAAAAATGCGAACGCACACGGAAAATATCGTTCCTAGCCAAACGAGAATTACCTACGTTGTCCACACAAAAGATTAACCAGCAGTTATGGTTAAAACTGAATGGAGTTTTCTTACTTACATTTCCTCACATTTGCCACATCAAAAACAGCACGAAAGGAGTTATATACAGTATTGGAATGATCTTCGAGAATACTGGACTGTGGTTACAAACTAGCTCTTTCTCATCATCCCTTACGTTTGCTTGGAGCACTGCAGCCAAGAAATACCCCTCTGCAGTGAAAATATGTAGATGTAAAAGGGAGCCGTTAAGACTTACTCTAAATTTGCTACTATATACGACACTTACTAACACACAATTCAAAAATTAAAGTTAAGCTTGTGGTACCCTCCTGATGGCGTGGTGGTAACGCCGTTACCTTGTAATCAAGGGGTCCTCTGCTCGGTTCCCTTTGGAGGAATATTGCACAGGGGTCGGATCTCACTTTAAACTGCAGGTTCAGTCCCGATTAACCTATCAAAGTCATATGCAAGGATGTTACTGAGTGTCTGATATTAACGTAAACTTTTCAGGGCGTCTTGCAATATTTGGGCAATAGAAAAGAACGTTTATACTCTGTTCTCACAAGAAAGTTCGAAACCTGCAAATTTATCTAATTTTTGCAATTGGTAAAACGGTCCAATACCATCGTACATTTCCTCCATCCCCCAAAGTATCGAGGAGAAGAAAACTCAAGAAGGTTTGTTTACAAAAGTTGTGCTTTAGAGTCGCAGAAACAAATCTTTGTGGAATATATAATTTACTTGCAGTGTAAAATTGAAATTCTTGTCACAGACGATATTCATTAATCATTACCATTATCGGCTAATGGAAGAAGCAGAAAGTTATCTCGTGTCATAAATTTTCTGTTATGTCTAACTTCACATTCAGTTACGTGTACATGTACATACACACATATATAATGTTTTTGTGTATATATGTAAATGTATACACGCTCACATATGATACGTATTCATTCATAGAAGAAAGCAGATAAGAAGCGATCCGTCAATTGTTCATGTATTAAAATGAATATGAGACGGAATATATTGTACAATCACAGGGAAAATAAGACATTAAAATGCTGACCAAGGAAAACATTTATAGTATAAAAATATACATAAAAATGTAAAGTTTCCACCTACTAACAGGGTCTTCTTCATACGAAACTTCACGACAAAAAATGAAAGTTACAACATCATCTTATATAAACACTCCCAGTCAGGGGTCATACACAAAACAACACAATGGCACCAGTCCTTATCTTAGACGAAGGAAGACAACGATGAAAGGAAAGAGGAAGGAGATAAAGAATCTGTCTAGGTCCGTTAGTGGAATTATTAATAAGGTCAGACTTTTACCTGGTACATACCTGTCAAAAACCTGTCATTTAGTGTCAATTACCTGTCAGGAGATTCCACACTCAGGAATTCCTGAAATGAAGTTTTGTAGGATAAGGACTGGTACCTTCCTGTTGTTTTGTGTATGGAACCTGAATGGGAGTGTATGTATAAATATAAGTGAACGTTATTTAATTTTGTTTTATAACTGTTTCTGCTTTTTTTTGTATATTTTCATTTTTCTTTCACTTCTTCTTCTTCATGATGTGAGGCGATTGTACTTCATTGTTCATCTGCACTAAGCTTCTGGAGAAAAACAGGAAATGGTTTTACATATTGTTCAACACACTCCCCAAATTCTAAAGAAGAGAAATTGTTTAATGTTTTCGAAGTAACTGGGAATTGCATTGTCGCCCCTTTCAACACATGCTTTTTCAAGCACAGAACTATTCAATCTGTATTGTATTAATCTATGTTGGAATCTTTTCTTTAAAAATGTGTTATTGTTAATGTTACAATAGGAAATGAATTGTTTAACTTAAATCAGAAAAAATGTTGAAACTATGGAAATATAAAACAATTATTTAATAACCATGGTAAATTGTAAACAACAATATGATATAAAAGAGCTAGACTTTTGTAAGCCTACGGGACATTCTCCTGGTTGCCGAAAGGCTGATGGTTCAGGGGACGTTGGGTAATATCTTGCTTCAATCTTCGGATTGGCTGGTGTACTTGTACTCCATTTGGCAGATATTCCAGAAACCCAACTCTGAATAAGGCGTTCTCCTGCATCATCAAAAAGACCAGGGTTATAAACTGCTGTACAACTAATAGGTTTAGGCCTACAAGTTGTACCGGTTGAATTATCTGTTTGAAAAAGTGTTTGTATAACATCAGAAGTTTAAATAAATCTTCGAGTGAAAAGGTCTTAATGATCTTTCATTTCAAACCTACATAGGTGATAATTAAAAATAAATTCTACACCACAGACCTCGCAAGGGCTTGGTCCTACTAACCCTTAGAAGCCTTTGAGAAGTCCGATAAAAGGGTTATAGCCAGACTAACCTAAAGCCCTAAAGGCAGAAGGTGCGTGTCAAGGTCCGTTAGTGGAATTATTAATAAGGTCAGACTTTTACCAGGTACATACCTGTCAAAGACCTGTCAGTTAGTGTCAATTACCTGTCAGGAGATTCCACACTCAGGAATTCCTGAAATGAAGTTTTGTAGGATAAGGACTGGTACCTTCCTGTTGTTTTGTGTATGGAACCTGGTTGGGAGTGTATGTATATATTGATGATGTTTTGTAAGTTTCATTTTGTTGTGAAGTTTCTTCTTAAGAAGACCCTGTTAGAGGGTGGAAACGTTACGTTTCTATGTATATTTTTATGCAATAAAAGTTTTCCTTGGTCAGCATTTTAATGCTTTATTGACATGGAAACAAGGCTTAACAGTGTTACCAACGGAAATAAGGTATAAGTAAGATTCGAAAATATGTACCCAGATGCTCCATTGTAACATCACTTAGAACCCTTCTCATATCACCATGTTGTCCCATCCCAGTGCAATACAGAGACATTTCTCACTTCGAATGCAACGATCTTCAGTTGTTCTTGAATGATGTGCTGCGGATCATTTTTTCAAATCTTAGTTGCATGTTTACAACCTTTTCAGTTGATGGAACCATTTTGTCAATAGTTTGAAGGTGTGAAGAAGAGAGGATGTGATCTAGACGAACTTGGATTCTACGACTACTGTTGCATCACAAGCATGGGTAACATCACCACACAATTAAATTCGCAAAATTGCATTGATAATTGCCATTTTATTTGTAACGACTTCAAATCAAACGAGCATCAGGTTACAGGGACAGACATAATAAATTACCCAGCATAAGCAAGACCACCGAGTCCGTATCCACTCCTGCCACCGAGACCACCAAGTCCATATCCTCCATGCAGCCCAACACCTCCAAGTCCATATCCGCCATACAAGCCATGGCCTCCTAATCCGTAACCACCGAAACCAAGTCCGTATCCAGCATGTCCAAGTCCGTAACCACCGGTAATAACTGGAATACCCTTAATGGCAATTAGGTTGTTGTTTTGGCTGCTTACTCCAGTGACTCCGACAGCTGAAATCATAAATTTGCATATCTCAAATTTAGAATTCGGGACTCTTATCGGTAAAGCCATTCGATTTCCTAACGAAGTGTGTACTTACCAGTTGCAGTCTGGATCAGAAGGGCCACAGCAACCACGGCAAGACAGATCTGCAAAGACATTAATTACACTTTGTAAATATTCAGATGTGTGAGTGCATAATACATTCAAATAAAATATTTCCTTCAGATACAAAAAGCCAGACAAAGCTAATGATCGCGTTTTGATGTAGGTTTTTAAAATCACACTCTAAATAAATGAAATTCATGGTTGGAAATTAAAATCTCCATAATTCAAATCCAATGCGAATCATAAAGACTGATTCTCTAGACTTGCGTTGGCAACATATAGACGATATGTTTAGGTCAGAAAGCAAATCTCTGAAAATGAAATTTCTGTACGATTTTGTTTCCATGGAGACCATAAACGTACGACCTAGTTCTATCGTAGGTGGCGAGACGCTGTACTCTGGCACCAGTTGATCAGAAAGTTAATTAAACACAAGACTGTTGTTCAAATAATTAGGTCTAGTGTGTACTTACTACTTTATTGAAAGACATGTTCTTGATTCGGTGTGTTGGAAAATTCTTGCCAAAAACAGAACCTCCTGCTGCTTATATATCCAGTATTCGAAAGGAAGTCCTAACACGAGAAAGCCAATGTTCGCCATTGAGATTCCCGTTTTACCTAGAAACTTCTTCCTCTCTCATCAACCTTCACCTTCAAGTTGAAAGGAACGAATGTTCGAGAAAAAAACTCTCTTCCGTCATACAAATAGAAAAAGCACTACACTCTGAAGTTTTGTTGAACACCCATTAGGTCAAGAGATCTGTCACTCACAACCAAATATGCGACAATATCATTTCCCTTTCGTGAAGTTCATGACATGTTTCAGTTAATTTGATCAAGACATATTTCAATATGCAATATGCAATAAAGGGCAAGAGTTATGTAAAGAGAATTAACGAACTTTCCATTTTCCTGCTGCACGGAAGTTTCTTTTCCGCTGAGCGTTGGGTATAAGAGAAGGTGATGGAGTTTTCCTGCTACATTTGGCAGCTAGTTCTTCAGAACAGCAGAAGAAAGAAATGAAGCTTCTCATTGTAAGTTCGTAGTCTTCTTCTGCGGTAAAGTTGATTGTGCTATCTTATAGTCCAAGTCCTAAAGAACGCCATCCTTTCACTGTAATATTGCGATAATTCATCTCATGGGATGACATAGTGTTATTTGTCTGGTTAATAGTAACATTTAAGTTCGCATTAAATTTTTCATTGCCATTTTGCGTGACGTATTATTACCTTCTTTCTTCATGTGTTGTGTCGTTCTCTACTTAGCATGGTTACCTATGAAAGTAAGGAATAATCAGTTCTCATTTCGAACAGTTCTACAAGCCGTATGATATTTTATGATATGCATTGAGACTTGCTTCACACACCTCTACATATGTAGTGTGTCGATAGTGAAGATCATGAAGCTCCTGTTTTATTCCAGTTTCTCTTGTACTTACGGTCAATGAATTCACACTAGTCTGAAATTCCATTAACTGTGTTATGTTACACTTCCAAAATGTGACGGTAATAATTTAACCAAACCTAGCCGAAGTTGTGCTACGTTACTGGGTGTGCCAACTATCCTAATTCATTTTACACTATTTTTGTCATTTCAGGTATTATTCGCACTTTGTGCTCTTGCAACATCCGCTCTTGCTATTGGTCCGGTTGATTATTATGTAAGTAAAATAGTGTTTATTCAAATCACTAGTTGTAATATGGAAGTTTCTGTGTTGAAATGTAGAGATAGTGTGTGTTTATATATAAGCTATTGTTGTGAAGCATTACACATGTTGAACTGTAGTTCAATTGATATACGACAGGCGTAGTAGGTACAATACATACAACCAAGTGTAGGTATCAATTTATTAAAAATGAATAATGATGGAAATATATATTACTTTCAGGCTTACCCTAAGTACCAGTTCGGATACGCCGTGAGCGACCACCACACGGGTGACAACAAACAACAGGCTGAAGTCCGAGATGGCGACGTTGTTAAAGGTCAGTACAGCCTTGTGGAACCTGACGGCAGTGTCAGAGTAGTAACCTACGGAGCTGATGGTGTTAACGGTTTCAACGCGGTTGTGAAGAGGCTTGGACCAAATCTTCATGCTGGATATGGACTCCACGGCTACGGATATGGAGGTTATGGACAGGGAAGCTATGGTTTGGGATACGGTGGATATGGTTTTCAAGGATAAGCTCCAAATTTGATTTTGTATTCATGTATGTGTGTAACAATTCAAATAAACCAATTTGCGATAACTAAGACAACCTCCTATTTATTACATCATTTTTGTAAAAAATTCGTCAGCCTAAACTGAACAAGATTTATATATGTAGAAACCTTTGAACGTTTCACGAAATATATGAAACTGAAATTATGAAAGAACATAGCGATTGCATACAAAGGTATGTGTCTTTCAAATGAGTCTTGGAACAAATCCATAGACACAGAGATTTGAGACATTTTCCATGGAGAAGAAAAAATTCTCAAAAGTTAATATGTTTGAAGAATTGAAAATATTCTTCCCCAAATAGTAATTATTGAGATCCTGAAAGACATTCATTAAGAGGACGAGAATAAGATAACTGCATTCCAACAGTTATTGTAGATCATGAAAGTCTAACAAAGAATAAATAGTAGCACGATGTTCAGGTAAATGTATTTAAAAAAAATCAGCAGGCTAGGTGGCCGAAGGTGTTAAGTGTTCAACTTTTGATCTCGCCGATGAAAGTCTCCGGTTCGAGTCTTGGCCTAGGCAAATATGTAAAATCGTCACTCACCCTATCGTCGCGATTAGCCGCAAGAAGCAGAAAAGCGCCATGAAACAACAAAAATGCGAACGCACACGGAAAATATCGTTCCTAGCCAAACGAGAATTACCTACGTTGTCCACACAAAAGATTAACCAGCAGTTATGGTTAAAACTGAATGGAGTTTTCTTACTTACATTTCCTCACATTTGCCACATCAAAAACAGCACGAAAGGAGTTATATACAGTATTGGAATGATCTTCGAGAATACTGGACTGTGGTTACAAACTAGCTCTTTCTCATCATCCCTTACGTTTGCTTGGAGGCACGGGAGCCAAGAAATACCCCTCTGCAGTGAAAATATGTAGGTGTAAAAGGGAGCCGTTAAGACTTACTTTAAATTTGCTACTATATACGACACTTACTAACACACAATTCAAAAATTAAAGTTAAGCTTGTGGTACCCTCCTGGTGGCGTGGTGGTAACGCCGTTACCTTGTAATCAAGGGGACCTCTGCTCGGTTCCCTTTGGAGGAATATTGCACAGGGGTCGGATCTCACTTTAAACTGCAGGTTCAGTCCCGATTAGCCTATCAAAGTCATATGCAAGGATGTTACTGAGTGTCTGATATTAACGTAAACTTTTCAGGGCGTCTTGCAATATTTGGGCAATAGAAAAGAACGTTTATACTCTGTTCTCACAAGAAAGTTCGAAACCTGCAAATTTATCTAATTTTTGCAATTGGTAAAACGGTCCAATACCATCGTACATTTCCTCCATCCCCCAAATTATCGAGGAGAAGAAAACTCAAGAAGGTTTGTTTACAAAAGTTGTGCATTAGAGTCGCAGAAACAAATCTTTGTGGAATATAAAATTTACTTGCAGTGTAAAATCGAAATTCTTGTCACAGACGATATTCATTAATCATTACCATTATCGGCTAATGGAAGAAGCAGAAAGTTATCTCGTGTCATAAATTTTCTGTTATGTCTAACTTCACATTCAGTTACGTGTACATGTACATACACACATATATAATGTTTTTGTGTATATATGTATATGTATACACGCACACATATGATACGTATTCATTCATAGAAGAAAGCAGATAAGAAGCGATCCGTCAATTGTTCATGTATTAAAATGAATATGAGACGGAATATATTGTACAATCACAGGGAAAATAAGACATTAAAATGCTGACCAAGGAAAATATTTATAGTATAAAAATATACATAAAAATGTAAAGTTTCCACCTACTAACAGGGTCTTCTTCATACGAAACTTCACGACAAAAAATGAAAGTTACAACATCATCTTATATAAACACTCCCAGTCAGGGGTCATACACAAAACAACACAATGGCACCAGTCCTTATCTTAGACGAAGGAAGACAACGATGAAAGGAAAGAGGAAGGAGATAAAGAATCTGTCTAGGTCCGTTAGTGGAATTATTAATAAGGTCAGACTTTTACCAGGTACATACCTGTCAAAGACCTGTCAGGAGATTCCACACTCAGGAATTCCTGAAATGAAGTTTTGTAGGATAAGGACTGGTACCTTCCTGTTGTTTTGTGTATGGAACCTGGTTGGGAGTGTATGTATATATTGATGACGATGTTTTGTAAGTTTCATTTTGTTGTGAAGTTTCTTCTTAAGAAGACCCTGTTAGAGGGTGGAAACGTTACGTTTCTATGTATATTTTTATGCAATAAAAGATTTCCTTGGTCAGCATTTTAATGCTTTATTGACATGGAAACAAGGCTTAACACTATTACCAACGGAAATAAGGTATAAGTAAGATTCGAAAATATGTACCCAGATGCTCCATTGTAACATCACTTAGAACCCTTCATATCACCATGTTGTCCCATCCCAGTGCAATACAGAGACATTTCTCACTTCGAATGCAACGATCTTCAGTTGTTCTTGAATGATGTGCTGCGGATCATTTTTTCAAATCTTAGTTGCATGTTTACAACCTTTTCAGTTGATGGAACCATTTTGTCAATAGTTTGAAGGTGTGAAGAAGAGAGGATGTGATCTAGACGAACTTGGATTCTACGACTACTGTTGCATCACAAGCATGTGTAACATCACCACACAATTAAATTCGCAAAATTGCATTGATAATTGCCATTTTATTTGTAACAACTTCAAATCAAACGAGCATCAGGTTACAGGGACAGACATAATAAATTACCCAGCATAAGCAAGACCACCGAGTCCGTATCCACTCCTGCCACCGAGACCACCAAGTCCATATCCTCCATGCAGGCCAACACCTCCAAGTCCATATCCGCCATACAAGCCATGGCCTCCTAATCCGTAACCACCGAAACCAAGTCCGTATCCAGCATGTCCAAGTCCGTAACCACCGGTAATAACTGGAATACCCTTAATGGCAATTAGGTTGTTGTTTTGGCTGCTTACTCCAGTGACTCCGACAGCTGAAATCATAAATTTGCATATCTCAAATTTAGAATTCGGGACTCTTATCGGTAACGCCATTCGATTTCCTAACGAAGTGTGTACTTACCAGTTGCAGTCTGGATCAGAAGGGCCACAGCAACCACGGCAAGACAGATCTGCAAAGACATTAATTACACTTTGTAAATATTCAGATGTGTGAGTGCATAATACATTCAAATAAAATATTTCCTTCAGATACAAAAAGCCAGACAAAGCTAATGATCGCGTTTTGATGTAGGTTTTTAAAATCACACTCTAAATAAATGAAATTCATGGTTGGAAATTAAAATCTCCATAATTCAAATCCAATGCGAATCATAAAGACTGATTCTCTAGACTTGCGTTGGCAACATATAGACGATATGTTTAGGTCAGAAACCAAATCTCTGAAAATGAAATTTCTGTACGATTTTGTTTCCATGGAGACCATAAACGTACGACCTAGTTCTATCGTAGGTGGCGAGACGCTGTACTCTGGCACCAGTTGATCAGAAAGTTAATTAAACACAAGACTGTTGTTCAAATAATTAGGTCTAGTGTGTACTTACTACTTTATTGAAAGACATGTTCTTGATTCGGTGTGTTGGAAAATTCTTGCCAAAAACAGAACCTCCTGCTGCTTATATATCCAGTATTCGAAAGGAAGTCCTAACACGAGAAAGCCAATGTTCGCCATTGAGATTCCCGTTTTACCTAGAAACTTCTTCCTCTCTCATCAACCTTCACCTTCAAGTTGAAAGGAACGAATGTTCGAGAAAAAAATTCTCTTCCGTCATACAAATAGAAAAAGCACTACACTCTGAAGTTTTGTTGAACACCCATTAGGTCAAGAGATCTGTCACTCACAACCAAATATGCGACAATATCATTTCCCTTTCGTGAAGTTCATGACATGTTTCAGTTAATTTGATCAAGACATATTTCAATATGCAATATGCAATAAAGGGCAAGAGTTATGTAAAGAGAATTAACGAACTTTCCATTTTCCTGCTGCACGGAAGTTTCTTTTCCGCTGAGCGTTGGGTATAAGAGAAGGTGATGGAGTTTTCCTGCTACATTTGGCAGCTAGTTCTTCAGAACAGCAGAAGAAAGAAATGAAGCTTCTCATTGTAAGTTCGTAGTCTTCCTCTGCGGTAATGTTGATTGTGCTATCTTATAGTCCAAGTCCTAAAGAACGCCATCCTTTCACTGTAATATTGCGATAATTCATCTCATGGGATGACATAGTGTTATTTGTCTGGTTAATAGTAACATTTAAGTTCGCATTAAATTTTTCATTGCCATTTTGCGTGACGTATTATTACCTTCTTTCTTCATGTGTTGTGTCGTTCTTTACTTAGCATGGTTACCTATGAAAGTAAGGAATAATCAGTTCTCATTTCGAACAGTTCTACAAGCCGTATGATATTTTATGATATGCATTGAGACTTGCTTCACACACCTCTACATATGTAGTGTGTCGATAGTGAAGATCATGAAGCTCCTGTTTTATTCCAGTTTCTCTTGTACTTACGGTCAATGAATTCACACTAGTCTGAAATTCCATTAACTGTGTTATGTTACACTTCCAAAATGTGACGGTAATAATTTAACCAAACCTAGCCGAAGTTGTGCTACGTTACTGGGTGTGCCAACTATCCTAATTCATTTTACACTATTTTTGTCATTTCAGGTATTATTCGCACTTTGTGCTCTTGCAACATCCGCTCTTGCTATTGGTCCGGTTGATTATTATGTAAGTAAAATAGTGTTTATTCAAATCACTAGTTGTAATATGGAAGTTTCTGTGTTGAAATGTAGAGATAGTGTGTGTTTATATATAAGCTATTGTTGTGAAGCATTACACATGTTGAACTGTAGTTCAATTGATATACGACAGGCGTAGTAGGTACAATACATACAACCAAGTGTAGGTATCAATTTATTAAAAATGAATAATGATGGAAATATATATTACTTTCAGGCTTACCCTAAGTACCAGTTCGGATACGCCGTGAGCGACCACCACACGGGTGACAACAAACAACAGGCTGAAGTCCGAGATGGCGACGTTGTTAAAGGTCAGTACAGCCTTGTGGAACCTGACGGCAGTGTCAGAGTAGTAACCTACGGAGCTGATGGTGTTAACGGTTTCAACGCGGTTGTGAAGAGGCTTGGACCAAATCTTCATGCTGGATATGGACTCCACGGCTACGGATATGGAGGTTATGGAGAGGGAAGCTATGGTTTGGGATACGGTGGATATGGTTTTCAAGGATAAGCTCCAAATTTGATTTTGTATTCATGTATGTGTGTAACAATTCAAATAAACCAATTTGCGATAACTAAGACCAACTCCTATTTATTACATCATTTTTGTAAAAAATTCGTCAGCCTAAACTGAACAAGATTTATATATGTAGAAACCTTTGAACGTTTCACGAAATATATGAAACTGAAATTATGAAAGAACATAGCGATTGCATACAAAGGTATGTGTCTTTCAAATGAGTCTTGGAACAAATCCATAGACACAGAGATTTGAGACATTTTCCATGGAGAAGAAAAAATTCTCAAAAGTTAATATGTTTGAAGAATTGAAAATATTCTTCCCCAAATAGTAATTATTGAGATCCTGAAAGACATTCATTAAGAGGACGAGAATAAGATAACTGCATTCCAACAGTTATTGTAGATCATGAAAGTCTAAAAGTGAAGAAGAAGTGTTCCCCTGTGCATAGCACCACGCCATGAAGGCGTATAGGGGGTGTGGGGGTAACGCCCCACACTTTCTTGATCCGGTCGTGAGTGGGGGTGATGTGATCAGCATCACGCCCCTGACCGCCTTTACCCCCCAGGGTTTCCCCCAGGTACCCATGTTATTCGACGCTGGGTAGGCGCCGGGGCCGCTTCCACCGTTAGAAAAGTTCCCGGATAGAAAAGTTCCCGGATTAAAAGGATGCCAACAGCACCTGGTGTTCCAAGGCGGTCACCCATCCAAGTACTGACCAGGCCCGACGCTGCTTGACTTCGGTGATCGGACGAGAACCGGTATATTCAGCGTGGTATGGCCGTTGGCTTAAAGGATGCCAACAGCACCTGGTGTTCCCAGGCGGTCACCCATCCAAGTACTGACCAGGCCCGACGCTGCTTGACTTCGGTGATAGTCTAACAAAGAATAAATAGTAGCACGATGTTCAGGTAAATGTATTTAAAAAAAATGAGCAGGCTAGGTGGCCGAAGGTGTTAAGTGTTCAACTTTTGATCTCGCCGATGAAAGTCTCAGGTTCGAGTCTTGGCCTAGGCAAATATGTAAAATCGTCACTCACCCTATCGTCGCGATTAGCCGCAAGAAGCAGAAAAGCGCCATGAAACAACAAAAATGCGAACGCACACGGAAAATATCGTTCCTAGCCAAACGAGAATTACCTACGTTGTCCACACAAAAGATTAACCAGCAGTTATGGTTAAAACTGAATGGAGTTTTCTTACTTACATTTCCTCACATTTGCCACATCAAAAACAGCACGAAAGGAGTTATATACAGTATTGGAATGATCATCGAGAATACTGGACTGTGGTTACAAACTAGCTCTTTCTCATCATCCCTTACGTTTGCTTGGAGGCACGGCAGCCAAGAAATACCCCTCTGCAGTGAAAATATGTAGGTGTAAAAGGGAGCCGTTAAGACTTACTCTAAATTTGCTACAGTAGTTGTATTTGCTATAATACCAGGACCGGAAAGTATGAACCCCCCTCAAGCAGATTTGGCTACACTTAAAACAAGCTCAACATGCCCATATGAGCTTTTTGCTCAAGTGTGGAACCTTGTCTAATTCAAATAATTTTGTAAAAAATGCCCCTCGGAAAGTATGAACCCCCTCAGATTGATTTGCCTATACTTATAAAAGGCACTTTTGTGAGATTGTTGTCCATAAATTTGTTAAAAATATGCCCCTCTTGATATTTTTTTTGGCCACACTTAAAACTAGGCCACCCACACCCATACACACCCACCTATACACACCTACACCCACCCACACCCACCCACACATATTTACTTCCGGTCCACTTCCGGTCCACTTCCGGTCCACTTCCGGTCCACTTCCGGTCCACTTCCGGTTTAAGTTCAATTGGACACCAGGCTCATCTTGCATATCTAGTACTAAGACAGTGCAATATGCAGAGACCCCTCTAGAATTGCTCCGTGACTCTCTCATTTCTTACATCATAAACATATGATTTTTCCCCTATGAGAATAACACTACAAATGGTGTCATCAGGTAATGCCTCATGGAATTCACAGATAATTTTAATGTTTGTCATTCACCACAACCTGTTTTCTTTTTGAGGTGTTGATGACAAACATGGGCCTCTGTGCTTTGAATTCATCTGGTGTGTAATACATGTCAGTATTGCCAGTAGTGACCCTTTTGTATGCTGTAAATGCCTCATATAATTTGAGGAAATCATCCTTGGAAATGTCTAAATTATAATTTTCTCTAGGGAATACCTCATTTCTGCCATTTTTAAGATATATGTTCTTGATGTTGCAGTTATCAAATCTACTTGAATTTTTTTCCTGATTATTGTGTCTCCCAGTCTGAAACAGTACCACCACAAAATCCGGCATGTCATATTGAATACTGGAGAATGAATTTGTAGCATCAAACTCATAATAAGAACCAGCGGCAGGCTTCTGTACACATTGATATGTATAAAATTGCAAAAGAACCTGTGGATTTTTTATTATATCTGCTTTGTATTTAAGAGCATAACTGGCCTCATATTCAACAACAGGGATTCTTACCTCCATAGTCTGAATAATGCATTTGCCTGCATCAGGTAGGGTATTAGGCAGAGCTTCTCCTGTAGGGTTTAATGTACTGTACCTCATCAAAGCATTATTATCATTGGCAGCTCTTCTAAATGTAATTCTTAAACCACCCTTCCACATAATATCTTTGTAATCTGAGAAGAATCCTGGCAACAGGCGCATCGGGAACAGCACTGTGTGATTTTTAGATAATATTTTCTCACCAGCCTCAAATCCACCTATTTTGTAGTAAGAAGCCTCGGTTTTGGATAATTTTAGTGTGGCCAAAGCTGTGGAGGTAATGCCGGGATAATCCACTCTGTTTATAACAACACCATGCTTTCTGATCTCAATTTCAGAGAACAGATGCGGCACAAAATTATCCACCAATCTTATATTTGAATTTGCCGGATAATCTGTTCCATCGAGCTTCACAACATCAAATTTGATGTATAGATCTGCTCTGTGGGGGTGTATAAAGCCATCCCCAACATCAAGATCAACTTCAATTTCTGTGTTGGGTTGATTTAAATTTGCAAATGTCCTCCTGTTTGGGGAGAATGATTGTAGCTCATAACTCTCAATATTTTCCATTGTATGTATTTTTATTTAAATATTAATCTCTATGATTGCAGTTGTTGTGGCTCCAGCAAAATCAACTAATTCTTCTTTTTCATTAGTGACCATCAATTCAATATTATCTATTCTGTTATGGCACACAGGAAAATATAATGTTGGGGATGGATTGTAGATGATTGGCTCCATGAATTCGGAATTAGGTTTGAATGTTGCAATGATGCCAGTTTGTTTGTGAGTGCCTATACCATTTGATTTGGTGATCATACCCTCGGCCACATTACAGTGAATATTCAGAGTCTCTATGGCTAAGAATTTAGGTATATTCATAGCAGTGTGTTTGATGCCTGCTTCAAGTTTTGTGTTGTTCTCAAAGCCTAACAGCTCTCCTATAGTACCCAGATCCACTGTTTCTGTAGCAGATACAATCTCTACTCTGTGAGTGACAGAATTTTGAGTTAACACTACACCTCTGGGTAATTGAGCATTTAGAGTGGACAGATTATATTGCCCTGGAGTGATGACAATTTTTTGATCCCCAACTGCAATTGTGTTGTTGTGGTGTGTAATATTGGGGATGAAGTACATGCCGTAAAATGCTCTGAGAGCTATTGTTTTGGGATACACTATGTCATCATGCAATTTGAGTTTCAATATTGAATTTTGGCTGGTGAGATGGAATACCCCCATGATCTTTTAAATACCACAAGGCCTTTTGAAAATCTTCAATTGATGGTTTATTTATTTGAGACATATATCTGAGAACAGATAAACACAAATGTCCACAATTAACATCTTTGAAATTTTGAACACGGGCATTATTGTAATAAAGATTAGCTGATTTTAGATATTTTATTAAATTTTCAGGTGGAACACCTCCAAATGAATCAAACACAAATGCCTCATCTTTTAAATATTTAAGATAACAAATCCAGTGAGTGCCCTGATTTTTGTACTTATTAAAATTAACAATGCCACACTCTTTGTTGAGTGGTTGTTCTGGTAAAGAATCAGACATGTACACACCCCTAAAATTTTTGATGCCCAGTGGCTTGATTAAAGCTTCAATATCTTGGTTTGTAAGCGGCTCTTGTTTTTTTTAAACTTATTCATGGCTCTCTTAACACCTTTGCCTTTTTTCTCCATGGCCAGGTTATGGCGCCTCTGCTCATCTAATTCTGCCTTATTTTTCTTGGCATCTATTACTGTTTTTGCTATGGCAGCTGATCCCCCAGCCAAGCTCCCAACAGCCCCGAGAGCAGCTAAGATGGCCGGGATAGTAAATATGAAACCCCCCACATGTGATTTTTTTCTAGATTGTTGTAATTTTTTTAATTGGGGGGTACTAAGCAACAATTTCATACCATTGCCCTTGGCAATACAAGAGTTTTTTTTCTTGCGCTGCTTTTTGGTTAAAAGGCTATCAATAGTTTTAAGAGATTTAAGACCTGCATAAGGTATTTGATACATAACACCCTTTGCCTTCATTCTAGGTTTATTATATACATATTCACAGCCCCCACCCCAGTTTTTGTTTGGTGCTCATAGCTATGGTAGTTCCCAATGCTGCTATTTTTTCACTTAAAGAAGCATCTTTGCTTACAAATCTACCAAATGCAGCCTCTTCTAATTTCTTGTCTGCAACATGTCTCTTGTCAAGATCAGAATCTGTGTTGTATGCTATGTCATGGTCTCTACAAGCAGCATCTAGGGGATTAACACCAGGGTCCCCTCTGTTTAATCTATGGTCCAATTTTGTACCGGGACCACAATACTGATAGCCTGGAATGTGTAGTTCAAATGGCAGCTTGTTTATAATGTCATTAACCAGGCCCCGACCCTCAGAAATATTCCAAAATTTGGGGGGTAGAGTATTAATAATTTTTATGAGATATCCAATCCCCTTAGTGTCATTCACTATAAAATTAGACAATTTTGTGCTTATCATGTCCATAATTCCAACCTTTTCATTGTAAAAATTGTGGTTGCCAGCATTTTCCTCCCCAGCTATCACCAATAACCTATCTACAAGTTTCCTGACATCATCAACCCACACAAATTCTTTAGGCAGGGTGTTGTATTGTTTGATTCCACTGCCTGTCTTAATTTGTGACCATATGGGCTTGATTAAATTGTATTTTGCTCCACTGCTAGACTTGACTCTTTTTTGTGTGGGATCATTGTTCTGGTACAGAGCATCTGATTTTATTAATATTTCTTTGTAATATTCATAATCTTGATCTGTATAGCTGCCAGGCCCTTTCCGAGTCATCAGTTCCCACAATCCAGGTGTTCCGGGGTACTTAACAAAAGCACCTTTTTCTCCGAGACGAGATTCTGAATAAACAATCAGATCATCTCCCATAAATGTTACTCTGAAATTGCCAATTCTATGTATGATGCTGCCATCAAGCTCTGTGTCAGCATATAAGCCAAACACCTCATCTTTATTGTCTTTAGGTGTGGTTAAATATTTTTGAGCAAGAAGACCCAATTCAATAGGATCCTGAGTAGCTTCAATTCTTCTAGGAGCAACAGGACTAGGTGTATGAATACTGGAAAGTGGGGTGATTGGATAATCTAATATGTTCCTTGCAGCTACAGGTACAAGCTCTCTGATCAAATTTTGATTTTGCTCTGTAACAGTTTTGATATTCTTACCTAATTCACTAATAGCATCAATGATAGGCTGTTCTGTTTGTTTGTGTTGTTCATAAATTCCCCGGTTCTCTGATTTCCATCCCTTAAATCTTTTTACAAGATAATCTCTTAACTTAAGATCATCAATGATTGGCCTTTTCATGTTTATTTATTTATATTTCAATGTCTAGAAAATTGTTGATTTTATTTCTGTATTTGCCACTATTGGGTGTTCTTGTCATATCAATAGTGACAAACCCATAACTGTCCTGGTTCCAGCACCTACTGCAAAACTTGGAAAAATCATTGTAGCTCAAGTCCCCACCTACATATTCATCATGTATGTGTTTGAGGTTGGTATGATCTTGATGAAACACACATATAAAATTGCTGTTGTCTCGGATCAGCTGCTTCGGTATTTTAGAAAAAGTCTGTGCCAGGTAGAAGCAATCAATGTTTTTGTGTCGGCCCTGTGTAAAGAAATTTCTAACCTTGTTTTGATTATCCAGTATAATGTCATCAAACACAACAACAGAATTATCGAGACAGTCATGAAGTGGCTTAACATCTGGTTCAAAAGTGGCAATATCCAATCCATCATATAGCTTCATCAGCTGCTGATATTTTAATTGTTCCAAGCTCTTAGAGAAGACATACAAGTGCCTGTTTTTCCAGTCTAACCAGTTGGGTGCCAATAAAAAATTATCAACCATTAGTGTAGTTTTACCACAAGCAGATGGCCCAACAATAAGACACCTAATATTATCAGGCAGCAAGTTGCCATTTCACTTATTCTGTTGTTCAGGTTCTGGCAGCCTTTTTATAACATCCCAGGTGCTCATATTATTATTTTGTTTGCATCGATCCAGCTGTGTTCTGGGAGTCCTAGCCATTTGACAAATAACTTGTTGCCTTTTCTGCGGATGATTTTTTCTATGAGATATGTGTCAGGCTGTTTAGTTTTGCTGAGTTCTTGTTCATAGAATCGGCCTTTGAGAATTTCTCCTCGATGATCTTTTATTATATATGTGTTAAGGGTCCCAGGTTTAACTTGAACCACTGTAAATAATTCAGTGCTCCAGTTTCTTGTAAAGCCTCTTTTGAATAAGTGCTTATATTTGCTGATTCTTACTTGTTCACCCACCCTGTATTTGGCCTTTCTTTTTGTTGGCTGGTATCTAGGATAATAAACAGTCCTGATCAATTTTTGCTCATCAGATGAAGTTACTTCAGAGGGTTTCATGTTGATTGTGGAATGGACCGAGTTGTTATATTTATGTAGAAGTACTGGAAGAATATTAATCCATCTATAATTACCTTGGAGGGTAAATTGTTTATACATAAGATTTTTTAGGGTTTTGTTGAATCTCTCTACAATTGAGGCTTTGAGATCACTGTAACTCGAGTAATGTTTTATTGCCTGGCTTTTAATAAATTGTTGAAACACTGAATTATAAAATTCTTTGCCATTATCTGTTTGCAAATAGCGCGGTGATCTTCCACTCTGATTGATGATTGTTCTGATGGCTTCTGTAACACATTTTCCAGTCTTGGATTTGAGTGGCAGAGCCCAGGCAAATTTTGAAAATGTGTCTATCACAGTGAGTAGATACTTGTAGCCCTTGTTGATTTTGTCTAAGTTTTTCAACTGCCCACTTGCCATTTCAATCAAGTCGCTCTGCCATAAATCATCTATGCCCTTTGTGACTACTGGCAGTCTCTTAAAATTATGTCTGGCCTGTCTGTGTAATTCATCAACAATAATTTTTCTAGACATAATATGAAAACAAGACTATTGCAACTATGGGGTGTTCAGCAGCTGAGACTGCATGATTTTCTAAATATAATTTGTCTCCAATATGTATTTTAAATTCCAAAGAGCCATCATCTTCAGTATAGGCTGTTTCTAATGTATTGGGATCTGTAAAATCCTCTAACTCTACACTGGTGATGTTTACTTTGTTGTCAGCATTTGTTATTGATAAGGTGGGGTAGTGGTGTGCCTGTGGTTGAAGCCAATATTTGATCTTGATTGGTCTCAATGTGCCCCCAACAAAAAATTGGTAATAAAATTGTGCAGGGGACAGCATATATATTTTGCCACCTGGTGTAAATGGTGAATCATATTCTTTGTTGGGGATGCTGTACAATTCAAGAATTACTGTATGTTTTGGATTCTCAATTATGCCTGTTATTTCTTTTTCTGCTGTAAGCAATCTGCTTGTTACAGATTCAAGGTGCTCATTGATGGTTCTAACAACATCATCATGGCCTGGCTTGATTTTTATGTCCACAACAAGTTTCTTGTATTGTTGCACAATCTCTTGTAGCTGCGTGGCAAAAACAGACAGAGCATTTGCTTGATTGGATTCCATGGTCCCTAGCTGTTGCTTGATATTAGCTACAATTTGTTGCAAATTTTCAACAACTGCCAATTTTGAATTTTGAGCAGTAAGATCATGGACCTGTCTTCTGATATCCTCAAACAGGGCATGCAGTTCATTAATATGTTGATTGGTTGGTAGAGTGGACACTGTCTGAGTGAGATGTTTGATCTCTGCCTGGATATTCTTGATATCTTCTGATTTCAATATCCTATTCACAGCTCTCTTAATATTTTTAAGTTCCTGTGATGTAGGAAGATTTGATACTGTATTTTGCAAAGATTCAAGTGCCAATTTCACATTGTTTAATTCAGATGCATCAGCCACATTTTGCATAGCATTTTGGAGCAGGGCTATATCTGCCTGAGTGGGTGTGGATTGTTGTAAAATTTCAAGTTTTGTTTGGATATCATCTATCAAGTGATGAAAATGAGATAGTTCAGATTCAGTGTTGAGGTTTTCAAGCTTTGTGATCTGTTCCTGGACACTGACAAGTGTGTCTACAATACCAGGCAGGCGAGATTCTAGTACATTTGCCAAATCACTTTGCACTGCTGCTATTGTACCTTCAAGATGGGTTATGGTACTTTGAATTTTTCCAAAATCTTCATATGTTTCAAGTTGCAGCTTAATATTTGCAACACTCCGAGTTATTGCATTCAAAGCATCAGAAGATGGCAAATTGTTCATAAAATTTTCAAGTGTCTCAATTTTTTCTTTAACCTCGGCTATGGTATTGTTCAGGGGGTCCAGATTAGGTATTTGGAGTGATTGAATCTGTTCTTTTAGAGTGGAAATCACTAGATCAAAATCTTCTTGTGATTTTATGCTTTTGACAATTGTTTGGAGCTGTGCCTGGACATTATTTATTTGCTCTTCCAATTGTTGTTTCAATTGCTCAGAGTTGTTAGCCTTGGTCTTAAATTTGGCTTGAAGAGCTGCTACAGCTTCTTCTAAACTTTGAAAATTATCCAATGTTGCCAGATCAGTATATTTTTGAAGCAACAATTTGAGTTCAGAATCAATTTTAAGAAGAGGGTCCATGCATTGTGATTGCAAATTTGTAATTTCTAATTGAAGACTGGCATTGAGTGTAGTTTGTAAAGCTTGTAAATCACTTCTTAATTTCTTGACTCTGACATCAAGCATCAGAATCTCATCACTGTGATCTTCATGTCTTGTATGGCCAAATATATCATTAGGCATTTTTGTTTTAGTGGTTATTTATTATAGAGTATCTGATTCTTAATTCTATAAAAAAAGGTATAAGCTTGTCATAAGATCCAGGGACCTCAATATATAAGCAGTCACCAGCAGAAACAGTATAAACAGTGCCAGAAATCATGTTTGAGTGCTTAATTCTATAAATATTTCTCCCTACTGAAATTTTAACATCACCCTCAGGGGTTGTAATAAATTGCAATTGCCCACCTACAGGTAATTGGTAATGATTTAAATTATTGTTAAATATGTACAATGTTTTGCCCGTTTCATCATCAACATCTGTAAGTATGCTGTTCAGATGAATAATTAACAAGCCACTCAGTTTAGACAGCATATCAGAAGAGGGTTGTGGTGTTGGCAGCTCCATAATAGCCTGTTTTTTGAACCCAAATAAGTTCATAGGCATGTTTATTTATTTCAAATCATGCTCTGTAATTGGGCATTGATTCCCATTTTTCAAATCACAATGACCCCATGGTAGAGTATGTATGCCACATGATAAAATGCATCTCTTATCATCATGTGGGTCCAGGGCCACTTTTCTTACAATATTGCTAGTCAATAAGTGATCCACACTCTGAATTCTGGATTCTGATGTTTTGATTAAATTCTGGGATTTGAGGCAATTTTTATAATCTTCAAATACAAGCTCTTTTTCAACAGTTACTTTGCCAATACCCTTGGCCTTTTTGGCAACAGCGCCACTACATGTTTCAAAAGTGTACATCTTGGCACTTAACCCAGCAAATTTCACAATAACATCACCAAGTGTCTCATCTTTTAACTTGCCAGGCACCTTTTTGTTGAGGGGTTGAATTATTGTATGTTCACTGGTATCAAAGTATTGAAACAATTCAGGCTGTGACATATCTTGATAAACATCTTCTGTTTTAATATCAAGAATAAAACTATCTGTGTCCATGTACATCAATTTTATATTATTACCATAAAAAGGTTTCAACACATCATAATACAATGTTAACATATGTAATTTGGCCAATTCCAATATCGCAGCCCCTACATAAATAGGTTTATCAAACTTAATTTTTGTTTTCTTCATGTTGAAAAGTGCCATGTGCTCATCATAAATTCTTCTATAATTGAAATTAGGCTTTGCAACCAATTTTTTGCTCAGGCTGGGGTCAGTAATTATTTTAACATCGGTATGTTTTCTGACATTTTCAATTGTTTTGCCATACACTGAATTCACCATCAATTTAAACAAGCCCTTATCAAATTGGCTCTTTGCAGATGTTCGAAGCTCTGTGTTTGTATCAATGTATGGTTTCAACCATTCTGAGTGCCTGAACCTCAAAACTTTGCCAACTTTGGTCACTTGAACACCATGTTTCATCAGGAACTGGAGGTTTTTGTAATATATGACATAGCCTTGTTTCGGCTCCAGAGTCATCATGAGCTTCTTCTGTTTAGAGCCAGGTGAGCACTGAACCTCGGGAATTGGGGGCAGATCAGAAAATTTCTTGTGCAAATCATCAGGAATTGTCAGATCAACCTCTAAGAATAGGCCATAATTACTGTCATCAAAATCCTTAAGATCTTCAATATTGAAATCTTCAACCCACTCAAGCCCTGCATATGGCAATTTTTGCATCATGGCATGACCATAGAGGCTGTTTGCATCTACATACACTATATAATTTGATGGCCGTGCTGGATCATAATCAGGAATATATTTGTTATTTGCTCTGGCATATCTCTGGGAACATTGCACCATCCCTCCTCTTATACATTTCTCCATAAACAGATACTTATCTTGATCGTGGATCAGATCCAAATGCATGTTAGTGTTCAAAAACGTTGCAGACCATGCTAGGCTCGGGGCACTGAAAAAATATATTGGATCCAGTCTATAATTTTGCATGGAAGATTTTCTGAATGCCTGCAATATATCAGCTAAGAGGGTGACATCAAGTTTCAAATATGCCATGTGATAATCACCAAATGTCTGGCATTTTAAATTGTTCCACATCAACTGGGCATGGTGATAATCTTCATCAGTGATTCCAGATCCTCTGATTTTGCTGTAAAACTCTTCTTGTGGTGGCAGAGAACACTCATCAAATTTAGAAAAATCTGTAACATAGTCATATGGATATACACCCTTCCGCCTAATTAATTTCAGGTCCTGATTTGGAAACAATGCACGTGTGATTTTGAATTGATCATCAGATAATTGATTTGCCAGTATAGCCAGGCTAGCAGATCAAATTCTGTAAGAATCAAGAAATCTTAATTGAATAGAAACACCATTAACTTTAATTATCTTGCTAATAGATATATATTTTTCATCATTTTCAGCTAAAATATTTAAATTCTGCTTGTCAAACCCCTCGTATCTGATCAGATGATGGAAATCATAATTGGATGCTCCATGGCAAAATATGGGGACAAATCTTGGTCTCTTGATCTTAATATTACAGCTATTACACAGGGCCATTAAGAATTTACCATCTGTATGAGAATGGTGTTTCACCTTGATATTTGTATCTGAAAATTCAGAATCACATACCGGGCATTTTTCTGCATTGTTGAAATCCTCAATCTGTTCCTCTGTTAAAGGCAACATAGGTTTTGATTTTAATAAGATGTTAGATGCTATGTCATGGCACTCATTTTCTATTCTATGTGCAAATATTTTGATGGCATCTGGTCCCATGTATAAGTGTGGTTCACTAGCTACACCATCCCGTATAACTATATAACAAAAACTGGAAGGTTCATGTAGCTGGTATGGTGTAATTGAAGATTCTTCAGGATCTGGATTGCAGAATGCAAGAGGTTTGAGATTTGATTCAAAATCACAGACAATATATGCTGGGTGTTCCGACAAGGCTTCAAACTTTTTGAATTTGCAATTTTCACTTGGATTGGGCATCACCATATGAACAGGTTTATGGTTGCCACAGTATTTCAGATGCTCAATTAACTTGTTTTTAGCAATTTCTGTGTTACATTCAGGAACCCTATTTACCATTTTCCTGCCATCAAATACAGTTAAACATCTTCTGCACAACTTGAATATTGTCTTAGATTTGTCTAGTTGTTTTCTGACTAAAGCTTCAAGATTATGTATCAGAGTGTAATGATATGTGCCATCCCCTTCAATTAAGAGCAGATCAATCGGAACAGCAGAATCATCATCAAATGTACTGATTCTGAGAGGTTCTATCGAGCAATTACCAGTGGAACAAATAAATACATTAATAGATAATTGTTTGCCATTGATATGCCTGGCCTTTTTTTCAAATTTATCAATATTCTGAACAGACATTGAATATTCTAAACCCTCCATTGCATCATCAATTTTGTGTTCATGTTGTTTGTAATAAGTTATTCTCTCAGGATGCCTTGAAACTGGAAACAAAACAGCTAATATACACCACAAAAAGCATTTCTCATCATTATTTTTTATATTAACCACGGCTTGTTTGTTTTTAATATTGGCAGGTAATGGCAGATATGTAGAACCTTGTAATGGGCTGAATTCAGAAATATTAATATATAACTTGTGTGGAGAGCCGCATAGGCTCCATCCAGACTCTTTTGCTGCAAATTCAGAGTGTTTAATATTCAATTGATTTATCAAGCTGCTTATTATTGTGTCTGAATTTGCGTTTGAATATACCGGTACAGTTTCTGTTATGTGGGGCTGTGTAAATTTTGTGCCATTTGGTTTCTTATATTGTGCAAACAATTTAAGGGACAGTTTATAAGAGCCATTTTGTGCATTTAGAATTGCCTGCAGATCAGAATTTATACTGTTCAAAAAATTCTTAATGTCACATCTTGGCTCTGATACAAACCGGTAATCCCTTAATTGGCCGTTAAAACTGCTATGGATGGGTGCATGGCGTGGCTGCTTTGCAGGTCCAGCATTAACAGGTGCTTCATGCTTTCTTTTCAGACCAGATGTAGATGGTTGTGGGGGCAATATTGATGACTGTGCAGAGCAAGTATCTTTATGTGTATATGTGAAGTATTGCATGCTATATTTTTTATGGCATTTGGGGCATATTTTTGTGGGAGTTCTGTATTTGTCTGGGTTACAAATCTTTTGGTGCTTAGCCCAATTGGGGCTGGATATATTCTTATTGCATTGATTACAATGTTTTTGATTCGGCATTTTTGTTGTTGTTTATTATATACAATTTCTTGGGGTTCAAATCAAAACTCTATGCTGGATAAAAAATATCAGCTGGGTTCAGCACTGTGCTTTGTGTGTGTGTGTATGTGTGTATGTGTGTATACACTTAATATTTTTGGCTTTGGTATTTATATACAATTCCTTGGGGTTCAAATCAAAACTCTATGCTGGATAAAAAATATCAGCTGGGTTCAGCACTGTGCTTTGTGTGTGTGTGTATGTGTGTGTGTGTGTGTGTATGTGTATGTGTGTGTGTGTATGTGTATGTGTGTGTGTGTATGTGTGTATACACTTAATATTTTTGGCTTTGGTAATTATATACAATTTCTTGGGGTTCAAATCAAAACTCTATGCTGGATAAAAAAAGCAGAAATAGGCCACAACTTGGCCACAAGTGGACCGGAAGTGGACCGGAAGTGGACCGGAAGTGGACCGGAAGTAAATATGTGTGGGTGGGTGTGGGTGGGTGTAGGTGTGTATAGGTGGGTGTGTATGGGTGTGGGTGGCCTAGTTTTAAGTGTGGCCAAAAAAAATATCAAGAGGGGCATATTTTTAACAAATTTATGGACAACAATCTCACAGAAGTGCCTTTTATAAGTATAGGCAAATCAATCTGAGGGGGTTCATACTTTCCGAGGGGCATTTTTTACAAAATTATTTGAATTAGACAAGGTTCCACACTTGAGCAAAAAGCTCATATGGGCATGTTGAGCTTGTTTTAAGTGTAGCCAAATCTGCTTGAGGGGGGTTCATACTTTCCGGTCCTGGTATTATAGCAAATACAACTACTTGCTACTATATACGACACTTACTAACGCACAATTCAAAAATTAAAGTTAAGCTTGTGGTACCCTCCTGATGGCGTGGTGGTAACGCCGTTACCTTGTAATCAAGGGGTCCTCTGCTCGGTTCCCTTTGGAGGAATATTGCACAGGGGTCGGATCTCACTTTAAACTGCAGGTTCAGTCCCGATTAGCCTATCAAAGTCATATGCAAGGATGTTACTGAGTGTCTGATATTAACGTAAACTTTTCAGGGCGTCTTGCAATATTTGGGCAATAGAAAAGAACGTTTATACTCTGTTCTCACAAGAAAGTTCGAACCCTGCAAATTTATCTAATTTTTGCAATTGGTAAAACGGTCCAATACCATCGTACATTTCCTCCATCCCCCAAATTATCGAGGAGAAGAAAACTCAAGAAGGTTTGTTTACAAAAGTTGTGCTTTAGAGTCGCAGAAACAAATCTTTGTGGAATATAAAATTTACTTGCAGTGTAAAATTGAAATTCTTGTCACAGACGATATTCATTAATCATTACCATTATCGGCTAATGGAAGAAGCAGAAAGTTATCTCGTGTCATAAATTTTCTGTTATGTCTAATTTCACATTCAGTTACGTGTACAGGTACATACACACATATATAATGTTTTTGTGTATATATGTATATGTATACACGCACACATATGATACGTATTCATTCATAGAAGAAAGCAGATAAGAAGCGATCCGTCAATTGTTCATGTATTAAAATGAATATGAGACGGAATATATTGTACAATCACAGGGAAAATAAGACATTAAAATGCTGACCAAGGAAAACATTTATAGTATAAAAATATACATAAAAATGTAAAGTTTCCACCTACTAACAGGGTCTTCTTCATACGAAACTTCACGACAAAAAATGAAAGTTACAACATCATCTTATATAAACACTCCCAGTCAGGGGTCATACACAAAACAACACAATTGCACCAGTCCTTATCTTAGACGAAGGAAGACAACGATGAAAGGAAAGAGGAAGGAGATAAAGAATCTGTCTAGGTCCGTTAGTGGAATTATTAATAAGGTCAGACTTTTACCAGGTACATACCTGTCAAAAACCTGTCAGTTAGTGTCAATTAAATGTCAGGAGATTCCACACTCAGGAATTCCTGAAATGAAGTTTTGTAGGATAAGGACTGGTACCTTCCTGTTGTTTTGTGTATGGAACCTGAATGGGAGTGTATGTATAAATATAAGTGAACGTTATTTAATTTTGTTTTATAACTGTTTCTGCTTTTTTTTTGTATATTTTCATTTTTCTTTCACTTCTTCTTCTTCATGATGTGAGGCGATTGTACTTCATTGTTCATCTGCACTAAGCTTCTGGAGAAAAACAGAAAATGGTTTTACATCTTGTTCAACACACTCCCCAAATTCTAAAGAAGAGAAATTGTTTAATGTTTTCGAAGTAACTGGGAATTGCATTGTCGCCCCTGTCAACACATGCTTTTTCAAGCACAGAACTATTCAATCTGTATTGTATTAATCTATGTTGGAATCTTTTCTTTAAAAATGTGTTATTGTTAATGTTTCAATAGGAAATGAATTGTTTAACTTAAATCAGAAAAAATGTTGAAACTATGGAAATATAAAACAATTATGTAATAACCATGGTAAATTGTAAACAACAATATGATATAAAAGAGCTAGACTTTTGTAAGCCTACGGGACATTCTCCTGGTTGCCGAAAGGCTGATGGTTCAGGGGACGTTGGGTAATATCTTGCTTCAATCTTCGGATTGGCTGGTGTACTTGTACTCCATTTGGCAGATATTCCAGAAACCCAACTCTGAATAAGGCGTTCTCCTGCATCATCAAAAAGACCAGGGATATAAACTGCGGTACAACTAATAGGTTTAGGCCTACAAGTTGTACCGGTTGAATTATCTGTTTGAAAAAGTGTTTGTATAACATCAGAAGTTTAAATAAATCTTCGAGTGAAAAGGTCTTAATGATCTTTCATTTCAAACCTACATAGGTGATAATTAAAAATAAATTCTACACCACAGACCTCGCAAGGGCTTGGTCCTACTAACCCTTAGAAGCCTTTGAGAAGTCCGATAAAAGGGTTATAGCCAGACTAACCTAAAGCCCTAAAGGCAGAAGGTGCGTGTCAAGGTCCGTTAGTGGAATTATTAATAAGGTCAGACTTTTACCAGGTACATACCTGTCAAAGACCTGTCAGTTAGTGTCAATTACCTGTCAGGAGATTCCACACTCAGGAATTCCTGAAATGAAGTTTTGTAGGATAAGGACTGGTACCTTCCTGTTGTTTTGTGTATGGAACCTGGTTGGGAGTGTATGTATATATTGATGACGATGTTTTGTAAGTTTCATTTTGTTGTGAAGTTTCTTCTTAAGAAGACCCTGTTAGAGGGTGGAAACGTTACGTTTCTATGTATATTTTTATGCAATAAAAGTTTTCCTTGGTCAGCATTTTAATGCTTTATTGACATGGAAACAAGGCTTAACAGTGTTACCAACGGAAATAAGGTATAAGTAAGATTCGAAAATATGTACCCAGATGCTCCATTGTAACATCACTTAGAACCCTTCTCATATCACCATGTTGTCCCATCCCAGTGCAATACAGAGACATTTCTCACTTCGAATGCAACGATCTTCAGTTGTTCTTGAATGATGTGCTGCGGATCATTTTTTCAAATCTTAGTTGCATGTTTACAACCTTTTCAGTTGATGGAACCATTTTGTCAATAGTTTGAAGGTGTGAAGAAGAGAGGATGTGATCTAGACGAACTTGGATTCTACGACTACTGTTGCATCACAAGCATGGGTAACATCACCACACAATTAAATTCGCAAAATTGCATTGATAATTGCCATTTTATTTGTAACAACTTCAAATCAAACGAGCATCAGGTTACAGGGACAGACATAATAAATTACCCAGCATAAGCAAGACCACCGAGTCCGTATCCACTCCTGCCACCGAGACCACCAAGTCCATATCCTCCATGCAGGCCAACACCTCCAAGTCCATATCCGCCATACAAGCCATGGCCTCCTAATCCGTAACCACCGAAACCAAGTCCGTATCCAGCATGTCCAAGTCCGTAACCACCGGTAATAACTGGAATACCCTTAATGGCAATTAGGTTGTTGTTTTGGCTGCTTACTCCAGTGACTCCGACAGCTGAAATCATAAATTTGCATATCTCAAATTTAGAATTCGGGACTCTTATCGGTAACGCCATTCGATTTCCTAACGAAGTGTGTACTTACCAGTTGCAGTCTGGATCAGAAGGGCTACAGCAACCACGGCAAGACAGATCTGCAAAGACATTAATTACACTTTGTAAATATTCAGATGTGTGAGTGCATAATACATTCAAATAAAATATTTCCTTCAGATACAAAAAGCCAGACAAAGCTAATGATCGCGTTTTGATGTAGGTTTTTAAAATCACACTCTAAATAAATGAAATTCATGGTTGGAAATTAAAATCTCCATAATTCAAATCCAATGCGAATCATAAAGACTGATTCTCTAGACTTGCGTTGGCAACATATAGACGATATGTTTAGGTCAGAAACCAAATCTCTGAAAATGAAATTTCTGTACGATTTTGTTTCCATGGAGACCATAAACGTACGACCTAGTTCTATCGTAGGTGGCGAGACGCTGTACTCTGGCACCAGTTGATCAGAAAGTTAATTAAACACAAGACTGTTGTTCAAATAATTAGGTCTAGTGTGTACTTACTACTTTATTGAAAGACATGTTCTTGATTCGGTGTGTTGGAAAATTCTTGCCAAAAACAGAACCTCCTGCTGCTTATATATCCAGTATTCGAAAGGAAGTCCTAACACGAGAAAGCCAATGTTCGCCATTGAGATTCCCGTTTTACCTAGAAACTTCTTCCTCTCTCATCAACCTTCACCTTCAAGTTGAAAGGAACGAATGTTCGAGAAAAAAACTCTCTTCCGTCATACAAATAGAAAAAGCACTACACTCTGAAGTTTTGTTGAACACCCATTAGGTCAAGAGATCTGTCACTCACAACCAAATATGCGACAATATCATTTCCCTTTCGTGAAGTTCATGACATGTTTCAGTTAATTTGATCAAGACATATTTCAATATGCAATATGCAATAAAGGGCAAGAGTTATGTAAAGAGAATTAACGAACTTTCCATTTTCCTGCTGCACGGAAGTTTCTTTTCCGCTGAGCGTTGGGTATAAGAGAAGGTGATGGAGTTTTCCTGCTACATTTGGCAGCTAGTTCTTCAGAACAGCAGAAGAAAGAAATGAAGCTTCTCATTGTAAGTTCGTAGTCTTCTTCTGCGGTAAAGTTGATTGTGCTATCTTATAGTCCAAGTCCTAAAGAACGCCATCCTTTCACTGTAATATTGCGATAATTCATCTCATGGGATGACATAGTGTTATTTGTCTGGTTAATAGTAACATTTAAGTTCGCATTAAATTTTTCATTGCCATTTTGCGTGACGTATTATTACCTTCTTTCTTCATGTGTTGTGTCGTTCTTTACTTAGCATGGTTACCTATGAAAGTAAGGAATAATCAGTTCTCATTTCGAACAGTTCTACAAGCCGTATGATATTTTATGATATGCATTGAGACTTGCTTCACACACCTCTACATATGTAGTGTGTCGATAGTGAAGATCATGAAGCTCCTGTTTTATTCCAGTTTCTCTTGTACTTACGGTCAATGAATTCACACTAGTCTGAAATTCCATTAACTGTGTTATGTTACACTTCCAAAATGTGACGGTAATAATTTAACCAAACCTAGCCGAAGTTGTGCTACGTTACTGGGTGTGCCAACTATCCTAATTCATTTTACACTATTTTTGTCATTTCAGGTATTATTCGCACTTTGTGCTCTTGCAACATCCGCTCTTGCTATTGGTCCGGTTGATTATTATGTAAGTAAAATAGTGTTTATTCAAATCACTAGTTGTAATATGGAAGTTTCTGTGTTTGAAATGTAGAGATAGTGTGTGTTTATATATAAGCTATTGTTGTGAAGCATTACACATGTTGAACTGTAGTTCAATTGATATACGACAGGCGTAGTAGGTACAATACATACAACCAAGTGTAGGTATCAATTTATTAAAAATGAATAATGATGGAAATATATATTACTTTCAGGCTTACCCTAAGTACCAGTTCGGATACGCCGTGAGCGACCACCACACGGGTGACAACAAACAACAGGCTGAAGTCCGAGATGGCGACGTTGTTAAAGGTCAGTACAGCCTTGTGGAACCTGACGGCAGTGTCAGAGTAGTAACCTACGGAGCTGATGGTGTTAACGGTTTCAACGCGGTTGTGAAGAGGCTTGGACCAAATCTTCATGCTGGATATGGACTCCACGGCTACGGATATGGAGGTTATGGACAGGGAAGCTATGGTTTGGGATACGGTGGATATGGTTTTCAAGGATAAGCTCCAAATTTGATTTTGTATTCATGTATGTGTGTAACAATTCAAATAAACCAATTTGCGATAACTAAGACCAACTCCTATTTATTACATCATTTTTGTAAAAAATTCGTCAGCCTAAACTGAACAAGATTTATATATGTAGAAACCTTTGAACGTTTCACGAAATATATGAAACTGAAATTATGAAAGAACATAGCGATTGCATACAAAGGTATGTGTCTTTCAAATGAGTCTTGGAACAAATCCATAGACACAGAGATTTGAGACATTTTCCATGGAGAAGAAAAAATTCTCAAAAGTTAATATGTTTGAAGAATTGAAAATATTCTTCCCCAAATAGTAATTATTGAGATCCTGAAAGACATTCATTAAGAGGACGAGAATAAGATAACTGCATTCCAACAGTTATTGTAGATCATGAAAGTCTAACAAAGAATAAATAGTAGCACGATGTTCAGGTAAATGTATTTAAAAAAAATCAGCAGGGTAGGTGGCCGAAGGTGTTAAGTGTTCGACTTTTGATCTCGCCGATGAAAGTCTCCGGTTCGAGTCTTGGCCTAGGCAAATATGTAAAATCGTCACTCACCCTATCGTCGCGATTAGCCGCAAGAAGCAGAAAAGCGCCATGAAACAACAAAAATGCGAACGCACACGGAAAATATCGTTCCTAGCCAAACGAGAATTACCTACGTTGTCCACACAAAAGATTAACCAGCAGTTATGGTTAAAACTGAATGGAGTTTTCTTACTTACATTTCCTCACATTTGCCACATCAAAAACAGCACGAAAGGAGTTATATACAGTATTGGAATGATCTTCGAGAATACTGGACTGTGGTTACAAACTAGCTCTTTCTCATCATCCCTTACGTTTTCTTGGAGGCACGGCAGCCAAGAAATACCCCTCTGCAGTGAAAATATGTAGGTGTAAAAGGGAGCCGTTAAGACTTACTCTAAATTTGCTACTATATACGACACTTACTAACGCACAATTCAAAAATTAAAGTTAAGCTTGTGGTACCCTCCTGATGGCGTGGTGGTAACGCCGTTACCTTGTAATCAAGGGGTCCTCTGCTCGGTTCCCTTTGGAGGAATATTGCACAGGGGTCGGATCTCACTTTAAACTGCAGGTTCAGTCCCGATTAGCCTATCAAAGTCATATGCAAGGATGTTACTGAGTGTCTGATATTAACGTAAACTTTTCAGGGCGTCTTGCAATATTTGGGCAATAGAAAAGAACGTTTATACTCTGTTCTCACAAGAAAGTTCGAAACCTGCAAATTTATCTAATTTTTGCAATTGGTAAAACGGTCCAATACCATCGTACATTTCCTCCATCCCCCAAATTATCGAGGAGAAGAAAACTCAAGAAGGTTTGTTTACAAAAGTTGTGCTTTAGAGTCGCAGAAACAAATCTTTGTGGAATATAAAATTTACTTGCAGTGTAAAATTGAAATTCTTGTCACAGACGATATTCATTAATCATTACCATTATCGGCTAATGGAAGAAGCAGAAAGTTATCTCGTGTCATAAATTTTCTGTTATGTCTAATTTCACATTCAGTTACGTGTACAGGTACATACACACATATATAATGTTTTTGTGTATATATGTATATGTATACACGCACACATATGATACGTATTCATTCATAGAAGAAAGCAGATAAGAAGCGATCCGTCAATTGTTCATGTATTAAAATGAATATGAGACGGAATATATTGTACAATCACAGGGAAAATAAGACATTAAAATGCTGACCAAGGAAAACATTTATAGTATAAAAATATACATAAAAATGTAAAGTTTCCACCTACTAACAGGGTCTTCTTCATACGAAACTTCACGACAAAAAATGAAAGTTACAACATCATCTTATATAAACACTCCCAGTCAGGGGTCATACACAGAACAACACAATGGCACCAGTCCTTATCTTAGACGAAGGAAGACAACGATGAAAGGAAAGAGGAAGGAGATAAAGAATCTGTCTAGGTCCGTTAGTGGAATTATTAATAAGGTCAGACTTTTACCAGGTACATACCTGTCAAAAACCTGTCAGTTAGTGTCAATTAAATGTCAGGAGATTCCACACTCAGGAATTCCTGAAATGAAGTTTTGTAGGATAAGGACTGGTACCTTCCTGTTGTTTTGTGTATGGAACCTGAATGGGAGTGTATGTATAAATATAAGTGAACGTTATTTAATTTTGTTTTATAACTGTTTCTGCTTTTTTTTTTGTATATTTTCATTTTTCTTTCACTTCTTCTTCTTCATGATGTGAGGCGATTGTACTTCATTGTTCATCTGCACTAAGCTTCTGGAGAAAAACAGAAAATGGTTTTACATCTTGTTCAACACACTCCCCAAATTCTAAAGAAGAGAAATTGTTTAATGTTGTCGAAGTAACTGGGAATTGCATTGTCGCCCCTGTCAACACATGCTTTTTCAATCACAGAACTATTCAATCTGTATTGTATTAATCTATGTTGGAATCTTTTCTTTAAAAATGTGTTATTGTTAATGTTACAATAGGAAATGAATTGTTTAACTTAAATCAGAAAAAATGTTGAAACTATGGAAATATAAAACAATTATGTAATAACCATGGTAAATTGTAAACAACAATATGATATAAAAGAGCTAGACTTTTGTAAGCCTACGGGACATTCTCCTGGTTGCCGAAAGGCTGATGGTTCAGGGGACGTTGGGTAATATCTTGCTTCAATCTTCGGATTGGCTGGTGTACTTGTACTCCATTTGGCAGATATTCCAGAAACCCAACTCTGAATAAGGCGTTCTCCTGCATCATCAAAAAGACCAGGGATATAAACTGCGGTACAACTAATAGGTTTAGGCCTACAAGTTGTACCGGTTGAATTATCTGTTTGAAAAAGTGTTTGTATAACATCAGAAGTTTAAATAAATCTTCGAGTGAAAAGGTCTTAATGATCTTTCATTTCAAACCTACATAGGTGATAATTAAAAATAAATTCTACACCACAGACCTCGCAAGGGCTTGGTCCTACTAACCCTTAGAAGCCTTTGAGAAGTCCGATAAAAGGGTTATAGCCAGACTAACCTAAAGCCCTAAAGGCAGAAGGTGCGTGTCAAGGTCCGTTAGTGGAATTATTAATAAGGTCAGACTTTTACCAGGTACATACCTGTCAAAGACCTGTCAGTTAGTGTCAATTACCTGTCAGGAGATTCCACACTCAGGAATTCCTGAAATGAAGTTTTGTAGGATAAGGACTGGTACCTTCCTGTTGTTTTGTGTATGGAACCTGGTTGGGAGTGTATGTATATATTGATGACGATGTTTTGTAAGTTTCATTTTGTTGTGAAGTTTCTTCTTAAGAAGACCCTGTTAGAGGGTGGAAACGTTACGTTTCTATGTATATTTTTATGCAATAAAAGTTTTCCTTGGTCAGCATTTTAATGCTTTATTGACATGGAAACAAGGCTTAACAGTATTACCAACGGAAATAAGGTATAAGTAAGATTCGAAAATATGTACCCAGATGCTCCATTGTAACATCACTTAGAACCCTTCATATCACCATGTTGTCCCATCCCAGTGCAATACAGAGACATTTCTCACTTCGAATGCAACGATCTTCAGTTGTTCTTGAATGATGTGCTGCGGATCATTTTTTCAAATCTTAGTTGCATGTTTACAACCTTTTCAGTTGATGGAACCATTTTGTCAATAGTTTGAAGGTGTGAAGAAGAGAGGATGTGATCTAGACGAACTTGGATTCTACGACTACTGTTGCATCACAAGCATGGGTAACATCACCACACAATTAAATTCGCAAAATTGCATTGATAATTGCCATTTTATTTGTAACAACTTCAAATCAAACGAGCATCAGGTTACAGGGACAGACATAATAAATTACCCAGCATAAGCAAGACCACCGAGTCCGTATCCACTCCTGCCACCGAGACCACCAAGTCCATATCCTCCATGCAGGCCAACACCTCCAAGTCCATATCCGCCATACAAGCCATGGCCTCCTAATCCGTAACCACCGAAACCAAGTCCGTATCCAGCATGTCCAAGTCCGTAACCACCGGTAATAACTGGAATACCCTTAATGGCAATTAGGTTGTTGTTTTGGCTGCTTACTCCAGTGACTCCGACAGCTGAAATCATAAATTTGCATATCTCAAATTTAGAATTCGGGACTCTTATCGGTAACGCCATTCGATTTCCTAACGAAGTGTGTACTTACCAGTTGCAGTCTGGATCAGAAGGGCCACAGCAACCACGGCAAGACAGATCTGCAAAGACATTAATTACACTTTGTAAATATTCAGATGTGTGAGTGCATAATACATTCAAATAAAATATTTCCTTCAGATACAAAAAGCCAGACAAAGCTAATGATCGCGTTTTGATGTAGGTTTTTAAAATCACACTCTAAATAAATGAAATTCATGGTTGGAAATTAAAATCTCCATAATTCAAATCCAATGCGAATCATAAAGACTGATTCTCTAGACTTGCGTTGGCAACATATAGACGATATGTTTAGGTCAGAAAGCAAATCTCTGAAAATGAAATTTCTGTACGATTTTGTTTCCATGGAGACCATAAACGTACGACCTAGTTCTATCGTAGGTGGCGAGACGCTGTACTCTGGCACCAGTTGATCAGAAAGTTAATTAAACACAAGACTGTTGTTCAAATAATTAGGTCTAGTGTGTACTTACTACTTTATTGAAAGACATGTTCTTGATTCGGTGTGTTGGAAAATTCTTGCCAAAAACAGAACCTCCTGCTGCTTATATATCCAGTATTCGAAAGGAAGTCCTAACACGAGAAAGCCAATGTTCGCCATTGAGATTCCCGTTTTACCTAGAAACTTCTTCCTCTCTCATCAACCTTCACCTTCAAGTTGAAAGGAACGAATGTTCGAGAAAAAAACTCTCTTCCGTCATACAAATAGAAAAAGCACTACACTCTGAAGTTTTGTTGAACACCCATTAGGTCAAGAGATCTGTCACTCACAACCAAATATGCGACAATATCATTTCCCTTTCGTGAAGTTCATGACATGTTTCAGTTAATTTGATCAAGACATATTTCAATATGCAATATGCAATAAAGGGCAAGAGTTATGTAAAGAGAATTAACGAACTTTCCATTTTCCTGCTGCACGGAAGTTTCTTTTCCGCTGAGCGTTGGGTATAAGAGAAGGTGATGGAGTTTTCCTGCTACATTTGGCAGCTAGTTCTTCAGAACAGCAGAAGAAAGAAATGAAGCTTCTCATTGTAAGTTCGTAGTCTTCTTCTGCGGTAAAGTTGATTGTGCTATCTTATAGTCCAAGTCCTAAAGAACGCCATCCTTTCACTGTAATATTGCGATAATTCATCTCATGGGATGACATAGTGTTATTTGTCTGGTTAATAGTAACATTTAAGTTCGCATTAAATTTTTCATTGCCATTTTGCGTGACGTATTATTACCTTCTTTCTTCATGTGTTGTGTCGTTCTTTACTTAGCATGGTTACCTATGAAAGTAAGGAATAATCAGTTCTCATTTCGAACAGTTCTACAAGCCGTATGATATTTTATGATATGCATTGAGACTTGCTTCACACACCTCTACATATGTAGTGTGTCGATAGTGAAGATCATGAAGCTCCTGTTTTATTCCAGTTTCTCTTGTACTTACGGTCAATGAATTCACACTAGTCTGAAATTCCATTAACTGTGTTATGTTACACTTCCAAAATGTGACGGTAATAATTTAACCAAACCTAGCCGAAGTTGTGCTACGTTACTGGGTGTGCCAACTATCCTAATTCATTTTACACTATTTTTGTCATTTCAGGTATTATTCGCACTTTGTGCTCTTGCAACATCCGCTCTTGCTATTGGTCCGGTTGATTATTATGTAAGTAAAATAGTGTTTATTCAAATCACTAGTTGTAATATGGAAGTTTCTGTGTTGAAATGTAGAGATAGTGTGTGTTTATATATAAGCTATTGTTGTGAAGCATTACACATGTTGAACTGTAGTTCAATTGATATACGACAGGCGTAGTAGGTACAATACATACAACCAAGTGTAGGTATCAATTTATTAAAAATGAATAATGATGGAAATATATATTACTTTCAGGCTTACCCTAAGTACCAGTTCGGATACGCCGTGAGCGACCACCACACGGGTGACAACAAACAACAGGCTGAAGTCCGAGATGGCGACGTTGTTAAAGGTCAGTACAGCCTTGTGGAACCTGACGGCAGTGTCAGAGTAGTAACCTACGGAGCTGATGGTGTTAACGGTTTCAACGCGGTTGTGAAGAGGCTTGGACCAAATCTTCATGCTGGATATGGACTCCACGGCTACGGATATGGAGGTTATGGACAGGGAAGCTATGGTTTGGGATACGGTGGATATGGTTTTCAAGGATAAGCTCCAAATTTGATTTTGTATTCATGTATGTGTGTAACAATTCAAATAAACCAATTTGCGATAACTAAGACAAACTCCTATTTATTACATCATTTTTGTAAAAAATTCGTCAGCCTAAACTGAACAAGATTTATATATGTAGAAACCTTTGAACGTTTCACGAAATATATGAAACTGAAATTATGAAAGAACATAGCGATTGCATACAAAGGTATGTGTCTTTCAAATGAGTCTTGGAACAAATCCATAGACACAGAGATTTGAGACATTTTCCATGGAGAAGAAAAAATTCTCAAAAGTTAATATGTTTGAAGAATTGAAAATATTCTTCCCCAAATAGTAATTATTGAGATCCTGAAAGACATTCATTAAGAGGACGAGAATAAGATAACTGCATTCCAACAGTTATTGTAGATCATGAAAGTCTAACAAAGAATAAATAGTAGCACGATGTTCAGGTAAATGTATTTAAAAAAAATCAGCAGGGTAGGTGGCCGAAGGTGTTAAGTGTTCGACTTTTGATCTCGCCGATGAAAGTCTCCGGTTCGAGTCTTGGCCTAGGCAAATATGTAAAATCGTCACTCACCCTATCGTCGCGATTAGCCGCAAGAAGCAGAAAAGCGCCATGAAACAACAAAAATGCGAACGCACACGGAAAATATCGTTCCTAGCCAAACGAGAATTACCTACGTTGTCCACACAAAAGATTAACCAGCAGTTATGGTTAAAACTGAATGGAGTTTTCTTACTTACATTTCCTCACATTTGCCACATCAAAAACAGCACGAAAGGAGTTATATACAGTATTGGAATGATCTTCGAGAATACTGGACTGTGGTTACAAACTAGCTCTTTCTCATCATCCCTTACGTTTTCTTGGAGGCACGGCAGCCAAGAAATACCCCTCTGCAGTGAAAATATGTAGGTGTAAAAGGGAGCCGTTAAGACTTACTCTAAATTTGCTACTATATACGACACTTACTAACGCACAATTCAAAAATTAAAGTTAAGCTTGTGGTACCCTCCTGATGGCGTGGTGGTAACGCCGTTACCTTGTAATCAAGGGGTCCTCTGCTCGGTTCCCTTTGGAGGAATATTGCACAGGGGTCGGATCTCACTTTAAACTGCAGGTTCAGTCCCGATTAGCCTATCAAAGTCATATGCAAGGATGTTACTGAGTGTCTGATATTAACGTAAACTTTTCAGGGCGTCTTGCAATATTTGGGCAATAGAAAAGAACGTTTATACTCTGTTCTCACAAGAAAGTTCGAAACCTGCAAATTTATCTAATTTTTGCAATTGGTAAAACGGTCCAATACCATCGTACATTTCCTCCATCCCCCAAATTATCGAGGAGAAGAAAACTCAAGAAGATTTGTTTACAAAAGTTGTGCTTTAGAGTCGCAGAAACAAATCTTTGTGGAATATAAAATTTACTTGCAGTGTAAAATTGAAATTCTTGTCACAGACGATATTCATTAATCATTACCATTATCGGCTAATGGAAGAAGCAGAAAGTTATCTCGTGTCATAAATTTTCTGTTATGTCTAATTTCACATTCAGTTACGTGTACAGGTACATACACACATATATAATGTTTTTGTGTATATATGTATATGTATACACGCACACATATGATACGTATTCATTCATAGAAGAAAGCAGATAAGAAGCGATCCGTCAATTGTTCATGTATTAAAATGAATATGAGACGGAATATATTGTACAATCACAGGGAAAATAAGACATTAAAATGCTGACCAAGGAAAACATTTATAGTATAAAAATATACATAAAAATGTAAAGTTTCCACCTACTAACAGGGTCTTCTTCATACGAAACTTCACGACAAAAAATGAAAGTTACAACATCATCTTATATAAACACTCCCAGTCAGGGGTCATACACAGAACAACACAATGGCACCAGTCCTTATCTTAGACGAAGGAAGACAACGATGAAAGGAAAGAGGAAGGAGATAAAGAATCTGTCTAGGTCCGTTAGTGGAATTATTAATAAGGTCAGACTTTTACCAGGTACATACCTGTCAAAAACCTGTCAGTTAGTGTCAATTAAATGTCAGGAGATTCCACACTCAGGAATTCCTGAAATGAAGTTTTGTAGGATAAGGACTGGTACCTTCCTGTTGTTTTGTGTATGGAACCTGAATGGGAGTGTATGTATAAATATAAGTGAACGTTATTTAATTTTGTTTTATAACTGTTTCTGCTTTTTTTTTTTTTTATATTTTCATTTTTCTTTCACTTCTTCTTCTTCATGATGTGAGGCGATTGTACTTCATTGTTCATCTGCACTAAGCTTCTGGAGAAAAACAGAAAATGGTTTTACATCTTGTTCAACACACTCCCCAAATTCTAAAGAAGAGAAATTGTTTAATGTTGTCGAAGTAACTGGGAATTGCATTGTCGCCCCTTTCAACACATGCTTTTTCAAGCACAGAACTATTCAATCTGTATTGTATTAATCTATGTTGGAATCTTTTCTTTAAAAATGTGTTATTGTTAATGTTACAATAGGAAATGAATTGTTTAACTTAAATCAGAAAAAATGTTGAAACTATGGAAATATAAAACAATTATGTAATAACCATGGTAAATTGTAAACAACAATATAATATAAAAGAGCTAGACTTTTGTAAGCCTACGGGACATTCTCCTGGTTGCCGAAAGGCTGATGGTTCAGGGGACGTTGGGTAATATCTTGCTTCAATCTTCGGATTGGCTGGTGTACTTGTACTCCATTTGGCAGATATTCCAGAAACCCAACTCTGAATAAGGCGTTCTCCTGCATCATCAAAAAGACCAGGGTTATAAACTACGGTACAACTAATAGGTTTAGGCCTACAAGTTGTACCGGTTGAATTATCTGTTTGAAAAAGTGTTTGTATAACATCAGAAGTTTAAATAAATCTTCGAGTGAAAAGGTCTTAATGATCTTTCATTTCAAACCTACATAGGTGATAATTAAAAATAAATTCTACACCACAGACCTCGCAAGGGCTTGGTCCTACTAACCCTTAGAAGCCTTTGAGAAGTCCGATAAAAGGGTTATAGCCAGACTAACCTAAAGCCCTAAAGGCAGAAGGTGCGTGTCAAGGTCCGTTAGTGGAATTATTAATAAGGTCAGACTTTTACCAGGTACATACCTGTCAAAGACCTGTCAGTTAGTGTCAATTACCTGTCAGGAGATTCCACACTCAGGAATTCCTGAAATGAAGTTTTGTAGGATAAGGACTGGTACCTTCCTGTTGTTTTGTGTATGGAACCTGGTTGGGAGTGTATGTATATATTGATGACGATGTTTTGTAAGTTTCATTTTGTTGTGAAGTTTCTTCTTAAGAAGACCCTGTTAGAGGGTGGAAACGTTACGCTTCTATGTACATTTTTATGCAATAAAAGTTTTCCTTGGTCAGCATTTTAATGCTTTATTGACATGGAAACAAGGCTTAACAGTATTACCAACGGAAATAAGGTATAAGTAAGATTCGAAAATATGTACCCAGATGCTCCATTGTAACATCACTTAGAACCCTTCATATCACCATGTTGTCCCATCCCAGTGCAATACAGAGACATTTCTCACTTCGAATGCAACGATCTTCAGTTGTTCTTGAATGATGTGCTGCGGATCATTTTTTCAAATCTTAGTTGCATGTTTACAACCTTTTCAGTTGATGGAACCATTTTGTCAATAGTTTGAAGGTGTGAAGAAGAGAGGATGTGACCTAGACGAACTTGGATTCTACGACTACTGTTGCATCACAAGCATGGGTAACATCTCCACACAATTAAATTCGCAAAATTGCATTGATAATTGCCATTTTATTTGTAACAACTTCAAATTAAACGAGCATCAGGTTACAGGGACAGACATAATAAATTACCCAGCATAAGCAAGACCACCGAGTCCGTATCCACTCCTGCCACCGAGACCACCAAGTCCATATCCTCCATGCAGGCCAACACCTCCAAGTCCATATCCGCCATACAAGCCATGGCCTCCTAATCCGTAACCACCGAAACCAAGTCCGTATCCAGCATGTCCAAGTCCGTAACCACCGGTAATAACTGGAATACCCTTAATGGCAATTATGTTGTTGTTTTGGCTGCTTACTCCAGTGACTCCGACAGCTGAAATCATAAATTTGCATATCTCGAATTTGGTATTCGGGACTCTTATCGGTAACGCCATTCGATTTCCTAACGAAGTGTGTACTTACCAGTTGCAGTCTGGATCAGAAGGGCCACAGCAACCACGGCAAGACAGATCTGCAAAGACATTAATTACACTTTGTAAATATTCAGATGTGTGAGTGCATAATACATTCAAATAAAATATTTCCTTCAGATACAAAAAGCCAGACAAAGCTAATGATCGCGTTTTGATGTAGGTTTTTAAAATCACACTCTAAATAAATGAAATTCATGGTTGGAAATTAAAATCTCCATAATTCAAATCCAATGCGAATCATAAAGACTGATTCTCTAGACTTGCGTTGGCAACATATAGACGATATGTTTAGGTCAGAAAGCAAATCTCTGAAAATGAAATTTCTGTACGATTTTGTTTCCATGGAGACCATAAACTTACGACCTAGTTCTATCGTAGGTGGCGAGACGCTGTACTCTGGCACCAGTTGATCAGAAAGTTAATTAAACACAAGACTGTTGTTCAAATAATTAGGTCTAGTGTGTACTTACTACTTTATTGAAAGACATGTTCTTGATTCGGTGTGTTGGAAAATTCTTGCCAAAAACAGAACCTCCTGCTGCTTATATATCCAGTATTCGAAAGGAAGTCCTAACACGAGAAAGCCAATGTTCGCCATTGAGATTCCCGTTTTACCTAGAAACTTCTTCCTCTCTCATCAACCTTGATCTTCAAGTTGAAAGGAACGAATGTTCGAGAAAAAAACTCTCTTCCGTCATACAAATAGAAAAAGCACTACACTCTGAAGTTTTGTTGAACACCACCCATTAGGTCAAGGGATCTGTCACTCACAACCAAATATGCGACAATATCATTTCCCTTTCGTGAAGTTCATGACATGTTTCAGTTAATTTGATCAAGACATATTTCAATATGCAATATGCAATAGAGGGCAAGAGTTATGTAAAGAGAATTAACGAACTTTCCATTTTCCTGCTGCACGGAAGTTTCTTTTCCGCTGAGCGTTGGGTATAAGAGAAGGTGATGGAGATTTCCTGCTACATCTGGCAGCTAGTTCTTCAGAACAGCAGAAGAAAGAAATGAAGCTTCTCATTGTAAGTTCGTAGTCTTCTTCTGCGGTAAAGTTGATTGTGCTATCTTATAGTCCAAGTCCTAAAGAACGCCATCCTCTCACTGTAATATTGCGATAATTCATCTCATGGGATGACATAGTGTTATTTGTCTGGTTAATAGTAACATTTAAGTTCGCATTAAATTTTTCATTGCCATTTTGCGTGACGTATTATTACCTTCTTTCTTCATGTGTTGTGTCGTTCTTTACTTAGCATGGTTACCTATGAAAGTAAGGAATAATCAGTTCTCATTTCGAACAGTTCTACAAGCCGTATGATATTTTATGATATGCATTGAGACTTGCTTCACACACCTCTACATATGTAGTGTGTCGATAGTGAAGATCATGAAGCTCCTGTTTTATTCCAGTTTCTCTTGTACTTACGGTCAATGAATTCACACTAGTCTGAAATTCCATTAACTGTGTTATGTTACACTTCCAAAATGTGACGGTAATAATTTAACCAAACCTAGCCGAAGTTGTGCTACGTTACTGGGTGTGCCAACTATCCTAATTCATTTTACACTATTTTTGTCATTTCAGGTATTATTCGCACTTTGTGCTCTTGCAACATCCGCTCTTGCTATTGGTCCGGTTGATTATTATGTAAGTAAAATAGTGTTTATTCAAATCACTAGTTGTAATATGGAAGTTTCTGTGTTGAAATGTAGAGATAGTGTGTGTTTATATATAAGCTATTGTTGTGAAGCATTACACATGTTGAACTGTAGTTCAATTGATATACGACAGGCGTAGTAGGTACAATACATACAACCAAGTGTAGGTATCAATTTATTAAAAATGAATAATGATGGAAATATATATTACTTTCAGGCTTACCCTAAGTACCAGTTCGGATACGCCGTGAGCGACCACCACACGGGTGACAACAAACAACAGGCTGAAGTCCGAGATGGCGACGTTGTTAAAGGTCAGTACAGCCTTGTGGAACCTGACGGCAGTGTCAGAGTAGTAACCTACGGAGCTGATGGTGTTAACGGTTTCAACGCGGTTGTGAAGAGGCTTGGACCAAATCTTCATGCTGGATATGGACTCCACGGCTACGGATATGGAGGTTATGGACAGGGAAGCTATGGTTTGGGATACGGTGGATATGGTTTTCAAGGATAAGCTCCAAATTTGATTTTGTATTCATGTATGTGTGTAACAATTCAAATAAACCAATTTGCGATAACTAAGACAAACTCCTATTTATTACATCATTTTTGTAAAAAATTCGTCAGCCTAAACTGAACAAGATTTATATATGTAGAAACCTTTGAACGTTTCACGAAATATATGAAACTGAAATTATGAAAGAACATAGCGATTGCATACAAAGGTATGTGTCTTTCAAATGAGTCTTGGAACAAATCCATAGACACAGAGATTTGAGACATTTTCCATGGAGAAGAAAAAATTCTCAAAAGTTAATATGTTTGAAGAATTGAAAATATTCTTCCCCAAATAGTAATTATTGAGATCCTGAAAGACATTCATTAAGAGGACGAGAATAAGATAACTGCATTCCAACAGTTATTGTAGATCATGAAAGTCTAACAAAGAATAAATAGTAGCACGATGTTCAGGTAAATGTATTTAAAAAAAATCAGCAGGGTAGGTGGCCGAAGGTGTTAAGTGTTCGACTTTTGATCTCGCCGATGAAAGTCTCCGGTTCGAGTCTTGGCCTAGGCAAATATGTAAAATCGTCACTCACCCTATCGTCGCGATTAGCCGCAAGAAGCAGAAAAGCGCCATGAAACAACAAAAATGCGAACGCACACGGAAAATATCGTTCCTAGCCAAACGAGAATTACCTACGTTGTCCACACAAAAGATTAACCAGCAGTTATGGTTAAAACTGAATGGAGTTTTCTTACTTACATTTCCTCACATTTGCCACATCAAAAACAGCACGAAAGGAGTTATATACAGTATTGGAATGATCTTCGAGAATACTGGACTGTGGTTACAAACTAGCTCTTTCTCATCATCCCTTACGTTTTCTTGGAGGCACGGCAGCCAAGAAATACCCCTCTGCAGTGAAAATATGTAGGTGTAAAAGGGAGCCGTTAAGACTTACTCTAAATTTGCTACTATATACGACACTTACTAACGCACAATTCAAAAATTAAAGTTAAGCTTGTGGTACCCTCCTGATGGCGTGGTGGTAACGCCGTTACCTTGTAATCAAGGGGTCCTCTGCTCGGTTCCCTTTGGAGGAATATTGCACAGGGGTCGGATCTCACTTTAAACTGCAGGTTCAGTCCCGATTAGCCTATCAAAGTCATATGCAAGGATGTTACTGAGTGTCTGATATTAACGTAAACTTTTCAGGGCGTCTTGCAATATTTGGGCAATAGAAAAGAACGTTTATACTCTGTTCTCACAAGAAAGTTCGAACCCTGCAAATTTATCTAATTTTTGCAATTGGTAAAACGGTCCAATACCATCGTACATTTCCTCCATCCCCCAAATTATCGAGGAGAAGAAAACTCAAGAAGGTTTGTTTACAAAAGTTGTGCTTTAGAGTCGCAGAAACAAATCCTTGTGGAATATAAAATTTACTTGCAGTGTAAAATTGAAATTCTTGTCACAGACGATATTCATTAATCATTACCATTATCGGCTAATGGAAGAAGCAGAAAGTTATCTCGTGTCATAAATTTTCTGTTATGTCTAATTTCACATTCAGTTACGTGTACAGGTACATACACACATATATAATGTTTTTGTGTATATATGTATATGTATACACGCACACATATGATACGTATTCATTCATAGAAGAAAGCAGATAAGAAGCGATCCGTCAATTGTTCATGTATTAAAATGAATATGAGACGGAATATATTGTACAATCACAGGGAAAATAAGACATTAAAATGCTGACCAAGGAAAACATTTATAGTATAAAAATATACATAAAAATGTAAAGTTTCCACCTACTAACAGGGTCTTCTTCATACGAAACTTCACGACAAAAAATGAAAGTTACAACATCATCTTATATAAACACTCCCAGTCAGGGGTCATACACAGAACAACACAATGGCACCAGTCCTTATCTTAGACGAAGGAAGACAACGATGAAAGGAAAGAGGAAGGAGATAAAGAATCTGTCTAGGTCCGTTAGTGGAATTATTAATAAGGTCAGACTTTTACCAGGTACATACCTGTCAAAAACCTGTCAGTTAGTGTCAATTAAATGTCAGGAGATTCCACACTCAGGAATTCCTGAAATGAAGTTTTGTAGGATAAGGACTGGTACCTTCCTGTTGTTTTGTGTATGGAACCTGAATGGGAGTGTATGTATAAATATAAGTGAACGTTATTTAATTTTGTTTTATAACTGTTTCTGCTTTTTTTTTTGTATATTTTCATTTTTCTTTCACTTCTTCTTCTTCATGATGTGAGGCGATTGTACTTCATTGTTCATCTGCACTAAGCTTCTGGAGAAAAACAGAAAATGGTTTTACATCTTGTTCAACACACTCCCCAAATTCTAAAGAAGAGAAATTGTTTAATGTTGTCGAAGTAACTGGGAATTGCATTGTCGCCCCTGTCAACACATGCTTTTTCAATCACAGAACTATTCAATCTGTATTGTATTAATCTATGTTGGAATCTTTTCTTTAAAAATGTGTTATTGTTAATGTTACAATAGGAAATGAATTGTTTAACTTAAATCAGAAAAAATGTTGAAACTATGGAAATATAAAACAATTATGTAATAACCATGGTAAATTGTAAACAACAATATGATATAAAAGAGCTAGACTTTTGTAAGCCTACGGGACATTCTCCTGGTTGCCGAAAGGCTGATGGTTCAGGGGACGTTGGGTAATATCTTGCTTCAATCTTCGGATTGGCTGGTGTACTTGTACTCCATTTGGCAGATATTCCAGAAACCCAACTCTGAATAAGGCGTTCTCCTGCATCATCAAAAAGAACAGGGTTATAAACTGCGGTACAACTAATAGGTTTAGGCCTACAAGTTGTACCGGTTGAATTATCTGTTTGAAAAAGTGTTTGTATAACATCAGAAGTTTAAATAAATCTTCGAGTGAAAAGGTCTTAATGATCTTTCATTTCAAACCTACATAGGTGATAATTAAAAATAAATTCTACACCACAGACCTCGCAAGGGCTTGGTCCTACTAACCCTTAGAAGCCTTTGAGAAGTCCGATAAAAGGGTTATAGCCAGACTAACCTAAAGCCCTAAAGGCAGAAGGTGCGTGTCAAGGTCCGTTAGTGGAATTATTAATAAGGTCAGACTTTTACCAGGTACATACCTGTCAAAGACCTGTCAGTTAGTGTCAATTACCTGTCAGGAGATTCCACACTCAGGAATTCCTGAAATGAAGTTTTGTAGGATAAGGACTGGTACCTTCCTGTTGTTTTGTGTATGGAACCTGGTTGGGACTGTATGTATATATTGATGACGATGTTTTGTAAGTTTCATTTTGTTGTGAAGTTTCTTCTTAAGAAGACCCTGTTAGAGGGTGGAAACGTTACGTTTCTATGTATATTTTTATGCAATAAAAGTTTTCCTTGGTCAGCATTTTAATGCTTTATTGACATGGAAACAAGGCTTAACAGTATTACCAACGGAAATAAGGTATAAGTAAGATTCGAAAATATGTACCCAGATGCTCCATTGTAACATCACTTAGAACCCTTCATATCACCATGTTGTCCCATCCCAGTGCAATACAGAGACATTTCTCACTTCGAATGCAACGATCTTCAGTTGTTCTTGAATGATGTGCTGCGGATCATTTTTTCAAATCTTAGTTGCATGTTTACAACCTTTTCAGTTGATGGAACCATTTTGTCAATAGTTTGAAGGTGTGAAGAAGAGAGGATGTGATCTAGACGAACTTGGATTCTACGACTACTGTTGCATCACAAGCATGGGTAACATCACCACACAATTAAATTCGCAAAATTGCATTGATAATTGCCATTTTATTTGTAACAACTTCAAATCAAACGAGCATCAGGTTACAGGGACAGACATAATAAATTACCCAGCATAAGCAAGACCACCGAGTCCGTATCCACTCCTGCCACCGAGACCACCAAGTCCATATCCTCCATGCAGGCCAACACCTCCAAGTCCATATCCGCCATACAAGCCATGGCCTCCTAATCCGTAACCACCGAAACCAAGTCCGTATCCAGCATGTCCAAGTCCGTAACCACCGGTAATAACTGGAATACCCTTAATGGCAATTAGGTTAGTAGTTGTATTTACGGTACTATAAACCCGAGAAAGTATGAACCCCTCCTCAAGCAGATTTGCTATATTTAAAACAAGCTTAACATGAGCATATGAGCTTTTTGTTCAAGTGTGGAATCTTGTCTAATCTAAGATTTTTGTGAAAATGCCCTCGGGAATTTCCTCAGAAAGTATGACCCTCTCAGATTGATTTGTTTATACTTACAAAAGGCACTTCTGTGAGATTGTTGTCCATAAACCTGTCAAAAATATGCCCCTCCTCATATTTTTTTTGACCACACCTGAAACTATGCCAAACGTATTAACACCCACCTACACCCACCCATGCACACCCACGCATATTTACTTCCGGTCCACTTCCGGTCCACTTCCGGTCCACTTCCGGTCCACTTCCGGTCCACTTCCGGTCCACTTCCGGTCTACTTCCGGTCCACTTCCGGTCTACTTCCGGTCTACTTCCGGTCTACTTCCGGTCCACTTCCGGTTTGAGTTCAATTGGACACCAGGCTCATCCTGCATATCTAGTACTAAGACAATGCAATATGCAGAGACCCTCTAGAATTGCTCCGTGACTCTCTCATTTCTTACATCATAAACATATGATTTTTCACCTATGAGAATGACACTACAAATGGTGTCATCAGGTAATGCCTCGTGGAATTCACAGATAATTTTAATGTTTGTCCTGTCATTAACCACAACCTGTTTCCTTTTTGAAGTGTTGATTACAAACATGGGTCTCCGTGTTTTGAATTCATCTGGTGAGTAATACATATCAGTACTGCCAGTAGTGACCCTTTTGAAAGCCGAAAAAGCCTCATATAATTTGAGGAAATCATCCTTGGACATGTCTAAATTGTAATTTTCTCTAGGAAAGACCTCATTTCTGCCATTTTTAAGATAAATGTTCTTGATGTTGCAGTTATCAAATCTACTTGAATTTTTTTCCTGATTGTTGTGTCTCCCAGTCTGAAACAGTACCACCACAAAATCAGGCATGTCGTATTGTATGCTGGAGAATGAATTTGTAGCATCAAACTCATAATATGTGCCGGATGCAGGCTTCTGTACGCATTGATATGTATAAAATTGCAGAGGAATCTGTGGATTTTTTATTATATCAGCTTTGTATTTAAGAGCATAACTGGCCTCATATTCAACAACTGGGATTCTTAGCTCCATAGTCTGAATAATACATTTGCCTTCATCAGGTAAGGTATTAGGCAGAGCTTCTCCTGTAGGGTTTAATGTACTGTACCTCATCAAAGCATTGTTATCATTTGCAGCTCTTCTAAATGTAATTCTTAACCCACCCTTCCACATAATTTCTTTGTAATCTGAGAAGAATCCTGGCAACAGGCGCATGGGGAACAGCACTGTGTGATTTTTAGATAATATCTTATCACCAGCTTCAAATCCGCCTATTTTGTAGTAAGAAGCCTCGGTTTTGGATAATTTTAGTGTGGCCAAAGCTGTGGAGGTAATACCGGGATAATCTACTCTGTTTATAACAACACCATGCTTTCTGATCTCAATCTCAGAGAACAGATGCGGCACAAAATTATCTACCAATCTTATGTTTGAATTTGCCGGATAATCTGTTCCATCGAGCTTTACAACATCAAATTTGATGTATAGATCTGCTCTGTGGGGGTGTATAAATCCGTCCCCTACATCAAGATCAACCTCGATCTCTGTGTTGGGTTGATTTAAATTTGCAAATGTCCTCCTGTTTGGGGGGAATGATTGTAGCTCATAACTCTCAATATTTTCCATTGTATGTATTTTTATTTAAATATTAATTTCTATGATAGCAGTTGTTGTGGCTCCAGCAAAATCAACTAATTCTTCTTTTTCATTAGTGACCATCAATTCAATGTAATCTATTCTATTATGGCACACGGGAAAATATAATGTTGGGGATGGATTGTAGATGATTGGCTCCATGAATTCGGAATTAGGTTTGAATGTTGCAATGATGCCGGTTTGTTTGTGAGTGCCTATGCCATTTGATTTGGTGATCATACCCTCAGCTATATTACAGTGAATATTCAGAGTCTCTATGGCTAAGAATTTAGGTATATTCATAGCAGTGTGTTTGATGCCTGCTTCAAGTTTTGTGTTGTTCTCAAAGCCTAACAGCTCTCCTATAGTACCCAGATGCACTGTTTCTGTAGCAGATACAATTTCTACTCTGTGAGTGACAGAATTTTGAGTTAATACTACACCTCTGGGTAATTGAGCATTTAGAGTGGATAGATTATACTGCCCTGGAGTGATGACAATTTTTTGATCCCCAACTGCAATTGTATTGTTGTGGTGTGTAATATTAGGGATCAGGTACATGCCGTAAAATGCTCTGAGAGCTATTGTTTTGGGATACACTATGTCATCATGCAATTTGAGTTTCAATATTGAATTTTGGCTGGTGAGATGGAATACCCCCATGATGTTTCAGATACCACAAGGCCTTTTGAAAATCTTCAATTGATGGTTTATTTATTTGAGACATATATCTGAGAACGGATAAACACAAATGTCCGCAATTAACATCTTTGAAGTTTTGAACACGGGCATTATTGTAATAAAGATTAGGTGATTTTAAATATTTTATTAAATTTTCAGGTGGAATACCTCCAAATGAATCAAACACAAATGCCTCATTGTTTAAATATTTAAGATAACAGATCCAGTGAGTGCCCTGATTTTTGTACTCATCCAAATTAACAATGCCACACTCTTTGTTGAGTGGTTGTTCTGGTAAAGAATCAGACATGTACACACCCCTAAAATGTTTGATGCCCAGTGGCTTGATTAAAGCTTCAATATCTTGGTTTGTAAGCGGCTCTTGTTTTTTTTAAACTTATTCATGGCTCTCTTAAGACCTTTGCCTTTTTTCTCCATTGCCAGGTTATGGCGCTTCTGCTCATCTAATTCTGCCTTATTTTTCTTGGCATCTATTACTGTTTTTGCTATGGCAGCTGATCCCCCAGCCAAGCTCCCCACAGCCCCGAGAGCAGCTAAGATGGCCGGGATGGTGAATATGAATCCCCCCACATGTGATTTTTTTCTAGATTGTTGTAATTTTTTTAATTGGGGGGTACTAAGCAACAATTTCATACCATGTCCCTTTGCAAGACAAGAGCTTTTTTTCTTCCGCTGCTTTTTGGTCAAGAGACTGTCAATAGTTTTAAGAGATTTGAGACCTGCATAAGGTATTTGATACATAACACCCTTGGCCTTCATTGTAGGTTTATTATATACATGTTCACAACCCCCACCCCAGTTTTTGTTTGGTGCTCATAGCTATGGTGGTTCCCAATGCTGATATTCTCTCACTCAAAGAAGCATCTTTGCTTACAAATCTACCAAATGCAGCCTCTTCTAATTTCTTGTCTGCAACATGTCTCTTGTCAAGATCAGTATGTGTGTTGTATGCTATGTCATGGTCTCTACAAGCAGCATCTAAAGGATTAACACCAGGATCCCCTCTGTTTAATCTATGGTCCAATTTTGTGCCTGGACCACAATACTGATAGCCTGGAATGTGTAGTTCAAATGGCAGCTTGTTTATAATGTCATTAACCAGGCCCCGACCTTCAGAAATATTCCAAAATTTGGGGGGTAGAGTATTAATAATTTTTATAAGATATCCAATCCCCTTAGGGTCATTCACTATAAAATTAAACAATTTTGTGCTTATCATGTCCATAATTCCAACCTTTTCATTGTAAAAATTGTGGTTCCCTGCATTTTCCTCCCCAGCTATCACCAATAACCTATCTACAAGTTTCCTGACATCATCAACCCAGACAAATTCTTTAGGCAGGGTGTTGTATTGTTTGATTCCACTACCTGTCTTGATCTGTGACCATATGGGCTTGATTAAATTGTTGTATTTTGCCCCACTGCTAGACTTGACTCTTTTTTGTGTGGGATCATTGTTCTGGTATAGAGCATCTGATTTTATTAATATTTCTTTGTAATGTTCATAATCCTGATCTGTATAGCTGCCAGGCCGCTTCCTAGTCATCAGTTCCCACAACCCAGGTGTGCCGGGGTACTTAACAAAAGCACCTTTTTCTCCGAGACGAGATTCTGAATAAACAATTATATCATCTCCCATAAAAGTTACTCTGAAATTGCCAATTCTATGTATGATGCTGCCATCAAGCTCTGTGTCGGCATATAAGCCAAAGACCTCATCTTTGTTGTCTTTAGGTGTGGTTAAATATTTTTGTGCAAGAAGACCCAATTCAATAGGATCCTGAGTAGCTTCAATTCTTCTAGGAGCAACAGGACTAGGTGTATGAATACTGGAAAGTGGGGTGAATGGATAATCTAATATGTTCCTTGCAGCTACAGGTACAAGCTCCGTGATCAAATCTTGATTCTGCTCTGTAACAGTTTTGATATTCTTACCTAAATTATTAATAGCATCAATTACAGGCTGTTCTGTTTGTTTGTGTTTTTCATAAATTCCACGGTTCTCTGATTTCCATCCCTTAAATCTTTTTACAAGATAATCTCTTAACTTAAGATCATCAATGATTGGCCTTTTCATGGTTATTTATTTATGTCTCAACGTCTAGAAAATCGTTGATTTTGTTTCTGTATTTGCCACTATTAGGTGTTCTTGTCATATCAATTGTGACAAACCCATAACTGTCCTGGTTCCAGCACTTGCTGCAAAATTTGGAAAAATCATTGTAGCTCAAGTCCCCACCTACATATTCATCATGTATGTGTTTGAGGTTGGTATGGTCTTGATGAAACACACATATAAAATTGCTGTTGTCTCGGATCAGTTGCTTCGGTATTTTAGAAAAAGTCTGTGCCAGGTAGAAGCAATCAATGTTTTTGTGTCGCCCCTGTGTAAAGAAATTTCTAACCTTGTTTTGATTATCCAGTATAATATCATCAAACACAACAACAGAATTATTGAGACATTCATCAAGTGGCTTAACATCTGGTTCAAAAGTGGCTATATCCAGTCCATCATATAGCTTCATCAGCTGCTGATATTTTAATTGTTCCAAGCTCTTAGAGAAGACATACAAGTGCCTGTTTTTCCAGTCTAACCAGTTGGGTGCCAATAAAAAATTATCAACCATTAGTGTAGTTTTACCACAAGCTGATGGCCCAACAATAAGACACCTAATATTATCAGGCAGCAGCACTCCATTTATCTTATTCTGCTGTTCAGGTTCTGGCAGCCTTTTTATAACATCCCAGGTGCTCATATTATCACTTTGTCTGCATCGATCCAGCTGTTTTCCGGATGACCCAGCCATTTGACAAATAACTTGTTGCCTTTTCTGCGGATGATTTTTTCTATGAGATATGTGTCAGGCTGTTTAGTTTTGCTGAGCTCTTGTTCATAGAACCTGCCTTTGAGAATTTCTCCTCGGTGATCTTTTATTATATATGTGTTAAGGGTCCCGGGTTTAACTTGAACCACTGTAAATAATTCGGTGCTCCAGTTTCTAGTAAAGCCTCTTTTGAATAAGTGCTTATATTTGCTGATTCTTACTTGATCACCCACCCTGAATTTGGCCCTTCTTGTTGTTGGCTGGTATCTAGGATAATAAACAGTCCTGATCAATTTTTGCTCATCAGATGAAGTTACTTCAGAGGGTTTCATGTTGATTGTGGAATGGACCGAGTTGTTATATTTATGTAGAAGTTCTGGAAGAATATTAATCCATTTATAATTACCTTGGAGGGTAAATTGTTTATACATAAGATTTTTTAAGGTTCTGTTGAATCTCTCTACAATTGAGGCTTTGAGGTCACTGTAACTCGAGTAATGTTTTATTGCCTGGCTTTTAATAAATTGTTGAAACACTGAATTATAAAATTCTTTGCCATTATCTGTTTGCAAATAGCGCGGTGATCTTCCACTCTGATTGATGATTGTCCTGAGGGCTTCTGTAACACATTTTCCAGTCTTGGATTTGAGTGGCACAGCCCAGGCAAATTTTGAAAATGTGTCTATTGCAGTGAGTAGATACTTGTAGCCCTTGTTGATTTTGTCTAAGTTTTTCAACTGTCCACTTGACAACTCAATCAAGTCGCTCTGCCATAAATCATCTATGCCTTTTGTGACTACTGGGAGTCTCTTATAATTATGTCTGGCTTGTCTGTGTAATTCATCAACAATAATTTGTCTAGACATAATATGTAAACAGGAATATTGCAACTATGGGGTGTTCAGCAGCTGATACTACAGGATTTTCTAAATATAATTTGTCCCCTATTTGTATTTTAAATTCCAGAGAGCCATCATCTTCAGCATAGGCTGTTTCTAATGTATTGGGATCTGTAAAATCCTCTAACTCTACACTGGTGATTTTTGGTTTGTTGTCAGCATTTGTTATTGATAAGGTGGGGTAGTGGTGTGCCTGTGGTTGAAGCCAATATTTGATTTTGATTGGTCTCAGTGTGCCCCCAACAAAAAACTGGTAATAAAATTGTGCAGGGGACAGCATATATATTTTGCCACCTGGCGTAAATGGTGAATCATATTCTTTGTTGGGGATGCTGTACAATTCAAGAATTACTGTATGTTTTGGATTCTCGATTATGCCCGTTATTTCTTTTTCTGCTGTAAGCAATCTGCTTGTTACAGATTCAAGGTGCTCATTGATGGTCCTAACAACATCATCATGGCCTGGCTTTATTTTTATGTCCACAGCAAGTCTCTTGTATTGTTGCACAATCTCTTGAAGCTGGGTGGCAAAAACAGACAGAGCATTTGCTTGATTAGATTCCATGGTTCCTAGCTGTTGCTTGATATTAGCTACAATTTGCTGCAAATTTTCAACAACTGCCAATTTTGAATTTTGAGCAGTAAGATCATGGACCTGTCTTCTGATATCCTCAAACAAGGCATGCAGTTCATTAATATGTTGATTGGTTGGTAGAGTGGCCACTGTCTGAGTGAGTTGTTTGATCTCTGCTTGGATATTCTTGATATCTTCTGATTTCAATATCCTATTCACTGCTCTCTTAATATTTTTAAGTTCCTGTGATGTGGGAAGATTTGATACTGTATTTTGCAAAAATTCAAGTGCCAATTTTACATTGTTTAATTCAGATGCATCAGCCACATTTTGCATAGCATTTTGGAGCAGGGCTATATCTGCCTGAGAGGGTGTTGATTGTTGTAAAATTTCAAGTTTTGTTTGGATATCATCGATCAAGTGATGAAAATGAGATAGTTCAGATTCAGTGTTGAGGTTTTCAAGTTTTGTAATCTGTTGCTGGACACTGACAAGTGTGTCTACAATACCGGGCAGGCGAGTTTCTTGTACATTTGCCAAATCACTTTGCACTGCTGCTATGATACCTTCAAGATGGGTTATGGTACTTTGAATTTTTCCAAAATCTTCATATGTTTCAAGTTGCAGCTTAATATTTGCAACACTCCGAGTTATTGCATTCAAAGCATCAGAAGATGGCAAATTGTTCATAAAATTTTCAAGTGTCTCAATTTTTTCTTTAACCTCGGCTATGGCATTGTGCAGAGGATCCAGATTAGGTATCTGGAGTGACTGAATCTGTTCTTTTAGAGTGGAAATGACTAGATCAAAATCTTCTTGTGATTTTATGCTTTTGACAATTGTTTGGAGTTGTGTCTGGACATTATTTATCTGCTCCTCCAATTGCTGTTTCAATTGCTCGGAGTTGGTGGCCTGGGTCTTAAATTTAGCTTGAAGAGCTGCTACAGCCTCTTCTAAACTTTGAAAATTATCCAATGTTGCCAAATCAGTATATTTCTGAAGCAGCAATTTGAGTTCAGAATCAATTTTAAGAAGAGGGTCCATGCATTGTGATTGTAAATTTGTAATTTCTAATTGAAGACTGGCATTGAGTGTGGTCTGTAAAGCTTGTAAATCACTTCTCAATTTCTTGACTCTGACATCAAGCATCAGAATCTCATCACTGTGATCTTCATGTCTTGTATGGCCAAATATATCATTAGGCATTTTCTTTTAATGGTTATTTATTATAGAGTATCTGATTCTTAATTCTATAAAAAAGGGTATAAGCTTGTCATAAGATCCAGGGACCTCAATATATAAGCAGTCACCAGCAGAAACAGTATATACAGTGCCAGAAATCATGTTTGAGTGCTTAATTCTATAAATATTTCTCCCTACTGAAATCTTGACATCACCCTCAGGGGTTGTAATAAATTGCAATTGACCACCTACAGGTAATTGGTAATGATTTAAATTATTGTTAAATATGTACAATATTTTGCCTGTTTCATCATCATTATCTGTAAGTATGCTGTTCAGATGAATAATTAACAAGCCACTCAGTTTAGACATTACAGATTGTAAATCAGGAGAGGCTTGTGGTGTTGGCAGGTCCATAATAGCCTGTTTTTTGAACCCAAATAAGTTCATAGGCATGTTTATTTATTTCAAATCATGCTCTGTAATTGGGCATTGTTTGCCACTTTTCAAATCACAATGCCCCCAAGGTAAAGTATGTATGCCACATGATAAAATACATCTCTTATCATCATGTGGGTCCAGAGCCACTTTTGTTACAATATTTGAAGTCAATAAGTGATTCTCACTCTGAATTCTATTTTCTGATGTTCTAATTGAATTCTGTGATTTGATGCAATTTTTATAATCTTCAAATACAAGCTCTTTTTCCACAGTAACTCTGCCAATGCCCTTGGCCTTTTTGGCAACAGCGCCACTACATGTTTCAAAACTGTACATCTTGGCTCTTAACCCAGCAAATTCCACAATAACATCACCAAGTGTCTCATCTTTTAACTTGCCAGGCACCTTTTTGTTGTGGGGTTGAATTCTTGTATGTTCACTGGTATCAAAGTATTGAAACAATTCAGGCTGCGACATATCTTGATAAACATCTTCTGTTTGAATATCAAGAATAAAACTATCCGTGTCCATGTACAATAATTTTACACGATCACCATAAAAAGGTTTCAGCACATCATAATACAATATTAACATATGTAATTTGGACAATTCCAATATCACAGCCCCTACATAAATAGGTTTATCAAATTTGATCTTTGTTTTCATCATGTTGAAAAGTGCCATGTACTCATCATAAATTCTTCTGTAATTGAAGTTGGGCTTTGCAACGAATTTTTTGCTCCGGCTGGGGTCAGTAATTATTTTAACATCGGTATGTTTCCTGACATTTTCAATTGTTTTGCCATACACCGAATTCACCATCAATTTAAACAGGCTCTTATCAAATTGGCTCTTTGCAGATGTTCGAAGCTTTGTATTTGTATCAATGTATGGTTTCAACCATCTTGAGTGCCTGAACCTCAAAACTTTTCCAATTTTGGTCACTTGAACACCATGTTTCATCAGGAACTGGAGGTTTTTGTAATATATGACATAGCCTTGTTTCGGCTCTAGAGTCGTCATGAGTTTCTTCTGTTTAGAGCCAGGTGAGCACTGAACCTCGGGAATTGGGGGCAGATCAGAAAATTTGTTGTGTAAATGATCTGGAAATATCAGTTCAGTCTCTAAGAAGAGGCCATATTCACTGTCATCAAAATCCTGAAGATCCTCAATATTGAAATTTTCAACCCACTCAAGCTCTGCATATGGTAGTTTATCCATCATAGCGTGACCATAGAGGTTGTTTGCATCCGCATAAAGTATATAATTTGATGGCCGTGCTGGATCATAATCAGGCATATACTTGTTATTTGCTCTGGCATATCTCTGGGAACATTGCACCATCCCCCCTCTTATACATTCCTCCATAAACAGATACTTTTCTTGATCGTGGATCAGATCCAATGGCTTTTTGGTGTTGAAAAACATTGCGGCCCATGCTAGGCCCGGGGCACTGTAAAAATACACTGGGTCCAGTCCATAATTTTGCATGGAAGATTTTCTGAATGCTTGCAATATATCAGCTAAGAGGGTAACATCAAGTTTCAAATAAGCCATGTGATAATCACCAAATGTCTTGCATTTAAAACTGTTCCACATCAATTTGGCATGGTGATAATCTTCATCAGTAATTCCAGATCCTCTGATTTTGCTGTAAAATGCTTCTTGTGGTGGCAGGGAACACTCATCAAATTTAGAAAAATCTGTGACATAGTCGTATGGATATACACCCTTCCGCCTAATTAATTTCAGGTCCTGATTTGGAAACGAGGCACGTGTGATTTTCAAGTCATCATCAGATAATTGAGAGGCCAGTGTAGCCAGGCTAGCAGGTAAAAATCTGTAAGAATCAAGAAATCTTAATTGAATAGGAACACCATCAACTTTAATTATCTTGCTAATAGATATATATTTCTCGTCATTTTCAGCTAAAATATTTAAATTCTGCTTGTCAAACCCCTTGTACCTGATCAGATGATGGAAATCATAATTGGATGCTCCATGGCAAAATATGGGGACAAATCTTGGTCTCTTGATCTTAATATTACAGCTATTACACAGGGCCATTAAGAATTTACCATCTGTATGAGAATGGTGTTTCACCTTGATATTTGTATCTGAAAATTCACAATCACATACCGGGCATTTTTCTGCATTGTTGAAATCTTCAATCTGTTCCTCTGTTAAAGGCAACATAGGCTTTGATATTAATAAGATGTTAGATGCTATGTCACGGCACTCATTTTCTATTCTATGTGCAAATATTTTGATGGCATTTGGTCCCTTGTATAAGTATGGCTCACTAGCTACACCATCCCGTACAACCACACAACAAAAGCTGGAAGGTTCATGTTGCTGGTATGGTGTAATTGATGATTCTTCTGGATCTGGGCTACAGAATGCAATAGGTTTGAGGTTCGATTCGAAATCACAGACAATATATGCTGGGTGTTCCAACAAGGCTTCAAACTTTTTGAATTTGCAATTTTCACTTGGATTGGGCATCACCATATGAACAGGTTTATGGTTCCCACAGTATTTCAGATGCTCAATTAACTTGTTTTTAGCAATTTCTGCATTCTCTTCCCGAACCCCCTTCACCATTTTTTGACCATCAAATACAGTTAAACATCTTCTGCACAACTTGAATATTTTATGAGTTTTGTCTAGTTGTGTTCTCACTAAAGCTTCAAGATTATGTATCAGAGTATAATGATATGTGCCATCCCCTTCAATTAAGAGCAGATCAATTGGAATAGCAGATTCATCATCAATTGTACTGATTCTGAGAGGTGCTATCGGACAATTACCAGTGGAACAAATAAATACATTAATAGATAATTGTTTGCCATTGATGTGCCTGGCCCTTTTTTCAAATTTATCAATATTCTGAACTGACATTGGATATTCTAAACCCTCCAATGCATCGTCAAAAAGATGTTCATGTTGTTTGTAATAACTTATTCTCTCAGGATGCCTTGAAACTAGAAACAAAGCAGCTAATATACACCACAGAAAACATTTCTGGTCGGTATTTTCTATATTAACCACGGCTCTTTTGTTTTTGATATTGGCAGGTAATGGCACATAAGTGGAACCTTGTAATGGGCTGAATTCAGAAATATTAACATATAACTTGTGTGATGAACCGCATAGGCTCCATCCGGACTCTTTTGCCGCAAATTCAGAGTGTTTGATATTTAATTGATCTATCAAATTGCCTATTATTGTGTCTAAATTTGCATTTGAATATACCGGTACAGTTTCTGTTATGTGGGGATGTGTAAATTTTGTGCCATTTGGCTTCTTATATTGTACAAACAATTTGAGGGAGAGCTTATAAGAGCCATTTTGTGCATTAAGAATTGCCTGCAGATTAGGATTTATACTGTTTAAGAAATTCTCAATGCCGCATCTTGGCTCTGATACAAACCGGTGATCCCTTAATTGGCCGTTAAAACTGCTACGGATGGGTTCATAGCGTGGCTGCTTTGCTGCTCTGGCATTAACAGGTGCTTCGTGCCTTCTTTTCAGACCAGATGTAGATGGTTGTGCAGAGCAAGTATTTTTATGTATATATGTGAAATATTCCATGTTGTATTTTCTATTGCATTTGGGGCAAATTATTGTGGGAGTTCTGCCTTTGTCTGGATTACAAATTTTTTGATGCTTGGCCCAATTGGGGCTGGATATATTTTTATTGCATTGATTACAATATTTTTGATTCGGCATTTTTGTTGTTGTTTATTATATACAATTTCCTGGGTTTCAATTCAAAACTTTATACTGGATAAAAATATCAGTTGGGGTTCAGCACTGTACTTTGTATGTGTGTATGTATATATGTGTGTATACACTTAATATTTTTGGCTTTGGTATTTATATAAAATTTCCTGGGATTCAATTCAAAACTTTATGCTGGATCAGTTGGGGTTCAGCACTGTGCTTTGTGTGTGTGTGTATGTGTGTATGTGTATTAATAGTTTTGGCTTTGGTATTTATATACAATTTCTTGGGGTTCAAATTCAAAACTCTATGCTGGATCAGTTGAGTTCAGCACTGTGCTTTGTATGTGTATGTATATATGACCTTACTTGGATTATTCCGCCAAATTATATGCTTCAAGTCTCCTATACTTTGGTGGAGCAGTGGGTTCCACTGCCAATCCAGCAATGGTGAAGAATCTACACTGTACCCTGGCTTTTATAGTTTTACAGAGCCAATAGAAACACTGTAGGGGTATATTCAGAAACATGAGCTATTCTCTAACATTTTTGCCGAAGTACTTTCTTCTGAATGAACCTCCCGTTTTTCTGCTGAGCATACATGCAATCCGTACCGCAGCGCCTCCACGCTTAGGGGAGCGGAATTGTCTGGAACTAATTTGTAAAGGATCGCTGCTCCAAATATTGATCGACACGCCGGTGCTGGGCTCGAAATGAACTGATCGCTGTGCAGAAAGTATCGATCCCACCGCTTTGGGGCCGTCATGCGCACATATTGTTCAAGTATTGATCTTATACTTTCTCGGGGCTTGATTTTATATATGAACAGATTACAACAAATAAACTGAATATAACAAATGCAAAATATCCTAGTTTCTATTCAATCCTTTTATCTGAATTGAAGAAACCAACAATTTACATATCCCCATACCGCCATATGCTTGTCCTATTATTTCACTAATAGGCAATGTTCTCGAAGAGTCCTAATAGGCAATGTTCTCGAAGAGGCCTAATAGAACAAGATACAGCGGTATGAGAAATATGTGAATTGAAAATATTTTAGTAATATACGACGTCTAAGAAAAGGAATATTCAGCTCCAAAGTACTTTGTCTAATGCTTGCTACCATTTCCCTATTACTGGCAAAAGAAGTTAAAAATGTTGACATAATGAAAAAAATGGACTTGTTCCCAAGTATTCACCGAGTTCAGGCATTTGCACATAGATGGGTCTGTTGTCACGGAGCAATTCTAGAAGAATTACATTGTCTTAATATTAGATATGTAAATTGAGCCTGGTGGCCAATTGAACTTAAACCAGAAATAAATATGTATGTGTGTGTGTGTGTGTGTGTGTATATGTGTGTGTGTGTGTGTGTATGTGTGTAGATGGCCAGTTTTAAGTGTGGCCACAAGAGGGGCATATTTTTAACAAATTTATGGATAACAATCTCACAGAAGTGCCTTTTGTAAGTATAAACAAATCAATCTGAGAGGGTCATACTTTCTGAGGAAATTCCCGAGGGCATTTTCACAAAAATCTTAGATTAGACAAGATTCCACACTTGAACAAAAAGCTCATATGCTCATGTTAAGCTTGTTTTAAATATAGCAAATCTGCTTGAGGAGGGGTTCATACTTTCTCGGGTTTATAGTACCGTAAATACAACTACTTAGGTTGTTGTTTTGGCTGCTTACTCCAGTGACTCCGACAGCTGAAATCATAAATTTGCATATCTCAAATTTAGAATTCGGGACTCTTATCGGTAACGCCATTCGATTTCCTAACGAAGTGTGTACTTACCAGTTGCAGTCTGGATCAGAAGGGCCACAGCAACCACGGCAAGACAGATCTGCAAAGACATTAATTACACTTTGTAAATATTCAGATGTGTGAGTGCATAATACATTCAAATAAAATATTTCCTTCAGATACAAAAAGCCAGACAAAGCTAATGATCGCGTTTTGATGTAGGTTTTTAAAATCACACTCTAAATAAATGAAATTCATGGTTGGAAATTAAAATCTCCATAATTCAAATCCAATGCGAATCATAAAGACTGATTCTCTAGACTTGCGTTGGCAACATATAGACGATATGTTTAGGTCAGAAACCAAATCTCTGAAAATGAAATTTCTGTACGATTTTGTTTCCATGGAGACCATAAACGTACGACCTAGTTCTATCGTAGGTGGCGAGACGCTGTACTCTGGCACCAGTTGATCAGAAAGTTAATTAAACACAAGACTGTTGTTCAAATAATTAGGTCTAGTGTGTACTTACTACTTTATTGAAAGACATGTTCTTGATTCGGTGTGTTGGAAAATTCTTGCCAAAAACAGAACCTCCTGCTGCTTATATATCCAGTATTCGAAAGGAAGTCCTAACACGAGAAAGCCAATGTTCGCCATTGAGATTCCCGTTTTACCTAGAAACTTCTTCCTCTCTCATCAACCTTCACCTTCAAGTTGAAAGGAACGAATGTTCGAGAAAAAAACTCTCTTCCGTCATACAAATAGAAAAAGCACTAGACTCTGAAGTTTTGTTGAACACCCATTAGGTCAAGAGATCTGTCACTCACAACCAAATATGCGACAATATCATTTCCCTTTCGTGAAGTTCATGACATGTTTCAGTTAATTTGATCAAGACATATTTCAATATGCAATATGCAATAAAGGGCAAGAGTTATGTAAAGAGAATTAACGAACTTTCCATTTTCCTGCTGCACGGAAGTTTCTTTTCCGCTGAGCGTTGGGTATAAGAGAAGGTGATGGAGTTTTCCTGCTACATTTGGCAGCTAGTTCTTCAGAACAGCAGAAGAAAGAAATGAAGCTTCTCATTGTAAGTTCGTAGTCTTCCTCTGCGGTAATGTTGATTGTGCTATCTTATAGTCCAAGTCCTAAAGAACGCCATCCTTTCACTGTAATATTGCGATAATTCATCTCATGGGATGACATAGTGTTATTTGTCTGGTTAATAGTAACATTTAAGTTCGCATTAAATTTTTCATTGCCATTTTGCGTGACGTATTATTACCTTCTTTCTTCATGTGTTGTGTCGTTCTTTACTTAGCATGGTTACCTATGAAAGTAAGGAATAATCAGTTCTCATTTCGAACAGTTCTACAAGCCGTATGATATTTTATGATATGCATTGAGACTTGCTTCACACACCTCTACATATGTAGTGTGTCGATAGTGAAGATCATGAAGCTCCTGTTTTATTCCAGTTTCTCTTGTACTTACGGTCAATGAATTCACACTAGTCTGAAATTCCATTAACTGTGTTATGTTACACTTCCAAAATGTGACGGTAATAATTTAACCAAACCTAGCCGAAGTTGTGCTACGTTACTGGGTGTGCCAACTATCCTAATTCATTTTACACTATTTTTGTCATTTCAGGTATTATTCGCACTTTGTGCTCTTGCAACATCCGCTCTTGCTATTGGTCCGGTTGATTATTATGTAAGTAAAATAGTGTTTATTCAAATCACTAGTTGTAATATGGAAGTTTCTGTGTTGAAATGTAGAGATAGTGTGTGTTTATATATAAGCTATTGTTGTGAAGCATTACACATGTTGAACTGTAGTTCAATTGATATACGACAGGCGTAGTAGGTACAATACATACAACCAAGTGTAGGTATCAATTTATTAAAAATGAATAATGATGGAAATATATATTACTTTCAGGCTTACCCTAAGTACCAGTTCGGATACGCCGTGAGCGACCACCACACGGGTGACAACAAACAACAGGCTGAAGTCCGAGATGGCGACGTTGTTAAAGGTCAGTACAGCCTTGTGGAACCTGACGGCAGTGTCAGAGTAGTAACCTACGGAGCTGATGGTGTTAACGGTTTCAACGCGGTTGTGAAGAGGCTTGGACCAAATCTTCATGCTGGATATGGACTCCACGGCTACGGATATGGAGGTTATGGACAGGGAAGCTATGGTTTGGGATACGGTGGATATGGTTTTCAAGGATAAGCTCCAAATTTGATTTTGTATTCATGTATGTGTGTAACAATTCAAATAAACCAATTTGCGATAACTAAGACCAACTCCTATTTATTACATCATTTTTGTAAAAAATTCGTCAGCCTAAACTGAACAAGATTTATATATGTAGAAACCTTTGAACGTTTCACGAAATATATGAAACTGAAATTATGAAAGAACATAGCGATTGCATACAAAGGTATGTGTCTTTCAAATGAGTCTTGGAACAAATCCATAGACACAGAGATTTGAGACATTTTCCATGGAGAAGAAAAAATTCTCAAAAGTTAATATGTTTGAAGAATTGAAAATATTCTTCCCCAAATAGTAATTATTGAGATCCTGAAAGACATTCATTAAGAGGACGAGAATAAGATAACTGCATTCCAACAGTTATTGTAGATCATGAAAGTCTAACAAAGAATAAATAGTAGCACGATGTTCAGGTAAATGTATTTAAAAAAAATCAGCAGGGTAGGTGGCCGAAGGTGTTAAGTGTTCGACTTTTGATCTCGCCGATGAAAGTCTCCGGTTCGAGTCTTGGCCTAGGCAAATATGTAAAATCGTCACTCACCCTATCGTCGCGATTAGCCGCAAGAAGCAGAAAAGCGCCATGAAACAACAAAAATTCGAACGCACACGGAAAATATCGTTCCTAGCCAAACGAGAATTACCTACGTTGTCCACACAAAAGATTAACCAGCAGTTATGGTTAAAACTGAATGGAGTTTTCTTACTTACATTTCCTCACATTTGCCACATCAAAAACAGCACGAAAGGAGTTATATACAGTATTGGAATGATCTTCGAGAATACTGGACTGTGGTTACAAACTAGCTCTTTCTCATCATCCCTTACGTTTTCTTGGAGGCACGGCAGCCAAGAAATACCCCTCTGCAGTGAAAATATGTAGGTGTAAAAGGGAGCCGTTAAGACTTACTCTACATTTGCTACTATATACGACACTTACTAACGCACAATTCAAAAATTAAAGTTAAGCTTGTGGTACCCTCCTGATGGCGTGGTGGTAACGCCGTTACCTTGTAATCAAGGGGTCCTCTGCTCGGTTCCCTTTGGAGGAATATTGCACAGGGGTCGGATCTCACTTTAAACTGCAGGTTCAGTCCCGATTAGCCTATCAAAGTCATATGCAAGGATGTTACTGAGTGTCTGATATTAACGTAAACTTTTCAGGGCGTCTTGCAATATTTGGGCAATAGAAAAGAACGTTTATACTCTGTTCTCACAAGAAAGTTCGAACCCTGCAAATTTATCTAATTTTTGCAATTGGTAAAACGGTCCAATACCATCGTACATTTCCTCCATCCCCCAAATTATCGAGGAGAAGAAAACTCAAGAAGGTTTGTTTACAAAAGTTGTGCTTTAGAGTCGCAGAAACAAATCTTTGTGGAATATAAAATTTACTTGCAGTGTAAAATTGAAATTCTTGTCACAGACGATATTCATTAATCATTACCATTATCGGCTAATGGAAGAAGCAGAAAGTTATCTCGTGTCATAAATTTTCTGTTATGTCTAATTTCACATTCAGTTACGTGTACAGGTACATACACACATATATAATGTTTTTGTGTATATATGTATATGTATACACGCACACATATGATACGTATTCATTCATAGAAGAAAGCAGATAAGAAGCGATCCGTCAATTGTTCATGTATTAAAATGAATATGAGACGGAATATATTGTACAATCACAGGGAAAATAAGACATTAAAATGCTGACCAAGGAAAACATTTATAGTATAAAAATATACATAAAAATGTAAAGTTTCCACCTACTAACAGGGTCTTCTTCATACGAAACTTCACGATAAAAAATGAAAGTTACAACATCATCTTATATAAACACTCCCAGTCAGGGGTCATACACAAAACAACACAATTGAACCAGTCCTTATCTTAGACGAAGGAAGACAACGATGAAAGGAAAGAGGAAGGAGATAAAGAATCTGTCTAGGTCCGTTAGTGGAATTATTAATAAGGTCAGACTTTTACCAGGTACATACCTGTCAAAAACCTGTCAGTTAGTGTCAATTAAATGTCAGGAGATTCCACACTCAGGAATTCCTGAAATGAAGTTTTGTAGGATAAGGACTGGTACCTTCCTGTTGTTTTGTGTATGGAACCTGAATGGGAGTGTATGTATAAATATAAGTGAACGTTATTTAATTTTGTTTGATAACTGTTTCTGCTTTTTTTTTTGTATATTTTCATTTTTCTTTCACTTCTTCTTCTTCATGATGTGAGGCGATTGTACTTCATTGTTCATCTGCACTAAGCTTCTGGAGAAAAACAGAAAATGGTTTTACATCTTGTTCAACACACTCCCCAAATTCTAAAGAAGAGAAATTGTTTAATGTTTTCGAAGTAACTGGGAATTGCATTGTCGCCCCTGTCAACACATGCTTTTTCAAGCACAGAACTATTCAATCTGTATTGTATTAATCTATGTTGGAATCTTTTCTTTAAAAATGTGTTATTGTTAATGTTTCAATAGGAAATGAATTGTTTAACTTAAATCAGAAAAAATGTTGAAACTATAGAAATATAAAACAATTATGTAATAACCTTGGTAAATTGTAAACAACAATATGATATAAAAGAGCTAGACTTTTGTAAGCCTACGGGACATTCTCCTGGTTGCCGAAAGGCTGATGGTTCAGGGGACGTTGGGTAATATCTTGCTTCAATCTTCGGATTGGCTGGTGTACTTGTACTCCATTTGGCAGATATTCCAGAAACCCAACTCTGAATAAGGCGTTCTCCTGCATCATCAAAAAGACCAGGGTTATAAACTGCGGTACAACTAATAGGTTTAGGCCTACAAGTTGTACCGGTTGAATTATCTGTTTGAAAAAGTGTTTGTATAACATCAGAAGTTTAAATAAATCTTCGAGTGAAAAGGTCTTAATGATCTTTCATTTCAAACCTACATATGTGATAATTAAAAATAAATTCTACACCACAGACCTCGCAAGGGCTTGGTCCTACTAACCCTTAGAAGCCTTTGAGAAGTCCGATAAAAGGGTTATAGCCAGACTAACCTAAAGCCCTAAAGGCAAAAGGTGCGTGTCAAGGTCCGTTAGTGGAATTATTAATAAGGTCAGACTTTTACCAGGTACATACCTGTCAAAGACCTGTCAGTTAGTGTCAATTACCTGTCAGGAGATTCCACACTCAGGAATTCCTGAAATGAAGTTTTGTAGGATAAGGACTGGTACCTTCCTGTTGTTTTGTGTATGGAACCTGGTTGGGAGTGTATGTATATATTGATGACGATGTTTTGTAAGTTTCATTTTGTTGTGAAGTTTCTTCTTAAGAAGACCCTGTTAGAGGGTGGAAACGTTACGTTTCTATGTATATTTTTATGCAATAAAAGTTTTCCTTGGTCAGCATTTTAATGCTTTATTACCAACGAAACAAGGCTTAACAGTATTACCAACGGAAATAAGGTATAAGCAAGATTCGAAAATATGTACCCAGATGCTCCATTGTAACATCACTTAGAACCCTTCATATCACCATGTTGTCCCATCCCAGTGCAATACAGAGACATTTCTCACTTCGAATGCAACGATCTTCAGTTGTTCTTGAATGATGTGCTGCGGATCATTTTTTCAAATCTTAGTTGCATGTTTACAACCTTTTCAGTTGATGGAACCATTTTGTCAATAGTTTGAAGGTGTGAAGAAGAGAGGATGTGATCTAGACGAACTTGGATTCTACGACTTCTGTTGCATCACAAGCATGGGTAACATCACCACACAATTAAATTCGCAAAATTGCATTGATAATTGCCATTTTATTTGTAACGACTTCAAATCAAACGAGCATCAGGTTACAGGGACAGACATAATAAATTACCCAGCATAAGCAAGACCACCGAGTCCGTATCCACTCCTGCCACCGAGACCACCAAGTCCATATCCTCCATGCAGGCCAACACCTCCAAGTCCATATCCGCCATACAAGCCATGGCCTCCTAATCCGTAACCACCGAAACCAAGTCCGTATCCAGCATGTCCAAGTCCGTAACCACCGGTAATAACTGGAATACCCTTAATGGCAATTAGGTTGTTGTTTTGGCTGCTTACTCCAGTGACTCCGACAGCTGAAATCATAAATTTGCATATCTCAAATTTAGAATTCGGGACTCTTATCGGTAACGCCATTCGATTTCCTAACGAAGTGTGTACTTACCAGTTGCAGTCTGGATCAGAAGGGCCACAGCAACCACGGCAAGACAGATCTGCAAAGACATTAATTACACTTTGTAAATATTCAGATGTGTGAGTGCATAATACATTCAAATAAAATATTTCCTTCAGATACAAAAAGCCAGACAAAGCTAATGATCGCGTTTTGATGTAGGTTTTTAAAATCACACTCTAAATAAATGAAATTCATGGTTGGAAATTAAAATCTCCATAATTCAAATCCAATGCGAATCATAAAGACTGATTCTCTAGACTTGCGTTGGCAACATATGGACGATATGTTTAGGTCAGAAAGCAAATCTCTGAAAATGAAATTTCTGTACGATTTTGTTTCCATGGAGACCATAAACGTACGACCTAGTTCTATCGTAGGTGGCGAGACGCTGTACTCTGGCACCAGTTGATCAGAAAGTTAATTAAACACAAGACTGTTGTTCAAATAATTAGGTCTAGTGTGTACTTACTACTTTATTGAAAGACATGTTCTTGATTCGGTGTGTTGGAAAATTCTTGCCAAAAACAGAACCTCCTGCTGCTTATATATCCAGTATTCGAAAGGAAGTCCTAACACGAGAAAGCCAATGTTCGCCTTTGAGATTCCCGTTTTACCTAGAAACTTCTTCCTCTCTCATCAACCTTCATCTTCAAGTTGAAAGGAACGAATGTTCGAGAAAAAAACTCTCTTCCGTCATACAAATAGAAAAAGCACTACACTCTGAAGTTTTGTTGAACACCCATTAGGTCAAGAGATCTGTCACTCACAACCAAATATGCGACAATATCATTTCCCTTTCGTGAAGTTCATGACATGTTTCAGTTAATTTGATCAAGACATATTTCAATATGCAATATGCAATAAAGGGCAAGAGTTATGTAAAGAGAATTAACGAACTTTCCATTTTCCTGCTGCACGGAAGTTTCTTTTCCGCTGAGCGTTGGGTATAAGAGAAGGTGATGGAGATTTCCTGCTACATTTGGCAGCTAGTTCTTCAGAACAGCAGAAGAAAGAAATGAAGCTTCTCATTGTAAGTTCGTAGTCTTCTTCTGCGGTAAAGTTGATTGTGCTATCTTATAGTCCAAGTCCTAAAGAACGCCATCCTTTCACTGTAATATTGCGATAATTCATCTCATGGGATGACATAGTGTTATTTGTCTGGTTAATAGTAACATTTAAGTTCGCATTAAATTTTTCATTGCCATTTTGCGTGACGTATTATTATCTTCTTTCTTCATGTGTTGTGTCGTTCTTTACTTAGCATGGTTACCTATGAAAGTAAGGAATAATCAGTTCTCATTTCGAACAGTTCTACAAGCCGTATGATATTTTATGATATGCATTGAGACTTGCTTCACACACCTCTACATATGTAGTGTGTCGATAGTGAAGATCATGAAGCTCCTGTTTTATTCCAGTTTCTCTTGTACTTACGGTCAATGAATTCACACTAGTCTGAAATTCCATTAACTGTGTTATGTTACACTTCCAAAATGTGACGGTAATAATTTAACCAAACCTAGCCGAAGTTGTGCTACGTTACTGGGTGTGCCAACTATCCTAATTCATTTTACACTATTTTTGTCATTTCAGGTATTATTCGCACTTTGTGCTCTTGCAACATCCGCTCTTGCTATTGGTCCGGTTGATTATTATGTAAGTAAAATAGTGTTTATTCAAATCACTAGTTGTAATATGGAAGTTTCTGTGTTGAAATGTAGAGATAGTGTGTGTTTATATATAAGCTATTGTTGTGAAGCATTACACATGTTGAACTGTAGTTCAATTGATATACGACAGGCGTAGTAGGTACAATACATACAACCAAGTGTAGGTATCAATTTATTAAAAATGAATAATGATGGAAATATATATTACTTTCAGGCTTACCCTAAGTACCAGTTCGGATACGCCGTGAGCGACCACCACACGGGTGACAACAAACAACAGGCTGAAGTCCGAGATGGCGACGTTGTTAAAGGTCAGTACAGCCTTGTGGAACCTGACGGCAGTGTCAGAGTAGTAACCTACGGAGCTGATGGTGTTAACGGTTTCAACGCGGTTGTGAAGAGGCTTGGACCAAATCTTCATGCTGGATATGGACTCCACGGCTACGGATATGGAGGTTATGGACAGGGAAGCTATGGTTTGGGATACGGTGGATATGGTTTTCAAGGATAAGCTCCAAATTTGATTTTGTATTCATGTATGTGTGTAACAATTCAAATAAACCAATTTGCGATAACTAAGACCAACTCCTATTTATTACATCATTTTTGTAAAAAATTCGTCAGCCTAAACTGAACAAGATTTATATATGTAGAAACCTTTGAACGTTTCACGAAATATATGAAACTGAAATTATGAAAGAACATAGCGATTGCATACAAAGGTATGTGTCTTTCAAATGAGTCTTGGAACAAATCCATAGACACAGAGATTTGAGACATTTTCCATGGAGAAGAAAAAATTCTCAAAAGTTAATATGTTTGAAGAATTGAAAATATTCTTCCCCAAATAGTAATTATTGAGATCCTGAAAGACATTCATTAAGAGGACGAGAATAAGATAACTGCATTCCAACAGTTATTGTAGATCATGAAAGTCTAACAAAGAATAAATAGTAGCACGATGTTCAGGTAAATGTATTTAAAAAAAATCAGCAGGCTAGGTGGCCGAAGGTGTTAAGTGTTCAACTTTTGATTTCGCCGATGAAAGTCTCCGGTTCGAGTCTTGGCCTAGGCAAATATGTAAAATCGTCACTCACCCTATCGTCGCGATTAGCCGCAAGAAGCAGAAAAGCGCCATGAAACAACAAAAATGCGAACGCACACGGAAAATATCGTTCCTAGTCAAACGAGAATTACCTACGTTGTCCACACAAAAGAATAACCAGCAGTTATGGTTAAAACTGAATGGAGTTTTCTTACTTACATTTCCTCACATTTGCCACATCAAAAACAGCACGAAAGGAGTTATATACAGTATTGGAATGATCTTCGAGAATACTGGACTGTGGTTACAAACTAGCTCTTTCTCATCATCCCTTACGTTTTCTTGGAGGCACGGCAGCCAAGAAATACCCCTCTGCAGTGAAAATATGTAGGTGTAAAAGGGAGCCGTTAAGACTTACTCTAAATTTGCTACTATATACGACACTTACTAACGCACAATTCAAAAATTAAAGTTAAGCTTGTGGTACCCTCCTGATGGCGTGGTGGTAACGCCGTTACCTTGTAATCAAGGGGTCCTCTGCTCGGTTCCCTTTGGAGGAATATTGCACAGGGGTCGGATCTCACTTTAAACTGCAGGTTCAGTCCCGATTAGCCTATCAAAGTCATATGCAAGGATGTTACTGAGTGTCTGATATTAACGTAAACTTTTCAGGGCGTCTTGCAATATTTGGGCAATAGAAAAGAACGTTTATACTCTGTTCTCACAAGAAAGTTCGAACCCTGCAAATTTATCTAATTTTTGCAATTGGTAAAACGGTCCAATACCATCGTACATTTCCTCCATCCCCCAAATTATCGAGGAGAAGAAAACTCAAGAAGGTTTGTTTACAAAAGTTGTGCTTTAGAGTCGCAGAAACAAATCTTTGTGGAATATAAAATTTACTTGCAGTGTAAAATTGAAATTCTTGTCACAGACGATATTCATTAATCATTACCATTATCGGCTAATGGAAGAAGCAGAAAGTTATCTCGTGTCATAAATTTTCTGTTATGTCTAATTTCACATTCAGTTACGTGTACAGGTACATACACACATATATAATGTTTTTGTGTATATATGTATATGTATACACGCACACATATGATACGTATTCATTCATAGAAGAAAGCAGATAAGAAGCGATCCGTCAATTGTTCATGTATTAAAATGAATATGAGACGGAATATATTGTACAATCACAGGGAAAATAAGACATTAAAATGCTGACAAAGGAAAACATTTATAGTATAAAAATATACATAAAAATGTAAAGTTTCTACTAACAGGACCTACTAACAGGGTCTTTTTCATACGAAACTTCACGACAAAAAATGAAAGTTACAACATCATCTTATATAAACACTCCCAGTCAGGGGTCATACACAAAACAACACAATGGCACCAGTCCTTATGTTAGACGAAGGAAGACAACGATGAAAGGAAAGAGGAAGGAGATAAAGAATCTGTCTAGGTCCGTTAGTGGAATTATTAATAAGGTCAGACTTTTACCAGGTACATACCTGTCAAAAACCTGTCAGTTAGTGTCAATTAAATGTCAGGAGATTCCACACTCAGGAATTCCTGAAATGAAGTTTTGTAGGATAAGGACTGGTACCTTCCTGTTGTTTTGTGTATGGAACCTGAATGGGAGTGTATGTATAAATATAAGTGAACGTTATTTAATTTTGTTGTTTTTTTTGTATATTTTCATTTTTCTTTCACTTCTTCTTCTTCATGATGTGAGGCGATTGTACTTCATTGTTCATCTGCACTAAGCTTCTGGAGAAAAACAGAAAATGGTTTTACATCTTGTTCAACACACTCCCCAAATTCTAAAGAAGAGAAATTGTTTAATGTTTTCGAAGTAACTGGGAATTGCATTGTCGCCCCTGTCAACACATGCTTTTTCAAGCACAGAACTATTCAATCTGTATTGTATTAATCTATGTTGGAATCTTTTCTTTAAAAATGTGTTATTGTTAATGTTACAATAGGAAATGAATTGTTTAACTTAAATCAGAAAAAATGTTGAAACTATGGAAATATAAAACAATTATGTAATAACCATGGTAAATTGTAAACAACAATATGATATAAAAGAGCTAGACTTTTGTAAGCCTACGGGACATTCTCCTGGTTGCCGAAAGGCTGATGGTTCAGGGGACGTTGGGTAATATCTTGCTTCAATCTTCGGATTGGCTGGTGTACTTGTACTCCATTTGGCAGATATTCCAGAAACCCAACTCTGAATAAGGCGTTCTCCTGCATCATCAAAAAGAACAGGGTTATAAACTGCGGTACAACTAATAGGTTTAGGCCTACAAGTTGTACCGGTTGAATTATCTGTTTGAAAAAGTGTTTGTATAACATCAGAAGTTTAAATAAATCTTCGAGTGAAAAGGTCTTAATGATCTTTCATTTCAAACCTACATAGGTGATAATTAAAAATAAATTCTACACCACAGACCTCGCAAGGGCTTGGTCCTACTAACCCTTAGAAGCCTTTGAGAAGTCCGATAAAAGGGTTATAGCCAGACTAACCTAAAGCCCTAAAGGCAGAAGGTGCGTGTCAAGGTCCGTTAGTGGAATTATTAATAAGGTCAGACTTTTACCAGGTACATACCTGTCAAAGACCTGTCAGTTAGTGTCAATTACCTGTCAGGAGATTCCACACTCAGGAATTCCTGAAATGAAGTTTTGTAGGATAAGGACTGGTACCTTCCTGTTGTTTTGTGTATGGAACCTGGTTGGGAGTGTATGTATATATTGATGACGATGTTTTGTAAGTTTCATTTTGTTGTGAAGTTTCTTCTTAAGAAGACCCTGTTAGAGGGTGGAAACGTTACGTTTCTATGTATATTTTTATGCAATAAAAGTTTTCCTTGGTCAGCATTTTAATGCTTTATTGACATGGAAACAAGGCTTAACAGTATTACCAACGGAAATAAGGTATAAGTAAGATTCGAAAATATGTACCCAGATGCTCCATTGTAACATCACTTAGAACCCTTCATATCACCATGTTGTCCCATCCCAGTGCAATACAGAGACATTTCTCACTTCGAATGCAACGATCTTCAGTTGTTCTTGAATGATGTGCTGCGGATCATTTTTTCAAATCTTAGTTGCATGTTTACAACCTTTTCAGTTGATGGAACCATTTTGTCAATAGTTTGAAGGTGTGAAGAAGAGAGGATGTGATCTAGACGAACTTGGATTCTACGACTACTGTTGCATCACAAGCATGGGTAACATCACCACACAATTAAATTCGCAAAATTGCATTGATAATTGCCATTTTATTTGTAACAACTTCAAATCAAACGAGCATCAGGTTACAGGGACAGACATAATAAATTACCCAGCATAAGCAAGACCACCGAGTCCGTATCCACTCCTGCCACCGAGACCACCAAGTCCATATCCTCCATGCAGGCCAACACCTCCAAGTCCATATCCGCCATACAAGCCATGGCCTCCTAATCCGTAACCACCGAAACCAAGTCCGTATCCAGCATGTCCAAGTCCGTAACCACCGGTAATAACTGGAATACCCTTAATGGCAATTAGGTTGTTGTTTTGGCTGCTTACTCCAGTGACTCCGACAGCTGAAATCATAAATTTGCATATCTCAAATTTAGAATTCGGGACTCTTATCGGTAACGCCATTCGATTTCCTAACGAAGTGTGTACTTACCAGTTGCAGTCTGGATCAGAAGGGCCACAACAACCACGGCAAGACAGATCTGCAAAGACATTAATTACACTTTGTAAATATTCAGATGTGTGAGTGCATAATACATTCAAATAAAATATTTCCTTCAGATACAAAAAGCCAGACAAAGCTAATGATCGCGTTTTGATGTAGGTTTTTAAAATCACACTCTAAATAAATGAAATTCATGGTTGGAAATTAAAATCTCCATAATTCAAATCCAATGCGAATCATAAAGACTGATTCTCTAGACTTGCGTTGGCAACATATAGACGATATGTTTAGGTCAGAAACCAAATCTCTGAAAATGAAATTTCTGTACGATTTTGTTTCCATGGAGACCATAAACGTACGACCTAGTTCTATCGTAGGTGGCGAGACGCTGTACTCTGGCACCAGTTGATCAGAAAGTTAATTAAACACAAGACTGTTGTTCAAATAATTAGGTCTAGTGTGTACTTACTACTTTATTGAAAGACATGTTCTTGATTCGGTGTGTTGGAAAATTCTTGCCAAAAACAGAACCTCCTGCTGCTTATATATCCAGTATTCGAAAGGAAGTCCTAACACGAGAAAGCCAATGTTCGCCATTGAGATTCCCGTTTTACCTAGAAACTTCTTCCTCTCTCATCAACCTTCATCTTCAAGTTGAAAGGAACGAATGTTCGAGAAAAAAACTCTCTTCCGTCATACAAATAGAAAAAGCACTACACTCTGAAGTTTTGTTGAACACCACCCATTAGGTCAAGAGATCTGTCACTCACAACCAAATATGCGACAATATCATTTCCCTTTCGTGAAGTTCATGACATGTTTCAGTTAATTTGATCAAGACATATTTCAATATGCAATATGCAATAGAGGGCAAGAGTTATGTAAAGAGAATTAACGAACTTTCCATTTTCCTGCTGCACGGAAGTTTCTTTTCCGCTGAGCGTTGGGTATAAGAGAAGGTGATGGAGATTTCCTGCTACATTTGGCAGCTAGTTCTTCAGAACAGCAGAAGAAAGAAATGAAGCTTCTCATTGTAAGTTCGTAGTCTTCTTCTGCGGTAAAGTTGATTGTGCTATCTTATAGTCCAAGTCCTAAAGAACGCCATCCTTTCACTGTAATATTGCGATAATTCATCTCATGGGATGACATAGTGTTATTTGTCTGGTTAATAGTAACATTTAAGTTCGCATTAAATTTTTCATTGCCATTTTGCGTGACGTATTATTACCTTCTTTCTTCATGTGTTGTGTCGTTCTTTACTTAGCATGGTTACCTATGAAAGTAAGGAATAATCAGTTCTCATTTCGAACAGTTCTACAAGCCGTATGATATTTTATGATATGCATTGAGACTTGCTTCACACACCTCTACATATGTAGTGTGTCGATAGTGAAGATCATGAAGCTCCTGTTTTATTCCAGTTTCTCTTGTACTTACGGTCAATGAATTCACACTAGTCTGAAATTCCATTAACTGTGTTATGTTACACTTCCAAAATGTGACGGTAATAATTTAACCAAACCTAGCCGAAGTTGTGCTACGTTACTGGGTGTGCCAACTATCCTAATTCATTTTACACTATTTTTGTCATTTCAGGTATTATTCGCCCTTTGTGCTCTTGCAACATCCGCTCTTGCTATTGGTCCGGTTGATTATTATGTAAGTAAAATAGTGTTTATTCAAATCACTAGTTGTAATATGGAAGTTTCTGTGTTGAAATGTAGAGATAGTGTGTGTTTATATATAAGCTATTGTTGTGAAGCATTACACATGTTGAACTGTAGTTCAATTGATATACGACAGGCGTAGTAGGTACAATACATACAACCAAGTGTAGGTATCAATTTATTAAAAATGAATAATGATGGAAATATATATTACTTTCAGGCTTACCCTAAGTACCAGTTCGGATACGCCGTGAGCGACCACCACACGGGTGACAACAAACAACAGGCTGAAGTCCGAGATGGCGACGTTGTTAAAGGTCAGTACAGCCTTGTGGAACCTGACGGCAGTGTCAGAGTAGTAACCTACGGAGCTGATGGTGTTAACGGTTTCAACGCGGTTGTGAAGAGGCTTGGACCAAATCTTCATGCTGGATATGGACTCCACGGCTACGGATATGGAGGTTATGGACAGGGAAGCTATGGTTTGGGATACGGTGGATATGGTTTTCAAGGATAAGCTCCAAATTTGATTTTGTATTCATGTATGTGTGTAACAATTCAAATAAACCAATTTGCGATAACTAAGACAAACTCCTATTTATTACATCATTTTTGTAAAAAATTCGTCAGCCTAAACTGAACAAGATTTATATATGTAGAAACCTTTGAACGTTTCACGAAATATATGAAACTGAAATTATGAAAGAACATAGCGATTGCATACAAAGGTATGTGTCTTTCAAATGAGTCTTGGAACAAATCCATAGACACAGAGATTTGAGACATTTTCCATGGAGAAGAAAAAATTCTCAAAAGTTAATATGTTTGAAGAATTGAAAATATTCTTCCCCAAATAGTAATTATTGAGATCCTGAAAGACATTCATTAAGAGGACGAGAATAAGATAACTGCATTCCAACAGTTATTGTAGATCATGAAAGTCTAACAAAGAATAAATAGTAGCACGATGTTCAGGTAAATGTATTTAAAAAAAATCAGCAGGCTAGGTGGCCGAAGGTGTTAAGTGTTCAACTTTTGATTTCGCCGATGAAAGTCTCCGGTTCGAGTCTTGGCCTAGGCAAATATGTAAAATCGTCACTCACCCTATCGTCGCGATTAGCCGCAAGAAGCAGAAAAGCGCCATGAAACAACAAAAATGCGAACGCACACGGAAAATATCGTTCCTAGTCAAACGAGAATTACCTACGTTGTCCACACAAAAGAATAACCAGCAGTTATGGTTAAAACTGAATGGAGTTTTCTTACTTACATTTCCTCACATTTGCCACATCAAAAACAGCACGAAAGGAGTTATATACAGTATTGGAATGATCTTCGAGAATACTGGACTGTGGTTACAAACTAGCTCTTTCTCATCATCCCTTACGTTTGCTTGGAGGCACGGCAGCCAAGAAATACCCCTCTGCAGTGAAAATATGTAGGTGTAAAAGGGAGCCGTTAAGACTTACTCTAAATTTGCTACTATATACGACACTTACTAACGCACAATTCAAAAATTAAAGTTAAGCTTGTGGTACCCTCCTGATGGCGTGGTGGTAACGCCGTTACCTTGTAATCAAGGGGTCCTCTGCTCGGTTCCCTTTGGAGGAATATTGCACAGGGGTCGGATCTCACTTTAAACTGCAGGTTCAGTCCCGATTAGCCTATCAAAGTCATATGCAAGGATGTTACTGAGTGTCTAGATATTAACGTAAACTTTTCAGGGCGTCTTGCAATATTTGGGCAATAGAAAAGAACGTTTATACTCTGTTCTCACAAGAAAGTTCGAACCCTGCAAATTTATCTAATTTTTGCAATTGGTAAAACGGTCCAATACCATCGTACATTTCCTCCATCCCCCAAATTATCGAGGAGAAGAAAACTCAAGAAGGTTTGTTTACAAAAGTTGTGCTTTAGAGTCGCAGAAACAAATCTTTGTGGAATATAAAATTTACTTGCAGTGTAAAATTGAAATTCTTGTCACAGACGATATTCATTAATCATTACCATTATCGGCTAATGGAAGAAGCAGAAAGTTATCTCGTGTCATAAATTTTCTGTTATGTCTAATTTCACATTCAGTTACGTGTACAGGTACATACACACATATATAATGTTTTTGTGTATATATGTATATGTATACACGCACACATATAATACGTATTCATTCATAGAAGAAAGCAGATAAGAAGCGATCCGTCAATTGTTCATGTATTAAAATGAATATGAGACGGAATATATTGTACAATCACAGGGAAAATAAGACATTAAAATACTGACCAAGGAAAACATTTATAGTATAAAAATATACATAAAAATGTAAAGTTTCCACCTACTAACAGGGTCTTCTTCATACGAAACTTCACGACAAAAAATGAAAGTTACAACATCATCTTATATAAACACTCCCAGTCAGGGGTCATACACAAAACAACACAATGGCACTAGTCCTTATCTTAGACGAAGGAAGACAACGATGAAAGGAAAGAGGAAGGAGATAAAGAATCTGTCTAGGTCCGTTAGTGGAATTATTAATAAGGTCAGACTTTTACCAGGTACATACCTGTCAAAAACCTGTCAGTTAGTGTCAATTAAATGTCAGGAGATTCCACACTCAGGAATTCCTGAAATGAAGTTTTGTAGGATAAGGACTGGTACCTTCCTGTTGTTTTGTGTATGGAACCTGAATGGGAGTGTATGTATAAATATAAGTGAACGTTATTTAATTTTGTTGTTTTTTTTGTATATTTTCATTTTTCTTTCACTTCTTCTTCTTCATGATGTGAGGCGATTGTACTTCATTGTTCATCTGCACTAAGCTTCTGGAGAAAAACAGAAAATGGTTTTACATCTTGTTCAACACACTCCCCAAATTCTAAAGAAGAGAAATTGTTTAATGTTTTCGAAGTAACTGGGAATTGCATTGTCGCCCCTGTCAACACATGCTTTTTCAAGCACAGAACTATTCAATCTGTATTGTATTAATCTATGTTGGAATCTTTTCTTTAAAAATGTGTTATTGTTAATGTTACAATAGGAAATGAATTGTTCAACTTAAATCAGAAAAAATGTTGAAACTATGGAAATATAAAACAATTATGTAATAACCATGGTAAATTGTAAACAACAATATGATATAAAAGAGCTAGACTTTTGTAAGCCTACGGGACATTCTCCTGGTTGCCGAAAGGCTGATGGTTCAGGGGACGTTGGGTAATATCTTGCTTCAATCTTCGGATTGGCTGGTGTACTTGTACTCCATTTGGCAGATATTCCAGAAACCCAACTCTGAATAAGGCGTTCTCCTGCATCATCAAAAAGACCAGGGTTATAAACTGCGGTACAACTAATAGGTTTAGGCCTACAAGTTGTACCGGTTGAATTATCTGTTTGAAAAAGTGTTTGTATAACATCAGAAGTTTAAATAAATCTTCGAGTGAAAAGGTCTTAATGATCTTTCATTTCAAACCTACATAGGTGATAATTAAAAATAAATTCTACACCACAGACCTCGCAAGGGCTTGGTCCTACTAACCCTTAGAAGCCTTTGAGAAGTCCGATAAAAGGGTTATAGCCAGACTAACCTAAAGCCCTAAAGGCAGAAGGTGCGTGTCAAGGTCCGTTAGTGGAATTATTAATAAGGTCAGACTTTTACCAGGTACATACCTGTCAAAGACCTGTCAGTTAGTGTCAATTACCTGTCAGGAGATTCCACACTCAGGAATTCCTGAAATGAAGTTTTGTAGGATAAGGACTGGTACCTTCCTGTTGTTTTGTGTATGGAACCTGGTTGGGAGTGTATGTATATATTGATGACGATGTTTTGTAAGTTTCATTTTGTTGTGAAGTTTCTTCTTAAGAAGACCCTGTTAGAGGGTGGAAACGTTACGTTTCTATGTATATTTTTATGCAATAAAAGTTTTCCTTGGTCAGCATTTTAATGCTTTATTGACATGGAAACAAGGCTTAACAGTATTACCAACGGAAATAAGGTATAAGTAAGATTCGAAAATATGTACCCAGATGCTCCATTGTAACATCACTTAGAACCCTTCATATCACCATGTTGTCCCATCCCAGTGCAATACAGAGACATTTCTCACTTCGAATGCAACGATCTTCAGTTGTTCTTGAATGATGTGCTGCGGATCATTTTTTCAAATCTTAGTTGCATGTTTACAACCTTTTCAGTTGATGGAACCATTTTGTCAATAGTTTGAAGGTGTGAAGAAGAGAGGATGTGATCTAGACGAACTTGGATTCTACGACTACTGTTGCATCACAAGCATGGGTAACATCACCACACAATTAAATTCGCAAAATTGCATTGATAATTGCCATTTTATTTGTAACAACTTCAAATCAAACGAGCATCAGGTTACAGGGACAGACATAATAAATTACCCAGCATAAGCAAGACCACCGAGTCCGTATCCACTCCTGCCACCGAGACCACCAAGTCCATATCCTCCATGCAGGCCAACACCTCCAAGTCCATATCCGCCATACAAGCCATGGCCTCCTAATCCGTAACCACCGAAACCAAGTCCGTATCCAGCATGTCCAAGTCCGTAACCACCGGTAATAACTGGAATACCCTTAATGGCAATTAGGTTGTTGTTTTGGCTGCTTACTCCAGTGACTCCGACAGCTGAAATCATAAATTTGCATATCTCAAATTTAGAATTCGGGACTCTTATCGGTAACGCCATTCGATTTCCTAACGAAGTGTGTACTTACCAGTTGCAGTCTGGATCAGAAGGGCCACAGCAACCACGGCAAGACAGATCTGCAAAGACATTAATTACACTTTGTAAATATTCAGATGTGTGAGTGCATAATACATTCAAATAAAATATTTCCTTCAGATACAAAAAGCCAGACAAAGCTAATGATCGCGTTTTGATGTAGGTTTTTAAAATCACACTCTAAATAAATGAAATTCATGGTTGGAAATTAAAATCTCCATAATTCAAATCCAATGCGAATCATAAAGACTGATTCTCTAGACTTGCGTTGGCAACATATAGACGATATGTTTAGGTCAGAAACCAAATCTCTGAAAATGAAATTTCTGTACGATTTTGTTTCCATGGAGACCATAAACGTACGACCTAGTTCTATCGTAGGTGGCGAGACGCTGTACTCTGGCACCAGTTGATCAGAAAGTTAATTAAACACAAGACTGTTGTTCAAATAATTAGGTCTAGTGTGTACTTACTACTTTATTGAAAGACATGTTCTTGATTCGGTGTGTTGGAAAATTCTTGCCAAAAACAGAACCTCCTGCTGCTTATATATCCAGTATTCGAAAGGAAGTCCTAACACGAGAAAGCCAATGTTCGCCATTGAGATTCCCGTTTTACCTAGAAACTTCTTCCTCTCTCATCAACCTTCACCTTCAAGTTGAAAGGAACGAATGTTCGAGAAAAAAACTCTCTTCCGTCATACAAATAGAAAAAGCACTACACTCTGAAGTTTTGTTGAACACCCATTAGGTCAAGAGATCTGTCACTCACAACCAAATATGCGACAATACCATTTCCCTTTCGTGAAGTTCATGACATGTTTCAGTTAATTTGATCAAGACATATTTCAATATGCAATATGCAATAAAGGGCAAGAGTTATGTAAAGAGAATTAACGAACTTTCCATTTTCCTGCTGCACGGAAGTTTCTTTTCCGCTGAGCGTTGGGTATAAGAGAAGGTGATGGAGTTTTCTTGCTACATTTGGCAGCTAGTTCTTCAGAACAGCAGAAGAAAGAAATGAAGCTTCTCATTGTAAGTTCGTAGTCTTCTTCTGCGGTAAAGTTGATTGTGCTATCTTATAGTCCAAGTCCTAAAGAACGTCATCCTTTCACTGTAATATTGCGATAATTCATCTCATGGGATGACATAGTGTTATTTGTCTGGTTAATAGTAACATTTAAGTTCGCATTAAATTTTTCATTGCCATTTTGCGTGACGTATTATTACCTTCTTTCTTCATGTGTTGTGTCGTTCTTTACTTAGCATGGTTACCTATGAAAGTAAGGAATAATCAGTTCTCATTTCGAACAGTTCTACAAGCCGTATGATATTTTATGATATGCATTGAGACTTGCTTCACACACCTCTACATATGTAGTGTGTCGATAGTGAAGATCATGAAGCTCCTGTTTTATTCCAGTTTCTCTTGTACTTACGGTCAATGAATTCACACTAGTCTGAAATTCCATTAACTGTGTTATGTTACACTTCCAAAATGTGACGGTAATAATTTAACCAAACCTAGCCGAAGTTGTGCTACGTTACTGGATGTGCCAACTATCCTAATTCATTTTACACTATTTTTGTCATTTCAGGTATTATTCGCACTTTGTGCTCTTGCAACATCCGCTCTTGCTATTGGTCCGGTTGATTATTATGTAAGTAAAATAGTGTTTATTCAAATCACTAGTTGTAATATGGAAGTTTCTGTGTTGAAATGTAGAGATAGTGTGTGTTTATATATAAGCTATTGTTGTGAAGCATTACACATGTTGAACTGTAGTTCAATTGATATACGACAGGCGTAGTAGGTACAATACATACAACCAAGTGTAGGTATCAATTTATTAAAAATGAATAATGATGGAAATATATATTACTTTCAGGCTTACCCTAAGTACCAGTTCGGATACGCCGTGAGCGACCATCACACGGGTGACAACAAACAACAGGCTGAAGTCCGAGATGGCGACGTTGTTAAAGGTCAGTACAGCCTTGTGGAACCTGACGGCAGTGTCAGAGTAGTAACCTACGGAGCTGATGGTGTTAACGGTTTCAACGCGGTTGTGAAGAGGCTTGGACCAAATCTTCATGCTGGATATGGACTCCACGGCTACGGATATGGAGGTTATGGAGAGGGAAGCTATGGTTTGGGATACGGTGAATAAGGTTTTCAAGTATAAGCTCCAAATTTGATTTTGTATTCATGTATGTGTGTAACAATTCAAATAAACCAATTTGCGATAACTAAGACCAACTCCTATTTATTACATCATTTTTGTAAAAAATTCGTCAGCCTAAACTGAACAAGATTTATATATGTAGAAACCTTTGAACGTTTCACGAAATATATGAAACTGAAATTATGAAAGAACATAGCGATTGCATACAAAGGTATGTGTCTTTCAAATGAGTCTTGGAACAAATCCATAGACACAGAGATTTGAGACATTTTCCATGGAGAAGAAAAAATTCTCAAAAGTTAATATGTTTGAAGAATTGAAAATATTCTTCCCCAAATAGTAATTATTGAGATCCTGAAAGACATTCATTAAGAGGACGAGAATAAGATAACTGCATTCCAACAGTTATTGTAGATCATGAAAATCTAACAAAGAATAAATAATAGCACGATGTTCAGGTAAATGTATTTAAAAAAAATCAGCAGGCTAGGTGGCCGAAGGTGTTAAGTGTTCAACTTTTGATCTCGCCGATGAAAGTCTCCGGTTCGAGTCTTGGCCTAGGCAAATATGTAAAATCGTCACTCACCCTATCGTCGCGATTAGCCGCAAGAAGCAGAAAAGCGCCATGAAACAACAAAAATGCGAACGCACACGGAAAATATCGTTCCTAGTCAAACGAGAATTACCTACGTTGTCCACACAAAAGAATAACCAGCAGTTATGGTTAAAACTGAATGGAGTTTTCTTACTTACATTTCCTCACATTTGCCACATCAAAAACAGCACGAAAGGAGTTATATACAGTATTGGAATGATCTTCGAGAATACTGGACTGTGGTTACAAACTAGCTCTTTCTCATCATCCCTTACGTTTGCTTGGAGGCACGGCAGCCAAGAAATACCCCTCTGCAGTGAAAATATGTAGGTGTAAAAGGGAGCCGTTAAGACTTACTCTAAATTTGCTACTATATACGACACTTACTAACGCACAATTCAAAAATTAAAGTTAAGCTTGTGGTACCCTCCTGATGGCGTGGTGGTAACGCCGTTACCTTGTAATCAAGGGGTCCTCTGCTCGGTTCCCTTTGGAGGAATATTGCACAGGGGTCGGATCTCACTTTAAACTGCAGGTTCAGTCCCGATTAGCCTATCAAAGTCATATGCAAGGATGTTACTGAGTGTCTAGATATTAACGTAAACTTTTCAGGGCGTCTTGCAATATTTGGGCAATAGAAAAGAACGTTTATACTCTGTTCTCACAAGAAAGTTCGAACCCTGCAAATTTATCTAATTTTTGCAATTGGTAAAACGGTCCAATACCATCGTACATTTCCTCCATCCCCCAAATTATCGAGGAGAAGAAAACTCAAGAAGGTTTGTTTACAAAAGTTGTGCTTTAGAGTCGCAGAAACAAATCTTTGTGGAATATAAAATTTACTTGCAGTGTAAAATTGAAATTCTTGTCACAGACGATATTCATTAATCATTACCATTATCGGCTAATGGAAGAAGCAGAAAGTTATCTCGTGTCATAAATTTTCTGTTATGTCTAATTTCACATTCAGTTACGTGTACAGGTACATACACACATATATAATGTTTTTGTGTATATATGTATATGTATACACGCACACATATAATACGTATTCATTCATAGAAGAAAGCAGATAAGAAGCGATCCGTCAATTGTTCATGTATTAAAATGAATATGAGACGGAATATATTGTACAATCACAGGGAAAATAAGACATTAAAATGCTGACCAAGGAAAACATTTATAGTATAAAAATATACATAAAAATGTAAAGTTTCCACCTACTAACAGGGTCTTCTTCATACGAAACTTCACGACAAAAAATGAAAGTTACAACATCATCTTATATAAACACTCCCAGTCAGGGGTCATACACAAAACAACACAATGGCACTAGTCCTTATCTTAGACGAAGGAAGACAACGATGAAAGGAAAGAGGAAGGAGATAAAGAATCTGTCTAGGTCCGTTAGTGGAATTATTAATAAGGTCAGACTTTTACCAGGTACATACCTGTCAAAAACCTGTCAGTTAGTGTCAATTAAATGTCAGGAGATTCCACACTCAGGAATTCCTGAAATGAAGTTTTGTAGGATAAGGACTGGTACCTTCCTGTTGTTTTGTGTATGGAACCTGAATGGGAGTGTATGTATAAATATAAGTGAACGTTATTTAATTTTGTTGTTTTTTTTGTATATTTTCATTTTTCTTTCACTTCTTCTTCTTCATGATGTGAGGCGATTGTACTTCATTGTTCATCTGCACTAAGCTTCTGGAGAAAAACAGAAAATGGTTTTACATCTTGTTCAACACACTCCCCAAATTCTAAAGAAGAGAAATTGTTTAATGTTTTCGAAGTAACTGGGAATTGCATTGTCGCCCCTGTCAACACATGCTTTTTCAAGCACAGAACTATTCAATCTGTATTGTATTAATCTATGTTGGAATCTTTTCTTTAAAAATGTGTTATTGTTAATGTTACAATAGGAAATGAATTGTTCAACTTAAATCAGAAAAAATGTTGAAACTATGGAAATATAAAACAATTATGTAATAACCATGGTAAATTGTAAACAACAATATGATATAAAAGAGCTAGACTTTTGTAAGCCTACGGGACATTCTCCTGGTTGCCGAAAGGCTGATGGTTCAGGGGACGTTGGGTAATATCTTGCTTCAATCTTCGGATTGGCTGGTGTACTTGTACTCCATTTGGCAGATATTCCAGAAACCCAACTCTGAATAAGGCGTTCTCCTGCATCATCAAAAAGACCAGGGTTATAAACTGCGGTACAACTAATAGGTTTAGGCCTACAAGTTGTACCGGTTGAATTATCTGTTTGAAAAAGTGTTTGTATAACATCAGAAGTTTAAATAAATCTTCGAGTGAAAAGGTCTTAATGATCTTTCATTTCAAACCTACATAGGTGATAATTAAAAATAAATTCTACACCACAGACCTCGCAAGGGCTTGGTCCTACTAACCCTTAGAAGCCTTTGAGAAGTCCGATAAAAGGGTTATAGCCAGACTAACCTAAAGCCCTAAAGGCAGAAGGTGCGTGTCAAGGTCCGTTAGTGGAATTATTAATAAGGTCAGACTTTTACCAGGTACATACCTGTCAAAGACCTGTCAGTTAGTGTCAATTACCTGTCAGGAGATTCCACACTCAGGAATTCCTGAAATGAAGTTTTGTAGGATAAGGACTGGTACCTTCCTGTTGTTTTGTGTATGGAACCTGGTTGGGAGTGTATGTATATATTGATGACGATGTTTTGTAAGTTTCATTTTGTTGTGAAGTTTCTTCTTAAGAAGACCCTGTTAGAGGGTGGAAACGTTACGTTTCTATGTATATTTTTATGCAATAAAAGTTTTCCTTGGTCAGCATTTTAATGCTTTATTGACATGGAAACAAGGCTTAACAGTATTACCAACGGAAATAAGGTATAAGTAAGATTCGAAAATATGTACCCAGATGCTCCATTGTAACATCACTTAGAACCCTTCATATCACCATGTTGTCCCATCCCAGTGCAATACAGAGACATTTCTCACTTCGAATGCAACGATCTTCAGTTGTTCTTGAATGATGTGCTGCGGATCATTTTTTCAAATCTTAGTTGCATGTTTACAACCTTTTCAGTTGATGGAACCATTTTGTCAATAGTTTGAAGGTGTGAAGAAGAGAGGATGTGATCTAGACGAACTTGGATTCTACGACTACTGTTGCATCACAAGCATGGGTAACATCACCACACAATTAAATTCGCAAAATTGCATTGATAATTGCCATTTTATTTGTAACAACTTCAAATCAAACGAGCATCAGGTTACAGGGACAGACATAATAAATTACCCAGCATAAGCAAGACCACCGAGTCCGTATCCACTCCTGCCACCGAGACCACCAAGTCCATATCCTCCATGCAGGCCAACACCTCCAAGTCCATATCCGCCATACAAGCCATGGCCTCCTAATCCGTAACCACCGAAACCAAGTCCGTATCCAGCATGTCCAAGTCCGTAACCACCGGTAATAACTGGAATACCCTTAATGGCAATTAGGTTGTTGTTTTGGCTGCTTACTCCAGTGACTCCGACAGCTGAAATCATAAATTTGCATATCTCAAATTTAGAATTCGGGACTCTTATCGGTAACGCCATTCGATTTCCTAACGAAGTGTGTACTTACCAGTTGCAGTCTGGATCAGAAGGGCCACAGCAACCACGGCAAGACAGATCTGCAAAGACATTAATTACACTTTGTAAATATTCAGATGTGTGAGTGCATAATACATTCAAATAAAATATTTCCTTCAGATACAAAAAGCCAGACAAAGCTAATGATCGCGTTTTGATGTAGGTTTTTAAAATCACACTCTAAATAAATGAAATTCATGGTTGGAAATTAAAATCTCCATAATTCAAATCCAATGCGAATCATAAAGACTGATTCTCTAGACTTGCGTTGGCAACATATAGACGATATGTTTAGGTCAGAAACCAAATCTCTGAAAATGAAATTTCTGTACGATTTTGTTTCCATGGAGACCATAAACGTACGACCTAGTTCTATCGTAGGTGGCGAGACGCTGTACTCTGGCACCAGTTGATCAGAAAGTTAATTAAACACAAGACTGTTGTTCAAATAATTAGGTCTAGTGTGTACTTACTACTTTATTGAAAGACATGTTCTTGATTCGGTGTGTTGGAAAATTCTTGCCAAAAACAGAACCTCCTGCTGCTTATATATCCAGTATTCGAAAGGAAGTCCTAACACGAGAAAGCCAATGTTCGCCATTGAGATTCCCGTTTTACCTAGAAACTTCTTCCTCTCTCATCAACCTTCACCTTCAAGTTGAAAGGAACGAATGTTCGAGAAAAAAACTCTCTTCCGTCATACAAATAGAAAAAGCACTACACTCTGAAGTTTTGTTGAACACCCATTAGGTCAAGAGATCTGTCACTCACAACCAAATATGCGACAATACCATTTCCCTTTCGTGAAGTTCATGACATGTTTCAGTTAATTTGATCAAGACATATTTCAATATGCAATATGCAATAAAGGGCAAGAGTTATGTAAAGAGAATTAACGAACTTTCCATTTTCCTGCTGCACGGAAGTTTCTTTTCCGCTGAGCGTTGGGTATAAGAGAAGGTGATGGAGTTTTCTTGCTACATTTGGCAGCTAGTTCTTCAGAACAGCAGAAGAAAGAAATGAAGCTTCTCATTGTAAGTTCGTAGTCTTCTTCTGCGGTAAAGTTGATTGTGCTATCTTATAGTCCAAGTCCTAAAGAACGTCATCCTTTCACTGTAATATTGCGATAATTCATCTCATGGGATGACATAGTGTTATTTGTCTGGTTAATAGTAACATTTAAGTTCGCATTAAATTTTTCATTGCCATTTTGCGTGACGTATTATTACCTTCTTTCTTCATGTGTTGTGTCGTTCTTTACTTAGCATGGTTACCTATGAAAGTAAGGAATAATCAGTTCTCATTTCGAACAGTTCTACAAGCCGTATGATATTTTATGATATGCATTGAGACTTGCTTCACACACCTCTACATATGTAGTGTGTCGATAGTGAAGATCATGAAGCTCCTGTTTTATTCCAGTTTCTCTTGTACTTACGGTCAATGAATTCACACTAGTCTGAAATTCCATTAACTGTGTTATGTTACACTTCCAAAATGTGACGGTAATAATTTAACCAAACCTAGCCGAAGTTGTGCTACGTTACTGGATGTGCCAACTATCCTAATTCATTTTACACTATTTTTGTCATTTCAGGTATTATTCGCACTTTGTGCTCTTGCAACATCCGCTCTTGCTATTGGTCCGGTTGATTATTATGTAAGTAAAATAGTGTTTATTCAAATCACTAGTTGTAATATGGAAGTTTCTGTGTTGAAATGTAGAGATAGTGTGTGTTTATATATAAGCTATTGTTGTGAAGCATTACACATGTTGAACTGTAGTTCAATTGATATACGACAGGCGTAGTAGGTACAATACATACAACCAAGTGTAGGTATCAATTTATTAAAAATGAATAATGATGGAAATATATATTACTTTCAGGCTTACCCTAAGTACCAGTTCGGATACGCCGTGAGCGACCATCACACGGGTGACAACAAACAACAGGCTGAAGTCCGAGATGGCGACGTTGTTAAAGGTCAGTACAGCCTTGTGGAACCTGACGGCAGTGTCAGAGTAGTAACCTACGGAGCTGATGGTGTTAACGGTTTCAACGCGGTTGTGAAGAGGCTTGGACCAAATCTTCATGCTGGATATGGACTCCACGGCTACGGATATGGAGGTTATGGAGAGGGAAGCTATGGTTTGGGATACGGTGAATAAGGTTTTCAAGTATAAGCTCCAAATTTGATTTTGTATTCATGTATGTGTGTAACAATTCAAATAAACCAATTTGCGATAACTAAGACCAACTCCTATTTATTACATCATTTTTGTAAAAAATTCGTCAGCCTAAACTGAACAAGATTTATATATGTAGAAACCTTTGAACGTTTCACGAAATATATGAAACTGAAATTATGAAAGAACATAGCGATTGCATACAAAGGTATGTGTCTTTCAAATGAGTCTTGGAACAAATCCATAGACACAGAGATTTGAGACATTTTCCATGGAGAAGAAAAAATTCTCAAAAGTTAATATGTTTGAAGAATTGAAAATATTCTTCCCCAAATAGTAATTATTGAGATCCTGAAAGACATTCATTAAGAGGACGAGAATAAGATAACTGCATTCCAACAGTTATTGTAGATCATGAAAATCTAACAAAGAATAAATAATAGCACGATGTTCAGGTAAATGTATTTAAAAAAAATCAGCAGGCTAGGTGGCCGAAGGTGTTAAGTGTTCAACTTTTGATCTCGCCGATGAAAGTCTCCGGTTCGAGTCTTGGCCTAGGCAAATATGTAAAATCGTCACTCACCCTATCGTCGCGATTAGCCGCAAGAAGCAGAAAAGCGCCATGAAACAACAAAAATGCGAACGCACACGGAAAATATTGTTCCTAGCCAAACGAGAATTACCTACGTTGTCCACACAAAAGAATAACCAGCAGTTATGGTTAAAACTGAATGGAGTTTTCTTACTTACATTTCCTCACATTTGCCACATCAAAAACAGCACGAAAGGAGTTATATACAGTATTGGAATGATCTTCGAGAATACTGGACTGTGGTTACAAACTAGCTCTTTCTCATCATCCCTTACGTTTGCTTGGAGGCACGGGAGCCAAGAAATACCCCTCTGCAGTGAAAATATGTAGGTGTAAAAGGGAGCCGTTAAGACTTACTCTAAATTTGCTACTATATACGACACTTACTAACGCACAATTCAGAAATTAAAGTTAAGCTTGTGGTACCCTCCTGATGGCGTGGTGGTAACGCCGTTACCTTGTAATCAAGGGGTCCTCTGCTCGGTTCCCTTTGGAGGAATATTGCACAGGGGTCGGATCTCACTTTAAACTGCAGGTTCAGTCCCGATTAGCCTATGAAAGTCATATGCAAGGATGTTACTGAGTGTCTAGATATTAACGTAAACTTTTCAGGGCGTCTTGCAATATTTGGGCAATAGAAAAGAACGTTTATACTCTGTTCTCACAAGAAAGTTCGAACCCTGCAAATTTATCTAATTTTTGCAATTGGTAAAACGGTCCAATACCATAGTACATTTCCTCCATCCCCCAAATTATCGAGGAGAAGAAAACTCAAGAAGGTTTGTTTACAAAAGTTGTGCTTTAGAGTCGCAGAAACAAATCTTTGTGGAATATAAAATTTACTTGCAGTGTAAAATTGAAATTCTTGTCACAGACGATATGCATTAATCATTACCATTATCGGCTAATGGAAGAAGCAGAAAGTTATCTCGTGTCATAAATTTTCTGTTATGTCTAATTTCACATTCAGTTACGTGTACAGGTACATACACACATATATAATGTTTTTGTGTATATATGTATATGTATACACGCACACATATGATACGTATTCATTCATAGAAGAAAGCAGATAAGAAGCGATCCGTCAATTGTTCATGTATTAAAATGAATATGAGACGGAATATATTGTACAATCACAGGGAAAATAAGACATTAAAATGCTAACCAAGGAAAACATTTATAGTATAAAAATATACATAAAAATGTAAAGTTTCCATCTACTAACAGGGTCTTCTTCATACGAAACTTCACAACAAAAAATGAAAGTTACAACATCATCTTATATAAACACTCCCAGTCAGGGGTCATACACAAAACAACACAATGGCACCAGTCCTTATCTTAGACGAAGGAAGACAACGATGAAAGGAAAGAGGAAGGAGATAAAGAATCTGTCTAGGTCCGTTAGTGGAATTATTAATAAGGTCAGACTTTTACCAGGTACATACCTGTCAAAAACCTGTCAGTTAGTGTCAATTAAATGTCAGGAGATTCCACACTCAGGAATTCCTGAAATGAAGTTTTGTAGGATAAGGACTGGTACCTTCCTGTTGTTTTGTGTATGGAACCTGAATGGGAGTGTATGTATAAATATAAGTGAACGTTATTTAATTTTGTTTTATAACTGTTTCTGCTTTTTTTTGTATATTTTCATTTTTCTTTCACTTCTTCTTCTTCATGATGTGAGGCGATTGTACTTCATTGTTCATCTGCACTAAGCTTCTGGAGAAAAACAGAAAATGGTTTTACATCTTGTTCAACACACTCCCCAAATTCTAAAGAAGAGAAATTGTTTAATGTTTTCGAAGTAACTGGGAATTGCATTGTCGCCCCTGTCAACACATGCTTTTTCAAGCACAGAACTATTCAATCTGTATTGTATTAATCTATGTTGGAATCTTTTCTTTAAAAATGTGTTATTGTTAATGTTACAATAGGAAATGAATTGTTTAACTTAAATCAGAAAAAATGTTGAAACTATGGAAATATAAAACAATTATGTAATAACCATGGTAAATTGTAAACAACAATATGATATAAAAGAGCTAGACTTTTGTAAGCCTACGGGACATTCTCCTGGTTGCCGAAAGGCTGATGGTTCAGGGGACGTTGGGTAATATCTTGCTTCATTCTTCGGATTGGCTGGTGTACTTGTACTCCATTTGGCAGATATTCCAGAAACCCAACTCTGAATAAGGCGTTCTCCTGCATCATCAAAAAGACCAGGGTTATAAACTGCGGTACAACTAATAGGTTTAGGCCTACAAGTTGTACCGGTTGAATTATCTGTTTGAAAAAGTGTTTGTATAACATCAGAAGTTTAAATAAATCTTCGAGTGAAAAGGTCTTAATGATCTTTCATTTCAAACCTACATAGGTGATAATTAAAAATAAATTCTACACCACAGACCTCGCAAGGGCTTGGTCCTACTAACCCTTAGAAGCCTTTGAGAAGTCCGATAAAAGGGTTATAGCCAGACTAACCTAAAGCCCTAAAGGCAGAAGGTGCGTGTCAAGGTCCGTTAGTGGAATTATTAATAAGGTCAGACTTTTACCAGGTACATACCTGTCAAAGACCTGTCAGTTAGTGTCAATTACCTGTCAGGAGATTCCACACTCAGGAATTCCTGAAATGAAGTTTTGTAGGATAAGGACTGGTACCTTCCTGTTGTTTTGTGTATGGAACCTGGTTGGGAGTGTATGTATATATTGATGACGATGTTTTGTAAGTTTCATTTTGTTGTGAAGTTTCTTCTTAAGAAGACCCTGTTAGAGGGTGGAAACGTTACGTTTCTATGTATATTTTTATGCAATAAAAGTTTTCCTTGGTCAGCATTTTAATGCTTTATTGACATGGAAACAAGGCTTAACAGTATTACCAACGGAAATAAGGTATAAGTAAGATTCGAAAATATGTACCCAGATGCTCCATTGTAACATCACTTAGAACCCTTCATATCACCATGTTGTCCCATCCCAGTGCAATACAGAGACATTTCTCACTTCGAATGCAACGATCTTCAGTTCTCCTTGAATGATGTGCTGCGGATCATTTTTTCAAATCTTAGTTGCATGTTTACAACCTTTTCAGTTGATGGAACCATTTTGTCAATAGTTTGAAGGTGTGAAGAAGAGAGGATGTGATCTAGACGAACTTGGATTCTACGACTACTGTTGCATCACAAGCATGGGTAACATCACCACACAATTAAATTCGCAAAATTGCATTGATAATTGCCATTTTATTTGTAACGACTTCAAATCAAACGAGCATCAGGTTACAGGGACAGACATAATAAATTACCCAGCATAAGCAAGACCACCGAGTCCGTATCCACTCCTGCCACCGAGACCACCAAGTCCATATCCTCCATGCAGGCCAACACCTCCAAGTCCATATCCGCCATACAAGCCATGGCCTCCTAATCCGTAACCACCGAAACCAAGTCCGTATCCAGCATGTCCAAGTCCGTAACCACCGGTAATAACTGGAATACCCTTAATGGCAATTAGGTTGTTGTTTTGGCTGCTTACTCCAGTGACTCCGACAGCTGAAATCATAAATTTGCATATCTCAAATTTAGAATTCGGGACTCTTATCGGTAACGCCATTCGATTTCCTAACGAAGTGTGTACTTACCAGTTGCAGTCTGGATCAGAAGGGCCACAGCAACCACGGCAAGACAGATCTGCAAAGACATTAATTACACTTTGTAAATATTCAGATGTGTGAGTGCATAATACATTCAAATAAAATATTTCCTTCAGATACAAAAAGCCAGACAAAGCTAATGATCGCGTTTTGATGTAGGTTTTTAAAATCACACTCTAAATAAATGAAATTCATGGTTGGAAATTAAAATCTCCATAATTCAAATCCAATGCGAATCATAAAGACTGATTCTCTAGACTTGCGTTGGCAACATATAGACGATATGTTTAGGTCAGAAACCAAATCTCTGAAAATGAAATTTCTGTACGATTTTGTTTCCATGGAGACCATAAACGTACGACCTAGTTCTATCGTAGGTGGCGAGACGCTGTACTCTGGCACCAGTTGATCAGAAAGTTAATTAAACACAAGACTGTTGTTCAAATAATTAGGTCTAGTGTGTACTTACTACTTTATTGAAAGACATGTTCTTGATTCGGTGTGTTGGAAAATTCTTGCCAAAAACAGAACCTCCTGCTGCTTATATATCCAGTATTCGAAAGGAAGTCCTAACACGAGAAAGCCAATGTTCGCCATTGAGATTCCCGTTTTACCTAGAAACTTCTTCCTCTCTCATCAACCTTCAGCTTCAAGTTGAAAGGAACGAATGTTCGAGAAAAAAACTCTCTTCCGTCATACAAATAGAAAAAGCACTACACTCTGAAGTTTTGTTGAACACAACCCATTAGGTCAAGAGATCTGTCACTCACAACCAAATATGCGACAATATCATTTCCCTTTCGTGAAGTTCATGACATGTTTCAGTTAATTTGATCAAGACATATTTCAATATGCAATATGCAATAGAGGGCAAGAGTTATGTAAAGAGAATTAACGAACTTTCCATTTTCCTGCTGCACGGAAGTTTCTTTTCCGCTGAGCGTTGGGTATAAGAGAAGGTGATGGAGATTTCTTGCTACATTTGGCAGCTAGTTCTTCAGAACAGCAGAAGAAAGAAATGAAGCTTCTCATTGTAAGTTCGTAGTCTTCTTCTGCGGTAAAGTTGATTGTGCTATCTTATAGTCCAAGTCCTAAAGAACGCCATCCTCTCACTGTAATATTGCGATAATTCATCTCATGGGATGACATAGTGTTATTTGTCTGGTTAATAGTAACATTTAAGTTCGCATTAAATTTTTCATTGCCATTTTGCGTGACGTATTATTACCTTCTTTCTTCATGTGTTGTGTCGTTCTTTACTTAGCATGGTTACCTATGAAAGTAAGGAATAATCAGTTCTCATTTCGAACAGTTCTACAAGCCGTATGATATTTTATGATATGCATTGAGACTTGCTTCACACACCTCTACATATGTAGTGTGTCGATAGTGAAGATCATGAAGCTCCTGTTTTATTCCAGTTTCTCTTGTACTTACGGTCAATGAATTCACACTAGTCTGAAATTCCATTAACTGTGTTATGTTGCACTTCCAAAATGTGACGGTAATAATTTAACCAAACCTAGCCGAAGTTGTGCTACGTTACTGGGTGTGCCAACTATCCTAATTCATTTTACACTATTTTTGTCATTTCAGGTATTATTCGCACTTTGTGCTCTTGCAACATCCGCTCTTGCTATTGGTCCGGTTGATTATTATGTAAGTAAAATAGTGTTTATTCAAATCACTAGTTGTAATATGGAAGTTTCTGTGTTGAAATGTAGAGATAGTGTGTGTTTATATATAAGCTATTGTTGTGAAGCATTACACATGTTGAACTGTAGTTCAATTGATATACGACAGGCGTAGTAGGTACAATACATACAACCAAGTGTAGGTATCAATTTATTAAAAATGAATAATGATGGAAATATATATTACTTTCAGGCTTACCCTAAGTACCAGTTCGGATACGCCGTGAGCGACCACCACACGGGTGACAACAAACAACAGGCTGAAGTCCGAGATGGCGACGTTGTTAAAGGTCAGTACAGCCTTGTGGAACCTGACGGCAGTGTCAGAGTAGTAACCTACGGAGCTGATGGTGTTAACGGTTTCAACGCGGTTGTGAAGAGGCTTGGACCAAATCTTCATGCTGGATATGGACTCCACGGCTACGGATATGGAGGTTATGGACAGGGAAGGTATGGTTTGGGATACGGTGGATATGGTTTTCAAGGATAAGCTCCAAATTTGATTTTGTATTCATGTATGTGTGTAACATTTCAAATAAACCAATTTGCGATAAATAAGACAAACTCCTATTTATTACATCATTTTTGTAAAAAATTCGTCAGCCTAAACTGAACAAGATTTATATATGTAGAAACCTTTGAACGTTTCACGAAATATATGAAACTGAAATTATGAAAGAACATAGCGATTGCATACAAAGGTATGTGTCTTTCAAATGAGTCTTGGAACAAATCCATAGACACAGAGATTTGAGACATTTTCCATGGAGAAGAAAAAATTCTCAAAAGTTAATATGTTTGAAGAATTGAAAATATTCTTCCCCAAATAGTAATTATTGAGATCCTGAAAGACATTCATTAAGAGGACGAGAATAAGATAACTGCATTCCAACAGTTATTGTAGATCATGAAAGTCTAACAAAGAATAAATAGTAGCACGATGTTCAGGTAAATGTATTTAAAAAAAATCAGCAGGCTAGGTGGCCGAAGGTGTTAAGTGTTCAACTTTTGATCTCGCCGATGAAAGTCTCCGGTTCGAGTCTTGGCCTAGGCAAATATGTAAAATCGTCACTCACCCTATCGTCGCGATTAGCCGCAAGAAGCAGAAAAGCGCCATGAAACAACAAAAATGCGAACGCACACGGAAAATATCGTTCCTAGCCAAACGAGAATTACCTACGTTGTCCACACAAAAGAATAACCAGCTGTTATGGTTAAAACTGAATGGAGTTTTCTTACTTACATTTCCTCACATTTGCCACATCAAAAACAGCACGAAAGGAGTTATATACAGTATTGGAATGATCTTCGAGAATACTGGACTGTGGTTACAAACTAGCTCTTTCTCATCATCCCTTACGTTTGCTTGGAGGCACGGCAGCCAAGAAATACCCCTCTGCAATGAAAATATGTAGGTGTAAAAGGGAGCCGTTAAGACTTACTCTAAATTTGCTACTATATACGACACTTACTAACGCACAATTCAAAAATTAAAGTTAAGCTTGTGGTACCCTCCTGATGGCGTGGTGGTAACGCCGTTACCTTGTAATCAAGAGGTCCTCTGCTCGGTTCCCTTTGGAGGAATATTGCACAGGGGTCGGATCTCACTTTAAACTGCAGGTTCAGTCCCGATTAGCCTATCAAAGTCATATGCAAGGATGTTACTGAGTGTCTAGATATTAACGTAAACTTTTCAGGGCGTCTTGCAATATTTGGGCAATAGAAAAGAACGTTTATACTCTGCTCTCACAAGAAAGTTCGAACCCTGCAAATTTATCTAATTTTTGCAATTGGTAAAACGGTCCAATACCATCGTACATTTCCTCCATCCCCCAAATTATCGAGGAGAAGAAAACTCAAGAAGGTTTGTTTACAAAAGTTGTGCTTTAGAGTCGCAGAAACAAATCTTTGTGGAATATAAAATTTACTTGCAGTGTAAAATTGAAATTCTTGACACAGACGATATTCATTAATCATTACCATTATCGGCTAATGGAAGAAGCAGAAAGTTATCTCGTGTCATAAATTTTCTGTTATGTCTAATTTCACATTCAGTTACGTGTACAGGTACATACACACATATATAATGTTTTTGTGTATATATGTATATGTATACACGCACACATATGATACGTATTCATTCATAGAAGAAAGCAGATAAGAAGCGATCCGTCAATTGTTCATGTATTAAAATGAATATGAGACGGAATATATTGTACAATCACAGGGAAAATAAGACATTAAAATGCTGACCAAGGAAAACATTTATAGTATAAAAATATACATAAAAATGTAAAGTTTCCACCTACTAACAGGGTCTTCTTCATACGAAACTTCACGACAAAAAATGAAAGTTACAACATCATCTTATATAAACACTCCCAGTCAGGGGTGATACACAAAACAACACAATGGCACCAGTCCTTATCTTAGACGAAGGAAGACAACGATGAAAGGAAAGAGGAAGGAGATAAAGAATCTGTCTAGGTCCGTTAGTGGAATTATTAATAAGGTCAGACTTTTACCAGGTACATACCTGTCAAAAACCTGTCAGTTAGTGTCAATTAAATGTCAGGAGATTCCACACTCAGGAATTCCTGAAATGAAGTTTTGTAGGATAAGGACTGGTACCTTCCTGTTGTTTTGTGTATGGAACCAGAATGGGAGTGTATGTATAAATATAAGTGAACGTTATTTAATTTTGTTTTATAACTGTTTCTGCTTTTTTTTTGTATATTTTCATTTTTCTTTCACTTCTTCTTCTTCATGATGTGAGGCGATTGTACTTCATTGTTCATCTGCACTAAGCTTCTGGAGAAAAACAGAAAATGGTTTTACATCTTGTTCAACACACTCCCCAAATTCTAAAGAAGAGAAATTGTTTAATGTTTTCGAAGTAACTGGGAATTGCATTGTCGCCCCTGTCAACACATGCTTTTTCAAGCACAGAACTATTCAATCTGTATTGTATTAATCTATGTTGGAATCTTTTCTTTAAAAATGTGTTATTGTTAATGTTACAATAGGAAATGAATTGTTTAACTTAAATCAGAAAAAATGTTGAAACTATGGAAATATAAAACAATTATGTAATAACCATGGTAAATTGTAAACAACAATATGATATAAAAGAGCTAGACTTTTGTAAGCCTACGGGACATTCTCCTGGTTGCCGAAAGGCTGATGGTTCAGGGGACGTTGGGTAATATCTTGCTTCAATCTTCGGATTGGCTGGTGTACTTGTACTCCATTTGGCAGATATTCCAGAAACCCAACTCTGAATAAGGCGTTCTCCTGCATCATCAAAAAGACCAGGGTTATAAACTGCGGTACAACTAATAGGTTTAGGCCTACAAGTTGTACCGGTTGAATTATCTGTTTGAAAAAGTGTTTGTATAACATCAGAAGTTTAAATAAATCTTCGAGTGAAAAGGTCTTAATGATCTTTCATTTCAAACCTACATAGGTGATAATTAAAAATAAATTCTACACCACAGACCTCGCAAGGGCTTGGTCCTACTAACCCTTAGAAGCCTTTGAGAAGTCCGATAAAAGGGTTATAGCCAGACTAACCTAAAGCCCTAAAGGCAGAAGGTGCGTGTCAAGGTCCGTTAGTGGAATTATTAATAAGGTCAGACTTTTACCAGGTACATACCTGTCAAAGACCTGTCAGGAGATTCCACACTCAGGAATTCCTGAAATGAAGTTTTGTAGGATAAGGACTGGTACCTTCCTGTTGTTTTGTGTATGGAACCTGGTTGGGAGTGTATGTATATATTGATGACGATGTTTTGTAAGTTTCATTTTGTTGTGAAGTTTCTTCTTAAGAAGACCCTGTTAGAGGGTGGAAACGTTACGTTTCTATGTATATTTTTATGCAATAAAAGTTTTCCTTTGTCAGCATTTTAATGCTTTATTGACATGGAAACAAGGCTTAACAGTATTACCAACGGAAATAAGGTATAAGTAAGATTCGAAAATATGTACCCAGATGCTCCATTGTAACATCACTTAGAACCCTTCATATCACCATGTTGTCCCATCCCAGTGCAATACAGAGACATTTCTCACTTCGAATGCAACGATCTTCAGTTGTTCTTGAATGATGTGCTGCGGATCATTTTTTCAAATCTTAGTTGCATGTTTACAACCTTTTCAGTTGATGGAACCATTTTGTCAATAGTTTGAAGGTGTGAAGAAGAGAGGATATGATCTAGACGAACTTGGATTCTACGACTACTGTTGCATCACAAGCATGGGTAACATCACCACACAATTAAATTCGCAAAATTGCATTGATAATTGCCATTTTATTTGTAACAACTTCAAATCAAACGAGCATCAGGTTACAGGGACAGACATAATAAATTACCCAGCATAAGCAAGACCACCGAGTCCGTATCCACTCCTGCCACCGAGACCACCAAGTCCATATCCTCCATGCAGGCCAACACCTCCAAGTCCATATCCGCCATACAAGCCATGGCCTCCTAATCCGTAACCACCGAAACCAAGTCCGTATCCAGCATGTCCAAGTCCGTAACCACCGGTAATAACTGGAATACCCTTAATGGCAATTAGGTTGTTGTTTTGGCTGCTTACTCCAGTGACTCCGACAGCTGAAATCATAAATTTGCATATCTCAAATTTAGAATTCGGGACTCTTATCGGTAACGCCATTCGATTTCCTAACGAAGTGTGTACTTACCAGTTGCAGTCTGGATCAGAAGGGCCACAGCAACCACGGCAAGACAGATCTGCAAAGACATTAATTACACTTTGTAAATATTCAGATGTGTGAGTGCATAATACATTCAAATAAAATATTTCCTTCAGATACAAAAAGCCAGACAAAGCTAATGATCGCGTTTTGATGTAGGTTTTTAAAATCACACTCTAAATAAATGAAATTCATGGTTGGAAATTAAAATCTCCATAATTCAAATCCAATGCGAATCATAAAGACTGATTCTCTAGACTTGCGTTGGCAACATATAGACGATATGTTTAGGTCAGAAACCAAATCTCTGAAAATGAAATTTCTGTACGATTTTGTTTCCATGGAGACCATAAACGTACGACCTAGTTCTATCGTAGGTGGCGAGACGCTGTACTCTGGCACCAGTTGATCAGAAAGTTAATTAAACACAAGACTGTTGTTCAAATAATTAGGTCTAGTGTGTACTTACTACTTTATTGAAAGACATGTTCTTGATTCGGTGTGTTGGAAAATTCTTGCCAAAAACAGAACCTCCTGCTGCTTATATATCCAGTATTCGAAAGGAAGTCCTAACACGAGAAAGCCAATGTTCGCCATTGAGATTCCCGTTTTACCTAGAAACTTCTTCCTCTCTCATCAACCTTCACCTTCAAGTTGAAAGGAACGAATGTTCGAGAAAAATCTCTCTTCATTCATACAAATAGAAAAAGCACTACACTCTGAAGTTTTGTTGAACACCACCCATTAGGTCAAGAGATCTGTCACTCACAACCAAATATCCGACAATATCATTTCCCTTTCGTGAAGTTCATGACATGTTTCAGTTAATTTGATCAAGACTTATTTCAATATGCAATATGCAATAGAGGGCAAGAGTTATGTAAAGAGAATTAACGAACTTTCCATTTTCCTGCTGCACGGAAGTTTCTTTTCCGCTGAGCGTTGGGTATAAGAGAAGGTGATGGAGATTTCTTGCTACATTTGGCAGCTAGTTCTTCAGAACAGCAGAAGAAAGAAATGAAGCTTCTCATTGTAAGTTCGTAGTCTTCTTCTGCGGTAAAGTTGATTGTGCTATCTTATAGTCCAAGTCCTAAAGAACGCCATCCTTTCACTGTAATATTGCGATAATTCATCTCATGGGATGACATAGTGTTATTTGTCTGGTTAATAGTAACATTTAAGTTCGCATTAAATTTTTCATTGCCATTTTGCGTGACGTATTATTACCTTCTTTCTTCATGTGTTGTGTCGTTCTTTACTTAGCATGGTTACCTATGAAAGTAAGGAATAATCAGTTCTCATTTCGAACAGTTCTACAAGCCGTATGATATTTTATGATATGCATTGAGACTTGCTTCACACACCTCTACATATGTAGTGTGTCGATAGTGAAGATCATGAAGCTCCTCTTTTATTCCAGTTTCTCTTGTACTTACGGTCAATGAATTCACACTAGTCTGAAATTCCATTAACTGTGTTATGTTACACTTCCAAAATGTGACGGTAATAATTTAACCAAACCTAGCCGAAGTTGTGCTACGTTACTGGGTGTGCCAACTATCCTAATTCATTTTACACTATTTTTGTCATTTCAGGTATTATTCGCACTTTGTGCTCTTGCAACATCCGCTCTTGCTATTGGTCCGGTTGATTATTATGTAAGTAAAATAGTGTTTATTCAAATCACTAGTTGTAATATGGAAGTTTCTGTGTTGAAATGTAGAGATAGTGTGTGTTTATATATAAGCTATTGTTGTGAAGCATTACACATGTTGAACTGTAGTTCAATTGATATACGACAGGCGTAGTAGGTACAATACATACAACCAAGTGTAGGTATCAATTTATTAAAAATGAATAATGATGGAAATATATATTACTTTCAGGCTTACCCTAAGTACCAGTTCGGATACGCCGTGAGCGACCACCACACGGGTGACAACAAACAACAGGCTGAAGTCCGAGATGGCGACGTTGTTAAAGGTCAGTACAGCCTTGTGGAACCTGACGGCAGTGTCAGAGTAGTAACCTACGGAGCTGATGGTGTTAACGGTTTCAACGCGGTTGTGAAGAGGCTTGGACCAAATCTTCATGCTGGATATGGACTCCACGGCTACGGATATGGAGGTTATGGACAGGGAAGCTATGGTTTGGGATACGGTGGATATGGTTTTCAAGGATAAGCTCCAAATTTGATTTTGTATTCATGTATGTGTGTAACAATTCAAATAAACCAATTTGCGATAACTAAGACAAACTCCTATTTATTACATCATTTTTGTAAAAAATTCGTCAGCCTAAACTGAACAAGATTTATATATGTAGAAACCTTTGAACGTTTCACGAAATATATGAAACTGAAATTATGAAAGAACATAGCGATTGCATACAAAGGTATGTGTCTTTCAAATGAGTCTTGGAACAAATCCATAGACACAGAGATTTGAGACATTTTCCATGGAGAAGAAAAAATTCTCAAAAGTTAATATGTTTGAAGAATTGAAAATATTCTTCCCCAAATAGTAATTATTGAGATCCTGAAAGACATTCATTAAGAGGACGAGAATAAGATAACTGCATTCCAACAGTTATTGTAGATCATGAAAGTCTAACAAAGAATAAATAGTAGCACGATGTTCAGGTAAATGTATTTAAAAAAAAATCAGCAGGGTAGGTGGCCGAAGGTGTTAAGTGTTCGACTTTTGATCTCGCCTATGAAAGTCTCCGGTTCGAGTCTTGGCCTAGGCAAATATGTAAAATCGTCACTCACCCTATCGTCGCGATTAGCCGCAAGAAGCAGAAAAGCGCCATGAAACAACAAAAATGCGAACGCACACGGAAAATATCGTTCCTAGCCAAACGAGAATTACTTACGTTGTCGACACAAAAGATTAACCAGCAGTTATGGTTAAAACTGAATGGAGTTTTCTTACTTACATTTCCTCACATTTGCCACATCAAAAACAGCACGAAAGGAGTTATATACAGTATTGGAATGATCTTCGAGAATACTGGACTGTGGTTACAAACTAGCTCTTTCTCATCATCCCTTACGTTTGCTTGGAGGCACGGCAGCCAAGAAATACCCCTCTGCAGTGAAAATATGTAGGTGTAAAAGGGAGCCGTTAAGACTTACTCTACATTTGCTACTATATACGACACTTACTAACGCACAATTCAAAAATTAAAGTTAAGCTTGTGGTACCCTCCTGATGGCGTGGTGGTAACGCCGTTACCTTGTAATCAAGGGGTCCTCTGCTCGGTTCCCTTTGGAGGAATATTGCACAGGGGTCGGATCTCACTTTAAACTGCAGGTTCAGTCCCGATTAGCCTATCAAAGTCATATGCAAGGATGTAACTGAGTGTCTGATATTAACGTAAACTTTTCAGGGCGTCTTGCAATATTTGGGCAATAGAAAAGAACGTTTATACTCTGTTCTCACAAGAAAGTTCGAACCCTGCAAATTTATCTAAGTTTTGCAATTGGTAAAACGGTCCAATACCATCGTACATTTCCTCCATCCCCCAAATTATCGAGGAGAAGAAAACTCAAGAAGGTTTGTTTACAAAAGTTGTGCTTTAGAGTCGCAGAAACAAATCTTTGTGGAATATAAAATTTACTTGCAGTGTAAAATTGAAATTCTTGTCACAGACGATATTCATTAATCATTACCATTATCGGCTAATGGAAGAAGCAGAAAGTTATCTCGTGTCATAAATTTTCTGTTATGTCTAATTTCACATTCAGTTACGTGTACAGGTACATACACACATATATAATGTTTTTGTATATATATGTATATGTATACACGCACACATATGATACGTATTCATTCATAGAAGAAAGCAGATAAGAAGCGATCCGTCAATTGTTCATGTATTAAAATGAATATGAGACGGAATATATTGTACAATCACAGGGAAAATAAGACATTAAAATGCTGACCAAGGAAAACATTTATAGTATAAAAATATACATAAAAATGTAAAGTTTCTACTAACAGGACCTACTAACAGGGTCTTCTTCATACGAAACTTCACGACAAAAAATGAAAGTTACAACATCATCTTATATAAACACTCCCAGTCAGGGGTCATACACAAAACAACACAATGGCACCAGTCCTTATCTTAGACGAAGGAAGACAACGATGAAAGGAAAGAGGAAGGAGATAAAGAATCTGTCTAGGTCCGTTAGTGGAATTATTAATAAGGTCAGACTTTTACCAGGTACATACCTGTCAAAAACCTGTCAGTTAGTGTCAATTAAATGTCAGGAGATTCCACACTCAGGAATTCCTGAAATGAAGTTTTGTAGGATAAGGACTGGTGCCTTCCTGTTGTTTTGTGTATGGAACCTGAATGGGAGTGTATGTATAAATATAAGTGAACGTTATTTAATTTTGTTTTATAACTGTTTCTGCTTTTTTTTTGTATATTTTCATTTTTCTTTCACTTCTTCTTCTTCATGATGTGAGGCGATTGTACTTCATTGTTCATCTGCACTAAGCTTCTGGAGAAAAACAGAAAATGGTTTTACATCTTGTTCAACACACTCCCCAAATTCTAAAGAAGAGAAATTGTTTAATGTTTTCGAAGTAACTGGGAATTGCATTGTCGCCCCTGTCAACACATGCTTTTTCAAGCACAGAACTATTCAATCTGTATTGTATTAATCTATGTTGGAATCTTTTCTTTAAAAATGTGTTATTGTTAATGTTACAATAGGAAATGAATTGTTTAACTTAAATCAGAAAAAATGTTGAAACTATGGAAATATAAAACAATTATGTAATAACCATGGTAAATTGTAAACAACAATATGATATAAAAGAGCTAGACTTTTGTAAGCCTACGGGACATTCTCCTGGTTGCCGAAAGGCTGATGGTTCAGGGGACGTTGGGTAATATCTTGCTTCAATCTTCGGATTAGCTGGTGTACTTGTACTCCATTTGGCAGATATTCCAGAAACCCAACTCTGAATAAGGCGTTCTCCTGCATCATCAAAAAGACCAGGGTTATAAACTGCGGTACAACTAATAGGTTTAGGCCTACAAGTTGTACCGGTTGAATTATCTGTTTGAAAAAGTGTTTGTATAACATCAGAAGTTTAAATAAATCTTCGAGTGAAAAGGTCTTAATGATCTTTCATTTCAAACCTACATAGGTGATAATTAAAATAAATTCTACACCACAGACCTCGCAAGGGCTTGGTCCTACTAACCCTTAGAAGCCTTTGAGAAGTCCGATAAAAGGGTTATAGCCAGACTAACCTAAAGCCCTAAAGGCAGAAGGTGCGTGTCAAGGTCCGTTAGTGGAATTATTAATAAGGTCAGACTTTTACCAGGTACATACCTGTCAAAGACCTGTCAGGAGATTCCACACTCAGGAATTCCTGAAATGAAGTTTTGTAGGATAAGGACTGGTACCTTCCTGTTGTTTTGTGTATGGAACCTGGTTGGGAGTGTATGTATATATTGATGACGATGTTTTGTAAGTTTCATTTTGTTGTGAAGTTTCTTCTTAAGAAGACCCTGTTAGAGGGTGGAAACGTTACGTTTCTATGTATATTTTTATGCAATAAAAGTTTTCCTTTGTCAGCATTTTAATGCTTTATTGACATGGAAACAAGGCTTAACAGTATTACCAACGGAAATAAGGTATAAGTAAGATTCGAAAATATGTACCCAGATGCTCCATTGTAACATCACTTAGAACCCTTCATATCACCATGTTGTCCCATCCCAGTGCAATACAGAGACATTTCTCACTTCGAATGCAACGATCTTCAGTTGTTCTTGAATAATGTGCTGCGGATCATTTTTTCAAATCTTAGTTGCATGTTTACAACCTTTTCAGTTGATGGAACCATTTTGTCAATAGTTTGAAGGTGTGAAGAAGAGAGGATATGATCTAGACGAACTTGGATTCTACGACTACTGTTGCATCACAAGCATGGGTAACATCACCACACAATTAAATTCGCAAAATTGCATTGATAATTGCCATTTTATTTGTAACAACTTCAAATCAAACGAGCATCAGGTTACAGGGACAGACATAATAAATTACCCAGCATAAGCAAGACCACCGAGTCCGTATCCACTCCTGCCACCGAGACCACCAAGTCCATATCCTCCATGCAGGCCAACACCTCCAAGTCCATATCCGCCATACAAGCCATGGCCTCCTAATCCGTAACCACCGAAACCAAGTCCGTATCCAGCATGTCCAAGTCCGTAACCACCGGTAATAACTGGAATACCCTTAATGGCAATTAGGTTGTTGTTTTGGCTGCTTACTCCAGTGACTCCGACAGCTGAAATCATAAATTTGCATATCTCAAATTTAGAATTCGGGACTCTTATCGGTAACGCCATTCGATTTCCTAACGAAGTGTGTACTTACCAGTTGCAGTCTGGATCAGAAGGGCCACAGCAACCACGGCAAGACAGATCTGCAAAGACATTAATTACACTTTGTAAATATTCAGATGTGTGAGTGCATAATACATTCAAATAAAATATTTCCTTCAGATACAAAAAGCCAGACAAAGCTAATGATCGCGTTTTGATGTAGGTTTTTAAAATCACACTCTAAATAAATGAAATTCATGGTTGGAAATTAAAATCTCCATAATTCAAATCCAATGCGAATCATAAAGACTGATTCTCTAGACTTGCGTTGGCAACATATAGACGATATGTTTAGGTCAGAAAGCAAATCTCTGAAAATGAAATTTCTGTACGATTTTGTTTCCATGGAGACCATAAACGTACGACCTAGTTCTATCGTAGGTGGCGAGACGCTGTACTCTGGCACCAGTTGATCAGAAAGTTAATTAAACACAAGACTGTTGTTCAAATAATTAGGTCTAGTGTGTACTTACTACTTTATTGAAAGACATGTTCTTGATTCGGTGTGTTGGAAAATTCTTGCCAAAAACAGAACCTCCTGCTGCTTATATATCCAGTATTCGAAAGGAAGTCCTAACACGAGAAAGCCAATGTTCGCCATTGAGATTCCCGTTTTACCTAGAAACTTCTTCCTCTCTCATCAACCTTCACCTTCAAGTTGAAAGGAACGAATGTTCGAGAAAAAAACTCTCTTCCGTCATACAAATAGAAAAAGCACTACACTCTGAAGTTTTGTTGAACACCCATTAGGTCAAGAGATCTGTCACTCACAACCAAATATGCGACAATATCATTTCCCTTTCGTGAAGTTCATGACATGTTTCAGTTAATTTGATCAAGATATATTTCAATATGCAATATGCAATAAAGGGCAAGAGTTATGTAAAGAGAATTAACGAACTTTCCATTTTCCTGCTGCACGGAAGTTTCTTTTCCGCTGAGCGTTGGGTATAAGAGAAGGTGATGGAGTTTTCCTGCTACATTTGGCAGCTAGTTCTTCAGAACAGCAGAAGAAAGAAATGAAGCTTCTCATTGTAAGTTCGTAGTCTTCTTCTGCGGTAAAGTTGATTGTGCTATCTTATAGTCCAAGTCCTAAAGAACGCCATCCTTTCACTGTAATATTGCGATAATTCATCTCATGGGATGACATAGTGTTATTTGTCTGGTTAATAGTAACATTTAAGTTCGCATTAAATTTTTCATTGCCATTTTGCGTGACGTATTATTACCTTCTTTCTTCATGTGTTGTGTCGTTCTTTACTTAGCATGGTTACCTATGAAAGTAAGGAATAATCAGTTCTCATTTCGAACAGTTCTACAAGCCGTATGATATTTTATGATATGCATTGAGACTTGCTTCACACACCTCTACATATGTAGTGTGTCGATAGTGAAGATCATGAAGCTCCTGTTTTATTCCAGTTTCTCTTGTACTTACGGTCAATGAATTCACACTAGTCTGAAATTCCATTAACTGTGTTATGTTACACTTCCGAAATGTGACGGTAATAATTTAACCAAACCTAGCCGAAGTTGTGCTACGTTACTGGGTGTGCCAACTATCCTAATTCATTTTACACTATTTTTGTCATTTCAGGTATTATTCGCACTTTGTGCTCTTGCAACATCCGCTCTTGCTATTGGTCCGGTTGATTATTATGTAAGTAAAATAGTGTTTATTCAAATCACTAGTTGTAATATGGAAGTTTCTGTGTTGAAATGTAGAGATAGTGTGTGTTTATATATAAGCTATTGTTGTGAAGCATTACACATGTTGAATTGTAGTTCAATTGATATACGACAGGCGTAGTAGGTACAATACATACAACCAAGTGTAGGTATCAATTTATTAAAAATGAATAATGATGGAAATATATATTACTTTCAGGCTTACCCTAAGTACCAGTTCGGATACGCCGTGAGCGACCACCACACGGGTGACAACAAACAACAGGCTGAAGTCCGAGATGGCGACGTTGTTAAAGGTCAGTACAGCCTTGTGGAACCTGACGGCAGTGTCAGAGTAGTAATCTACGGAGCTGATGGTGTTAACGGTTTCAACGCGGTTGTGAAGAGGCTTGGACCAAATCTTCATGCTGGATATGGACTCCACGGCTACGGATATGGAGGTTATGGACAGGGAAGCTATGGTTTGGGATACGGTGGATATGGTTTTCAAGGATAAGCTCCAAATTTGATTCTGTATTCATGTATGTGTGTAACAATTCAAATAAACCAATTTGCGATAACTAAGACCAACTCCTATTTATTACATCATTTTTGTAAAAAATTCGTCAGCCTAAACTGAACAAGATTTATATATGTAGAAACCTTTGAACGTTTCACGAAATATATGAAACTGAAATTATGAAAGAACATAGCGATTGCATACAAAGGTATGTGTCTTTCAAATGAGTCTTGGAACAAATCCATAGACACAGAGATTTGAGACATTTTCCATGGAGAAGAAAAAATTCTCAAAAGTTTATATGTTTGAAGAATTGAAAATATTCTTCCCCAAATGGTAATTATTGAGATCCTGAAAGACGTTCATTAAGAGGACGAGAATAAGATAACTGCATTCCAACAGTTATTGTAGATCATGAAAGTCTAACAAAGAATAAATAGTAGCACGATGTTCAGGTAAATGTATTTAAAAAAATCAGCAGGGTAGGTGGCCGAAGGTGTTAAGTGTTCGACTTTTGATCTCGCCGATGAAAGTCTCCGGTTCGAGTCTTGGCCTAGGCAAATATGTAAAATCGTCACTCACCCTATCGTCGCGATTAGCCGCAAGAAGCAAAAAAGCGCCATGAAACAACAAAAATGCGAACGCACACGGAAAATATCGTTCCTAGCCAAAGGAGAATTACCTACGTTGTCCACACAAAAGAATAACCAGCAGTTATGGTTAAAACTGAATGGAGTTTTCTTACTTACATTTCCTCACATTTGCCACATCAAAAACAGCACGAAAGGAGTTATATACAGTATTGGAATGATCTTCGAGAATACTGGACTGTGGTTACAAACTAGCTCTTTCTCATCATCCCTTACGTTTTCTTGGAGGCACGGCAGCCAAGAAATACCCCTCTGCAGTGAAAATATGTAGGTGTAAAAGGGAGCCGTTAAGACTTACTCTAAATTTGCTACTATATACGACACTTACTAACGCACAATTCAAAAATTAAAGTTAAGCTTGTGGTACCCTCCTGATGGCGTGGTGGTAACGCCGTTACCTTGTAATCAAGGGGTCCTCTGCTCGGTTCCCTTTGGAGGAATATTGCACAGGGGTCGGATCTCACTTTAAACTGCAGGTTCAGTCCCGATTAGCCTATCAAAGTCATATGCAAGGATGTTACTGAGTGTCTGATATTAACGTAAACTTTTCAGGGCGTCTTGCAATATTTGGGCAATAGAAAAGAACGTTTATACTCTGTTCTCACAAGAAAGTTCGAACCCTGCAAATTTATCTAATTTTTGCAATTGGTAAAACGGTCCAATACCATCGTACATTTCCTCCATCCCCCAAATTATCGAGGAGAAGAAAACTCAAGAAGGTTTGTTTACAAAAGTTGTGCTTTAGAGTCGCAGAAACAAATCTTTGTGGAATATAAAATTTACTTGCAGTGTAAAATTGAAATTCTTGTCACAGACGATATTCATTAATCATTACCATTATCGGCTAATGGAAGAAGCAGAAAGTTATCTCGTGTCATAAATTTTCTGTTATGTCTAATTTCACATTCAGTTACGTGTACAGGTACATACACACATATATAATGTTTTTGTGTATATATGTATATGTATACACGCACACATATGATACGTATTCATTCATAGAAGAAAGCAGATAAGAAGCGATCCGTCAATTGTTCATGTATTAAAATGAATATGAGACGGAATATATTGTACAATCACAGGGAAAATAAGACATTAAAATGCTGACCAAGGAAAACATTTATAGTATAAAAATATACATAAAAATGTAAAGTTTCTACTAACAGGACCTACTAACAGGGTCTTCTTCATACGAAACTTCACGACAAAAAATGAAAGTTACAACATCATCTTATATAAACACTCCCAGTCAGGGGTCATACACAAAACAACACAATGGCATCAGTCCTTATCTTAGACGAAGGAAGACAACGATGAAAGGAAAGAGGAAGGAGATAAAGAATCTGTCTAGGTCCGTTAGTGGAATTATTAATAAGGTCAGACTTTTACCAGGTACATACCTGTCAAAAACCTGTCAGTTAGTGTCAATTAAATGTCAGGAGATTCCACACTCAGGAATTCCTGAAATGAAGTTTTGTAGGATAAGGACTGGTACCTTCTGTTGTTTTGTGTATGGAACCTGAATGGGAGTGTATGTATAAATATAAGTGAACGTTATTTAATTTTGTTTTATAACTGTTTCTGCTTTTTTTTTGTATATTTTCATTTTTCTTTCACTTCTTCTTCTTCATGATGTGAGGCGATTGTATTTCATTGTTCATCTGCACTAAGCTTCTGGAGAAAAACAGAAAATGGTTTTACATCTTGTTCAACACACTCCCCAAATTCTAAAGAAGAGAAATTGTTTAATGTTTTCGAAGTAACTGGGAATTGCATTGTCGCCCATGTCAACACATGCTTTTTCAAGCACAGAACTATTCAATCTGTATTGTATTAATCTATGTTGGAATCTTTTCTTTAAAAATGTGTTATTGTTAATGTTACAATAGGAAATGAATTGTTTAACTTAAATCAGAAAAAAATGTTGAAACTATGGAAATATAAAACAATTATGTAATAACCATGGTAAATTGTAAACAACAATATGATATAAAAGAGCTAGACTTTTGTAAGCCTACGGGACATTCTCCTGGTTGCCGAAAGGCTGATGGTTCAGGGGACGTTGGGTAATATCTTGCTTCAATCTTCGGATTAGCTGGTGTACTTGTACTCCATTTGGCAGATATTCCAGAAACCCAACTCTGAATAAGGCGTTCTCCTGCATCATCAAAAAGACCAGGGTTATAAACTGCGGTACAACTAATAGGTTTAGGCCTACAAGTTGTACCGGTTGAATTATCTGTTTGAAAAAGTGTTTGTATAACATCAGAAGTTTAAATAAATCTTCGAGTGAAAAGGTCTTAATGATCTTTCATTTCAAACCTACATAGGTGATAATTAAAAATAAATTCTACACCACAGACCTCGCAAGGGCTTGATCCTACTAACCCTTAGAAGCCTTTGAGAAGTCCGATAAAAGGGTTATAGCCAGACTAACTTAAAGCCCTAAAGGCAGAAGGTGCGTGTCAAGGTCCGTTAGTGGAATTATTAATAAGGTCAGACTTTTACCAGGTACATACCTGTCAAAGACCTGTCAGGAGATTCCACACTCAGGAATTCCTGAAATGAAGTTTTGTAGGATAAGGACTGGTACCTTCCTGTTGTTTTGTGTATGGAACCTGGTTGGGAGTGTATGTATATATTGATGACGATGTTTTGTAAGTTTTATTTTGTTGTGAAGTTTCTTCTTAAGAAGACCCTGTTAGAGGGTGGAAACGTTACGTTTCTATGTATATTTTTATGCAATAAAAGTTTTCCTTGGTCAGCATTTTAATGCTTTATTGACATGGAAACAAGGCTTAACAGTATTACCAACGGAAATAAGGTATAAGTAAGATTCGAAAATATGTACCCAGATGCTCCATTGTAACATCACTTAGAACCCTTCATATCACCATGTTGTCCCATCCCAGTGCAATACAGAGACATTTCTCACTTCGAATGCAACGATCTTCAGTTGTTCTTGAATGATGTGCTGCGGATCATTTTTTCAAATCTTAGTTGCATGTTTACAACCTTTTCAGTTGATGGAACCATTTTGTCAATAGTTTGAAGGTGTGAAGAAGAGAGGATGTGATCTAGACGAACTTGGATTCTACGACTACTGTTGCATCACAAGCATGGGTAACATCACCACACAATTAAATTCGCAAAATTGCATTGATAATTGCCATTTTATTTGTAACAACTTCAAATCAAACGAGCATCAGGTTACAGGGACAGACATAATAAATTACCCAGCATAAGCAAGACCACCGAGTCCGTATCCACTCCTGCCACCGAGACCACCAAGTCCATATCCTCCATGCAGGCCAACACCTCCAAGTCCATATCCGCCATACAAGCCATGGCCTCCTAATCCGTAACCACCGAAACCAAGTCCGTATCCAGCATGTCCAAGTCCGTAACCACCGGTAATAACTGGAATACCCTTAATGGCAATTAGGTTGTTGTTTTGGCTGCTTACTCCAGTGACTCCGACAGCTGAAATCATAAATTTGCATATCTCAAATTTAGAATTCGGGACTCTTATCGGTAACGCCATTCGATTTCCTAACGAAGTGTGTACTTACCAGTTGCAGTCTGGATCAGAAGGGCCACAGCAACCACGGCAAGACAGATCTGCAAAGACATTAATTACACTTTGTAAATATTCAGATGTGTGAGTGCATAATACATTCAAATAAAATATTTCCTTCAGATACAAAAAGCCAGACAAAGCTAATGATCGCGTTTTGATGTAGGTTTTTAAAATCACACTCTAAATAAATGAAATTCATGGTTGGAAATTAAAATCTCCATAATTCAAATCCAATGCGAATCATAAAGACTGATTCTCTAGACTTGCGTTGGCAACATATAGACGATATGTTTAGGTCAGAAAGCAAATCTCTGAAAATGAAATTTCTGTACGATTTTGTTTCCATGGAGACCATAAACGTGCGACCTAGTTCTATCGTAGGTGGCGAGACGCTGTACTCTGGCACCAGTTGATCAGAAAGTTAATTAAACACAAGACTGTTGTTCAAATAATTAGGTCTAGTGTGTACTTACTACTTTATTGAAAGACATGTTCTTGATTCGGTGTGTTGGAAAATTCTTGCCAAAAACAGAACCTCCTGCTGCTTATATATCCAGTATTCGAAAGGAAGTCCTAACACGAGAAAGCCAATGTTCGCCATTGAGATTCCCGTTTTACCTAGAAACTTCTTCCTCTCTCATCAACCTTCATCTTCAAGTTGAAAGGAACGAATGATCGAGAAAAAAACTCTCTTCCGTCATACAAATACAAAAAGCACTAGACTCTGAAGTTTTGTTGAAATGTAGAGATAGTGTGTGTTTATATATAAGCTATTGTTGTGAAGCATTACACATGTTGAACTGTAGTTCAATTGATATACGACAGGCGTAGTAGGTACAATACATACATCCAAGTGTAGGTATCAATTTATTAAAAATGAAAAAAGATGGAAATATATATTACTTTCAGGCTTACCCTAAGTACCAGTTCGGATACGCCGTGAGCGACCACCACACGGGTGACAACAAACAACAGGCTGAAGTCCGAGATGGCGACGTTGTTAAAGGTCAGTACAGCCTTGTGGAACCTGACGGCAGTGTCAGAGTAGTAACCTACGGAGCTGATGGTGTTAACGGTTTCAACGCGGTTGTGAAGAGGCTTGGACCAAATCTTCATGCTGGATATGGACTCCACGGCTACGGATATGGAGGTTATGGACAGGGAAGCTATGGTTTGGGATACGGTGGATATGGTTTTCAAGGATAAGCTCCAAATTTGATTTTGTATTCATGTATGTGTGTAACAATTCAAATAAACCAATTTGCGATAACTAAGACCAACTCCTATTTATTACATCATTTTTGTAAAAAATTCGTCAGCCTAAACTGAACAAGATTTATATATGTAGAAACCTTTGAACGTTTCACGAAATATATGAAACTGAAATTATGAAAGAACATAGCGATTGCATACAAAGGTATGTGTCTTTCAAATGAGTCTTGGAACAAATCCATAGACACAGAGATTTGAGACATTTTCCATGGAGAAGAAAAAATTCTCAAAAGTTAATATGTTTGAAGAATTGAAAATATTCTTCCCCAAATAGTAATTATTGAGATCCTGAAAGACATTCATTAAGAGGACGAGAATAAGATAACTGCATTCCAACAGTTATTGTAGATCATGAAAGTCTAACAAAGAATAAATAGTAGCACGATGTTCAGGTAAATGTATTTAAAAAAAATCAGCAGGGTAGGTGGCCGAAGGTGTTAAGTGTTCGACTTTTGATCTCGCCGATGAAAGTCTCCGGTTCGAGTCTTGGCCTAGGCAAATATGTAAAATCGTCACTCACCCTATCGTCGCGATTAGCAGCAAAAAGCAAAAAAGCGCCATGAAAGAACAAAAATGCGAACGCACACGGAAAATATCGTTCCTAGCCAAACGAGAATTACCTACGTTGTCCACACAAAAGAATAACCAGCAGTTATGGTTAAAACTGAATGGAGTTTTCTTACTTACATTTCCTCACATTTGCCACATCAAAAACAGCACGAAAGGAGTTATATACAGTATTGGAATGATCTTCGAGAATACTGGACTGTGGTTACAAACTAGCTCTTTCTCATCATCCCTTACGTTTTCTTGGAGGCACGGCAGCCAAGAAATACCCCTCTGCAGTGAAAATATGTAGGTGTAAAAGGGAGCCGTTAAGACTTACTCTAAATTTGCTACTATATACGACACTTACTAACGCACAATTCAAAAATTAAAGTTAAGCTTGTGGTACCCTCCTGATGGCGTGGTGGTAACGCCGTTACCTTGTAATCAAGGGGTCCTCTGCTCGGTTCCCTTTGGAGGAATATTGCACAGGGGTCGGATCTCACTTTAAACTGCAGGTTCAGTCCCGATTAGCCTATCAAAGTCATATGCAAGGATGTTACTGTGTGTCTGATATTAACGTAAACTTTTCAGGGCGTCTTGCAATATTTGGGCAATAGAAAAGAACGTTTATACTCTGTTCTCACAAGAAAGTTCGAACCCTGCAAATTTATCTAATTTTTGCAATTGGTAAAACGGTCCAATACCATCGTACATTTCCTCCATCCCCTAAATTATCGAGGAGAAGAAAACTCAAGAAGGTTTGTTTACAAAAGTTGTGCTTTAGAGTCGCAGAAACAAATCTTTGTGGAATATAAAATTTACTTGCAGTGTAAAATTGAAATTCTTGTCACAGACGATATTCATTAATCATTACCATTATCGGCTAATGGAAGAAGCAGAAAGTTATCTCGTGTCATAAATTTTCTGTTATGTCTAATTTCACATTCAGTTACGTGTACAGGTACATACACACATATATAATGTTTTTGTGTATATATGTATATGTATACACGCACACATATGATACGTATTCATTCATAGAAGAAAGCAGATAAGAAGCGATCCGTCAATTGTTCATGTATTAAAATGAATATGAGACGGAATATATTGTACAATCACAGGGAAAATAAGACATTAAAATGCTGACCAAGGAAAACATTTATAGTATAAAAATATACATAAAAATGTAAAGTTTCTACTAACAGGACCTACTAACAGGGTCTTCTTCATACGAAACTTCACGACAAAAAATGAAAGTTACAACATCATCTTATATAAACACTCCCAGTCAGGGGTCATACACAAAACAACACAATGGCACCAGTCCTTATCTTAGACGAAGGAAGACAACGATGAAAGGAAAGAGGAAGGAGATAAAGAATCTGTCTAGGTCCGTTAGTGGAATTATTAATAAGGTCAGACTTTTACCAGGTACATACCTGTCAAAAACCTGTCAGTTAGTGTCAATTAAATGTCAGGAGATTCCACACTCAGGAATTCCTGAAATGAAGTTTTGTAGGATAAGGACTGGTACCTTCCTGTTGTTTTGTGTATGGAACCTGAATGGGAGTGTATGTATAAATATAAGTGAACGTTATTTAATTTTGTTTTATAACTGTTTCTGCTTTTTTTTTGTATATTTTCATTTTTCTTTCACTTCTTCTTCTTCATGATGTGAGGCGATTGTACTTCATTGTTCATCTGCACTAAGCTTCTGGAGAAAAACAGAAAATGGTTTTACATCTTGTTCAACACACTCCCCAAATTCTAAAGAAGAGAAATTGTTTAATGTTTTCGAAGTAACTGGGAATTGCATTGTCGCCCCTGTCAACACATGCTTTTTCAAGCACAGAACTATTCAATCTGTATTGTATTAATCTATGTTGGAATCTTTTCTTTAAAAATGTGTTATTGTTAATGTTACAATAGGAAATGAATTGTTTAACTTAAATCAGAAAAAATGTTGAAACTATGGAAATATAAAACAATTATGTAATAACCATGGTAAATTGTAAACAACAATATGATATAAAAGAGCTAGACTTTTGTAAGCCTACGGGACATTCTCCTGGTTGCCGAAAGGCTGATGATTCAGGGGACGTTGGGTAATATCTTGCTTCAATCTTCGGATTGGCTGGTGTACTTGTACTCCATTTGGCAGATATTCCAGAAACCCAACTCTGAATAAGGCGTTCTCCTGCATCATCAAAAAGACCAGGGTTATAAACTGCGGTACAACTAATAGGTTTAGGCCTACAAGTTGTACCGGTTGAATTATCTGTTTGAAAAAGTGTTTGTATAACATCAGAAGTTTAAATAAATCTTCGAGTGAAAAGGTCTTAATGATCTTTCATTTCAAACCTACATAGGTGATAATTAAAAATAAATTCTACACCACAGACCTCGCAAGGGCTTGGTCCTACTAACCCTTAGAAGCCTTTGAGAAGTCCGATAAAAGGGTTATAGCCAGACTAACCTAAAGCCCTAAAGGCAGAAGGTGCGTGTCAAGGTCCGTTAGTGGAATTATTAATAAGGTCAGACTTTTACCAGGTACATACCTGTCAAAGACCTGTCAGGAGATTCCACACTCAGGAATTCCTGAAATGAAGTTTTGTAGGATAAGGACTGGTACCTTCCTGTTGTTTTGTGTATGGAACCTGGTTGGGAGTGTATGTATATATTGATGACGATGTTTTGTAAGTTTCATTTTGTTGTGAAGTTTCTTCTTAAGAAGACCCTGTTAGAGGGTGGAAACGTTACGTTTCTATGTATATTTTTATGCAATAAAAGTTTTCCTTGGTCAGCATTTTAATGCTTTATTGACATGAAAACAAGGCTTAACAGTGTTACCAACGGAAATAAGGTATAAGTAAGATTCGAAAATATGTACCCAGATGCTCCATTGTAACATCACTTAGAACCCTTCATATCACCATGTTGTCCCATCCCAGTGCAATACAGAGACATTTCTCACTTCGAATGCAACGATCTTCAGTTGTTCTTGAATAATGTGCTGCGGATCATTTTTTCAAATCTTAGTTGCATGTTTACAACCTTTTCAGTTGATGGAACCATTTTGTCAATAGTTTGAAGGTGTGAAGAAGAGAGGATATGATCTAGACGAACTTGGATTCTACGACTACTGTTGCATCACAAGCATGGGTAACATCACCACACAATTAAATTCGCAAAATTGCATTGATAATTGCCATTTTATTTGTAACAACTTCAAATCAAACGAGCATCAGGTTACAGGGACAGACATAATAAATTACCCAGCATAAGCAAGACCACCGAGTCCGTATCCACTCCTGCCACCGAGACCACCAAGTCCATATCCTCCATGCAGGCCAACACCTCCAAGTCCATATCCGCCATACAAGCCATGGCCTCCTAATCCGTAACCACCGAAACCAAGTCCGTATCCAGCATGTCCAAGTCCGTAACCACCGGTAATAACTGGAATACCCTTAATGGCAATTAGGTTGTTGTTTTGGCTGCTTACTCCAGTGACTCCGACAGCTGAAATCATAAATTTGCATATCTCAAATTTAGAATTCGGGACTCTTATCGGTAACGCCATTCGATTTCCTAACGAAGTGTGTACTTACCAGTTGCAGTCTGGATCAGAAGGGCCACAGCAACCACGGCAAGACAGATCTGCAAAGACATTAATTACACTTTGTAAATATTCAGATGTGTGAGTGCATAATACATTCAAATAAAATATTTCCTTCAGATACAAAAAGCCAGACAAAGCTAATGATCGCGTTTTGATGTAGGTTTTTAAAATCACACTCTAAATAAATGAAATTCATGGTTGGAAATTAAAATCTCCATAATTCAAATCCAATGCGAATCATAAAGACTGATTCTCTAGACTTGCGTTGGCAACATATAGACGATATGTTTAGGTCAGAAACCAAATCTCTGAAAATGAAATTTCTGTACGATTTTGTTTCCATGGAGACCATAAACGTACGACCTAGTTCTATCGTAGGTGGCGAGACGCTGTACTCTGGCACCAGTTGATCAGAAAGTTAATTAAACACAAGACTGTTGTTCAAATAATTAGGTCTAGTGTGTACTTACTACTTTATTGAAAGACATGTTCTTGATTCGGTGTGTTGGAAAATTCTTGCCAAAAACAGAACCTCCTGCTGCTTATATATCCAGTATTCGAAAGGAAGTCCTAACACGAGAAAGCCAATGTTCGCCATTGAGATTCCCGTTTTACCTAGAAACTTCTTCCTCTCTCATCAACCTTCACCTTCAAGTTGAAAGGAACGAATGTTCGAGAAAAAAACTCTCTTCCGTCATACAAATAGAAAAAGCACTAGACTCTGAAGTTTTGTTGAACACCCATTAGGTCAAGAGATCTGTCACTCACAACCAAATATGCGACAATATCATTTCCCTTTCGTGAAGTTCATGACATGTTTCAGTTAATTTGATCAAGACATATTTCAATATGCAATATGCAATAGAGGGCAAGAGTTATGTAAAGAGAATTAACGAACTTTCCATTTTCCTGCTGCACGGAAGTTTCTTTTCCGCTGAGCGTTGGGTATAAGAGAAGGTGATGGAGATTTCCTGCTACATTTGGCAGCTAGTTCTTCAGAACAGCAGAAGAAAGAAATGAAGCTTCTCATTGTAAGTTCGTAGTCTTCTTCTGCGGTAAAGTTGATTGTGCTATCTTATAGTCCAAGTCCTAAAGAACGCCATCCTTTCACTGTAATATTGCGATAATTCATCTCATGGGATGACATAGTGTTATTTGTCTGGTTAATAGTAACATTTAAGTTCGCATTAAATTTTTCATTGCCATTTTGCGTGACGTATTATTACCTTCTTTCTTCATGTGTTGTGTCGTTCTTTACTTAGCATGGTTACCTATGAAAGTAAGGAATAATCAGTTCTCATTTCGAACAGTTCTACAAGCCGTATGATATTTTATGATATGCATTGAGACTTGCTTCACACACCTCTACATATGTAGTGTGTCGATAGTGAAGATCATGAAGCTCCTGTTTTATTCCAGTTTCTCTTGTACTTACGGTCAATGAATTCACACTAGTCTGAAATTCCATTAACTGTGTTATGTTACACTTCCAAAATGTGACGGTAATAATTTAACCAAACCTAGCCGAAGTTGTGCTACGTTACTGGGTGTGCCAACTATCCTAATTCATTTTACACTATTTTTGTCATTTCAGGTATTATTCGCACTTTGTGCTCTTGCAACATCCGCTCTTGCTATTGGTCCGGTTGATTATTATGTAAGTAAAATAGTGTTTATTCAAATCACTAGTTGTAATATGGAAGTTTCTGTGTTGAAATGTAGAGATAGTGTGTGTTTATATATAAGCTATTGTTGTGAAGCATTACACATGTTGAACTGTAGTTCAATTGATATACGACAGGCGTAGTAGGTACAATACATACAACCAAGTGTAGGTATCAATTTATTAAAAATGAATAATGATGGAAATATATATTACTTTCAGGCTTACCCTAAGTACCAGTTCGGATACGCCGTGAGCGACCACCACACGGGTGACAACAAACAACAGGCTGAAGTCCGAGATGGCGACGTTGTTAAAGGTCAGTACAGCCTTGTGGAACCTGACGGCAGTGTCAGAGTAGTAACCTACGGAGCTGATGGTGTTAACGGTTTCAACGCGGTTGTGAAGAGGCTTGGACCAAATCTTCATGCTGGATATGGACTCCACGGCTACGGATATGGAGGTTATGGACAGGGAAGCTATGGTTTGGGATACGGTGGATATGGTTTTCAAGGATAAGCTCCAAATTTGATTTTGTATTCATGTATGTGTGTAACAATTCAAATAAACCAATTTGCGATAACTAAGAGGAAACCCTTTGCATGGCCCCTGTTCCAAATACATAATTAGATTTGATTTTGATTTGATTTGATGTATTTTATTTTACTTCGCGTTTTGTGACTTGGGCTAATTTGCGAAGATGAGAATGAGCGATGAAATGATGAAATTGATGAATGGACATTCACAAACAACCATACCCGAGCGGGATTCTTACCCGGGACCCATACACATTTAGAATCAACAGGATAATTACAAGAGGGTCCTTCACAGCCCTACTTTTGATTTGACTGAGAATTTGGCAAAACATTCTCGCGTAATGTAGATGATGGCAACACGGAGAGTCTATCAAATGCATCCGGCAGACCTGTTTGACTCACAGTATGGAACGGAATACTACCATCAAAGAAAGCCATTTTACGTATGTAAAACCTACAATTTACTTGGCAACCATGCTCTGGTGTGTGACCAGCTTCTTATTGCCACGTCCTTTAGAATTATTTATACAAGAAATATTGTCATTTATTAGGACACAAGGCTTACAACTAAAGTTGGTACATTAACGTAGCAGAAATATTACTTAAAAATGGCAGTGGAAGGCTTAAGCTACAAAATTTGTAGGTTTAGAGGAATTATACATGTTGTGGTTTAATTCTTGTTTTAAGTCCACTTTATGCACAATAAGGCTAATCGGGACCGGTCCTACAGTTTAAAGTGGAATCCAAACTACTATGTGTCCACCGGGTATCGAATCCGGGACCCCTTGATTACAAGGCGAGAGGAATTATACATAAAAGGCTTGATAATAAAGAGGTTTATTTAACATCATGCCTGAAGGGCTTGATACAACATAAATAATAATAATAAGAATATAAACCGCAAACTAAATTCAATAAGTAACCAAGAAACAATTTTACAGAAATTGTATTTACATAAAGATGTATTTCTAACCAAGACATCCTATCACTTTATTTAACGAAAAGTGATTATAATAATTTCAATTTAATATCCAATTTTAATACTAATTTTTCCCGAAAGACCTATCCCAGAATAGAACAAAGTGTGCTGTGATTTAACTAAAATATCCCAACTAAATACACTACATAAAACAACTTAAAATACTAAACCACTAAAAAAACCGCTACTCCCTGGACTTTGTTCCATTCCGAGTATGTCCCTTTTAACATTAAAAAGAACTTAAAGTGCATTAACCTCAACTAATCAGTGTGAAGTGAAGTTCCCAGACGATGCTCGCTCTCCTCCGACCTCCGGTATTTCTTAGCCACACGCCTTTTCCCAAATCAAAGCCATCTGGTGGCAAACTAACTAAACATTTATCGTTTTACTCTCAAAGACCTTGCATATGGTTATAGTGGCTGCAGAAACACAAGCCTACCATCTGTCTCTATCCTGGGCAGATCAATCCAACGTTTTCCATCCTTACCGATTTCGTTTAGGTCCATGTCAACGTTATCCCTCCATCTTCGTCTTGCTCTTCCTGCAGGTCTCTTACCTTCAGGTTTCCCAACAAGAATCCTGTAAACTCTTCTTTCCTCTCACATTCGTGCCAGATGACCTACCCCCCCTATGTCTTCTTGGTTTAATTGTTCTAATAAAATCTGGAGATGAATAGAAATTATGTAGTTCTAAATTATGTAACCTTCTCTACACACATGTCTCCTAATTTTTTTTTGTCCAAAAGGAAATTGTATGTAAACTTTTGAAAATTAAATTATAAAAGAAATAGAAGGATTTTTATTCACATGCATTATGAAGCGTCATCCATTGAAAACCGAAAAAGAATAGTGATTGAACGGACACTCGTACAACCGGTCAAAAATGGATGTTAGTTTTGTGAGCAACAGGCCCTAGCCAATTACTCCAGATGGGTCATTCCATGCGAAATCAACCAGCGTAGAGGCGCTTTTCATCGTAAAGTACTTTGATTCCCTTGATATTTGGCACACTGAAAGGACCAGCTGAGACAGGAAAATATGCAAAGTTGCAGAACCATAGATTTTGTATTTCCGAAATTACTGAGGTGAAAAATGTACACTTTTGACCATTTTTGTCAACATCTTGTTAACGGCTGGAAGTCTATAATGTGACGGGCACAAAATAACCCAAGTTCTCAAGAACCCAACATTTCCAATTCAATCAATCAATCTTCGTACGTTAGGTTTGGTACTATTCCCTATAGTTGTCACATCATGCAAGTTTGAAGTTTGGAATTTTAAAGTGTGGGCATTTTCTTTTAGGTCCTGGCTATTCCTACACACCATAAAACCGACGAACTTTATACACTTAAGAAAGTTTTTTCTTATCTGTACAAACTTTATGGAGCATTTAAAATAACATAAGGAAAGCATTTATCCATTTATAAACTCTCGCAGCTGGTACAGAGATAGTTCGTTGCACGTTTTAGCATGAACCATATGACCAAACGCCATACATTACACTGCTCCAGAACGTAGTGCAAACGGCGCAGAGAACAAATACCCTACTTGACATCAAACCAAAGAAGTAGGCGATTCGGTGTTGCAGCGTATAACCAACTAGACGCTCGAGTGCAGAAAGAGTCAAAAAGTGCAGCGAACTAGAGATACACGGTGGGTGGTGGAAATGGAATGCAATCTTTTCACTTCCAACGTTTGTGAAATGTCACCTATTCCATTATAGCTCATGACGTTTGTCCCTTATTAAAGGAAGCAAGTAACATTAAAAACATGGACAAGCGGTCGTTCATAGTTGTTACCAACGCCCCATTGCCTTGTTCAACGCACGTCATGTCCTGCGCGTGTATTCTATTGTATTCCGAAGCAATATGACATTAAGGAAGACAGGTAATACCTACATCAAAATTGATTATAAAATTCTACAGGTATATAGATGAACTCGGTTGCCAAGCACGTTAAGTGATCAACTTTCCATCTTGCAACCAAAGTTTCCTGGTTCGATTTACTGCCTTGTTATGGATGTTCTTTTTGCATCGATTTCATCTAATCATTGTTCATGCTCATTTTCACGATTAGTCAATACTGGCGGAAGATAAATGTATCATAACAGTCAAATGAAATAGTATAATTTTACAAGTTTATAGAGTCACTCGGGGGAATACGCTCAACTTTTTTTGGCGGCTTATAGCTTCGCGAAATGAAGGAGTGTCGCAATGAAAAGGATGTCAAATGAAAGCTACATATTTTGTTATTGTTACCTATAAGTTTTATTACTGTAAGTCTTATAGCAAAAAACCATAGAAAAATAAACAGTTGAACATCAATTTGGGCAAATCACCCCGTGTTCAGGGTAAAATGCCCACCCATTAGGGGTAAAATGCCCAATACAAGAAACAATTGTTGTAATACTTGACATGACATATTTAGAGGAAAATAATACACAGCATTAACCGGAAGATTATTAACATTTGTTTCGTAAACGGAACATCATTTGTACAGACAAGCATAGCGTTTCTAACAACATTTATTTTGAATTTACCATAGCCTCTTTACATTTGTGAGAAATTGCATTGCACTTTGCACACATGGACGTGAATTTTGTACATATTTCATGCATCCACATACTACAACGAATACACTGGATCCAGTCACATTGTGGTCCTTTCTTATCATAATGCCCATGGGTATATTGTAGTTAATTTCTGTGGGCATATCACCTCACAGCTACAAGCAGAAAATTGAATCATTGGGTTGGCAACTCTGGGCACCATGGGGCAGTTTCACTCAGCAGACTCTGCAGACTCTTGATCTTTACACCAAATATAATTCAGTTTCTTTCTCTCTAGGGAATATTATTGCACACTGTTAATACAGCAACGTCCAAAAAAATATTACCTCAAAAATTGTCTTCTTACCTCATGAATTTGATTTGATTTGATGTTAAAATTTTGGGTGCGTCAGCACTTAGGCTATTTTGCACCCGTCACATTATACGGGGTCCAGCCCCTTATCTTTACAAAGAACAACTCGAACGTTGCATAAGTAAAAACTTAAAAGCTTAAAATGTTCTGACTTCCGTTAAAAGCTGAGGCTGTAAAGGGCCCTCAGCACTCACAAGGACAAAAATACAGGACAACACACACAAAATTATACTGGCCAGAGTGCCAGTCGCCAGAGCCTCGTTCGTCGGCAAAACGCAGTCCAGGGTCTTACCTCATGAAATTAACCCTGTATGGCTTCAGATTCTTGTCACAAGCTCCAAACCTGCTGCCTCGTCTCACCACGGAGGGCGCTTTCAAACAAGAGTCGGATAATTGCCATAACATTAACGTTGCGCGAGATACGAGGGGGTGGGCATTTAACCCCGATGAGCATATTCCCCCGAGTGACTCTATCTTCATTTTTTCATAAATTCTGTCTAGTTTGTTTCCCTACTACATACAAAAATGTATTTTGTGAACCACGAGTAACTTCACAGGTGTCCATCCTGTCATCAGATTATTGCCATATCTTGTGCATCATGTATATTGTTACTGTGGAGGCCACATACACTTTAGTTTATCTACATGTTTTGACAAGCGAGAACAATAAAAGTCATCCTAGTTATTATCCCATAGTCTATTGATTATAAATCTGGCGTACTTGGTAGAGCGATCCCGTTCGTACGATTAATGTCTCAAATATGGATAAGAAAATTGCTTTGTCCTAACACTATTTACAATAGAACATAATTGATGGACTATTTTGGTCTATTTTACTTAACTTTTCTGCCATTTTAGATGATCGAGAAGATGAAGATAAGTGATGATATGATGAAATTGATAAAGGAACAAGCACAAAGAACATACATGCCCAGGCCGAGATTCAAATCCGGGACTTCTGGCATATTATTTATAACCAGGGTTCGAAATGGAAATTTTTAAGGAACGGAACGCTGTGTTTTCGTTAACATGGTGCTGTCTTTCTGTCTGATTACTAAATTGACGAGGTTAACGATTAGTGAAGTGACGCCCTGCATGAAAAGTAATAATATTCGTAGTTAATATTCACATGAACATCAAGTAATATAAAAATACATTGGACAGAAGAATTCCGAAATTGTCTTCCTTTATAAGATTTACACAGACGGAAATCGTTATTGTTATTCATCTCGCCCAACTGGCGAATTCTTTTGTGCAATGATATTTTAACATTGCTATTTTGCTAGTGAACAAGAATTGGATCTGTTGTTTGAATGACTTGAAATTTCACTTTTGGGAAATCGGGAGAAATAAAAAAGGGCGACAGAAAAGCATCAAAAAATATAAATCCAAGGAAAACAAGAAAATACTGCAGAAGGTTCTTGTTCTGAATTTACTACCAAAAAGGGCATCCTTTGTGTAATGGAGTTCACAAGGGACAGGAGTCAACGAATATCACAAAGAGGGAACACATAACAGCTGGTGGACTGGATCTTTGGCCGACGCAACCGAAGCCGTGTACATATGATTAGAATTCATTCTACAGAATTCACGTGCATCTTCATGGTTTGCATTCGCTGTTGTCTAAATATTATTAATAATTTGAAACGCCACGAAACTATTCAGATAATTCTTAGCTTAAGTAGGAACGAAACCGTGGCCATATAAAGAGAACCGGAATTTGTGAAAAGATCTTGTGCAAGAGGATTCCTCTGTCACAAAAAAAAAATCCTGAAAAATAAGAATCATTAGCGAATAAAAAATAAAGAAACAGAACCCAAGGCACATAGAGATGAAGGCAACACGTAGGCCATCATATTCTGCTAAGATGCCTGTCGGCAACAAGACATCTCCACGTATAAGGAAACCCTATGTGAATGCTACCACAATATGTACTATTAGAAACCAGTAAACATTGAGTTCGTCCTGGACAGTGGCAGTGCGGTCTAAGGCGCAAGCTTTTGGCACCGGCAACGGGAAGCGTGCAGATTCGAGTATCCCAGGGGAAGAGTAACATTTTTCCCCCTCAGATTACGGTCTGTGGAAGGGACCGGTGGGGACACACCATCTTGAGGTGCTACGAACTAGTACTGTAATCCGGCATTAAAAACATACAACAACGACTGGGGATTTGTCGTGCTGATCACACGGCACCCCATAACTGGTAGGTAACTGATCTCCCACATTTGGTGGGAGTGAGGCCGGCAGTCGGTAAGGAGAGCCTGACCATCATGGGCTGTTACGTCACGGAGTAGTAATTGTTTATAACAATTCAGTTCACACTGAAAAGAAGACCGTATTGAAACATCTAAATGAATTGAACGAACGGGAACTGTCCGTTGCCAAAACGAAAAGGTTCTTGATATTCACGAACCGGAACACCGCTACGGTCCTTTCCAAGCCCTGGTTAATGCATAACTATCTATCAAACTTGGAAACAAAATAATATTCTTTTTATTGCTAGACATTACCCTAACTTACACATTTTGTAAACATGAACCGAATACGAGGGGCGTACGATAAGTTCCTTCCCCTGACCTATTTTCGATTTTGTCTGATGAACCAAATTCTGTAGTATGACTCATGTGTAATTTCGTTTGTGTGTATTGCAAGTTTCAAGCATGTATCTAATAAACGTTTTGTGTTACAAATGTAAACATATCAGAAGCTGAGGCTATATTGGAAAATGGATCTTTCAGAGTTGCGACCTGTGAGCAAGTATCTTCTATCCCCTCAAGAAGTCCACAGTGATGTTGTGCAGACATTGGGGATAAAGAACCTTCATATTCCATGGTAAAGAACTGGCATAAGGAATTCAGTTGCGGTCGTTAGTCATGTGAAGATGCACAACGAACGGAAGACCATCAACAGACATTACACAGGAAACTATCGATCGTGTGCAACAACTAATCAACACTGTAGGAGATTCACCTGACATTGTTCACATATCAAACGGTAAATTCATAACATTTTAACTTGTAACCTGGGATTAAAAACAAGCAAGTTGTCGTTGAGTGTCTCGAATGTTAACATGTTCAAATACAGTGTCGGTACCAAGTTGTGTAACCATAGTGGCTATCCAACCCTGTAGCTTTAAAAGATTACAACATCCACCTTACTCTCAAGATCTCGCACCAAGGGCTACTACCTGTTTCCTAAACTAAGGGAAGAGCTCCGTGGTAAGAAATTTTACAATGAATCTGAAGTCATGGACGATGTGGAGGGGTTTCACTTGTTTCCTATTTTTCTCTTTGACTTGTACTTCCATTTCAAGTAATCCGATTTCGCTGAGGAGCATATAAGAACAAGGTAAGGTGACTGGACGTCGGGAATTTATTTTTTACCTAATCTACCATAGTTCAAGAATATATTTTTTTAAGATCAGGGAAAATCTGATTAGTAACAGAAAATATATATATTTTATATTTTTGTAATGGAATTACGTATCACAATACAATCCTTGCTTTTTTACATCCCAGTGCGGTTCTTAAACGTTATATCTGCTTAGACACAGGACAATATATTACGTCTTTCTTTAGCGTTTTACTTATAAAACAACAGCAGAGCCATAGGTAGAGGTTATGAAACGTAAAGGTGTGTGTATCCTCTTTGAGGCGATATCATGAAGGCGCATGGGGAGTGTGAACGTAGGAATCGACATATTGGAGATTTTGACCATATTGGATGTGATGTGACTCCAGTCATTGTTTCCACCCTGCCCTGTTGCCCCAAGGTGTACATCATTGTTTCGAGGCTGGGCGACACGTTATATTTAGTGACATTTTCAGGGAAATTCTCACCTGAGATGAACCATCTCTGCAACAATCAGAACCTTAATCAGGCACTTAGAAACTAAGGAAAGTGAAGGTATATTTTAATTGACAAATTCAATGAAATGTTTACCTCAGTTCACTTTTTCATAGTACCCATTACGTGATAAAGTAAAGCCAGCCATTAAAGAGATTTGATAAGTGATTGTAATAGATTCTAGTAGAGTTTCATTGGGAGCACTTTCATTTTCATAGTCTTCTTCCCTTATACTTTCTTGATATTATTTGTGTCTATCTAAAGCACAATACATGTGAATGTCTCAAAGTGATGATGAATACAGTACAATTTTCAAAAATAAAGAACATGGTTATTCATAAACAACTGACTTCAATATTCTTCATTCTAGATAAAAGGCGTGTGTCCTTGAGCCTGACCACTTCTTCTGTGCTTGCTATTAGCCATTCTGAATATTAAGATATTGAGATGAACGTGCGCTACTAACCCAGGGATCCACATTTCGAATATTGTGTACAAGATCGATATTTAATATGAGAGAAAAGCTCTCATGATTGTACACAAAGCGAACGTAAAACTAATAATCAAATTTTACCACTACTCACTTCTTTAATTATTATAACCTTTATAACCTTCTCGCTCTCTCTGTATCGCTCAACCCTCGGTTCAGTAGCAGTCTTCAGCCACGTTGCAGAGGATACGTAACCCAGTTTTGTGCGTAGAAGATGAGTGAAATTGAAGATAACTAAAATATCATAATTCTCTTGAACGAAATATCTTATTTTCAACCACATAAAATATTCTGTGGACATTTGGCGAAACGTGTGTAAATCGTCTGGTACGAAGAAGCCTTGGGGTTGGTGTCTACAGAGACAGCGTGAGAAACACGAAAAAAAGCATTATGAGGCCAAGGTAAAGAAAAAAATACTAATAATAACCAACATACAATAGGTCTTCTAGAAAACAGTGGCAACAAGGAATCACCAAACACGTACTATAAACTTTATTCACAAGTTCAGTGTCAACTAATATGCATGTGAGGATAATTATTTGGTGTTACAAGAAGTGGGTTCCAAGAAATTTTGCAAACATAATTTGCGATACGAGGAAGATGGGAGTTAAAAACTGAAGTATAGTAAAAAGTAAAGTGCTCCCCTGTGCTTTACACTACTCCATGAAGGCGTATAGGGGATGTGGAGTTAGGGCACCACACGTTCTTGATCTCGGCCAAAGATGGGGGTCATGTGTGCCACCTTTACCCTCCCCCCACCTGAGTTTCCTCCAGGTACCCACTTTATACGACGCTGGGTGGGCGCCGGAGCCGCTTGAACAGAAAGTACCAAAAATTCAACAGTTAAAAACCGTGTTACAACAAACTCTCTTTTCGCCCGCACTCTCTCTCTCTATCTATCTATCTAAACAAACTGGGTATTATCAAATGTTCTATTAATGAAGTTATATCAAGAATTTAATTTTCATCGAAACGAGTTCGGTGCCTTTGCGAGTTTATTCAACAGTTCATGATATCTAATGACTTTGGTTTATAAACAGAGATACTCGTAGTTCATACTGGATTTACGTGAGAATTAGTTTCCTTATTTTGTGTTTTTGTAGCTGATTTTTATCATCAGACGAGAAAGATTGTTAAGAAAGAAAGTAAATGAGAACGTGTCATATATTGTCCACATGTTTCATGATTCATTTTAGTGTAAGAGAGACATTTCGGAAGGCGCCCAAATTTCAACCGTTAATTCACTCTGTTGCAGAAGACTAGCGAGCTTCTGACACGTGGATCAGTTTCCAGAATGATCCTTATGTACTTCTATTTTCCTAATTTTACTCAACCATTCTGCCTTTTCAGCAAAATCACAACTACGACGACAAATATTCCAGTGGCACTTTTCTCCAGGCATGAACTCGAACCCTGAACCTCCGGTTTTAAGATCATGTGACGAACTCTCACCGTAATCGGCCACTGAGGTGGCTCCATACAGCCCAGCCCTTGACGCACTAGTTCGTCCGTCGATTTAAAGAACACCTGTCGTACGTGTCTCTTGCGATTATTCCAGTGCTACTTTAGAAGTTCAACTTCATGGGTATTCATTCTTAGTATGCGTCTGTTCATTATTTCACCTTATCATATCATCAGATCGTTCATTATATCATATTAATTTCATCATATCATCACTCATCTTCATCTTCGCTATAAGCCAAATGTGGCAGAAGAGGGAAGTAAAAAAATAACAAATCAAACAACCAATCAGACATGCGATTATTGAATTTGTATGACACTCGACTCACGATGGATGCATTTTGCAAATGAACACTCTTGACTATCAGTCGGCATTAATTGGAAATTCTTAGTCTTTGTCTGTCTGTAAATACTACAAATACTTCTTATAACATCGCAAGTCCCATAATCACTTCCTATTTTGCTCAGGTAAGACTCCCAAGTTGTTGTTTTCAAGTTGTCTCTCATAACGACGAACGCCAGTGGGAACCCTGCCACGCGTCCAAGGAAGTTATGTCAGAGTGATAGTTTGCTGTGTTGGGTTGCATACATACAGGATAAATTGTAAGCGCTTGTAGAGTAGAAACTAAGCGCTTTCGAGGTAAAGTTTTTGAAGAAAAGTAGCTTGTTATTTTGATATCTACCAGCACCCAAACGTGGTTGTTTTGCGGCAGCCTGAATATTGTGTAAGTGGAAACCCTGAAATTGACACTGAATCTATATTCATCTCACCAACACCTTGTGTAAATTTTGCTGCCTAGTATAAAATGTCGTTGTACTAACAGTTTTGGTGAACACTGTACTTTTGATTAGTTTATGGTCAAGAGGGAGGTCGTGAATCTTAATAGATTCGCGTTACACTACAGCCACATCAGCAAGAAAGGATAATATTGACGTATCCAATGGATAATATAACCTTTATTCTAGAGGCGATTCCAGAAACGTAGTGATGTTCATAATTTTCTTTTGGAGAATGACAGGATATGGATTTGCAAGGGAAATGGTATTCCATTCCTTGTGCAGAAATGCATGACAGAAGCATCAGGGAAACATTAGGAGATAAATATATCATTCGCTAAAGACTTCCTGTAATGGAGGAATTATGTGCATTTAGTGGAGTATAAATACGGCACGTAGTGGCATTGCAACTAGAGACAACAGCAAGAGAGATAACGATGGAGGTTTCTATTATGATATTTCTTCTATACATTGTATATGTCATTGGTCATGAACGACTGTGAGAGGGTCAGTGAAACGGTATGATCACATCTCATTGTAGTATTTCATTAAAAATAGTTTTATCTGTTATTCAAACAAGTAGGTACTAAATGCGTGATTTCATATGTCACTTATTTGCAAAGTGACTCAGGAACCCCGAATCTAACTTCCGTGTCTGATATTTTTAGAGTAATGTTATATAAAAGGTCATTTCATGTTCATATGCAATAATTTGATTGTCTGCATTCAGAGTTAGAAGCTCCATTACATTACGTTAATTTTTAGTGTAAATTGTCAAGGTGTGCTCCATTTTAGTGTAACAGACCACCCCGTCGCGTCAATTAGCTTGTCAATAGTCGACCGATTAGTCCTTTTTATTTGTGGAAAGCGTATTTTATATTGCAAGGTCGTGCGAGTGTAGTATTCTTTATTGCATAGTGGTTTTTGTTGTAATTTTTGCTCGCGATTGGTTTGTGTATTCCGGCAGGTGGAGCCGATCAAGTTTCGCATCACTATGTAATGGTGTATTTGTTCTGAATGAACGAGAGAGGCTTGAATGTATTACCCCCGTCCGAGAAACTTGGTAAATGTCGTGCTTAGGACTTGATGCGTACGTTCATTCGAACGAAAGGTTTAACTACGCCGACCCACTTATTTTAGATAACTGTTTCCGACGGCTGGCGCATATTTGATCTAAAAGAGCACAGGAGCGGGCAGACTAATGACCTAAATTCACATAAAGGTTCAAACTAAAAGGGAATGGTATGTTAATCAGATCCAGGATTTGTATGTATATTCACGTGTAAAATACATCAGAAGTAATGAATGAGAGAGAGAATGAGAGAGTGGTTGAGGTGGCGATGTAAACAGTTTGTTGATTCCAATATTTTTTTGTTGATACAATATATTCACATTTTTACCGTTCGTCAGTATTATTATTTGATGTTTTTCAGGTATCTGGTACAATGCTATTAGTGTGTTATTATTGTTCGAGTCTACATATCTAAGGTAAACAAAACAGTGTAATATTTCAAGGTATTTATCTCCACCTCGCACTAGTACGACAATAAACGACTGTCTCAGTACCGAACTAAAAAACTTGGACCGTAAGTAAGTCACGACCGGTTTCCCGTACCCATAATAACGTCTGGCCCCCGTGCCGGGGTATGAATGATACGTCAATTCGGAGACCGAGAGTGCACTAATTACATCATATTGAAATTGACACTGAATCTATATTCATCTCACCAACACCTTGTGTAAATTTGGCTGCCTAGTATAAAATGCCGTTGTACTAACAGTTTTGGTGAACACTGTATACTTGTTCAAGGCATTTTACTTATCTGGCAATCCTATGGACGAGGGTACATGCTTGAACTCGACACGTTTCAGCCAATTTCTCGTTACGCTGGTTCTTCGACCCTAGGTTGACTATCTTAAATTGTTCATGTTTCGTTTTTGCACGCTTTTACTGAATCACATTGTATATATTCGTATTCAACTACATGATCGATGCATAAAACATGCTCCGTTCACAGATTCCACCGTTAGTGTGTCTTCAATGGTTCATTTTCCAGTAGGAAATGCAGAAGAAATACATTTTGGAATTTAATTTAATGACATGTACATTCTAAGCACGTAGTACTGTGTTCTTTACACTATTATGTAAGTTTTATTTACCTCAATTTTCGGTTCCCATTTTACAATACTAATCAATTACTCCAAGCAATACTTTTCTGGCGCCTGTGTAATTGAGTGTTCGTCACATGCATCTTCCTCTACCTATTGGTGTATCTTAGGGAAAACGACCAATAGAGTACACTTGGGTGCACTAATAGGTAAACCAAAAGTAAATCGAAATTGTGCATTTTTGTGAGAGACAACTGCTAATATAATGTCACATGCGAATAAAATGTAAAATAACAAATTCCTATATGAAATTGTGAAATCTCAATAATTTCGAGTTCAGTAATAACAGGAAAAAATGGCTACATTTTTAGGATTTCAAAACAATCACAGACATTTACTGAGGTACACGTACATAAGTGAACTATTTCAATAGTTAATTTCTGAGATATGAAATCACGCATTTAGTACCCACTTGTTTGAATAACAGATAAAACTATTTTTAATGAAATACTACAATGAGATGTGATCATACCGTTTCACTGACCCTCTCACAGTCGTTCATGACCAATGACATATACAATGTATAGAAGAAATATCATAATAGAAACCTCCATCGTTATCTCTCTTGCTGTTGTCTCTAGTTGCAATGCCACTACGTGCCGTATTTATACTCCACTAAATGCACATAATTCCTCCATTACAGGAAGTCTTTAGCGAATGATATATTTATCTCCTAATGTTTCCCTGATGCTTCTGTCATGCATTTCTGCACAAGGAATGGAATACCATTTCCCTTGCATATCCATATCCTGTCATTCTCCAAAAGAAAATTATGAACATCACTACGTTTCTGGAATCGCCTCTAGAATAAAGGTTATATTATCCATTGGATACGTCAATATTATCCTTTCTTGCTGATGTGGCTGTAGTGTAACGCGAATCTATTAAGATTCACGACCTCCCTCTTGACCATAAACTAATCAAAAGTACAGTGTTCACCAAAACTGTTAGTACAACGACATTTTATACTAGGCAGCAAAATTTACACAAGGTGTTGGTGAGATGAATATAGATTCAGTGTCAATTTCAGGGTTTCCACTTACACAATATGCAGGCTGCATCAAAACAACAACGCTTGGGTGCTGGTACGAGGGCCACTATTTATATTTTGAGCCTTGGCAACACTGATTGAAGTTAGGCGCGATTTGACGTTTGCACGGAATCGTCTGGCATTATTGACCATAACGTACTTCAAATGTTTTGTCAATAGCTTCATTTGTGTTGTTTATGTTGCCTTGGAGATTGCGCGACAACAATAAAATGGAATTAACTCGTGAACATTTTCGTGCGATGATTTTTACGATTTTCGACGTGGATTATCAAGACAGTGCATCGATCAACTTACTTCCACATTTGGCGATGAAGCCCCATCCTTTGCCACTGTGAAACGCTGGTATAACGAATTTAATCGTGGCCGCCATTCGGTCACCGACGAGATTCGCTAAGGTCGTCCAAAATCAGTTGTTCAAGAAAACATTGATGCTGTGTAAAACCTAATACTGCAAGATCGTCATGTGACATACTGTGAGATTGAGGCAACCATAGGCATTAGTTCCACCAGCATATATAAAATATTACATAATCATTTAGCTGTGAGAAAGGTATGTTCTCGTTCCCACACAATTTGACAAAAACTCAAAAAGACGCTCGCGTGAATTGGTGCAAACAAATGCTCAATAAATACAATCGTGGTGCTTCAAAAGACGTATATAAGATTGTAACAGGTGACGAATCATGGATATATGCATATGAGCCGGAACGTAAACAGCAGTCGACTGTATGGGTGTTTCAAGATGAACCCAATCCAACAAAAGTTGTTCGCGCTCTAAGCACATCGAAACAAATGGTCGCCTGTTTTTTCAGGAAAACTGGTCATGTGGCAACTGTGCCTTTAGAGGAACGTAGAACGGTCAACTCTGAATGGTACACAACAATTTGTTCGCCAGAGGTCTTCGGTCAAATACGGAAAACAAACAAACGCCGTCGGATCATTCTTCATCAACACAATGCCAGCTGTCACACATCTCGTCTATCAACCGACTTTATGAACAGTCAAAAAATCGAATAGATAGATCATCCGCCGTACAGTCCTCATTTGGAACCCAATGACTTCTTCTTCTTCCCGAATGTCAAGACTAAATTGCGTGGACAACAATTTTCGTCGGCGGAAGACACCGTTGATGCATTCAAAAACCATATTATGGAGGTGCTCAAGAAGATTGGAAAAACTGCTTTGACAAATGGTTCGAACGAATGCAAAAGTGTATTGACCATAAAGGAGAATACTTCGAAAAACAATAAATCAGTTTTCAATGCCAAATTCCTGTTTTTTCATTGTTAGGCTCAAAATATAAATAGTGACCCTCGTAGATATCAAAATAACAAGTTACTTTTCTTAAAAAACTTTACCTCGAAAGCGCTTAGTTTCTGCTCTACAAGCGCTTAAAATCTATCCTGTATGTATGTAACCCTACACATTTTACCCTGCCCCGTGTCAGGGCAATAGTGTTTCTTTCCTTACTGAAATATTTATAAATATGTTAATCAATTAGTTAATTACGTGTATAAAAATAAATATGTGTGACTAGTGTAATTCTATTTATTATGCAAATTTTTAGGTTCTTATATTCCATGTAGCGGTCTGTTCTTTCCTCGTGTTTCGAACGTTCAAAGAAAAGTCGAGCGTATCAAAATATTTTGAAAGAAGGCCCGTTGGCAACAGACGTCAACCAAACGTATATAAACTCCCAGATGAAAGTGGGGGAGGTCGGCTGTTGGAACTGTGACTTGGAAGGGAGAGGCTGTTTTGCTTCGGTCAGTTCGGATCGGAGGACAGATCTCCCGCAACGGATTTTGTAAGAGATTGGATTGCCGGGCAGGCTAGCGCCTTGGTGTCCGATTTACAGGTAAAAGGTGTTTGTACTAGATGTTTCTTTGAAGTAATTACGGTGCGCCGGGCAGTCTAGTGCATTGTCACCGTGTAGTGTTGTAAAATGTACACGTCGCGTGACCTCGCGCCTGTTAAGACGTTTCTTGGAGTAACCTGAGTCTACCTTGTGACAAGCGTACTCCCGACGTAACTGATAAAATGTAAAGCATCCAGGTACAAACATTAGAGATTTCCAACAACAAAATTAGAGTTTTGGCCCGATAATTAGAGAAACGAACGTTAGGATACGGCTTGTATATATTAAAAAAATACGTTAATTAAACTTTAGAAAATACCCAAAATTTCTGCTTTTAATTTCACAACTTATCCCCCCTGATCAAAAAGTTTTCGAAAAGGTTATCCCTTGTCTCTTGTTATTTTATAGTTAATTATATAATTATGTTGACTTGTTGCAACCCACGTGCATTGTCGTACAAAGAAAGATACCGTTAGACAAATTAGAGCCGAGTACGAAGTGCACCGAACCTAGAGTGCGAAGGTGAAGCGTGGGGGTCAGGAAAGTAACACACAGCAAACTATCGCTCTGAAATATCTTCCAGGGACGCGTGGCATGGTTCCCACTGGCGTTCGTCGTTATGAGAGACAACTTGAAAACAACAACTTGTAAGTCTTACCTGAGCAAAATACGAAGTAATTATGGGACTTGCGATGTTGTAAGAAGTATTTGTAGTATTTACAGACAAAGACTAAGAATTTCCAATTAATGCCGACTGATAGTCAAGAGTGTTCATTTCCAAAATGCATCCATCGTGAGTCGAGTGTCATACAAAATCAATAATCGCATGTCTGATTGGTTGTTTGATTTGTTCTTTTTTTTACTACGCTTTTCTGCCACTTTCGTTTTTTTTTGTATGGACTGCAAGTGTATACATAAGATGGTGGTTGGATCTTTAGATCAAATTATTGTGAATCTTCGTCTGAAGAAAGCCCTGTTATATTGTGAAAACCTTACGTTTTAGTGTATAATATTTTCTACAATAAATTTTTCCTTTGTCATAATTTGACTGTTTTAGTAACATGGAAACAAGGCTTAACAGTGTGACCATTAGATATTTTGGCAGATATGTACATATTATCTAGGCACCTTAGGTGATTTTGACTTGATTTATTTGTTGTTGTTTTAAGTCCACTTTATGCACAGATAGACTAATTGGGACTGGACCTAAAGTTTAAAGGGCGATCCGAACCACTATGTCCGTCCATCGGGTATGGAACCCCAGACACCTTCATTACGCTACCACTGCGTCATCGGGGAGGCCCGTCGGTGTAGAATTTCAGTAAAATCGGACCAAACCTAATAAGATTGTTCTTAAAATATCTTTCCTTCATCTGATGCGTCCATTCAAAATTCTCCCGGTAGTTTTGAATTATTCTTTATAATATATTAATGGAACGTTAGAAACTTTTTTTTTAGGTGAAACGCTATTAATAAACTTTAAAATATAATGCGTTGTTTTGAAGGAGAGTGGAGACGAAATGGTAAACATTTTGGCACTTAAATTGTCGTACAGAATTCTTACGCTGGAATTTTAACAGGATTCTAGTACCCTGGACAGTTGGTTTCTTGTGTCTTTGATCCAGGTTTTTTACAATGTGGCGGACCAAAGGTAGATTTCTCCTATGGTGCTACTACATGAGGTTCTGCATCATTGGTTCGGAAAACATTTTGTTAGAGAGAGAAAGGAAAGTCACGCTAGATATAAGTAATCATAAAAATCACGTTTTCATAGAAATAAGAACTATACAACGTAATGTGTTGTTTCGAAGAGCGATGAGAGTCCGAATGGTGAAAGTTGCCAGTTTTATGACCACGATAATTATATCAAAATGTTAAGGTTTAAGCTGAAACTTGTAGTACACACCTTGAAATAGGTCAAAATGTTTAAATAGAGCAAGCGAAATGCCATTTTTTGTATATTTCCTCACTTGATATTCCTCTGGTGTTTTTTATATGCTATTACTCAAGATTTTAGTGAGAGAGTGTCTCTCAGTAATTAATTTTCTCTCAGCATTCAATTTGAAGTTATTTTGTTAATTGAAGTTATTTCATTTTAGTGTGTGCGGTGTTATCTACCCAATATTTTGATAGAAAAACTGGCAATGACAGGTCTAGATCATGCATTTTCAAGGCATCCAAAAGCTTTGCCACACTTCTTATACGGAGCACCTTAAGTGGTTAACTTTCCAAGTTGGTATTGAAATTATCGGGTTCAAATCCCAACCCGAGAAAGGGTTTCGATTGGCCCTTCATGAATTTTATATCATCATCAACTTAAAAAATTCCATCATTTACAGAATGGTTAATATTTGCTACAATATGTTCCTAGTTATTCTCAATTTCAACCAAGTGACCATCTTTCTTACTCGTAGAACATGCTGGATAAAACTCTTTCTCGTCTTAGTTGCTATTTTCAACACGTCAATTAATCCTAACTGCGCAGTTTAAAAAATATTAGGAAAGAACGCACAGATATATTTATACCTTATTTGATTATGAAGTTTTTTTTTGAGCAAAGTTATCCAGAACTTTTATCATCATAATTTAAATGTACTCTTCTTGTCTAAATCATCAGGTGTTTATCGTGTATAATTCCAACAATAGTCTGATAGCATTGTTCTTGGCAGTATTTCTCCAAACCTGCAATTGCCTGATGGAAACGCTCTCTATGCTGATCACTGACAGAGCCATAGTTGTCCGGGATAAAGTCGATATCTCCGAGTCAACTTCAGTTTTTGAAATGCAGCGGGCAGTATCTGGGCCCTCTATTGAGGCTCGCCTTAATGGATTTGTCTCGTAAGGCATGAGCCTCATTTGATGGCAGTGTTGCCAGCTGCTTACTCGAAAAAATCACTAAGGTTTTTTTTGGGGGGTAATGTAGCCTCAAGCAAGGAGCTGGCAATTTTGCTTGAGGCTCGCCTTAATAGATTTCTCTTGTAAGGCATAAGCCTTATTTTCTTGCAGTGTTGCTAATATTTTACTCGAAAAAAATCACCAAGGTTTTTTTTGTCTAACCTAGCCTAAAACAAGGAGCTGGCAATCTTGCTTGAGGCTTGGGGTTACACAGTGCATAAAGCAAGGAGCTGGCAATCTTGCTTGAGGCTTGGTTTACAGTGCATAAAGCAAGGTTGCCAACCTACTGGTATTTTTGCCATAATTTTTTACAAAAAAAAAGAGAGGAGTGAGAGAGGGAAGAGTTAAACAACCGACAAGTACCAACACCCATCTACAGCTTTTTTGGTCTAACCTAACCTAAAGCAAGAAGCTGGCAATCTTGCTTGAGGCTTGGTTTACAGTGCATAAAGCACTGGTATTTTTGCCATGGCTTTTTACAAAAAAAGAGAGGAGAGAGAGAGAGAAGAGTTAAATAACCGACAGCTGCCAACACCCACCCTAACCTAACCTAACCTAACCTAACCTACTTTAACCTAACCTAACCTAACCTAACCTAACCTAACCTACTCTAACCTAACCTAACCTAACCTAACCTAACCTAACCTAACCTAACCTAACCTAACCTAACCTAACCTAACTTACTCTAACCTAACCTAACCTAACCTAACCTAACCTAACCTACTCTAACCTAACCTAACCTAACCTACTCTAACCTAACCTACTCTAACCTAACCTAACCTATCCTACTCTAACCTAACCTAACCTAACCTAACCTAACCTAACCTAAAGCAAGGAGTTGGCAACCTTGCTTGAGGCTTGCCTTACAGTGCATAAAGCAAGGTTGGCAACCTACTGGTATTTTTGCCATGGCTTTTTACAAAAAAAAGAGAGAGGAGAGAGAGAGGAGAGTTAAACAACCGACGGCCCACCTACAGTTTTTTTTGTCTAACCTAACCTAAAGCAAGAAGCTGGCAACTTTGCTTGAGGCTTGCGTTACAGTGCATAAAGCAATTTTTGCCAACCTACATATACTAAACAAGAAGATAGGTTAGGTTAGGTTAGGTTAGGTTAGGTTAGGTTAGGTTAGGTTAGTTAGGCAACAAACATATATACTGCCGTAAAAGAGAGGGAGATATGGGTGGATGGTAATATAGTATGTGTGTGCGTGTGTGCGTATAATATGTAGCATTATTAACTAGAGTGTGTTGGCAATTTACTTGCAACTAAAAAAATAGAGATGTCAATTTTGCCGTAAGATGAAGAGAGAAATTTATGGCTGGCAACAGTGGTGAGCGATGTCCTCTTATTGTAAATTTTTTCCAAGTCCCAAAAAAAAAGAGGCCAATGTTTATATATTGTGACTTTTGTAAACTTCTCTCGGGGAAACGATGTGCCACACACGCGTGCGCGCTTATGTATTGTGACGCAAACAAACAAACAAAATATTAATTGTTGTTTTTTAGGATACCTGGCCCCTAACCCCGCCAGGGTGCGTGGTGCCCAACCCAAAAAGGTTCTAACGGCTGCGGCTCTAGATAACCGCACCTCTGTAGGGTTTCACGTGTTTTTTTTTCCCCCAAACTTCCATGAAACCCTACAGAGGACCTCCGTAATGCATGCAACGTGTACTAACGACTCTAGTGTTATTTGATGTTGTGATATTTTTGGATATAGAGTTTTATTGTGAGATATAGATAAAAATAATTATGTTTATTATAATATTTTCTTGCTGAAGATGGCGAATATGTGTGTGTGTTACAAATAAAGTTGCATGCTTATTTTTCTAGTGTGTGTGTATGTGTTTTTGATGTTTCGACAGCATCTGAAACGATAAAAAAGAAATTTTATTGTTAATTTTCACGTGTAAAAAACAACAACAAATTTTGTGCAAATTTTCTGATTGTCTCGTGCTATAGGGCAAAAAAGATATTGTAACTGATAACTAATGAAATTGACATTTGTAACTGATCTGAACTAGTGAAATTCGTATTGTGCCATTGTAACTGATTGTGCTAGTACAAAAAATTTCTTATTGTGCAAGAAAATAGATGTTAAAAAACTTGTTAAAACTGCTCTGTGACCCTCTCGTTCTTCACGTCGTAGGCGAAGGACTTCTCTGCAATCAGGATGACACTGCATAGGGTATCCTCGGGCAAGGCATCGTGGAACTCGCAGACGACCTTGATGTTGGTTCGATCGTTGACCACAACCTTCTTTCTCTTAGATGTGTTGATGACGGTCATGGGTCTCCGTGCTTTGAACTCGCTGGGCGTGTAGTACATGTCCACGCTTCCCTCGGTCACGCGTTTGTAAGCCGAGAACGCTTCGTAAAGTTTGAGGTAATCGTTTTTGGTCACGTCGAGGTTGTAATTCTCGCGCGGGAACACCTCGTTACGTCCATTTTTGAGATAAACGTTCTTGATCTTGCAGTCGTCGAACTTGCTGGAATCTTTTTCCTGATTCTTGTCCCTCCCGGTCTGAAAAAGCACTACGACAAAATCTGGCATGTCGAACTGTATGTTGTTGAACTGCGTCGTCACGTCGAATTCCATGTGACTTCCCGACGCCACCTTCTGCACGCACTGGTAACCGTGAAAGTGAATCAGCTCCTGCGGATTTTTCAAGATCCCCGCTTTGTACTTGAGGGCGTAGTTTGTTTCGTATTCCACCACCGGCATTCTCAATTCCATGCTCTGGATGACGCACTTGGCTGCTTCGGGTAAAGTGTTGGCTATCGGCGTGGTGCCGTCCGGACCCAAAGTAGCGTATCGCATCAGTGCGTCGTTGTCGTTGGCCGCTCTTCGAAACGTAATCCTCAGTCCTCCCTTCCACATAATCTCCTTGTAGTCCGAGAAGAAACCAGGCAGCAGACGCATGGGAAAAAGCACCGTGTGACTTCTCGTCGATATTTTGGTCCCGGCTTCGAATCCCCCGGCCTGGTAGTACGCTGCGTCCGTTTTGGATAATTTCAACGTTCCCACTGCCGTCGACGTGATGCCTTGATAATCGATTCTGTCGATGACGGTGTTGTGTTTCCTCACCTCCACCTGCGAGAACAGGTGAGGCACGAAGTTGTCCACGAGTATCAAGTTTGCTGCTGCGGGAAACGCGTCTCCGTTTTCTTTCTTCACCACGTCGAATTGAAGGTAGAGGTCCGCTCTGTGAGGATGAATAAACCCGTCGCCTACGTCCACGTCGTATTCGATCTCCCTGTTCGCCTCGTTGAGATTGGCGAACGTGCGACGGTTGGGAGGGAAAGATTGCAATTCGTAACTTTCGATTTGCTCCATTTTACATGTATGGTTATTTATTATACGTTGATCTCCACGATGGCCGTCGTAGTGGCACCTGCGAAATCCACCACGTCTCCTTTCTCGTTCGTCACCACCAACTCTATGTCGTCTATGCGGTTGCGACATACTGGAAAATAGATCGGCGAAGAGGGCGTGTAGATGATCGGTTCCATGAACTCGGAACTTGGTTTGAAAGTGGCTATGATTCCCGTCTGCTTGTGACTTCCTAACAATCCGTCCGAAGATTTCGTGATCATACCTTCGGCCACGTTACAGTGTACGTTCAGAGTCTCTATGGCCAAGAATTTAGGAATGTTGGTTGCCACGTGCTTGATGCCAGCTTCGAGTTTGGTGTCGTTCTCGAAACCTAAAAGTTCTCCCATGGTGCCCAGGTCCACGGTCTCCGTAGCGGATAGGATTTCCACTCTGTGCGTGACCGAATTTTGAGAAAGGTATGTGCCTTTGGGTAATTGAGCTTGCAAAGTGGAAAGATTGTATTGTCCTGGCGTGACGACGATGTGTTCGCTTCCGACGCTAATTTTGTTGTTGTGCTGGGTGACGTTAGGTATGAGGTACATGCTGTAGAATGCACGCAGAGCCACGGATTTAGGATAGACGATGTCGTCGTGCAGCGTGAGTTTCAAGATTGAAGATTCGCTCGTGAGATGGAACACGCCCATCCTAGTGATGCTGTTTGAGGTTCCACAATGCTTTCTGGAAATCCTCGATCGTAGGGTTATTTATTTTAGAGAGAAACGCGAGTACGGAAAGGCAGAGATGGCCGCAGTTCACGTCTCCGAAATTTTGAATGCGTTCGTCGTTGTAGTATATAGAGGTTTTGTTCGTTTTCAGATAATGGACTAAATTTGTAGGTGGAACACCTCCGAAAGAATCGAAAACGAATGCTTTATCATTGTCGTTTTTGTGGTAACATATCCAATGCGTGCCTGGATTTTCTTGACCGTCCAAGTTGACTACTCCGCATTCTCTTCTTTTAACGCTTGAAGGTAGCGAGTCGGACATGAAAACTCCTCTGAAGTATTTGATTTGTAACGGTTCGATCAGAGATTCAATGTCTCGGTTGGTGAGTGCTTCTGTTTCTTTTTTTTAAACTTTCTCATCACGCCCTTCCCCTTCTTCTCCATGGCCAGGTTGTGACGTTTCTGTTCTTCCAACTCGGCCTTGTTCTTCTTCGAGTCGATGACGGTTTTCGCGATGGCGGCACTTCCGCCGGCCAAACTTCCAACGGCCCCCAATGCTGCCAGGATGGCCGGGATGCTGAATATGAAACCTCCGACTTTTTGCTGTTTCCGAGAACGCTGCAAGCGTCTCAATTGAGGTGTGCTGAGCAGCAATTTCATTCCATGTCCTTTCGACAAGCAAGAACGTTTCTTCTCGCGTTGTTTCTTGGTGAGTAACCCATCGAGGGCACCTAGATTTTTTAGATTGGAGTATGGTATCTGGTACACGACACCCTTGGGCTTCATGTTGATGCTCTATGTGTTATTTTAACGGTATGTTATTTATATATATATTCTGATATTTTTTCTTGTGTAGTTTTTTTACGGTATGTTATTTATATACCCCACCCCAATTTTTGTTTCGTGTTCATGGCGATGGTGGTACCCAGTGCGGCGACCCGTTCACTCAGCGATGCGTCTCTGCTCACGAACCTTTCGAAAGCTGCGTGCTCTAATTTTCTGTCTGCTTCGTGACGTGCGTCCAGATCCGTCTGCGTGGTGTTGTAGGCGATGTCGTGATCTTTGCATGCGGCATCCAACGGATTCACACCCTTGTCTCCTCTCTCCAATCTTTTCTCGAGTTTGGTACCCGGTCCGCAGTACTGGTAGCCAGGTAGATGCATCTCGAAAGGTAACTTGTTGATGATGTCGTTCACGAGTCCCTTTCCTTCGGCCACGTTCCAGAATTTCGGAGGCAGCGTGTTGATGATTTTGATCAGGTAACCTATGCCCTTGTCGTCGTTCACGATGAAGTTGGAAAGTTTCGTGCTGATCATGTCCACGATGCCAACCTTCTCGTTGTAGAAATTACGGTTGCCTGCATTCTCTTCGCCGGCTATCACCAACAATCGGTCCACGAGTTTCCTAACGTCGTCCACCCAAACGAATTCTTTGGGTAACGTGTTGTAGCGTTTGACGCCGCTGCCTGTTTTGACCTGGTTCCAAATCGGTTTGATGAGATTCCTGTACTTCTCGCCGCTGCTCGATTTCACCCTATTCTGCGAGGCGTCGTTGTTCTGGTACAAGGCATCCGTCATGATCAGAATTTCCTTGTAACTTTGGTAATCTTCGTCGGTGTAATCTTTCGGCTGCTTTTTGGCGACAAGTTCCCACAGTCCCACCGTACCCGGATACCTGTTCCAACTATCCTTGTCGCCTAAATTAACTTTAATGTTGTTGCCTTCGAAGGTCACCTTCGATTTCCCAATCTTCCACACCACACCGCCGCCTTCGCTGGTTTCCATGCTGGGATACAATCCGAACACTTCATCCTTGTCGAATTTCCCCGTGCTCAGGTAGTCTCGTGCCAAAGGTCCCAACTCGATTTTATCCGAAGACGTGCTGCCTATGGCTCGACGTCGCGCCGGTGCATCCTTCAGTTCGAACGGCGTCGAAGGAATGCTCGAAATAGGCGTGGGTACGGCGTAACTTTTAGCTGCGAGCGGTACGAGTTCATTAATCAAATTTTTATTTTGTTCCGTGACACTTTTAATTTCTTTACCTAGACTGCTGATGGCATCGATCACAGGTTGATCCTGACGTTTCTTCTCTTCGTAGAATCCGCGATTCTCGGATTTCCAACCTTTGAAGCGTTTCGCGAGGTATTTTCGCAACTTGAGATTTTCGTCCTCGATTTTTCGTTTCGTCATGACGTTATTTATACACGTCGTTTCTCACAACGTTGCAACGTTTAGAAAGTCGTTGATTTTGTTTCTGTATTTTCCGTCGTTGGGTTTCCTCGTCATGTCGATCGTCGCGAATCCGAAATCGTCACCGTTCCAGCAAGTAGAACAGCAGCCTTCCGAAAATTGATTGTAGTTCATGTCTCCGCCTACGTAGTCATCGTACGCGTGCTTGAGGTTGGTGTGATCTTGGCGAAACAAACATATGAAATTAGCGTTGTCGCGTACTAACTGTTTTGGAATTTTGGAAAACGTTTGAGCTAGGTAGAAACAATCCATTCCTTTGTGACGACCTTGCGTGAAAAAGTTGCGAATTTCATTTTGATTTTCCAGGATGGCGTCGTCGAACACAACAACTGAATTTTCACGACAATCGTCGAGTGGTTTTATTTCCGAGGCGAACGTTGCAATGTCCAGACCATCGTACAGTTTCATCAGTTGCTGGTATTTGGATTGCTCCAAACTTTTCGAGAACACGTACAGGTGCCTGTTCTTCCAATCTAACCAATTAGGTGCGAGGAGAAAATTGTCCACGAGCAGTGTCGTTTTCCCACACCCCGAAGGACCTACGATCAGACAGCGGATGCTGTCGGGAAGCAACTCGCCGTTCTTTTTCTTCGTTTGACTTTCCGGATCCGGTAGACTGTTCACCACGTTCCACGTACTCACAAGATCACTTCGTCCGCGTCGATCCAACTCTTTTCCGGAAGTCCCAGCCATTTGACAAACAGTTTGTCACCTTTCCTACGCAATACTTTCTCGATGAGGTACGTGTCGGGGTGTTTTGTTTTAGAGAGTTCCTCTTCGTAAAATCTTCCTTTCAAAATCTCGCCGCCACTATCTTTTATTATATACGTGTGTCGGTTTCCAGGTAAAACTCGAACCACCGTAAAGAGTTCCGTGCTCCAATTTTTTGTGAATCCCTTCTCGAAGGTGCGTTTGAATTTGCTGATCCTCACCTGGTCTCCAATTTTGTATTTAGCTTTTTTTGTCGTGGGTGTGTACTTTGGACAGTAAACTGTAGAAATTAAACGCTGCTCGTCGGACTTGGTAACGTCGGCTGGCTTCATGCCTATCGTTCTGTGTACCGTATCATTATAGGTGTCGACGAGTTCCGGCAGGATGTCGACCCATTTGTAATTTCCCCGAAGCGTGAATCGTTTCCACATGTGTGTTTTCAAGGTTCGACTGAATCTTTCCACGATGCTGGCTTTGATGTGACTGAAGGTCGAATAATGTCGAATCTTGTGTTTTTGAATAAATTTTTGGAATACAGCGTTGTAAAACTCCTTCCCCTTGTCTGTTTGCAGAAACCGTGGTCGTCTGCCGCCGCTTTCGCGAAAAATTAATTTGAATGCTTCCGTGACACACGATCCCGTTTTCGCCTTCAAAGGTAGAGCCCATGCGAATTTCGAAAACGTGTCTATGACGGTGAGAAGGTACTTGTTGCCCTTGTTCAATTTATGTATGTTTTTCAAATTGCCGCTACTCATCATCACGAGGTCACTTTGCCAGAGGTCATCGATGCCCTTGGTTACCACAGCCAAACGTTCGTAGTTGCGGCGTGCAGGTTTATGCAATTCTTCGACGATGGCCTGCCTAGACATTTTTTTTGTTTAGAGATTACGTTTCAAGAGAAGCACAAGCGTGATGGGATTCAAAGAGGGTGGCACTTCGCTCGTGTTTTGAATGATCAGCTTATCGCCGGCACTCACGTCGAAAACGGTGAGATCTTCGTCTTCGTGTATTTCATATATGTTGCGCGTTTCGTTCCAACGTGCCAGAGGAATGTTTCCTGCTTTCTGGACACCACGATTCGATATCAAGGTCATGGTGGGAACGCTAGCTTTTCTACCGTGAGACCAGTACGAAAATTCGTTTATCTGAATCGTGCCATCGAGGAGAAACTTGTAGTACGGATGATAAGGATGCAACATGTACAGTTTGTTACCTTCGACGAACGTGGAGATTCTCTGTTGATTGGGTACGCTGTTGATTTCGATGGCTTGCAGAGAATGGAGTTTAGCGAATTTAGTGTCGACGCCGAGCAGATTACTGTGAACTTGTCCGAGTTTATTTTCGATGGGCAGCAAATGCTCGATTATGGTATCCGTTACGGCAGAAAACGACGGTTTGATTTTCACTTCCACGTTCAACTGCTTGTAGTTTTCGTTGAGTTCTTGCAACTTGGCACCGAAAGAGGCCAGCGTCGATTCCTGCGTGGATTCCAGCACTCCGACTTGATCTCTGATGTTGACGACAATGTTCTGAAGGTTCTCGACTTGATTCAATTTCGAGCTCTTCTCGGTAAGATCGTTCACGATGCTTCGCATCTCTGTAAACTGCGTGTGAAGGTCGACGACGCTCTGCGAAGTGGGCAGCGTCGACACCAGCGAAGCAAGTTCGTCTCGAATCTGTTCCACGTTCCCCGTTTCCGTTTCCAGTCGTTTCAGCATTCGAGATATGTTCCTTTTCAAAGCGTGTAATTCTTTGGAGGTGGGGAGATTGGCCACTTTACTCTCGAGATCGCTCAATGAACTTTTGATGTCGCTCGAATCGGATAGTGCCGTCACCGCCGTTTTCAATTTTTCCAAATCTTCGCTCGAAGGCACGCTCGTCCGTAACGATTCCAAGTCACCCTGTATGTTGTCCAGTACGTGATGAAAATGAGCGAGATTCGTTTCGACGTTCAAATTTTCTAAATATTCGATCTTCTGCTGAACCGTGCTCAACGTGTCTTGAATGCTCGTCAACGCTCTCGCTTCAGCGTGAATATTTTTAATTTCTTCGTTGATCAATTCCAAGGACGCCTGAAGCGTGGCGATGGTGGTTTGAATGTGTTCGAAATCTTGATAGGCCTCCAATTGAATTTTTATGTTCGCGACGCTTTTACCGATGACCTGCAATTCGTCCGACGATGGTAGGTTCGTCATGGTATCTTCCAAAGTCTGTAACTTGGATTTAATTTCTTCCAACGTGCTGGTGAATTCTTCTTGTAATTTGGAAACGACGACGTGCAAGCGTTCTGCGTCTATATCGTTCACCACGGTTTGAAGTTCGGAGAAATTCTTTTCTATTGCGGAAGGTCGTTCTTCGATTTCGAGTTTCAATTTTTCCAAATCTTCATTTTTCGATTGAAATTGCTGTAATTTGGCCAAATCATTTTGAAGCGAATCCACGCTCAACTGTATATTTTGAACGCTGTCGTAAGAAGGTACGTCGACATAATTTTTTATCAGCGTCTTCAGTTCGGAATCGATTTTCAGAATGGGGTCGAGACATTGCGTTTGGAGCGTAGCGATTTCCGACTCTAAACTTTTGTTTAAGGTTTCCTGCAAAGCGATCAAATCGGTCCTCAACTTCTTAACTCGAATGTCCAACATGAGAATCTCTTCTGCATGGTCTACACGCTTGGTGTTGCCGAAAATGTCGTTAGGCATTTTTGGTTAACGGTTATTTATAATAGGATAGACGATTCGTAATTCTACGAAGAGAGGAATAAGTTTGTCGTAATCTCCGAGGAGTTCCATGTAAAGATAATCTCCTGCAGAAACATCGTACGTAATGTTAGAAAGCATCTTGTCGTGCTTGATTCGAAAAATGTTCTTGCCGGTAGAAATTTTGATTTCGCCTGCGTTTTCCGGATTCACGGTGATTTGAAGTTTTCCGTCGATCGGAATTTCGTAGAAATGTAAATTGTTATTAAAAACATAAAACATCTTGCCCACATCGTCATTCAGTCTCGTCCAAATGCTGTTGAGGTGAATGATCAACAGACCGTTGAGTTTAGGTAACACGGAAGGTAAGACTTCATGATCTGGTATGGTTTCCATAATGATCTGTTTTTTGAAACCGAAGAAATTCATAGGCATGCTGGTTATTTAAGAATACGGTCAAAGTTTTTTTTGTAATGACAGTCAAAATGTTTTTTTTTTTTTGTTTTGTTTTTATGAATCTTCTGTTGAAGATGGACATATGTTGCAGGTTTTACTTTTTGCTAAGCGATAGTGCCACCACGACAATGTGTGAATACCACACTCGAGGACGTCCTTCTTATTGTCATTGGGATCCAGCGCAATTTTTCTAACTTTGTTTGTGGTCAACACATGGTCGACGCTCTGGATGCGCTGTTCTGCTCTTAGAACCGGCGACCTGGTTTTGAGGCAATCGACGAAGTCCTCGAATGTGAGATGCTCCCGAACCACCTGTCTGCTGACACCCTTAGCCTTCTTGGTAACGCTGCCCTCGGCTTTGATGGCATAGGTCTTGGAGCAAAGACCGGCATCCTCGAGACTTAAATCACCTTTCTTCTCGTCTTTGGATTTGCCAGGCGCCATCTTGTTGCGAGCCCGGATGCCGAATCGGTTCGGCTGGGGAAAGTTTGAGGTGTCGAAGTGGTCAACCAAAGATGGAACCGTGGCCATATCCTTGTACGCGTCGGCTGTGCGAACCTGATATATTAAACTGTCCGTGTCCGTGTAGAGTAGGCTAATATTGTCTTTATAGTGCTGGCGTAGTATCCCATAATATATTTGAAACATGTGCAGCTTGCTCAGGTCTAATACTGAGGCGCCAACATAAATTGGCTTGTTGAGCTTCACCTCGCTCTTCCTCATATGCACCAGAGCAAGCTGTTCGTTATAAATAGTCCCCGATTTGAATAACGGGTTTGCTACGAGCCTGCAACATTGTGCTTTGTTTGATATTAGCCTCACATCTACACGATTCCGTACATTCTCCATGGTTTTCCCGAACACCGCATTGTTCATAAGCTTGAAGAAATCCTTATCAAGCTCGGACGTGGCTGCGGTGCGGTGTTTGGTGTTGACTTCAATATATGGACGCAACCACGGAGAATGCTCGAACTTGAGGATGCGGTGAACTGCGTGGACCGTGACCCCTTGCTGCATCAACCACCGGAGTTTCTGGTAGTGTAGGACGTAATTCTTCTTGGGCTCGAAATCCATGATGAGCTTCTTCTGGTTGGAATTGGGTGGACACTTGAACTCGGGTGCAGGGGAGAGATCGTTGAACAAATCCTGCAGCTTCTCGGAGAATTGCAGATCAACCTCGGCGAAGAACCCATGTTCCGAATCGTCGAAACCTTCAACGTCGAAGTTGGAGGGATCGGCCCACTCGAAGCCTCCAAAGGGGAGTGGCTGCATCATGCAGTATCCGTAGAGGTTGTTGACGTCCGTGTGCATGATGTAGCTGGACGGTTGCGAAGGGTCGTAACCGGTGGCCATGTGATGGTTGTTGGCGCGCGCGTACCGTTGCGACACCTGGACCATGCCACCCCGGATGCCGCGTTCCACAAACAGCACCATGTCATAATTGGAAAGAAGCTCAAGCCTGATTTTCGTAAGAAGAAGCATGGCCGACCAGGCCAGTCCGGGAAGACTGTAGAAGTATGCAGGGTCCAGCTTGTAGATGGTCTTCGCAGTTGCACGAAACGCCTGGAACACGTCGGCGAGGAGCGTCACATCAAGTCTGAGGTAGGCGTCGTGGTAGTCCCCGAGAGTTCGACAGCCCAGCTCGCGCCACATGGACTGGGCATGGTGATATTCATCCTCAGATATGTCCGAGCCTCGCAGCTTGCTATAGAACTTCGCCTGGGGAGGTAGCGACGTCTCCGCGAACTTGGTAGGGTCCGTGACGTATTCGTAGGGGTAGACCCCCTTACGCTTGAAGAGACCGGCGTCCAAGTTCGGAAAGTTTGCTGAGGTGATGAGCATTTGCTCGTCGCTAAGCTTCCCCACGAGAGCATCGAGGCTTGCCGGGAGGAACCTCAGGGAGTCGAGGAAGCGAAGCTCGACGGTAGAGCGTGATCCCGGGATCGACACTTGTTTGCTCACACTGATGTAACGCTCCTCGTTCTGGGCGAGAACGTTGATTCTCTTGTTGTCGTATCCAAGATGCTTGACGAGGTGGTGGAAGTCGTATCCCGAGCCGTTGTGGAAGAAGATCGGGATAAATCGCGGGTCCCGGGCCATGAGGTTGCATCCGTTGCACCAAGGACCAACATACCTACCGGTAAAGTGATCGTGGTGTTGGACTTTACGGTTGTTGGCGGTGTACTCCTCGACGCAGACGGGGCAAGCGATGGCCTCGTCGTGTCTACGTTGATCGTCGGGGGACAGTGGGAGCATAGACTTGGGGGCCAACAGTACCTCCCCTATCTCGATGGCCTCGACAACCATCCTCTCGAGGAAGTGTTTGGCTGCGTCGGGACCGCGATACACGTAGGGCTCGGGGGCGATGTGCTGGTCTCGTCGCACCACAACGTAGGCATAACTCGAGGCCTCGTGGAGTTGGTAAGGGGTGGTGGAGGAAACTTCGGGATCGGGATCGCAAGTGGACAGGGGTTTGAGGAAGGCCTCGAAATCTGCGATGATGATAGCGGGATGCTCCACCATGGCACCGTGCATGCGGAAACGCTCCACGGTGTTAGGTTTGGGCAAGACTGCCACACCCGGCTCGTTGTTACTACAGTAGAACTTGTGGCGAGCGAGCTTCTCTGCAGCGATGTTGGGACCTCTGATGCGCTGGTAATCTTGCTGTTCTCGATTATCAAAAGTTGACATGCACCTGCGACAAACTTCTATGCTATCACAATGCTTGCTTTTTTGGCTCGACACCAACCGAGAGATGGAACGGATGAGGGTGTAGTGGTGATGAGTTTCATCCTTGATGAGCAGAAGGTGAATTTCCTGCACACCATCGTCGTCTACGTCGCTCACCCGGATGGGGTACACCACATTTTTGTCGGTGAGGCCGTAAACGTTGATGGCCAACCGAGGGTTGTGTGTACGGGCCTCGAACTTGCGAATGTCCCGGACCTCCACCGGGTAGTCGATCCCAGCCATAGCATCTTCCAGTTCCGACTCGTAGGGTAGGTAGTGGTTAACTCGACGTGGATGGTTTTTCCTGTTGACAGGGTGCAAAGCTGCAAGCACACACCATACGAAGCACTTGGCGTCACCGTTTTGAATGTTCAGGACGGCCTTCTTTGCCGCGATGGAAGGTGGTAAGGGGACGTAGCTGGAGGCGGAGAGAGGCGTAAACTTGCAAAGTTTGACGCACAGTTCGTGAGGCCCGCCACACAGCGAACCCCCCGAGCCCTCAGCTTCATGTTCTTCTTGTTTTGCCACCAGCTCCTCGGCAAACTGGTTGTAGATGACCTCGAGGTTGTCGACATCCGCCAGATGCAGCGTCTTCGCCTTGGTGTTGTGGCAGAAGCTGTAAATTTCATCGGACGGCTTCTTGTACTGGCAACGTAGCGATGCGTAGAATTTGGTGGAGTGCGTTCCAAGCGCATCACCGAGGATGGAAATTATCTCTGCTCGCTTCTCCTCTAAAAAGCTACGAACGTCGCATAAGCCCTCCGAAGTGAGGACAAAATCCTCCAACAACCGCTCGAAAGCAGTCCGGTTCGCTTTCGCCACAGGCTTGACGCGTTTGGTGGATGGTGCATTGATGGAGGCTGCTTCCGCTTTCCTCTTGGTCGAGCTGGTCGACGGTTGTGGAACAGGTGTTCCGACGACAATTTTGCATGATGTTATATGCCTCTTTAAATTATTAATGGTAATATGTATACCGCACCTGGGACATGATTTTTTAGCAGCCAAATGCTTGCCCGGCACGCAGGTACGACAATGTCTTGCAAAATTTCTACTTGATATGCTTATTTTGCACACAGGGCAACTTTTCATGGAGCGCATTTTTTTGGGGGGTATGTTTATTTATATGCGATCTGTTGGTGGTAGAGTGTTTACGAAAAAAATGCCTTACGAGAAAAAATTTGTTTTCCTCAAATATGCGCTTTAATAAACCCTGTAAAAAAAATTTAAAAAAATATATAAGAAAAATATGATTGTAGATAGAAAAAAAAGCACAATAAATATTGTATGCATGTGTAATTCTATTTAGTTTATTTTTTTGCTAGACACGAATCTTCTTCAGATTTTATTGCCCATTAGTATATTTTTCTACCAATCTAGTAGAGGTATGAAACTATGAAAATGTACTTGTTTATATATATTCTATTGTTTCGGCTGATATAATAGCAAATATATATATAGCTATTTTGAAATTCTATAATTTTCAGGTATACTTATTTTTACATGCAAACATACATCATAAAAAATTACACAATCGTATTTTTTTTTCCATACACACATTTTTTATTTTCAGAAAACAAAGTTATTTTCGATTTTTTTAAATCAAACAATAAACATTATTTGTGTTTATAGTATTTGTCGGGCAATAGCAGATAAAACAAGAATGGGTTTTCTACGACCCATAGTTTACGAGTTACAAAACAACTTAGAAATCACATCTTGAAATTTAAATTTAAAATAACTTGGAAACAGTAAGCACTAATCATTATGTTTCCAATAGGTTGTAGAGTATATTCAATTTTTTATCAAATATCATTAAAATTTTCAAATTAGAGTAAAAACTAAGCCGGCAAATCAAGTTTCTCAAAAAATAAAAAAAATGTCTGTATTTCCGAAACTTGAGGGGGTGGAATCGATTTTATTTGCTAGTCGAATAGTTTTCGTCGAATCCTATCCAACAAACCTAAAATCATCATCCTAGCTCAATTAGGAGCCGAGAAAATCAATGTCTTGGAAAACGTCTTAAGATATTTGTCTTAAGAAAATTTTCTTGACAGACCGGAAGTAACATCTTGACAGACCGGAAGTCGACTTTCTTAAAGATTAAAACAAATATCTTAAGACGTTTTCCCAAGACATTGATTTTCTCGACTCCTAATTGAGCTAGAACCACGCAATTTTGGATTATGTATATACCGTTGTTTTTTCCCACATATTCACTAGGGTTCGAAAGTGCGGTGGTTGTGTTGTTGCCTTGTAATCAAGAGGTCCTAGGTTCGAACCCGATAAAAGTACATAGTGGTTCGGATCCTATTTTAAAAAACTGTAGGCCTAGTCCCGATTAGTTTTACTGTGCATATGTGAATATAGGAAAGTACAATGCAAAGTCAGTAATGTGTGATGTGGTCAGCACCAAATATTTTAATTTTATATGTATATTTAAGTTTCATGCATAAACATGGCAGTCTTCCTATATGTTTTTATGGTATGGTGCTATGCACAGAAGAGCACTTTATTTAAGCATATTTAACTTCTCTTTCCATCTCTCAATCTATTCATATTTGACACGGTCATTGCAAGTCGGCCATTTTGTTTACGTAGCAATTAGGCTTAAAAAAACTTTGACATACTCATTGCAAGTCGGCCATTTTGTTTACGTAGCAATTACGTTAAAAAACTTTAAACCACATTATTGTTATTTTTTTTGTGAATGCTTGTTGTGATAAAAAAACATAATTAGATATTATTTTATTTAATTTTATGTTTAATATCTTTTCTGTGTATAAAACTAAATAATAATAAAATTCGAAACACTATGTACCCCCCACTAAATATCAAAGGCACAAAAAAAACAATAGGTTAACACACGTAAAATTATACTGGTCTGCCAGACGCCAGAGCCTCGTTACTTTACAGTCCAGAGTGTACTACGTGGAAGTGAGGTTAACTGTTGGGCGTCTTACCAGAAAATCGTTCTCTTACACCCCTGCATATTGCTATTTTGCATATGCTTGGTGTATATAGTAATATGTAATAAATATATATATAAAAAAAGCAAGAAAAAAAAAGATACTTGCAACACACTTAAAACTTGTATACTTTCTCTCTCTTCTTTTTGCTTGCTTTGCGAGTATATATTCCTTCCACAATATGCTTAAGAATTGTTTGGTTTTGTAGAGAGTTTTACCTTTTATCTACAATTCCTTTACATTTGTTTGGTTATTACAGAATCAAATCACAGAAGCAACACTACCTATTTATATAACACAAAGCCAACTCATGCAAGCTAACAAACAAATTTACTCACGTTAGTTAATTTCAATCACAATCACAATGTTCTTCTTGCAGCTCACAATAAAAAATAAGACCTGATGCCCCTCGAGCTTCTAGTTTATTAGTCGAGGAGTAATATGTAGGTTAACAACGTGGACTAGTAGAAATCCAGTCTAGAACATTCTTCCCCCTACATTTCTGCCACATCATTTTACGAGTTCGAAAATTCACAAGTTAATGCATCGCATCGCGTCGCATCACTGCTACCAATGCTGTTAACTGACGTCACTATTTCTCAACAGTTGCCAGGCCTGATGTTAACAGCTGTTGTAACCTAAGCATCATGTGTATGCTCTAGAAAATAGTTTTATACTTCAATTTTTAGCACTGTCATTTTTCCTACTTTCGTAAATTCATCACGTCACCCCCACCAATGCTGTTACCTGACGTCATTATTTCTCAACAGTTGGCTGAGCTGATGTGAAAATTACATAGCATCATCTGTGCTGAACACGAATTTTTGAACGAAATAAATGCGTCAGCATGAAATTCCATCATTATTGTTAGCTTTTGAAAAAAACAGGAAGTACATCCGCCACTGTGAATAGCCATTCTTCCCCCTATATTTCAGCCACATCATTTTACGAGTTCGAAAATTCACAAGTTAATGCGTCGCATCGCATCACTGCCACCAATGCTGTTAACTGACGTCACTATTTCTCAACAGTTGCCAGACCTGCTGAAATGCCAGAAATGCTGCCCCCTCCCAGTCATCCATCTCTCTTACAATAGCGTGTGTGTGCTGGCAACTCTCTCTAGTTGCAGGTTTTTTAGTTAACTCGTAACCCCCGTCAAAAACTACGGTAACATCATAATGTCATATTGCACAGAAGAGGGAGGACATCGCCCACCACTGTTGCCAGCCATAAATTTCTCTCTTCATCTTACGGCAAAATTGACATCTCTATTTTTTTTAGTTGCAAGTAAATTGCCAACACACTCTAGTTAATAATGCTACATATTATACGCACACACGCACACACATACTATATTACCATCCACCCATATCTCCCTCTCTTTTACGGCAGTATATATGTTTGTTGCCTAACCTAACCTAACCTAACCTAACCTAACCTAACCTATCTTCTTGTTTAGTATATGTAGGTTGGCAAAAATTGCTTTATGCACTGTAACGCAAGCCTCAAGCAAAGTTGCCAGCTTCTTGCTTTAGGTTAGGTTAGACAAAAAAAACTGTAGGTGGGCCGTCGGTTGTTTAACTCTCCTCTCTCTCTCCTCTCTCTTTTTTTTGTAAAAAGCCATGGCAAAAATACCAGTAGGTTGCCAACCTTGCTTTATGCACTGTAAGGCAAGCCTCAAGCAAGGTTGCCAACTCCTTGCTTTAGGTTAGGTTAGGTTAGGTTAGGTTAGGTTAGGTTAGGTTAGAGTAGGTTAGGTTAGAGTAGGTTAGGTTAGGTTAGGTTAGAGTAGGTTAGGTTAGAGTAGGTTAGGTTAGGTTAGGTTAGAGTAGGTTAGGTTAGGTTAGGTTAGGTTAGGTTAGGTTAGGTTAGAGTAGGTTAGGTTAGGTTAGGTTAGGTTAGGTTAGGTTAGGTTTGGTTAGGTTAAAGTAGGTTAGGTTAGGTTAGGTTAGGTTAGGTTAGGGTGGGTGTTGGCAGCTGTCGGTTATTTAACTTTTCTCTCTCTCTCCCCTCTTTTTTTTGTAAAAAGCCATGGCAAAAATACCAGTGCTTTATGCACTGTAAACCAAGCCTCAAGCAAGATTGCCAGCTTCTTGCTTTAGGTTAGGTTAGACCAAAAAAAGCTGTAGATGGGTGTTGGTACTTGTCGGTTGTTTAACTCTTCCCTCTCTCTCTCCTCTCTCTTTTTTTTTTTGTAAAAAGCCATGGCAAAAATACCAGTAGGTTAGCAACCTTGCTTTATGCACTGTAAACCATGCCTCAAGCAAGATTGCCAGCTCCTTGCTTTATGCACTGTAAGCCAAGCCTCAAGCAAGATTGCCAGCTCCTTGTTTTAGGCTAGGTTAGACAAAAAAAAAACCTTGGTGATTTTTTCGAGTAAAATATTAGCAACACTGCGAGAAAATAAGGCTTATGCCTTACAAGAAAAATCTATTAAGGCGAGCCTCAAGCAAAATTGCCAGCTCCTTGCTTGAGGCTACGTTACCCCCCAAAAAAAACCTTAGTGATTTTTTCGAGTAAGCAGCTGGCAACACTGCCATCAAATGAGTCTCATGCCTTACGAGACAAATCCATTAAGGCGAGCCTCAATAGAGGGCCCAGATACTGCCCGCTACCACTACTAAGATGGTTATGGAAAACAATTTCAGCTTTATTATAACAGTAATCGCTCGCACCTAATGTGTTGCTTTCTGAATGTTCACTGACTGTTCTTCTTTCTCCCTTAGATTTCGAATCGATTAAAGCAACTAAATATCCATATGTTTCTGGAATTTATTTTAACTTGTCATAATTATATTTAACAGAAAAATGTATACTATAGTAAAAACGCTTGAAAAAACAGAAGTGTGGTAGAGTCGGCGTCAACATTTAATTGGGGAGGGGTAGGTAGTTATACTTACCGTAATTTTAAATACCATGAAAAAATCATATATGATTTAAAAGAGCATTTATTTGTTAAGCGGGTAGGACCGTGGGAGGAACGAAATTTCCCTGGACCTGCTCTAGAGTCCAGAAATAGAAATTACCTCATGAAGTTAATATGGAATCAACTCAAAACAGGCAGCGGCGTCACGAGTCACGTGAAGTTGGCACAACCACATAATCAAAACCAAAGAAAGTGTATGCCAATATTTAGTGCATAATTTGTGCTAATTCGTGCACGCTATCTCAGGATTTGTACACGCATGGTTTAGCAGGAATTTGTAGTACAAAATGGTTTGGCCAACTTCACACTAGCCCAACCACCTGAACGAAACGGATCAAAATCAGTGCCAATATTTAGTGCATTATTTTTGCTACTTTGTGCACGCAATCCCGGAATTTGTGCACGCTCCTATAAGGAATTAGAATCATTAGAAACTATGAGATAGTTATCTCACCAGCCCAACCACTTAATCGAAACGGATCGAAACCATCGCCAATATTTAGTGAATAGTTAGTGCTAATTTGTGCACGCTATCTCAGAATTTATATACGCATGGTTTAGCAGGAATTTGTAATACAAATTGGTTGGGCCAACTTCACACTAACCCAACCACTTGATCGAAACGGATCAAATTCAGTGCCAATATTTAGTGCATAAATTGTGAAAATTTGAGCACGCAATCTCGAAATTTGTGCACGCTCCTATAAGGAATTAGAAGCATTAGATATTCTCCATGCCTCCCATGCCTTGGATTGCCTCGAAAGTAAATACTTCTTACGTTGCTAAACTAACATTTTCCCGTAGGATAGTTAATGGTCCACATTAATGAAGCGACAGAAAAATGTAACGTATATTTACGTTAATTTGAATCACTTTCCTACGTCTTAGGTTAATAGTTAATGAGCATTAATGGTGGAATACAGAAGTGAATGATAGAACGAACACAATAACACATTCATGCCTTACCCAGGATACTAAATTAAAGTTTCTGGTTTCGTAGTTACTCCTTGATGGAGGCCGGAAGGTAAAGAAAAAATTAATAAAATACAGTTGATTTGATTACATTATTATTATTTAGCGTCGTTTTTCTTCCCATTTTGGCTAATCGAAACGATGAGGATGAGTAATGACATGATGAAATGAATGAAGAGCTCCCACAAAGGAAAATCCACGTAGCGTCGTAACGCACTGTGCTAACCTTTTCGCACGAATGTCAGCTGCCATAGAGTCGAATCTACTTGATGAGAAAATATACGTGTTCGTTTTAAGGGGACGTGGAACTACTTACCTTTCTTTTTACTTTCCTTTCGTAATGCTTCACCAGAGCATGGTGTTGATAATACCTCCTACAGTACGTCCGAGATTGAGAATGTATGGAGCCATATCTTCTGCTTGAATGGTAGCACGTGCAATGTATAGGTAAGAAATTTACCTTTTGTAGCACTCGTCCGCACATATTATAATGGCATAACCTCTACCTAGGCACTGTCCCTCTCGTTACCCTTTCGTTATGAGATAACTATCTCAAAATTTCTAAAGTTTCAAATTCTTATAGGAGCGTGCACAAATTTCGGGATAGCGTGTACAAATTAGCAAAATTACGAACTAAATATCGCCACTGGTCTTGATCCGATTCGACCAGTGGTTGGGCTGGTGAGATAACTATTTCAGAATTTCAAATGCTTCTAATTCTTTATAGGAGCGTGTACAAATTAGTACAAATTATGAACAAAATATTGGCACTAGTTTTGATACGTTTCGATTAAGTTGTTGGGCTGGTGAGATAACTATTTGAGAATGTCAAATGCTTCTAGTTCCTTATAGAAGGGTGCACAAATTCCTGGGATTGCGTGCACAAATTAGCCCAAAATAAGCAATATTGCTACTGGTTTTGATCCGTTTCGGTCAAGCTATTGGGTTGGTGAGATAACTATCTCATAACTTGTAATGCTTCCAATTCCTTATAGAAGCGTGCACAAATTCCGGAATTGAGTGCAGAAATTAGCACAAATTATGCACTAAATATTGGCACTGGATTATGATCCATTTCGTTCAAGTGGTTGACCTAGTGTGAAGTTGTCCAAACCAAATACAAATTCCTGCTAAACCATGCGTGCACAAATTCTGAAAGAGCGTGCACAAATTAGCACAAACTATGCACTAAATATTGGCATTGGTTTGGATTCGTTTCGGTCAAGTTGTTGGGCGGGTGAGATAACTAACTAAGAATTTCTAATGATTTAATTCCTTATAGGATTGTGCAAAAATTCCGGGATAGCGTTCACAAATTAGCACAAACTATGCACTAAATATTGGCACTATTTTTGATCCGTTTTCATCAAGTGGTTAGGCTGGTTAGATAACTATTTCAGAATTTCTAATGCATCTAATTCCTTATAGGAGCGTGCAGAAATTCCGGGATAGCGTGCACAAATTAGTACAAACTATGCTTTAAATATTGGCACTGGTTTTGATCCGTTTCGATCAAGTGGTTGGGCTGATGAGATAACTATCTCATAGTTTCTAATGCTTCTAATTCTTTATAAGACCGTGCACACATTCCTGGATAGCGTGCACAAATTAGCACAAATTATGCACTAAATATTGGCACTGGTTTTGATCCGTTTCGATCAAGTGGTTGGGCTGATGAGATAACTATCTCATAGTTTCTAATGCTTCTAATTCCTTATAGGAGCGTGCACAAATTCCTGTATAGCGTGCACAAATTAGCACAAATAATGCACTAAATATTGGCACTGGTTTTGATCCGTTTCGATCAAGTGGTTGGTCTGATGAGATAACTATCTCATAGTTTATAATGCTTCTAATTCTTTATAAGACCGTGCACACATTCCTGGATAGCGTGCACAAATTAGCACAAATTATGCACAAAATATTGGCACTGGTTTTGATCCTTTTGGATCAAGTGGTTGGGCTAGTGTGAAGTTGGCTCAACCATTTTGAATTACAAATTCCTGCTAGACCATGCGTCCATAAATTCTGAGAGAGCGTGCACAATTTAGCACAAATTATGTACTAAATATAGGCAAACATTTTCTTTGGTTTTGATTATGTGGTTGTGTCAACTTCTCGTGACTAGCTACAACATATTGCCTAAGGAATTCGTGCGGGTGGACAACGTGAGAAATTTCGTACATCGCTTGCTAGGCATTGCGTGCGAAGAGAATGCCGGAAACAGAATTTTCCACAACGAAAAGGTCGTCAACGTCGACACGATTAGCACCAAGCTTGCCAACTTCATCGTGAACTACTGTAAAGGTATCGGCTACCTCATCAAAATCATTAACACTCTGCCTCCGAAGCTTTGGAACGTGCCCAAGGACCGAGTCTTGGTGAACGACATAATCAAAAAGCTACATTTTGAAATACATTCACCAGGAGATCAGTACTATGGTCCGGGTACCAAACTCGAGCAACACTTTGGGATAGTAGACTGGGGCGTCAATGCTCTCGAAGCTGTATGCAAGGAACACGACATAGCCTACAACACGAACCCCAATCTCGACGCTCGTCACAAGGATGATCGAAAATTGAAAGATGCTGCTTTCGGGAGACTCGTTAGTAGGGATGCATCGTTGGGTGAATGGATGACAGCGTTGGGTACGACCATTACCATGAACATGAAACGTAATCTGCGATGGGGATTGTAACATACAAATAACCATCATAAAACTCAAGGGTGTAGTGTAGCAGTTGCCTTACCCTGATCTGAAAACTCTAGGAGACCTTCACAAAGAAGCAGCGTGACAAGAAGCGGGCATGCTTGACCAAAGAACATGGAATGAAGATGTTACTCAGCAGAACACAATTGAGAAGACTCTAACGCTTGAGAAAGAGAACGCTCAGCGGAGGCTTCATTTTCAGCATCCCCGCAATCCTGGCAGTTTTAGGCGCCGCGGTTAGGTTGGCTGGAGGTAGCGCCTCTATCGCCAAAACTTTCATCGATGCCAAATAGAACAAGGCCGAACTGGAAGAGCAGAAACTTCATAACCCAGCCATTGGTAATAAGGGTAAAAGTGTGAAGCAACAGAAGTTGCTTAAAAAATAAGAGCCGCTCTCCAACTACAACATTGAAGCTTTGATCGAACCGTTAGACGTTAAACACTTCAGCGGGGAGGGGTTCATGACCGACTCTCTACCAAAACGGTCCGGTACAAAAAGAGGGCGGTGTTGTCAACCTAGACAGTTCGAAAAATCCATGCACGCATTGGATCTGCTACCATAAACATGCGATTAGGGCTTTCGTTTTCGATTCTTTCTGTGGCAAGCCGCCTGCAGGTTTGGTCAAAACTCGGGGCACCTCGGATCTCTTCTACAACGACGAACGCTGCGAGGGTTTCGAGGAAGTGAACAATGGTCACCTTTGCGTTTCCACGCTCCCATTCCTGTCTCGAATAAATAACTCGACATTCGAAGATTTCCAGAAAGCATTGTGGCACCTGAAACATGGGAGTGTTCCATCTCACAAGCGAGACTACGGTTTTGAAGTTGACCATGTACGACGACATCATTTACGCTAAATCCATCGCCCTTCGGGATTTCTACAGCATGTACCTGATTCCCAACGTAACCGAGAAAAACAACACCATCGCAGTCGGCAACGAGATGATCAGCATTACGCCCGGCCAGTAAAATCTCTCCACTTTGTAAACTTAATTGCTTAGGGGAGTTCTGCTATCAAAAAACTCCGTGATTCTCAGGGTGCAGTTGGTGTCTGCAGAAAAGACTGTGGACCTGGGTACCGTTGGAGAGCTTCAAGGCTTCGAGAATCACACGAAGCTCGAGACAGTCATAAAGGACATCGGTGCCAACATTCCAAAATTTTTGGCCATCGAGACTTTGAACGTGCACTGCAACGTGGCAGAAGGCATGATCAAGAAGGCTGACGGCATCGTCAGTCACAAGCAAACGAGCACCATCGCAACTTGCAAATTTCTTTCAGAGTTCATGGAGCCGATCATTTTCACACCCTCTTCACCCATCTACTTCGACGTGTCTCGCAACCGCATCGACCAGATCGAATTGATAGTTACCAACGAGAGGAGCAACCAGCAGCCATTTTATGTAAATTATCTTATTAGGAGGCGGGCATTTTAGTCGACCTTGTTATTTTCAGTTACGTAAGAAATGTTCTTCCATCTTTATCTCTTCCCGCTTAATTTGAGCCATGTATATTATTAATATGTACCACTCACGCTGGACTTTTAGCTGTCCGGTGTGTACAATTATAGACGACAATATACGTATACTCCTTCACATTGATAGAATGTTTTCTTCAAATTACTTGAACGGATTAGTATGTAGAGCAGACAAGCGAGGCGGTGTATATTTTCGCCCCCTTCCTCGAATGGCGATTCCTATGTATAAGATCGTGAATACCATCTCATTCTAAAACCAATTGTTTAAGGGATAATGTTAGACTGGACGAAATTCACCCAAGTTGAAAATAAATGGCACGATCGAAAAATTCAGACGTTATGTGTAAGTTTGAGGTTCCATTTTTATTTTAAGTCCACTAATCGGGACTTGACATACAATTTAAAGTGAGATCCGAAATACTATGTGCCTCCACCTAGTATCGAACCCGAGATGTTTTCATCATCGTGCCATCGGGAAGGCTCCGAAAGTTATGGGTAGGAAATGAGCATGCCTGGAGAAATAAAGGGTGTCTCAAAAGCACGGGACATTTAGAAACAGGTCTATATATGAAGAGAATATTATAAATACTGCAAGAGATTTCATCATGTCAGTGAATAGCGCAGAACATGCCATTACATAAATTACATGTACATACTGCTCACCAAATGGGTAGGTAAGATATTGAAGGTGACGTCCAGTAAATGACCTTCTCTTTGTAGCAACGATTCCTGCAGTCATCGAGGAACATCCTGCATAGCTCGACGTTACATGGCTACAGGAATCGGTGTAATTTGGTCACAGCTCCTTTCGACTAGACCTGTTACAATTGAAGAATCCCTTAGATTCCTGTGGACATGTAACATTGAGCCATGCAGGAATGATTGTTTAGAAAATGTAGTCATCTTCTGGACATTATCGTCGTGTTATAAACCTACCCATCTCTTCAGCGGTATGTAATTATGTATTGGCAACCTCTGCACTATTCATGTCCATGATTAAATTTGTTGCAACTATTCGTTGTCTTCACCTACACCTCCGTTTAAAAATTCCGGTCTTTTTTAGACATCCTTTATTAATCCTTCAATGATGACCCTCATCTCGTAAGAACGCTAATTTTATTAGCTATAATTTAACTGAGAAGAAAATAATCCTATATTTGGTATCAAGGAAGATATACGACTAAATGTTTTCTCATTTTACATGCACGTATACAGGCAACCATACAGCATGATGTACAGTACATATGCCATAGGGACGTAAGCGAACCGAAGTTTACTCACAAATACAAATCTCGTCAAACTAGATAATTTCAGTTCCTACTGTTACCTTCTGATATTTAATATTCTCTATCGGGCATCAGTAAAACCTGCAAGAAATCAAGTGCACCGGGAGGTTATAGTCCTCGGAAACTCAAGTAATTGAATAACGAATTTGTTTATTCATGCGACAGCTAGATAATGATGTGAATGTTTAATAAATTAACAATGAGGAAGAAATTTTGGAGTTGTTAAATTTATTAGATTTCAATTTACCATTTACAGAATCATACAAATATTATTAGTGTAAGATATTCTTTATTCTCAATACGGTTACAAGTGCTATTTCTTACAAAATATTAAAAGCAGGAAATCCTTTTATGTTCTTTTGTTCCATTCTAACAAAGTGTCAAACGTGTGTGATTCTCACCAACTTAATACATGTGTGAAAATGTGATTGGGTGTGAGGGTATCCATACATAAACTTATGTTAAAAAGGGCAGTTCACATAAAAAATGAAATTTCTGTATTTTCCTTCAGCTACGGTTAGTTACCACTGTAAATCCGAAATTAACAACTTAGTATAATAATTAATTGAACATCTAGAAAATAAGATCTTAATTAATGAAATAACGTCTCATGTAGTGAAAACAATGTGAAAAAATGTACGAATGACATATACGCACATACCCAACACCCAATCTCATCTACATACATGTATTAAGTTTGTGAAATATAATTGAGGCTATTGATTACGAATTAAAAATACTATATATAAAGTTATAATCATTGTTCCTGCTTATTCCCGTTAGCAAATCAATATTTAAACAATGGTGACTTTTGACAACCTTGCATTGGTTGATCTTTCTGTGAACAGAACTGTGAGGCTTTCTCTCCTCAGAGGACAACTTATTTTGATTGGCAGATCGCTTTCTAGTTGCATTGCTGGCATCAAAATTTCGAGTGACATCTGCTTTCAAGCGTTCCATGCTTTTTGCATTTAAAATACAAATATTAAATTGGTTATTTATCAAATTCAATATGATTCATCACACCTTTTGTTTTTGATTTTAAAAAGAGTGAATTTCGTTTTTCAGGTTTCCAATATGAGAAGCAAGATGACGTTCTACGCTTGATGCAGAATATTACAACACGTTTGACACTATGTTAGAATGGAACACAAGAACATAAAAGGATTTCCTGCTTTTAATTTTTTGTAAGAAATAGCACTTGTAACCGTATTGAGAATAAAGAATATCTTACACTAATAATATTTGTATGATTCTGTAAATGGTAAATTGAAATCTAATAAATTTAACAACTCCAAAATTTCTTCCTCATTGTTAATTTATTAAACATTCACATCATTATCTAGCTGTCGCATGAATAAACAAATTCGTTATTCAATTACTTGAGTTTCCGAGGACTATAACCTCCCGGTGCACTTGATTTCTTGCAGGTTTTACTGATGCCCGATAGAGAATATTAAATATCAGAAGGTAACAGTAGGAACTGAAATTATCTAGTTTGACGAGATTTGTATTTGTGAGTAAACTTCGGTTCGCTTACGTCCCTATGGCATATGTACTGTACATCATGCTGTATGGTTGCCTGTATACGTGCATGTAAAATGAGAAAACATTTAGTCGTATATCTTCCTTGATACCAAATATAGGATTATTTTCTTCTCAGTTAAATTATAGCTAATAAAATTAGCGTTCTTACGAGATGAGGGTCATCATTGAAGGATTAATAAAGGATGTCTAAAAAAGGCCGGAATTTTTAAACGGAGGTGTAGGTGAAGACAACGAATAGTTGCAACAAATTTAATCATGGACATGAATAGTGCAGAGGTTGCCAATACATAATTACATACCGCTGAAGAGATGGGTAGGTTTATAACACGACGATAATGTCCAGAAGATGACTACATTTTCTAAACAATCATTCCTGCATGGCTCAATGTTACATGTCCACAGGAATCTAAGGGATTCTTCAATTGTAACAGGTCTAGTCGAAAGGAGCTGTGACCAAATTACACCGATTCCTGTAGCCATGTAACGTCGAGCTATGCAGGATGTTCCTCGATGACTGCAGGAATCGTTGCTACAAAGAGAAGGTCATTTACTGGACGTCACCTTCAATATCTTACCTACCCATTTGGTGAGCAGTATGTACATGTAATTTATGTAATGGCATGTTCTGCGCAATTCACTGACATGATGAAATCTCTTGCAGTATTTATAATATTCTCTTCATATATAGACCTGTTTCTAAATGTCCCGTGCTTTTGAGACACCCTTTATTTCTCCAGGCATGCTCATTTCCTACCCATAACTTTCGGAGCCTTCCCGATGGCACGATGATGAAAACATCTCGGGTTCGATACTAGGTGGAGGCACATAGTATTTCGGATCTCACTTTAAATTGTATGTCAAGTCCCGATTAGTGGACTTAAAATAAAAATGGAACCTCAAACTTACACATAACGTCTGAATTTTTCGATCGTGCCATTTATTTTCAACTTGGGTGAATTTCGTCCAGTCTAACATTATCCCTTAAACAATTGGTTTTAGAATGAGATGGTATTCACGATCTTATACATAGGAATCGCCATTCGAGGAAGGGGGCGAAAATATACACCGCCTCGCTTGTCTGCTCTACATACTAATCCGTTCAAGTAATTTGAAGAAAACATTCTATCAATGTGAAGGAGTATACGTATATTGTCGTCTATAATTGTACACACCGGACAGCTAAAAGTCCAGCGTGAGTGGTACATATTAATAATATACATGGCTCAAATTAAGCGGGAAGAGATAAAGATGGAAGAACATTTCTTACGTAACTGAAAATAACAAGGTCGACTAAAATGCCCGCCTCCTAATAAGATAATTTACATAAAATGGCTGCTGGTTGCTCCTCTCGTTGGTAACTATCAATTCGATCTGGTCGATGCGGTTGCGAGACACGTCGAAGTAGATGGGTGAAGAGGGTGTGAAAATGATCGGCTCCATGAACTCTGAAAGAAATTTGCAAGTTGCGATGGTGCTCGTTTGCTTGTGACTGACGATGCCGTCAGCCTTCTTGATCATGCCTTCTGCCACGTTGCAGTGCACGTTCAAAGTCTCGATGGCCAAAAATTTTGGAATGTTGGCACCGATGTCCTTTATGACTGTCTCGAGCTTCGTGTGATTCTCGAAGCCTTGAAGCTCTCCAACGGTACCCAGGTCCACAGTCTTTTCTGCAGACACCAACTGCACCCTGAGAATCACGGAGTTTTTTGATAGCAGAACTCCCCTAAGCAATTAAGTTTACAAAGTGGAGAGATTTTACTGGCCGGGCGTAATGCTGATCATCTCGTTGCCGACTGCGATGGTGTTGTTTTTCTCGGTTACGTTGGGAATCAGGTACATGCTGTAGAAATCCCGAAGGGCGATGGATTTAGCGTAAATGATGTCGTCGTACATGGTCAACTTCAAAACCGAAGTCTCGCTTATCTGCCGATTCACAGATGTGAGCGAATATTTTGTGGTGGAAAGAAATATTTAAAATATTCTTAAACAATATTTACATCTCACCTGTATATTTAAAGTAATATTCAACATGTTACCAGGGTTTTTGTCTGTTTGGTTGTAAGTGACGGGAGTGTAAATACCATTGCCTATTTGAATCGCTATCGATTAAATTAATTAATAGTTAGGTTCACATCTTGCCGGAGATCATATGACAGATGAAAATTTCATTAATCCCAATGGTATGGCTTTATCCTGCAATTTGGCGGATATTTTAGAGTTTTGTGAGTGATCGAGGTGGCTTGCTTTGGGTAGAAAAATGTTTTTTCTACACGAGCGCATTTTTTGGCTTCTAATTTGTGCATCGGTTTGCACATGTTAGGATTTCGTCACTAGTTACATTATGTTCTACAGACGGAAGTCATTTCGCCTAATGAGACTATTACTAATATATTTTTGCCGGTCTTCAGAGTGGTAAGGATAATGCGCTACGAGACCAGAGGACCCAGACCGTTGGACAGACATGAATGTATTCTCAAAACAAATCAAACGTAGGTCGAATTCAAAATAATTTTGGAAACATAACCCATGGCTCTACAGCCCTGAAAGGGCCTTGGCCTATCTCCGGACTGCCGGCTCCCTCCCACAATCGTACCTAGAGCTGTGGAGATGTTGAACCGGTAATGCGTTGACGTGGTGTCAGCACTTCGAACCCTCTGCCGTTATGAGATATTTCCCAGACCGGTTTACGTTACTCACTCGTAGCTCCCCAATTTCATCACGATGCTGGGTGGCCACCGGTCCTATACACAGGCGGAGAACCCAGAGACTGAACCCAGGCGGACTCCTCGAACGCATGGCGTACCGCAGTCGGAGTCCAAAGCACAGCGCATTATAACGCACGGACACGGAGTACTGTTGGAAATTTTAGTCTCTTTTTTTTTTCAGAAATATAGGAAGTTACTGACTGATTGATTTAGTTTATTTTACGCAAAATGAAAAAAATCAAATCAACATCAGTTATTTACGTTGGGTTGCATTATAATCCATTATATGCGTTACTTTATTTATATGAAATTTTAAAATGTCCTTAATAATAATAAATTAAGTCACATATTAATTTTAATAGTAACAGGAGCTAATTTGGTTTCTTTGTATGTTGTTTAAGTCTTAAAATCTTATTCTTATGGTCGCCGAGCGCTAGAACACGTTCGAATCGCGTCCCGCTAACTCATACATTTATAATCATATGTAGCAGTTATGTAGTTCCATTTGGTGCATTACAAGTAGTGTGAAGTGTAAGTGCAGCGGTTTAGACTGAAAAATATCAGGGAAGTGTCAGCCTTGTGGTTCTTGTGGAATATTATTGAAGCGAAAACTCCTACAACGCCATGGCTCCCGGAACGCGCAGAGACAGCAGCAGCACTAAGGCAGTCAAATCACCGTCTGGCAATGCAGGTAAAGGTGAACTTATGCAGAAGATATGCGACGAGATAAAGCGTGCAGTGCAAACACCTGAGGTGTCGAAAGTAATTGTTCACGCGATAATTGAATCGGTGACGAAAATCGTGGTGGAAGGACTTGAGGATTCGCTGAAATTCAACAGCGACACGTTCGAAGACCTACACAAGGAGCTCCGCAGCAAAGATGATGAGATACAGGAGTTGCACGAAAACATTCACGAGCTAGAACAATACCAGAGACGTAACAGTGTCCGAATATTCGGGATCCCTGAGAAGAAGGACGAAAAGACGGACAATATTGCGCTTTGGTTTTTGAGGAACAGCTGGGCCGGAACAACAAGATCCATAATTGTGAAATTCACGAGCTACAGATCACAGTCGGCAGTCTTCAGGAAGACAAGCAAACTGAAGAACTCGAGCATCGTAATCAGGGAGGACCTGTGCATGGCCAGACTTCAACTTCTACGTCAAGCCATCCAAAAGTTCGATACTAAGAATGTATACAACCAAGATGGAAAAATTGTGGTCGTCGTGGATGGCAAGAAGAACTATATCATGAGGGAGACACAGCTCCGGGGACTCTAGAATAGGAATGATCATTCAAAAGGCAGTGCATAAGTTGTCCTCCACCGAACTACACTGTGTTGTTAAAAATGAAGCACCAAACATAGACATTTGCTTTCTTCCAAGAAAATCGCCCCCGGCCAACGCGACCACTGCTGCCTCCCCCCGCCCTCCCTCCTCTTTCACTATCGCACATGTAAAAATTCGCTCCCTGATGCGCAAACTGGAGGAAGTCACACCGTAAAGGAAATGAACGTGGACGCCCTTTTAGTCACCGAAACGTGGCTCAAAGGACACATTGATGACAAAACCATAAATATCCCTGGGTTTTCAGTTTTGCGGAAAGACAGAAAAAACAAAAATGCAGGCGGGCTTTTATTATATGTACACTCTTTCGCGTATCTCTCTTTACGTTACGGGAAATCACAAAGTAAGGGCAAAACGATCACATACAGGGATGACAGTGCGATAGTGAAGGATGCTCTGGAGGAAGATCTAGAGAGCATCGACTGGAATCCTTTGGTGTATTACGAAAACATTGACGACAAGGTGCGTTTCTTTACGGAGAGATTGATTAAAGTATTTGGTAAACACGCCCCCTGAAAACAGTTCGTGCAACAAAACGAAAAGTACCCTGGATTACAAATAATGTCAAATTAATTATGAGGTTGCGCGACAACATGCTGTTAAAATTTAAACGAACAAATAATCATGACCATTGGAATGAATATAAGAGATTGCGTAACTTCGCTACTTCAGTCGTAAGACAAGAAAAAAGGCGTATTTTGAATACATCATTAATTCATCCAACGATTCGAAACTCATTTGGCAACACCTACGAAGCTTGGGATATGGCAGGAAAAACAAAATGGAGAACCTTCCATCCGCACTAAATGACGCAAACGCACTGAACAACCATTTCGTAAACGTATCCTCCAAAATGGAAATTAATTAAGAGCTAGTCTCGCAGCAATGTGAGAAATGTTACGCCAGCAGTTTCGACCACGGTGCAGAGGCGTTCAGTTTCTGCGAGGTGGATGGTTCTTGCGTCAGGAAAGCGATATACGAAATCCAATTAAATGCATCTGGATGCGATGACATATCAATAAAAATGTTAAAGCTCTCTCTTCATCATATCCTCCCACCGTTAACTCCGTTTCTGTGAATGACCTGCGGCCCATCAGCATTCTGCAGGTGCTTTCAAAAATCATCGAAAAAATTGCAAAGGTTCAAATTCGAAAGCATATTGACAAATTTCATATCCTTCCCCGGCAGAAATCTGGTTTTCGCCCTCACCATAGCACACAAACGGCGCTCTTAAATGTAACCGACGACATTTTTAACTCGATGGATCAATCTAACGTAACGCTACTGGTGTTGCTCGACATTAGCAAGGCATTTGACACTCTACAGCATAAACTCCTTCTGGCCAAGCTTCATTATTATAAATTCTCGCCGACGGCACTTAAGTTGTTCGAAAGTTTTTTGGCGGAAGAAAACAGCGGGTTGAGACAGGAGAGCTATCTTCTCCACTTCACGTACGAGCTGGGGTGCCTCAGTGCTCGATCCTTGGTCCGCTGCTATTCACGCTCTGGGCCGCTGATTTAGTCAAGTCTGTGAAAATATGCAACGTTCACTGTTATGCTGACGACACTCAATTGTATATATCCACACGTATATCAAAATTGCAGGACGCGGTCGCACTTTTAAACCAAGATTTGAAGAACATAAGCGATTGGTGCGTTTCAAATGGGTTAGTAATAAATTCAAGCAAATCAATATTTACAATTATCGGAACAGGCAGTCTCTTGAAACATATTGACATCAATGAATGCGAAATAATTCTTCACACACAGCGTATTAAATTTTCTCAAACAGTAAAAAACCTAGGACTGATCATGAACCAGCGGCTCGATTGGTCTGAGCACGTGATACAACAATGATAAGGCGTATTCAATATTAAAAAGCCTCTATCTTCTGGTAGACTTCTTCTCTTCTAAGATAAAATTAAACCTAGTGCAGTCTCTTATCTTCCCACCATTTGACTATTGTGATGTCGTTTACGGGCTAAGAATAACAAAAAAGCTTGCAATAAAAATACAGAAAGTTCAAAACGCATGCATTAGATAGTATGTGTGAACATATTCTCCCTGTGCTTAATGAGCACGGAATCCTCTCCATGGCACGACGGAGAAAACTGCACTTGTTTTGTACACTGCACAACATAATTAACAGCAAAAGCCCAAATCACCTCTTTACGAAATTAAACTTCAGAAGCAGTTTCAGCTTACTTCGTGGCAGAACTTCAGCTTATCAAGCCTCTTTCAGTTACGCAGCACCCAAAGCCTGGAATGCACTACCAAATCTAACCAAAAAACAAAATTTTAGACGTTTTCGCGATATGCTCCGTGAATCACTGATCAACGATCAGAAGCAGGGTAAATCAACATATGAATAATGATAAATACTGTGAGTTGCCAGAATTTATTTTTTTCTTACTATCAACTTTCTCGACTTCCATTACTTAATTATCTAATTCACTGCCAATATTGTTCCAATGTATATGATTTTATTCCTATTGTATTTTATTGTACTTTCTTGATCAATTTCTTTGTTATCTGAATTTCATTTTAATTTTAATTTTTATCTGTTCCATTGTATGAGATTTTATTCCATTTGTATTTTATTATCCTTTCTTGTTCATTTTCTTTGTAATCTTTAATTTTATTTTATTTTAATTTTAATCTGTACTTTTTGGGGTTAGGTGGTAGACCAGCACCTCGCCCAGCAATAAAGTCAATTCAATTGAATTCAATTAAATTCAATCGTGACTGGACCTACAGGTTACAGTGAGATTCGAATCACTATGTGCCTCCACCGGGTATCGAACCCGAAACTCTCGTATACAATGGACAATATTACCAATACAACATCCGGGAGGCCTGCATGTTAATTGCTTGATAAAGGAAGAGTGGTGATGCTGTCTTGAACCGTCTCGATTTTGAGTTTGAATGTTTCTGATGTCCTCAGATTTGACTATTCGGTTCAAGGTTCTCTTCACGGACATCAGCTTGCTAGGTAGGAGAGGTGGCCACCGTATTTTGGAACGTCGTGAGAGCATTCTTCAACGCTTCCAACTCGGAGGCATCTGCAGCAGCCCGTATACCGTCTTCTAGCTCCGTTATGTCCTCTTATTTTGGCGTTAATTGTTGCAGCGTTTACAGCTTATTCTGTATGTCCTCAATCAAATGATGAAAATGTGTAAGTTCGGATTCGGACTTTCCAATTTCGCGATCTTTTGTTGAACGCTGGAGAGAATGTGTCGGATGCTCGGCAGCTTGGATTCTGGCCCTTCTTGAACGTTCGTCAAATCATTTTTGATGATGGTGTGGGCATCCTCGATGTGCGCTATGGTAGATTGCAGCTTCCCAAAGTACTCGTAAGTCTCGAGTTGGAGTTTGATGTTGGCTACGGTACGGGCAATAGCATTCAGTTGGCTGGACGCAGACAGATTATCAATAAAGCTTTCTAGCGTTTGCAGCTTGTTTTGAGCTTCGGTGATGGCAGGGTGCAAGGCGTTCGTTTCATGCTCTGCCTTGATGATTTCCAGTGTAGGAATTTCAAGGGACTGATACGGCTCGCGCAAGTTGGCGATGGTGGCATTCACTCGATCGTAATCATCTTGAGTTTTGATGCTCTGGATGATGGGATGATGGTTTGCAGTTCGGTGGTCTGGATGCAACTAGATTGGTCCTGCAATTGCGGCTTGAGTTTCTCGAAGTCGTTTGTCTACGTTTGCTGCAGCTTCTGAAGCTGTTTTTGTAGCTTGCCTACGCTCTGCGTCAGGTTCTGAAGGTTATAAATGGAGGCCAAGTCTGTGTACTATTGGAACAGCGATTTAAGTTCGGAGTCAATTTTGCGTATGGGTCCCAGGAATTGGGATTGGAGGCTGGTGATTTGAAACTGGCTGCTTGAATTGAGCGTGGTCTGCAGAGCCTGCAGGTTGCTCCGTAGCCTCTTGACCCTCACGTCCAGCAAGAAGCGTCTGCGTGTTTGGTGTGGCTGAAAACGTCGTTAGATATTGTTACGGTTATTATCATAGGATAGGTGATTTGCAGCTCTGTGAAGAGAGGGATTAGTTTGTCGTAATCTCCCAGATGCTCGACGTACAAGCAGACACGGCGGACACGTCGTATGTTATGGCAGTGTCCATCTTGTCATGCTTGATTCGATAGATGTTCTTGCCTGAGGAAACCTCGACTTCACCAACGTTTTCAGGATTCACGGTTATTTGAAGCTTGCCGCTGTCATATTTCGTCTAAATCCTGTTCAAGTGAATGCTCAACAGGCTACTCAGCTTGGACAACTCATACGGCAAAAGGTGGAAGCTTGACGGGGCAGCTTCGCTCGGCACTTCCATGATAGTTTGCTTTCTGAATCCTAACAAGTTCATAGGCATAATGTTATTTCTTAAGCTTGTTATATGTACAAAAAGGTTTCTGGTTGTCTCTCATGTTATTACCGAATCACAAAACGTTGCTTTTGTTGTACTCTCTCCACCAGGACCAGCTTCTTCGCAAAAGTTGCGAAGCTCTTGGGCCAGGGCATCCATGTGTATGCAGTGTGGTTCTAATTGCAGAGAAAATTTTTTGTCTGTGATGAAATAAATAAGAGAGTAATAGAGTGGGTGAGTGAGGGTTTCAAGTAATCTGTTATTGACCACAATTCTTAGAACTATCTATTCCTTATTTTATACTACTTTCATTCTTGCTCACAACATTGCCAACTATCAGCCATCATTCTCTGTTCAGTATTTTCACACTTCAGTATCCACATTGACGTCTAATAACAATGCATTTTTTAAAAAATAGTTTCAATGCAAACATCAAGCAAAATTATATTGTGTACAGGACAATTCAAACCCCTATATCTTTGAAATGTCTCTCCCTCCCTCTCTAGTTGTAATTATCGAATATATTTAAAAACTATCATGTAAGTTTGACAAGAGACTCTGTGCGTAGAATGTTTCACCCCCTCTTCCCCTCAGCCTCTGCTCTTCTCTGTCCTTGTGTGTACCGGTGGCCGTCCACCAGAGGGTGCCATTTGATGTAAGGGACTAGCTTTATGTCGCAATACTTTTATATTGTGTTTGTACTTCCAACTTGGAGCCCCCTGACGTCGTAGCGCCTTGTGCTAACTACTCAGTCACTAGGGGTTGGCGTGTGACAACACTCGAGGATAAGCTTTTAGGGCTCTCCTCTTCAAGTTGCTGACATGATAAACATCTAAAATACTTTCTCAGATGTCACTCACAGCCTTAATCCACCTTACGCCTTCTACGGCAGCAGGGAATACTACCCTACCCCCCTGGTCATCGACGCTTTCTACCTGCACCATAACTGATCTTGATGGTTGGCAATTTAACCTAACGACATCCCATACATAGCCGGGGTTGAGGGGAGAACCTCTAGCAATTTGCCCACGCTCTAAACCCTAGATCTATCTTCTAAGGTTTCCGAAAAAAGATTAAATTGAAGCCAAGTGATACGTCAGTTCCATCAAAAACATTGCAAATTAGAAGATAGTTGACGATGTTGGTAGCCACAGGAAAGACTGTTATTATTACATTTTAAAAACTCCACTCCGAGTTCTATTCTGTCGGTCAATAACAGATTCTGTAAGATTTGCAATAACTGTCATCAAGAAGAAAAGGGTGTAAGAGAAAAAAGGGTGGTAATAAATAGTGGAGAAAACATTTCGTGTATGATGTGAAGAGTGAGAAACTTTACTTGTGTTGCTACTATTGTGATGCTCTACTCTCTTGTGTGAACCTGGCACTCCAGCACTTGTAGCTTGTTTTCAGAAGCATTCAGCGCTTTCTTGCGTACGGTGGTCGTGTACAGCTCGTGTAAGGTAGATGTAACCTTGAAGATTATTCAGAACAGGCACTTCTTGTACATTCCGATGTAACCTTGAAGATTATTCAGAACAGGCACTTCTTGTAGTCCTCAGTGGTAAACTTGGCGGTGCTGCTCCGTCCATCCCCCTCCGCCTTCTTCACCTCGGCTTTATCCTGAATGTTAAGGCAGTACATTTCGGACCGTAACCCAGCAAACTCGCTGATGTAACTGCCAGTAGCCTCGTCTTTGAACTTTCCGATCGCTATCTTGTTGTCCAGGCTATGTAGGCTATGTCCCGACAGTAAGTTGCTGAAAGCGAAATAGTTATTCATGGACAGCAGATCATTGTGCAAGTTATCTTTGCGGATCAGAAGCACGAAGCTTCATGTGTCCATATACGCAATTTTGACGACCTCTCCGTCGCGGAGTTTGAGGACACCGTAGTAAAACTCGTTCTTAAGAGCTTGGACAGCTCCAGGACTGTGACACCTACAGAGATGGGTTTGTCTTGTTTCACCCTTTTTTTTACTCTCTCCACAAGGACCAGATTCTCTGTGAGTCTCGTGAAGCTCTTGTACCAAATGATGCAATGAGCTCATTGCTCCTCGCCTTTTCCCCCGTCAGTCACCAGACGGCAAACCATGTAGTTACGCAGGTTATGCACTTACTTCTGAAGTCCTCGAAGACGTCGGCTAAGAGCGCAATATCTAACTTGAGGCTAAACGTCATGAAAGTCCTCCATATTTTGACAATGGAATGGGGACCAGACTCTGCAAGCGTGTTTGTAGTCATCCTCGGAACTCTTGCTGTCAGTGAGATGAGAGTAAAAGAAGCTCCGAGAAAGCAGCTCGACCTCGTCAAATTTGTGAAATCCGTTAAGGTACTCCTACGGGAGACGCATCGTCCTGTAGTCTTAAAATCGTCGTTGATAAATCGTCCTACCAGCGTGGCTAGGCTCGAAGATAGAAAATTATAAGAATCTGGAATTGGCACTTCGATGAGCTTTCAACTGTTGACAGAGATGTACTATTCCTTGCTGCGCGAGAGTACTTCGATTTAACATGTTGCCTAACTCTTTCACTAACGGGTGCGTGTCATAGTTCTGCGAGTAGTGTAGATGCATAGGTAAAATTGGTCTTTTCCACCTTGAGGCTGCACTCACGGCTCAGCGGAGCGATTTAATCATGTGCGACTTTCTTGTTGTCTGCATTAAAGGGTCGCTTGCACTCCTCGGACGCCGAAGCCCTGTCGTGATTGTTTTGCTGACACCGGGTAAGTGGTGCCATGGGCTTAGATGACCGTAATATCGGTGCGAGTTTGTAATGCCCTTAACATTACATTGTAATTCTTTGTTGTTTAGTTAAAGTATTGTATTTGTTTGACTTTTAAGTTTGCAAATATTTATGATGTGGGTATTCAACTTTGGGCAATAACTCCACTCTCCCGTGAGCTCTAGCAAACTCTCGGTAGACTTCCTCCAGCCGTAGATCTTCATCTCGACGCGAAAAGGCTTGCGACGTTAGTTTCTGATCAGCAATCTAAGAGCTGTGTTTGGAGTTTCTTTCTTTTCCAGTCTTGATAGTCGTAGATTTAATTTAAAAAATATTGTATATCTTTGCTGGGTTTGTACTCTTCCGTCTGTTACAATTTTGGAGATTTTGTTCTTCCTTTTTTTTGTGTTTATGTCTATGTCTGGATCTATCTTCGGATCCTGCAGAAGCTCTGGAGGTTCCCGTGTTTCCTATCTGGTATCCTTTTGCGATTGAATAGGGCTTTTATTTAATTCTGAATCTCTTATCGTACATCCGTTAGTGAAGTAAGGAAAATATTGATTCGTTGAGGTGGGTTCTTGAAATTTTGAGTAGTGGTGCTTTAGTGTGATCGGGGTTGAAGGGGGTGTCAGGGTTAGAGTTGTCGTTTGAGGAAGGGAACACCTATCCACGGCCCTCATTGGAACGAAAGGAATTGCGTTTGAGTTTAGGTCAGATTTAATAAGTATGGCAGACAGGTTAGATATACGAGAGTTCTGCGATTTCTTGGCCCTATACGTGCCGCCCTAAGGGCATTTCTTTCTCTACTCGGACTACTTCTCTTTCTTCTTCTATTAACTGTGTTATCCATAATTTGTTCTGTCAATTAATATTTGTATCATTATCTAGTGGGTAGGGGGCACTCTTCATCCTCGCAGACAACTTATAATGTATGTACGAATTTTAAGCTAATCCAGGATAGTCTTTCGGTTGAATTGTGGCGAATTTTTCAGAACGAAGACGTTTATTGCAAGAAATTGATTGATGGCATTACTGTAGCTCTTGTTATTAATCCTCAATATTACTTACATAAAGAGTTATTATTCCATAGAGCCAGATCTTCTCGCAAACAACATAGACTGGTCGTTTCAGAGATATTGATAGTCTTGAAGTCTTGAAAGCCGAACATGATAAAGCTGGACATTTTGGATTTCACAAAACTTATAATAAAAATCAAAGCACGTATACTTGGTGTAACATGAAAGCAGATATAGCTCAACATATCCGAGAATGTTCAACTTATTGCAAGTAACAGGCAAAATTTGATTCTTCTAAGGGAATTATACTGCTACTTCTAAATTGCCTCACGAAATGTTAACGATTGATATTATAGGGAAGTTATTCAAATCTTCCAGATATAACTACATTTTAACCATGGCCGATTTGCTTTGGTTTATTCATTGAGGACAGCAAATACAGGAGAAGTAATAAATAAACTAGGGATACCTTCCCCATTATCTTAAGCCAAAGTTTATATTATCTGATGGAGGAAGTCAGTTTATTTTTTAAAAAAAATGGGTCGACTATTAAATAAACATGCCGTTAGGGCAATTAGGACTAAGCCTTATCATCCAGCTAGCAATCCAGTTGGGAGAATGAATCAAGATTGTCAGGTTATTAAGAACATTTTGTTGCCGTAAACATGACTTTTGGCATAAATATTTGAAATCCATATGCTGCTTCCTAAATTTCTCTGTAACGGAGGCTACTGGGTATGCTGCTGTTGAACTCTTTTATAATAAGTCCATTCCTGCAAATCTCCTTCCTGAACTAGATTGGTCTATAACTGAGATGAATGGAAACTCGGATTGGAAAACAAAATTATTTGTCACTCAACAGACAATTATTAAAATTAAATGAAAACATGGTCGAAAAGTGAATCCTAACTCATTAAAATTGTTTAGTATTAAAAAAGAATCACCGATTTAGTTCAACAAAAGATAAGGAAATTTCAATATTTTTTAAATGTTATATTGGTCCGGCAGATATAGGCAAGGATTTGTGGACTAAAGAAATGTGTAACAAATAAAATTTTGAGAACTTTAAAAGATTAAGTTGTTCAGAAGAACGCAAGCAAGAATTGTTGGACAAATGGAAACCTCAAGTTTCCTAAGGTGTTTAGAGAAGATTTCCTCCACACAAGTGTTTTATCAATTATCTGTGTTGTGTGGGAGGAGGACATGCGATATCCTTGACATTACATTGTAATTCTTTGTTATTTAGGTAAAATATTTTATTTGTTTGTCTTTTAAGTTTGCAAATATTTATGATGTCATAGACAACTAGTGTGAGATGGACAGATATTCTAACCGTCATGTGCCAGAACCTGGCAACATTTATAAAACGGATAAATTTAGTGAATAATTGTAATATGTGGTTTAAAAGTTTATTTAATTGCTGTTAAGTATGTGCTTCCAAGAATAAAACTTTTAAAAAGGTGAAATAGTACGTTTTGTTTTCCACTCTTTGTGATTGCTAGTGCCTTGTGACGAAGGCATGAGAAGCGAAGGGATAATTCCTGGTTAAACTGAAAGTTTGTTAGCGTATTCTACCAGCTCTTCTACAAATTGTCTGGGCACGTCGATGCAATGATACAAGAATGGCCCTTGTAGCAGCTCGAAGTAGATTGCAAAACTACAAGCTTTGTTGTGGAAGATGTCCATTGAACTCGACAACTCTGGGTCAGGATGGAAGGAAGCAATAGGCTCCTGAAAGTACTTGAAGGCGGCATACAAAACTATTGGATGACGTAATAATGCCTGGTAGTTCATAAATTTTATCGTGATCCCCGGCTCAGGCATCACAACGGTTGTTGCGGGGTGTGTGGCACAGAGCACCCTGTGTTCTTGTAAGCGCATCTTGGCTGATTTAGCTCCACTTCTCTTAAATACGGTCAGGCAGCGATCCTACACTTTGATAGGATCTCTGTGTGCGCTGACTTGTGACACTATTAGACGAGGCAAATCACATATCACACAATAGTGAATTTTATAAAAGGAAGTTTGACCACATGATGCGCATTAATTTGCTTTAATGCTCGGAGAACAGAGAAGTTGCCATTATCGCAGAAGCCAAACACAGCGACATCAATTGGTATTAATTCTCCATATTGTTTCACAAACTTGTCGATACCGTGAAGAGTGACCGGATAGCGAATTTCCCTCATCATGCCTATGTATTGTGCTTTAAATGGGATGAAATTAGAGACACAATGTGGATAATGTTCGGGCCAGCTTAAATTCGAGGACGTGGCCATAGACGCACAAACTCAACCCACTCCCTCCGCCCTCAAATTCTTCCTTTTTTTGGAGCAGGGTCTTATGGAGCTGCATCACTACGCTATTCAGGCTCTCGCTGTCAGCAGGATGCATGACTTCTACTCCGGAGTAGAAATAGCCATTGACCTTCTCCTCGGTGGTGACTTTTTCGTACAAGAGAGTAAACCACAGATGTACGTACTTCAATGGCTGTGTTGATGATACACTCTCGCACTTTGTCGAGTATGCTATGTTTAATGCTATCCAAGAAACTTTCAACAGTGTACACTCCATCGGACCTAAATTGACAAGTAAGAACCGTGTTGTTCACGGCGGAACGTATACTGTCGACACGTGCTTTCTTCTTGCTTGGAACATTGCGATACTCCGGCGGATGGTGACATTTCTTTAAATGTCTGTCTCTATGGGCCTTAGAGATCTGTTTCTCACAATTTAGGCACGCTTTTGTATCCAACTTTCGCAGACAGGAGGGGCCGAGTTTCGACGCCATTGCAAATATTTTGCTATGTTTTATTTATATACAGATTTTTTGCGGGGCAATGTAGCGTCGTCAAGAGCAGACAGTCGCTAATTCCGACACTGAAAAAAATATTATTGTGGCTGTTTTATTTGATGTTCTACATGAAATAATTAAAAATGAATTTAAAAGTAAAGTAAAGAATTAAATGCTTTGCACCACACCATGAAAACTTTCTTGAATCACAGCCGAAAGTGGGGGTAATGTGATCAACACCCCCCGGCCACCTTTATCCCTTCCACATATTATTGTTTGCCAATAACTTAAGTGTGTTTAACATACACCATACCATGCATCAAGAACTCGCAAACGATATTTCTCAATGTCTAATTGTTTGAGAGATTTTGAAAGTGTCGAAACCTAGACCAGATAAATTTAACATGCAACGAGATGTCATGCGTGAAGAATTCGTAAACAGTGTCCATTCATGTCTAACCGTATCGGATACAGGGTGACTTCCGGTCGCTTTTTTCAATATATTTTCGATTCGGAAACCAAGCATATTTAGCACACATCAGATCATGCTTTCTAAAATCTGCAAACATATTTCGTATACAACTTATAGTTTTAGAGATATTGGAACTTCCGGTCGCCACTTTGAAATTGAAAGATGAGCATCATTTCATTTGATAGTTATCGGCGGGTTATAGCAAAACAAGCAAGAATGGTTTTCCCATGAACTATAGTTTTTTAGTTACATAACATCTTAGAAATAACATCTTGGAATTTTAATCTAAAATAACTTGGAAACAAACTAGTACAAATTGTTGCCTCGTTGTCTGTTTGTAGCCCCTTTCATCCTTCATCTAATGGAATTCAAATCTTACATATATGGTTAAAACTCATCTTGCAAAATGGATTTTTTTAAAGAAAAAACATTTTTCCACTTTATTTCCCTAACTTGTAGAAATAAAATAAATTTGTATTGCTCACAGAATAGTTCTCCTCAACCCCTATCGAAACCAGTAAAAGTTGTTGTCTATTGTCCTATCTCAATTAGCGACGGAGAAAGTCGATTTCTTAGAAAATGTATTTCTTGACAGACCGGAAGTGACTTCTTGGATTATTCCTTAAGGAATAGGAAATATGTCTTACGACGTTCATGTCAAGAAGTTGTATATCTCGGGTACTTGCCACTTTTGGACCTAGAATATTGGCGTTACTGTGTACACGTGGTGGATCATTAACTTCTCTATCTGAAAGCCTAATGGTTTCTCCGGTGACGTGACTAAGCGTCAGCAACTGGAGGCAAAATTACAATGTGACAAGTAATTTATGTTTAGTCCTTATTCACAGAAATGTAACATTGCCCTTGTACCAATTTATTTCGCTTTTGCTGAAAGGTTATAGAAATTAAGTTTTGGTATTGAGATTGTCTAGCTACACAGAATATCTGCATTATCTGGTTGGTTCATTTTGGGTCAAGTTCAAGAAAATTTAATTGATTAGGTAACTTAGCATGTTAGGTAACTTAAAATTCGGGGTTTTGATATAATCCATTGATTTTTACATACAAAAGCTGTAACGAGTTTTACTGTAGCGACAAATATTCCGGATAATATTTTCAAAATTAATGCAATGTTTAAATTTTGCCGCCAGGAAGTTTCTAACGGTTTTCGACTCTTTCTTTGTGCTGTGGTAGGAATTTTTGTGGGGTTTACAGCGTTAAGACAATAGCCTCCAAATGATGACGTCTTCTTCACTGAGCGCTGCAGCCTGAACCTCAAGATGGTCTTGGGGGTGGATGCATTACACATTGCATAATAAAAACTTCGTGCTGTTCGGTGGCTTTAGTGATGAAACATTTTTTCAACACTGGATTCCATTGTCCATCTTTCTCTAGCAATTGGGGTGGATCGCTAAGCAAGGACATTATGCCCTATCGGCATATTTGCAGAATATCTAAATTTTCATCGTAGCTATACCACATGGTTTTCTTCTAGGTTCCTTTAATAAAAATTGCAAATTAGAAAATCTAATTGAGCGAATATCAGCGAAAAAGGACTGTTGGAGGCATACGGGATTGACTAGGATGGAAATTGACAGTTTGTTCAATCCAGACATTAAATTGGTTGAATTGAAACCGGGATACTTTGCTCATGTGGGAGGCAAATTATTATTTTTTTTTTTAGTAAATAAATGTTTTCTCTTTTTTATTTTTAAATCTAACCTTGTAGCCTTGTAAGCTAGAGAGTCGTAAATGCAATACTACGATTTAGAACATGCACTGCTTATATCTGCCCCCTTCATAAGAAGCAAAAAAAAAAAGGTTAGTCTAAATTTTCTTAGTTTAAAGAAAATCTTGCTTGTGCACCCGAGGGAAGAATGAATGAATTATTGCTTTCGAGCACTATTATTGAAGACTATCAGTGCCGCAGATTGGATTCCAAAACAAAAAGGGGAAAAGTTGGAAAAAAAAACATGGAAGCGAGAAAAAGTGGGGGAGTAAGGACAGTTTACATTCCCATGCTACATTAGGTTTAGCGTAGTGCAGGAGCGAAAGTGGTATACAGTGCGAGTGAAGGGGGAGATCTTTTCATAACCAAGCCTATCAATTCTAGCTTTTTGGCAAAATAATAAACACAACACAGTTTCCTGTCTGGCATCAAAAATTAAAGTGCCTGCATAGGAGGGATCAAGCCACGACCTCACATGTGTTTATTTTTTATTGACATTATCTTCATCACTTTCATCTAATCAACCAATCACAATAGTTGACTGTTTTAGTGTAACTTACGACACCATTTAGTTGTATCCCATGCTTTCCAAACCCTGTTACTGAGCCGGAATGTTTTTGTAAATACCAGCCCCCTCACAAATTTCATCACAGCGTCACTGTTGTTATTAGCCAAAAATGGCAAAAAGCGACATTGACTAAAAAAAAGCATTAATCAACCAATTATTACTTCTTATCGTCATAGCAGTAGGCTATAGCATTGCTAAAATTTTGACATCCTTACAAGTAACTAAATATGCTAACCAAGGCAGTAATTTATTTTATTAAAACCATAAACTAAACGTAATGTTTCAACCTTCTAGTAAGGTGTTCTTCAGACTCTGTACATTTGTACTTCATACAGAGTCTGAAAAAGACCTTGCTAGAAGGTTGAAACGTTACGTTTAGTTTATGTTTTTAATAAAATAAATTACTGCCTTGGTCAGCATATTTAGTTATTCATATCATGGAAACCAGGCTTAGTGAAGTTATAATCGTTACAAGAAACCGGCTTTTTTCTTTCCCCTTTCATAAGAATGCAATATATAGGTATACTCGTGAACAAATAATAAACACACACAATGCTCTTACATTTTTTCCCTTGATATATAGATTCACTCGCGATTTTATCACTATCCGTTCATAAAAGTATAAACACAGTACATCTCAAGTTTTCAAATAACAAAGAAATATCTTACTTTAATAATCTTTCCACCTTCAGTTACGTAGAATACTATAAAAGCAACAGCCACTTTTCACCTTTCCAACTGGACTAACATTCCTAAAGCTTCGACGCTTGTATGGTTATGACGCCGTTCGAAGTAAGGCAATTTGCCTTCCTCTCCTCTTCCGGCCAACATTGCATGCAACATCAGTTTGGAGACAAAGGGACGGAAAACAGCATCCTCGCTCGATTGCCACTGACCCGGATATTTCAACTCAACTTCACTGATGTTGCTATGCGAGGCTAAAAGAACCATAATGTCGAATAGGGTTTTCTTTTCTAATCAGATAAATATTAAACAAAGTTTTGCATAGGAGGGTGGTCCCGGCTTCTTTGGCACCAAGAAAAATACAACATCGTATATTTATAAAACTGCGTAGGGCATAAGAGGAAATAAACCAAGAATTCCCTGGCCTGTTACAGGCTATCCTGAAAAAGGTATCCCTCCACCACCTGCAGTTAGAGGGCCCACTCCAAGCACAGGCAAAAAGTAATTTCAGTAGCATAATTTGCAAACGACAGAACAACAAAACTTCTAAGTTTTCTTTAGACTGTGAAAGGCAAAAATAAGGAGTATACTTCGTCCCCACCCTTACAGGTGGCCACAATAATAATAAACAAAAGTGCTCGTAATTGGCTACGGGCCTCACTATCGACAAAGGGTGAGCTGAGATGTCTTTTCAAACCGCACGATCTGGTGTCGTTATCTCCGATTACGAGGGCAATTGGGCTCGCAAGCGGCAGAATAGCTACCGATTCGGGGATAATCGGGTCAAATCCACTAGCCAATTATTTATGGCTGGCATGAGAGGGACAGAAAAATGAGGTCGATGGTCGCGCAAGGTGCCAGAGACCGGGTTCTTAAAATATGTTAAATTAAAGTTCTGAAATGTCAAACCCTCAATTATCAAGAATGAATCATTTTTTTTGTAAACAATTAAAATTCTATAATAATATGAAATGTACATTTTAGTTAATTCATTAAATACAAATGACAAAATAAGTTATATTCCACATAATGAAAATTTCAATGTTACATATGCGACCATAAAATTGGAAAAAAACAATTTCTAATTTTTTGTTTTAAGTTCACTTTATGCACGGAAAAGCTAATCGGGACTAGACCTACAATTTAAAGTGAGTAGAATAGCTATGTGCCTCCACCGCGTATCGACCCGGGATTTTTTATTGCAATGTGTGTTCGTTACCACGACGACAATAGGAGGCAATAGAAAAATTAGTATATTTTGTAAATAAAATAACTGGTGATTGAAAATATTTTTAATTTTTCACAGTATTTAACAAATGTTACGCTTGCTTGGTATAATCCAGCTATTTATCCGCTTTTCTTCTTTCATGATCATCCTTTTATACTATCTGTTCAGTTATTGCACATGTATCATGTTTCAAAGAAATAACAAACACGTAAAAAACAAAAGTTGTACTCTTCATTAGTCGGGCACGGAACGGCAGACCTGATTTTCAGTAAACACTATGTACTCCCATAGTTGCACACGGACTCAGAGACCCGTCGTCGCCTTGTAATCAAGGGGTGCTGGGTTCGATACCCGGTGGAGGCACCAGTGATTCGGATCCCACTTTAAACTGTAGGTTCAGTCCCTATTAGCCTTTCTGTGCATAAAGTGGACTTAAAGCATCAACTCAACTCAACAACTCAGAGACCGGCATAACGAAAGCACTTATGGAACGGCCAGTTGCCATAACTCGTTTAATGCTTTAAATTCGTGACATTAGGAACACGCCCACTGAAAACAAAGTCGTGGCATAAAATAAGAAGGTTAGAAACCCAGCCAGACAGAACGAGCGTGTTGATAAAAAATAATTAATAATTGGAGACGTTAAAACCACACACGCGGAACTAGAGACCGAGCGCGACCAAAGATGGTTTAAAAGGTCGATCATAAACCAAACGCAAGTGTTTTAAGCTGTAGGTCTTTTCTACTCTTACGGCGGCCGGTCATCATGCTGGTAAGGGAAATGGGAAGCGGGGATTACACCGCAGACGAACCAGACAACAGCGGTGGCGCCGAGAGTACCGACGCGGCGGAAGGAAGTATTACGTGCACCTCGTTCTACAGGCAGCTGCGTTTCTTATGTGCTGGATTTGTCGCTTCCTCGCTCCCTACTTTCCTTGCCAGCATGAAGATCGGCCGCCGTAAGAGTAGAAAAGACCTGTAGTTTCAGAGGACGATCTTTATCATCTGATAAACGGAGTCACATTAGTCAAGATGAGGGAAAATTGAGCAATTGGACGAGCTTGGTCTTTGTGCTAGGTAGTAGGATACTTTTAATCCGCCCGGGTTCGAATCCCGCTCGGGCATGGTTGTTTGCAAATATCCATTCATCAATTTCATCATTTCATCCCTCATCCCCATCTTCGCAAATTAGCCAAGAGCCACAAAACGCGAAGTAAAATAAAACAAATCAACCAACGAACTTTTAATCCGATAAACAGAGTGTAATGCTCCGAAGATAGCAACTCTCCCGTACAAAGGGATATATGCCCTACCTCAAGTCGGGAGACATACCCTATTGAATTTGACAAGATTTGTGAAATATAGTTTCTTCTTTCTTAAAATATACGAAGATAATAAGATTTGTCCCACAACGTGGCCGTGTGGCCTAATGCGTCACTTTTAGGTTTCGGCTACGTGACGTGCACAGGTTTGAGTCTCCTCGGGGCGACGTAACAACTTTCCCCTGAGATGTCGGCCTGTGTATCATAAACTGGCAGACCATATATTTCTGCATAAAGTAGCCAATGGCAACATCAGCAGTGATCGCCTTCAAGATGCAATCAACTTTTCGCTTGTCAGAAGCCAAGATTATTCCTCATCCAGCGTTCCCCGTTTCACAGATTACCTAACCAAAAACCAATCTAGCACGGCAAATGGGTATTTTTCGAGTCAGGTAGGTTTTATAAGGCTGTTGAGTAGAAATTTTGACGTCCTTTTCTCGCATGTAACTTTCATTTATGATGTTCTTTTCTTTTAATTTTCTGTTGTTCCATGTATTCCAATGAAAAATGGTTAATGCTATTTTTCAGAAAATTTTGTTGCATAAATATATAAATGTAACTTCTGTAGCTAGGCATTTACTATGAAGGGTGGCCTAAACATACACACGAATCCACATGCAACAGAAGGAATTCGAATGTGCTTCATATAGTGCTGTATGTCATAAATCATTTCGTGTTCCACTTGAAAAAGATTCAAGTTAATGTGAAGGAAATTGGAAGTTTTTACTGAAATTTCCATGCAAAGTTTTGAAATTCCTATTTTTTGATGTGTGTTGTAATAATGATATTATGTATAATTGACATTCTATTAAATCTCTTCCATTCTGTTGACATACGTATATGATGATATTAAGTAGCTTCTAATATTTGATGTAGTTGCTTTTTTAATCTTGATGTTGAAAATATACGAGAGGGGTAAGTGTGTATTATTGATCAATTATCACGCACTTACATCATATTGATTCCCACTAATAGGAACTTGACTACACCATAACACCGGGTAACTTGTAGATGTTGCCAAACGTGATAATTTCATTCAAAGTAAAGAATTAGACATCTAAAATTCATGTGAAATGTTTGATTACTCGGATGAACCAGACTTTGATATTTATACTCTCTTTATTACCTGCAGTTTCTTTGAGGTGAAATCCATGAATAGCCTATCCACTAGTCATGGTAAAGGAATATATAATTTAAGTTCTTGGGAAATGTGTGCATGTTGAAATCTTAATAACAAACAGATTGGTATCTTTATAAAAATAAATTCTAATTAGTCTATCCCATCAATGTTTTATGAAATTTATCATTACTTTTACTTTCCCCAATGATGATGTTGCTTGTGACTTGAGATTAATGAGGGAGAAATTATGAAATGAACTCTAAATATCGATGGAGGTAGTTCTTTTTTCACGGATTTATGGGCCACTGAAGATATATCATGTTAAAGGACTTAGGTTCACTGTGGGAGCAGAAATTAAAGCCGAATTCAATCCATTGAGAACCAAATATTGAAAAGATTGACGTTCGAGGGTGTGATGATATTACCTTCGTCAATCATGAGAGAAACATATAGAAGACATTAAATCTCCACAACCTTCTCTTGTTTATCACCAAATTGGGAAATCTTTTAATGGTATCGCACATTCTTGCAAACATTTAACTCCGCATACCCATTAGAATGAAGTGCGGTCCCGAGATAGCAACATTTCCAATGGACATTGTATAGTTGACCTGGAAACCTAAGGCTGCCCCTATTCGACAGCAATGACGAGGATGAAAATGGAGAAGAAAACCATTTCACCAGTCAACAAGGAATATTTTGGGGTTCAATAAAGAAAAAAAAAATTGGAAAGCTGAAAAAAATATTATATTGCATGTAGTTTCTTAATTACATGGTAATTTCACACCCCTCAAGAACCCCAGATTTAACAGCAATCTTTCAAAAATGGTGCCCAAAATCAGTTTGTAAATATCTCACTTCGAAAGCATTTTGTAAGCCGAACGACTTTGACAATAATTAATATACATAAAATTTTCTGCAAAAATATTTGTACTTTTTTCTTCTAGGGTGTTCCATTTGGGCACCAGAGGAGTGAGCAATTTCACATTTTTTTCCCGCTCCATTTTTCAGAAACTCAAGAAAATATTTTTCACGATAACTTAACATCCTTATTTCCTATTAAAATCCTCTTCTATATCTTCTAAGGACTCGAAAATGTATGTTCAAATGTTCTACCTGTAAATTTAATAAGCATTAATTGTGAACTATTTTGCATAAAACAAATGAACATAGGTGCCTCTTGGATGGCATAGTAGTAACGTCGTCGCCTTGTAATCAAGGTGTCCCGGGTTCGATACCCGGTGGAGGCACATGGCAAGGTGGCTCGTATCCCATTATAAACTGTAGGCCCAGTCCCGATTAGCCCTTTATGTGCATAAAGTGGACTTAAAACAATAAGAATTCAAACAAATGAACATAGATGACTGTATTTTTACTACTCTAAAAGCCAAACCATTTTTTTTTATCTTTGTCATTTCTTCCATCAGAAATTTTTCTAACAAGGGAGGTTATTAAAGTGTCCCTTTCCGATTTCCATGAAACTTGGCAGGTGTATAGAGGGGCCCAAAGGAAGAAATACGTGTTTTTTGTTTAAGATAAAAAACGGTGTTCCAATTAAATATGCGTGTTCTTCCCATGCCACATTTATATGGTTTCGGGGTCATGTCCCCACTTCAATTTGTCCTCATCTTGACATTTGAGGGGGGTTTTACCCCCTAAAACATTTTTTTAGCCGAACAAAAACACGTATTTCTTCCTTTGGGCCCCTCTATCCACCTGCCAAGTTTCATGAAAATCGGAGAGGGACACCTAGATAACCTCCCTTGTAAGTGCATATCAACAGGACCATCACAGTATTCCTCTTCCAGACCAGTGTCAGAATGTAAGCATTATTCATTGCCTTGTTCACAGATCACTAAATACTTTAGTCCAACTTTCTTACAATGTTGATTTGCCATAACTAATTAGCATAAACTATCATCAAAGCGAATTTCACTTTTTTACCTTGAGAAGTAACATTTTTCAATATGACGTCCATAAACTTCCTGTTTTCCAAAATTATTTTGATTGGTAAGAACGTAGCATAAATTATCTCAAACCAAATTTAACTTTTGTAGCTTAAAAAGCAATAATTCTCAGTTATACTGTACATAGAGCAGAGGTCCGTTAATGACTAAACCAAGCCCTTAAGGGTTGTTATTTACTCTTCTTCCTGCAGAGGCCATATCGTTACCACTGAACAAATCCAACAAAACCCCCGTCTTCATTTCCAAACATCAGGGTTTTCAAAGAAACCACTTTGCAACAGAAGTTTCATAGAAATTTTGTTGAAAATAAGACGTTACGCACAGCAGAACTTTCAGCAGATGTCTTTCCTCATATGAACGTATAGCACGGTGTAATAAGGACAGAAGAAAATAAGTAAAGTATAATGTAAAAGATTCTGTGAATATTAATTGCTTTTACTGCAAGTATCTGGTACCTGTATTAGCCTTGAACATACAAACACAGGTTGTACAACACCGACAATTTTCACAGTGTGTACGGCATACATCAGAGAGCAACATTTCTTGGTAACTATCTGTTTCATGTTACGAGAGGTTGAAAATTGCATTTTCTATCCAACATGTAACTTACTAGAAAGCATCGTGATTGCCACTGATATGTATTTTTGCTTTTGGATGAGAGTCTTAAAACGATAATATTAAAATACCTATAAGGTAGGTGAACCACAGGTGGCCATAGTTAAGCTTCTAGGGCAATTTACAAACCTCTAATGAGAGATAAATTTTTGGCAATAAAAGAAATAACTCCTATAAGTAATTAAGAGGCCATATCATGGGCAGCGGAAAACAGAGCTTCATCCGGAACACTTTTACTCGAAAACCATTTGAGACATTTGAATCAGCTTTGTGGTAAATTGATTAGAAAGGATGAATCTTGACAGTGAATTTTAAATTTTTTTATTACTTCTATATTTTAAAAGATGTTAACTGTCAAATATCTCAGTTTTTGGATCGGCGTATAGAGCCCGATTCTAAGTTACTGTAAAAATTTAACCTTGCAAGGCTTTCTTGTATCCTTCCTGAGTAAACTGATTTTTATTTTATTCAAATTGAGAGGCCCATTGTGACAATAAGCCATTGCAAACATTTATATGCACTTTCAAAACCACAAAATGCATTTGATATCTCCTGTCTCCTGTCGCTATATTCGAGTCCTACAAGTTCAGCCGACTGCCGATAGAGGACTCTGACCAAGTTTAAGTACAGAAGGCGTTGCCACGGACCGTGGTCTTCTTCTTCTTCTACCCTTCGCATTGACTTTGTCCTTGGGGGCGGATTTTGACCGTCCTCCGACCATTTGGGAAACTCCAAAGTTGATTTCCTTCACCCGGCTGTTTGTTCATTGTGTTTCATTTGTGTTATTTCTATTTTCCAAATGGATATACATTAATACAGAGACCGTCCTAATTGAATCTTACATAAATTATAGCAAAATTAAAGTTTGTTTTAAGTCAACTACATTCACAAATAGGGTAATCGCGACTGGGCCTACAGGATAAAATGGGATCCAGACCTCTGTGTATAGTTCCACCGCGGATCGAACGTGAGACCCCTTGAATACTAGGCGACAGAATTACTACAAATTCTATCGAGGCAACTCAAGAACTTATTTAGGAGGGGGTCCAGACCACCTCCCCAAGAAAAACTTAGCAAGTGCAAAAATTAAATAATGAAAATATGCTTGTTTAGCATTTATTACATAATCGATGGTTATAATTTCCATTGAATTTATTGGAAGGCTAATTGGAATCATGGGGCTTCGAAGGACAACACCAAAGATTTATGCTTGCACGCTACTATTTATAACAATATCCATAAAATATTAATCAGGAACTTTGCTTTTCGCCAAGCGGATCTAACATTTTTTTTATTCAATAAATATTCAATTCTTCATCAATTTGAAATGAATATCTTTGCCAGGGCACTTGTTTTTATACAAATTATGCCGATCTTAACTACAGGTACTGTAAGCTAAATAATGAATACGTGCTGTTATATCTATCTATTCGATCTCTTTACCTATTTACGTAATAAAAATATATTTTTAACTAAAACATCATATTATAGGTATTATTATTATTATTCCTGACACATTTGGTTCGGTGTATTTCTAGAGACGTGCCTTGGTAGGCCCTACAGAAATTACAGCAAAAGAAAGTGAGACAGTCTGGTCCCCTTTCAAGCCGTAAATCTCGTTCTTGTCCCAAGTTATGTACGCTCTCTCTCGTTCTCGTCTCGATCTTTGAATATAATTTCAATTATAGTCACATTAACTTCAACGCATTTTAAAGATACAATTTGTGTCTATATATAAAAAAACACGCTTGGGCAATACATTCACATTTAGAGAACACCGATCTATTTCATAAAGAGGTAAGACAACTATACTGAAGGTAGATATTTAAATTTGAAAAATAAATAATTCAATTATACTGTACGTAATGTTATGTTTATAGTAATGGAACCCACATGTTTCAAAGTTTGTAATTCTAGTTTCATTAATATTTTACTATGGCTATTATGTGAATACATTAATCGTGATGGAGGGAGAAATGACATCGGAGCGACAAGTGACAGACGACACGTGTCGCTTGAGGATTTCACCAATCGAGCGTAGGTTGTCATGCCGATACGGTGTGAAACGTTGCTGCTGATTGACTCGTTCCCAAGCGACATGTGTTGTGTGTCGCTTCGGTGTGAGATCTCCCTAAGAGGGCGAGTCACTGAATTCAATTGCATATTCATAGCTTGTTCATGACTGAAACAAGCTACTCGTGTCGCATGACGATTGCATGTCGCTCGGACTGAGCTTTTCTCTCAATATCGTGTATCGTGTCGCCTCGGTTTGTTGTTCGTGCATGTTTTGCTTTAGACTGAATAGGCTCCTGTTCAGTGGCGTAGCGCAGTGCCCTCGGGCATTTCTGCAACCAAAATATTGGGGTCCTTTGGTAAAAAAATATCGAAAATACTACAACGTATATGTATCATTGATGCCGTCAGAGGCTAACAGACGTACAACAGTTAGCTACCCCCCTTTGAAGTGTTTAACAATTAAAATAATATTGAACTACCTTGTCACACTACAGCTAAAAATTGAAAATAATCTGTAATATTTAACAGGTTTGGACCATGTTGGAAATATGTCTGTTCCTATTTGAATATGAAAAGGCTTGCCCCCTTTGAAAATATTTGGTGGGAAGTTACATTTTAAATACCACACATAAACTAATATTAGTGGTAAAAGTTCATGAATTACCAAGTTTCCTTATTTGTGTGGCAATCACAAACAGACTCGCTGAGCAACTGAATCTTCCTACTGGATTCATAACTGCAGACAATTTATACTCTAAAAGATTCCGACACACGGTATATCTATAAAGGTGTGAGATGAGGGATTTTTTTTTCTTATTCTAGGCACTCCGCGAGCAAGTAAATTAAAACGGAATTTCTGAGGGCCCACATGTTAAGTTGCCAGGGCCCCTTTGATCGAGTCAGTACGCCCCTGTTTATTATCACAGACATTGTCTTATGATATATTCCTAGGAACCTACTCGACCACCTTCCACATGAAAATAAATAAATAAAAAAAAGGTAAAGAAAGGTAAAGTGCTCCCCTGTGCATAGCACCACGCCATGAAGGCGTATAGGGGGTGTGGGGGTAACGCCCTACACTTTCTTGATCCGGTCGTGAGTGGGGGTGATGTGATCAGCATCACGCCCCTGACCGCCTTTACCCCCCAGGGTTTCCCCCAGGTACCCATGTTATTCGACGCTGGGTGGGCGCCGGGGCCGCTTCCATCGTTAGAAAAGTTCCCGGATTTGAACCGGCCGGGGATCGAACCCGGGACCTTTAGCATGGTAGTCAGACGCGTTACCGACTGAGCCACCGCGGCCACCCTGGGTGCCATGCGAGCATATATTTGCGCCGGAATTATAAAAGGGGGGTTTCACATAACAATTTATATTTTTTACTCCCTGGTTCGTTTACACATGTACAGCAAGTGAATAAACAACTGGTTTTAAATGGACAGTACCGTAGTTCTTGTAATCATAACATTTCTAGTAGGATTATTTATATTTGTTTATTATACGTTGTTATATATATATATATATATATATATATATATATATATATATATATACATATTTACATACTGCTTCCATGTGTGCATTTACATAATCAACCAATTTCCTTAATTCAACATACTTCCGCACCTATGGCTTACACCATAGGCACTTCCTTTACCGCAGAGTTAGCGTAACTATCTCTGCGGGTGGGTTAAGACTGCGCGGCGGGTAAGACTTCGCACCAGTTTTTCGAGGTGAAAATCACACACAGATGGCACCACTGCCCCAACATTACTTCGTCCAAGATGGTAGCTAGCTGTGGACAGTGGTGAAGATACGTTTGAAATTCGTTGTGCTGAGAGAGGCAAGTGAAAAGATTTTAGGGGTGTTTGCTATTTATTTTGGTACTACGTCACTGTGAATGTATACAATATTACGATGTTGATGGATAGAAGAAGCTGTGTTAATGCCGAGTCCACCTGCGTATTAGTTTCCATTGCTTTGTGCAATGACTGGGCAGCATTACGTGATTTGTTCAGGAATGCAGCACGGGGCACGACTGCGCACGTGCGCAGTTTTACCCCACAAGTGTGTGGTTTGCTGGTGCAAGTATGTGGCTTGTAAGGCCCAGCCATTAGATAGATCATTTTTTGGTCCACTGAAGTCGTTTTATTCATCTGAGTGTGATAAGTGGATGAGTAATCATCCGGGTCGCCCAATCACAGTTTTCCAAGTGGCATCCATTTTTACAAAGGCATATGAGAAGGCAGCTACAGTTGGGAATGCCATGAAGGGCTTTGAAGTGACTGGATTATGCCCTTTCAATCAAGACATCTTCACTGAGGACGAGTTTCTTCCCTCTACTGTGACAAATGTATCAACTCCAACTCCAACTCCAGGTGAGCAGTCTTCAACAAGTGGGGTTAACATTACTGGACTATCCACCAATGACGTGCCACAGCAGGCAAATGTGGCTCATGCATCAGCTGAAACTCCAGGTGAGCAGCCTTCAACAAGTGGGGTTAACAATACTGGATCATACGGGCATATTTCCGTTAACCAGATATCACCACTTCCACGTGCAAAGCATATTCAGCACCGCCGACGAAAGGGAAGGCAGTCTCAGGTGTTAACTGGATCTCCATTCAAAGTCAACTTGGAAGCCTCGTTGGCTGAGAAGAGTAAGAAGAAAGTTCAGGGGAAACAGAAACGGAACATCTTTGTTGAAGAAGATGTAGCAAGCAGAAAACGCCAGAAGAAAGAGTACAATTGCCCAGGTTGTAATGAGAAGTACATCGATCCTCCAGTAGAGGATTGGATCCAGTGTTCCACATGTGACTAGTGGTGGCATGAAAATTGAACCTCGTATGAAACAGGAACCTTTATTTGTGATTTGTGTTAGCGATTCCTAATCCAAGTGAAGGACGAGAATAGTATCCCATATGATAAAGGAGCTTTTTTAGGTGATTTGTGTTTCTTTTTATACAAATGTGACTCTGTGTAGAAAGTGCGCATTCTTACCCGAACTTGATCGCAGTCTTACCCCGCGGTGCGGGTAAGACTACGCATTTGCATGGTCACGGTTTTGTAATTGTTTCATGCAGAAATATTGTTCATTCAGCTTTCGGAAATTTATTGTGAGTTAGCAAAGGATAGTGCAATGTGTATTGCTTTTTTCATGTGTGTCTGTAGCTTCATAGCTTGAATATAAAATTATCAACTCAAACTGCGCAGTCTTGCCCCACCTTACTCTATTCCGTTTATTACAATTGCGTTTCCTTACGCCTTCACTCTTTCTTTTGGGCATGAATTATTCAACACGGAAATAACCAAATATTCAAGACTTTTTCTAAAAGAGGACTTGGGACAGCAACAGGGGTTGGCTTACACCAAATGCTACATTATTATATTAAGTCTAGCCACCAGGGCGGCCGCTCATAAGGACGGTACGGACGCCGCACTGCCGTGTGTAACCACAAGTGAACAAACATTACATTAACATTTATATATTAGCTTTAACATTGTCGGAATTAAAAATATTCCGTTGCTTATAGATCGTTGGTTAGTCGGTTCTGTATTCATTCTTCCGCGGCAATTGCGAAGTTTGCACGCCACCGTGCGGGGGAATACGGAACTTCGAGAGAAATCTGGTGGGGCGCCGTTCTGATGTTTTACTATTCAGTTACGTATTATATCGTGGAAGGAAATAATTTGTTCCATGTCAGTACACGCAACGTACATCACGCATAATATACGGTTTGAATGAAACTGTAATGTAAAATGAATATTCGTTAATTACAGAATTAGTTAGCATGACCACAATAAAATAATCATTAACACACATTACTTTAATATCACTTTAATATTTATGCTTTAAACGAACAGAAATTGCATTTTTTTCGGTTCATGTAGCCTTATATTATAATTTAATTTTTGGTATAATTTTCGTGATCTCATTAAACTGTCTCTCTCGGCCTCCTCTTTTCGGTTTCATATTCTGCGTTATTTTTTTCTTGCATTGCGGTGTTTTTTGCGAATCCCAACCTAGACATGTGGGTTGTTTGCAAGTGTTCCTTCATAAATTTCACAACATCATGACTCATCCCTACCTTCGCGATTAGCCAAAGGTGGCAGAAAAGCGAAGTAAAGGAAACCCAATCAATCAGTTAACTATATTGAAAACCCCCGAACTGGATAAGCGGAAATCTCTCAACGCTTTCTCCATCTGGCTAACTCCTCATTTTAATGTCGGGAATAATTCCACGGAGTTTCCATTAAATATGTTGAACAATAACTATTACTTAAACAATTATGAATCGGACTTTGTAGAAAAATATAGTGTTTCTCGACTCACTAAAAAACGATCGTCAACAATATGTATATCCTTAAGACACGAAACACCATTTTAGCATACACCATTTTAGCGTATTACGCTTTATGGTTTCTATTTGCTACATTTTAGATACAAATAAAAAGCATATAGAATAATCAAATAGAATAATCTGTTCTTCTAATCTTTTGCAGTTAGGTCTGATCAGAAATCACCCTAACTTTGCAGATCATGTAATGAACAAAAATTATAACACTGTTCTGTAATTTTCCGCGCAAATCTTTACCGGTTGTTAAAACACGCCAGGTGCCTTGGAGGAAACTGAAATTTTCATGCACTACTAAAGGTGCGTAGCTGTGACAACTTTCAATTTTCATTTCTATGACCGTAATCAAAATACCTAACACTAGTTATTTTCAAAGATGTTGAATATGAAAAAATATTAATCGACTTATGATTACATTTGTTTTCATGTACTGATCTAACATACTCTGTGCGCAGTATTTTATCTGAAAGAATAAAATTACTGAAAATGCCTCATGATCAAACTTGAGCGAGGTTTTGATTACCAAATCACGCCTTAAAGACAAAAGAACTGATTTAAAATAACTTCATGTAGCGCATATTAGCGGACTCATGTTTTTCTCAACAAGAGTCCTTTATATAAATCTAATTTGTATGTAATATAATCGACAAAACGAATTTTGTTTGTGCATAATTACTTTTTATTGGCAATTATTTTAACATACATTATTATAAACGAAAGTTTGTAGAATATTATACTTTATTGATAGAAATAAAAGTGCAAGTAAGTTAGTGCAAATTTCAACTTGTTGAAACTATGTAAAACTATCAACATTGGCACTGGCAGTACTTCTATAATACGAGAAAAATAACTCTAAAAAATGTACGAAGTGTGGAAAGATTTCTTCCTTTTAGCCAAAACACAGATAACATGATTCTCCCCAAATTGAATAGCCACCCATTAAATTTAGAAAATACTGTAAATAACCTTGGCGTTGTCATGGATTCCCACATAGAATGGTCAGTTCATATTTCAGAGCAGATGAAAAAAGCCAACAAATCTCTTCGAGCATTACATCACTTGAAAAATATTGTAGACATTGAGGTTAAAAAAAAAATGTGCCAGAGTCTAGTTTTATCACGATTAATCTACGGAGCTACGGTTGCTTACAATGCAAGCAACTCCATAACTAATAAGTCCTCCCTGATGGCGCAGTGGTAGCGTCGTCGTCTTGTAATCAAGAGGTCCCGGGTTCGATACCCGGTGGAGGCTCATAGTGGTACGGATCCCACTTTAAGCTGTAGGTCCAGTCGCTATTAGCCTTACTGTGCATAAAGTGGACTTAAAACATGGCGGCCAGTGCAGGTTGTGCGAAATTTGTAGCTCCGTTCTTTATCTGTTTTGCGCTAGTACTAGTGCGAATTTGCGTAGTGAAAAAGTGTTTTCCGCCTTGTGAAATTGCAGTAAACGATGGGAATTTGTTTGGAGATCAGTTCTATGACAGATACTTGAAAACTCTGAGTGCTTTTCCAACGCTTTGTTCTCTTCGAGGGGAGAGCGCGTGCAAGGACGCTTCGAAGACAGCCTCGCCCGGAACCTCCGCCAGGAAGTGCGTGCTCCAGCACCTCTTCCTCCTGCTGTTGCTACACGGAGACGTCGAACTTCAGCCTGGACCAGGGACGTCTACGGGGATAACAACAAGTGATGGTGCCTTTCACCTATATTATCAAAACGTGCAGAGTCTAAAGAATAAGTTTTTGGACTGTGAATTAATGACGACTGAGTTCTCCGAATACGATTGTGTGTGCTTTAGTGAGTCTTGGCTAAATTCTGATATCTCGTGTGTTGAAATTCCCCTCTATGAGCAGTTCGATGTTTACCGTAAAGATCGTGAAATGCGTAGTGGTGGTGGTGTTATGGTGTGTGTGAACAAGAAGTGGCACAGCAAGATAAGATTGGATTTACAACGAGACTGCGAATTACTCTGGATAGAAGTAAGTACTAACCACCGTAGAAAAATACTTATAGGTTGTTTCTATCGGCCTGATAGGCGGAGTCCCAAAGAACTCTTAGAGTGTTGCTACGATTCCACTTTGGCAGCTCTGTCCAGCCACGAAGTTATTTTGTGTGAGGATTTTAATATGCACATAAAGTGGAATAATGCTGTAGATGGCATACCAACCACTGGAGACGAAGACTGGTTCATAGACAATTTTATTCATGGACTGGGTCTTCTTCAACACAACATGTACAATACGAGAAAATATAAAAACCTTGACTTCATATTGTCCTCGTTTGAAACCTGTGACGTCACGCCCTCTTTGAATCTGCTTCAGTCGGACCACGAGTCGCTGTGCGCTACCTTCAAAATCCCGGTGAAAGCGGGAGGCTCCCCTTCTGCACCCCCCAGGCATAAGATTCCTCTGTGGAAGAAAACGCCGTGGGACGCCGTCCGTCGAGCCATTGACCTTTTCAACTGGAACCTGCTTTCCGAAGGGTCCGTGACCGAGGCTGTCGAACTGTTTACAGACGTTATTCATGCCCTAATTCAGGACTATGTGCCACATAAAACAATGAAAAGTAAAAAGTTTCCCCCGTGGTTCGATAAAGAGTTGCAGCATCTGTTGCACAACAAAAAGAGAGCATGGCAGCTGTGGAAACGTTTCCCCAATCCCCAAACACACAACACTTTCAAAGCACTTCGTAAGCATAGTAAAGACTTTATGAAACAGAAATACACAGAATATGTAAACACAGTCACAAATGAACTCCTTACTAATCCGAAGAGATTCTGGACATTGATAAATTCACGGAGACAAACCAAACGCATCTCTTTGGAAGTAACACACAATGGAATTTCAGCTGTTGGTAATGATAGAGCTGAACTATTCAATCAAACATTTCAAAATAATTTTGTTTCAAATTATGTTTTAGATCACCCGCCTATCAAATCTATCTGTTCTCACTCTCTTTCTACCGTCTTTACAGAACCAGGTGAAGTCTTGCACTTCCTTACCTCCTTTTCTTCTCACCGAGCATCTGGACCAGACAATATTCCTACTATTTTCCTTCAAAAAACAGCTCACTCGCTAGCTACTCCTCTTGCAATGTTATACAATAGGTGCTTCTCAGAAGGTTGCTTTCCCACTCAATGGAAGAAAGCAAATATCATTCCCATTTTTAAATCTGGCAATGCAAACGATACTACATGTTACAGGCCCATTTCTCTCCTTTCCACACTTGCTATTGTCTGTGAAAAGGTTCTAAAAAATATACTTCTGAAATTCACATCCCCTTGCATTAACCCAGCACAACACGGCTTTCTTCCAAATTCTTCATGCCTTACCAATCTGTCTTCTATGCAATCCTATGCCATAAACGCAATTACTAATCGTAATCAGTTGGATGTTGTGTACTTTGATCTGTCCAAACCTTTTGATTCAGTGGATCACCATTATTTACTGCATAAATTAGCTAACAGATTTAACATCACTGGAAACACGTTAAAATTAGTGAAAGACTATCTAAGAAATAGACAACAACGTGTTATACTTCCTGGAACTCATTCTAACTGGCTTCCTGTTATATCTGGTGTGCCGCAAGGAAGCGTTCTTGGCCCTCTGTTATTTGTATTATATCTGGATGATCTCACAGATCTCTTTAATTCCCCCATCTCAAGCACAATTCTAATGTTTGCCGATGATTGCAAGATTATGAGAGAAATAAACCAGCCATCAGACAGGCAAATTCTCCAAAATGACATTAACAGATTCTCTGAATGGTGTAAGCGATGGAAACTGTACACAAACCCTTCTAAATGCTCATACATAACAATTTCATTGAAACAAAACATTCTTGAAGGCAATTATACGCTCACCGACCTCCCTCTAGCAAAAGAAGCACAACACCGAGATCTAGGTATCCTCATAGATTCAAAACTAAATTTCGATAATCACATATCAACCATCACAAAAAAGGCAATGCGTATGCTAGGCCTACTTTACAGATTCACCGTAATCAATAACCCGAAAGCACTTTCCATTTACTTCAAGATATTTGTGTCCCCCATTCTAGAATATTGTTCACCAATCTGGAACATGGCTGCCCCTTCTCATACCTCCAAGATCGAGCGTGTTCTCAGCTTTTTCCTCTCCATCGTTCGATATAGAGTGCCTGCCCTGAGACACCTGCCTAAGAGAGATCTGCTTGTAAACTTAAACATAAATACTCCAGAATCACGTAGATACGTTGCAGATATGAAATTACTACATAAGATAATTAATGGAAACCTAAGATGCAACATCCCACTCCACGAACTCTCCCTCAGAGTGCCCAAACATAAAACACGGAGCAAGGAAACTTTCCACACTGCAACTCCAAGACTCTCACTCATTCAACGTTCATTATTTCATAGGCTACCAAATCAGTTCAATGTAATCTCAAACCAAACCGATATATTCAGTTCATATCCATCTTTCATCACCAACATAGAAAAAATTGTATATAAGTAATGCTTTTGTAAAACACATCTGTTTGCCTTGGAACTGTCTTGACTTGTTTATGTTTATTTTTATATTTTGTTTATTTTATTTTATTTTATCTTGTTTCGTGTGTTCATTTTAACACTACTGTACTGTTTTACTGTTGTTTCTTTCCGGTTTAAAATGGCTTCTGCTGTACTGGAAATTTCAATAAATAAATAAATAAATAAATCCATAACTAATAAGCTACAAAAGCTACAAAATGCATGCTTAAGATTCATTTACAAGCTGAAAAAAAGGGACCACATTTCGAAATACTTATTCAATTTGAATTGGCTTAACACCAAGAATCTCGCGATTGTCAGTTCCAGTAGATAATACGAGCACATACGGAAAATCCTTTACCGTAACTGCCACTAAAGAATGGAATTCCCTCCCAACCTCTGTAACATCCATCAACAGCCATAAGCTATTTAAAAAGAATCTCAAACAGTATCTACTTGCAAGGCAGCGAAATACTTAATCACGAGCAACTTTTCATTCATAAAAATACTCACTGTAACATTTGGCAACTGTGTGCATATAAATTTTATAATTTCATTATTTTATTTCACTTCATTATTATTATTATATTTTTCATTGTTCAAGATTACTGAATATATACGTATATGTACTAAAACAAAAGCAACAAACATTAGATATCCATGTTCAACAATTTATAGGTAAATCTGTTTTTCTTTTTCATTATCTATACATACTCGTATACGCGTATATACCTATATATTTAATTGTACTAATTTGTATTGATATGTAATCCTTTTCATGTTTTTATTTTTTCTAAATGTATACTCTTTATTGCATTGCATTAAACTTTCAGACAAGAGTCTGTTGTAAGAACGGCCCTAGAGGCCGAAACACACCCGCTCCAATAAAGGCGATTTTATTATTATTATTATTAATACTTGTACTCTGTGTTGGTTCAAATAAATTAATAGAATTGAAAGATTCAATTTTAGATCCAACATCGACAACTCAGTGTTTGGTATAAACATGACAATAGATTAACCATTTGTTAAGTCTGGCAAACTTTTATTCAAGCACGTGAATATGTTTCGAAAAATGAAAACAATGTTATTCCTGTATAGTTATTATTACTGGAGCGATATAGGAAGAGACGTTGCATCCAGATATTTCGTACTCACAAGTGCCTGAAGTTCCTTGAGACCATATTACAAATCATAGTTCACAGAGTTGTTAAGATCTCATCATTCCATCTAATGGTATGAGCAAACTTACTTTTTATTCTCTTTTACATAGGATATCCATGAATTCCAATCATGATTATCCAAATGCTATCGCTCTGTTGAAACTGAGGAAAGGGGTTTCCAAAAAATTTAAGTACCAGCAAACTATGGCTGTAAGAGAATTCATAATTATGTCGTCGCCACTGATCACAAATTCTTTATGATACGAGCATAGTTCATCTAAGAGTTTAATAAATTATTCAGAATTGTTCTTTAATATTTCAGTCGCAATGAGAATTTAGAAACAGTGAAAGTTAAACTTATAAAACTAAATTTATTATTGCAATCACATATTTCAGATGTGTATTCTTGCAGCAGCTTTGGTGCCACTTGTTAATGATTCTTAAAGAAGTTCAATACCTTATTTATGTTATCTTCGCTTTTCAAGTTAATCATAACCGTTAGTATAACAATATTAATTCGAGACTATGATATTCTTCAAAACGTAATGTGCAAAGTATTATAAACATTACAAATTATAATTTCAGCTGTGATTGGCATAAACAGCATAACATCAACAGAAACTAAGTTAGAATCATCACAGTAATGCAGGCTGTTATGGTTAGTAGCTTACGGAGGATACGATCTTAGAAAGCTGCGGAGGATACAATGTTGATTGGTTGTAGTCTACAAACTTTGATGTTGAAGTTGCTACGGGCTTTGATATGGTCTTCAATGTTACACATACACCTTCTTCCTCTTTTAACTTGCAATAAGTGATATCATGATTTTGCAACAAACAGTAGCTATTATTTACCTTTACTATAATATCTATTTATTATTAATTAACCTAACGTGCTCTCACAGTAATTCTATATGGCATTGATGGTATAGATGAATTCTCTATTCTTAACGACGAAAAAACTACTTTATCATTCATAGCCAGAAAAGTTCCAAATTCATTTGTTGGCGATATTATTTTAAATAACAAAAATTACTTTTTCGGGACTAAAAATGGAAATAAAATTCTCCATATCAGTTGAACCAACATATTCTTTCCACTATTGCTAGATTGTTGTAGATCTAAAAGGCCTTGCCTTACATGCTCAATCATGATCCAGAAACAGATGTAAACTCATGTTGTACCATTCCAACACGCTTTATGCACACTACACACACACACACTGTTCTTGTAAGGAGATATCTATAATTAAAAGTCCCAAATCATCTATGGCAAGTGCTTAATGAAAGTGACATTTAAAATCAGTTTCCTTTCCTTACAAATTGCATTACGTCTTCGTGTTATTAGAAAATTTGAACGATTTTTCATGTGAAGAATTCCTGCTGTCTGCGGACCTTTGAAATATCAAAGAGTGATATGTAAAGAGGAGCAAGTTTATAATGAGTTCCTGTATATGTTACTTATAAAACCATTGTCCGAAAAATAAATTGCTTACCAATATAATAAGATTTTGATTCCATTTTATTGCTTGGAAATATCTATAAAACAAGGAATTATTTACGAACTTGAAAACATGAGAATCAAGGCAACCACATTTTATCGCATTACCAAAGACATTCAAACGATGCAGAGAACAAATATCAAACTTGGAAAGTGGCTGCATTGTTTCATGAATGAAGTATTCCGTTTGTAAGAGATTAACAGCATGATATAAATGATCCGTTTGAATTAACAACTTCATAGACGGATGAAGGCAGAAGAAATATAGGTCAAGGTTAGAAGAAAGTTTACGACTCGTTGGAATTATCTTTCAAGGTGCCGGTATTACTTCAAGGAAGGAAGCACTTTGTTTCCCTATTTGCTATACGAGGGTCACTATTTATATTTTGAGCCTTGGCAACACTGATTGAAGTTAGGCGCGATTTAACGTTTGCACGGAATCGTCTGGCATTATTGACCATAACGTACTTCAAATGTTTTGTCAATGGCTTCATTTGTGCTGTTTATGTTGCCTTGGAGATTGCGCGACAACAATAAAATGGAATTAACTCGTGAACATTTTCGTGCGATGATTTTTTTACGATTTTCAAGACAAGAGTGCATCGATCAACTTACTTCCACATTTGGCGATGAAGCCCCATCCTTTGCCACTGTGAAATGCTGGTATAACGAATTTAATCGTGGCCGCCATTCGCTCACCGACGAGATTCGCGAAGGTCGTCCAAAATTAGTTGTTGTTCAAGAAAACATTGATGCTGTGCAAAACCTAATACTGCAAGATAGTTATGTGACATACTGTGAGATTGAGACACCATAGGCATTAGTTCCACCAGCATATATAAAATATTACATAATCATTTAGCTGTGAGAAAGGTATGTTCTCGTTCGATCCCACACAATTTGACAAAAACTCAAAAAGACGCTCGCCTCGCGTCAATTGGTGCAAACAAATGCTCAATAAATACAATCGTGGTGCTTCAAAAGACGTATATAAGATTGTAACAGGTGACGAATCATGGATATATGCATATGAGCCGGAACGTAAACAGCAGTCGACTGTACCTGCCAAGTTTCATGGAAATCGGAGGGGGACACAGAGGTCAAGTGCCCACTTACATTTGTCCTCATATTGACATTTGAGGGGGGTTGCCCCCTAAAACAGTTTTTTAGCCGAAACAAAAAACACGTATTTCTTCCTTTGGGCCCGTTTATACACACACCTGCCAAGTATCATGGAAATCGGAGGGGGAAACAGGGGTCAGATCCTCACTTCAATTTGTCCTCATCTCGACATTTGAGGGGGTTTTGCCCCCTAAAACAGTTTTTTAGCTGTAACAAAAAAACAGTTATAGTAGTTAGTGTACCGCCTTGGAGTCGATAAATCAATTGATTGGAAAAGATCGATCAAAGATCAATTGATGATGTAGTTGTGTGGGCAAGCAAGGGTTATTGTTGTTCGCGATGACGTCATAAAATGGGCGGGGTGAATTTGTGTGGATGATTCTGATTGGTGGGTTGTTTTAAAATGGGCGGGGCCTAATTTTGTGAGGAGCGTTTTGATTGGTTGTTGGGTAGGAGGAAAAGTATTCGGGTTTTTCCCGCGGCGTCTGGAAACAGATGGCGTTGGATGATTCTGAAATTCTGGGAATGTGGGTTGGGGAGGAGGAAAAATATCAACGAGTATCCGGTGACGGTTGGTTTTCTCGGAATTTCCTGCGTCTGAAAACAGATGGCGTTGATGAGGCTTTTAAGGCGTGCGGTGAAGGTTAAGTGTCTGTTCTTGGAAAATGTGGTTTGTTGAGTGTTGGTTCGAGGAAATGTTGTGAGTATTAATGGATGTGGTTTGTGTAATGGGTCGGGAATGGTAATTGCTTTTGCAGTTTTGAGTCAAGTGTTTCAAGGTCTGTTTTTCAAGGAATTTTGTCGGGAGATTATTTCAGGGTCTGGTGAATGTTCGAGCAGATGGCGTTGAAGTGTTGAGTGTTCGAGTTCTAGGAATTGTGTGGGATGAGAGTAGGGTTTCGGGGGAATGAGTAATGTTTGATGTCTGGTGTTAATTGGTTTGGTGTTGCGAGAAAGATTATCGTTAAGTGGTTCCAGGAATTGGTGAGCGATATGTGTGTGTGTGGACGGTTGAGGGTGATATGCATGGACAGGATGAATGATGTGCGGAATGGTTGAATGCTGTGCTGGAAGGAGGATTCTCTGCAAAGCATGTGGGATAGCACGTGATGGAGAAAGAGCATAAGGAGAAAAAAGTGCCGGAGAAGACGGATGTAGATAAATTATACAGAATAAAAAAAGTACGATTCTCGGAAGAGTTGAGTGTGTACAGTGTACCAGGACAGGAAGAAGATAGGAGAGGCACGTGGGCGTTGGATGCTCTGCGCGAGAGATTACGTATCGAATATGACTGTGTTGATCGTCGGGAGGAAGGTATATAAAATGGAACGAGCCAGATATGCATCATAAGAGGTACAACTGTCCGCCAGATAACTGTCCACAGCTCAGCCAGCACAATCGGCTGTCAGGTTGCAGATACTGTAGTGAGAAAAGTGATCAGTTTCAACGGATCAATCCTACCTGGTATATATATATATATATATATATATAGTGGTTATCTTGAGGTGAGTAGAAGTGTAAAATGGGTATAGGGGGCTGGATATTGCAATTTGTCGGCAGAGTAATGGGGATGAAACCTGCTGCTCCAGATTTGTCGCCAGTGACGACGACATCACGAAGTAGCCGTCTACTGCCGTCTCCTCCACGGACACCACGGTCGTCGGTACAGCCTGAAATGTTTAAGGATGACAACCCGTACGTGAGCGTTCCTAAGTATTTTACGGAACAGCAATTTCGTAGATCGTGGGAAGCAAAGAATGCTGCACAACACAAATATGAGAAGTTGAGACGCTGTGGAAAGAAAAGTAGTGGTGGTAGAGGTGAAACGTTGAGGAAAAGAAAACATGATGCTGATAAAAATATGCAGTATAATCCTTTGTACGGTTACATAGAGCGTTCTCCGAGGAAGGCGATGTGTTTTGCATACCCTGTAACAGTCTCCGATTCGAAAAGATTGCATGGTGTTAAATCGAAAATATTTGAGAGTAATAGTCCCAAAGTGTTGGTTTTTGATAGTCCGGTAAGGTACAGGGAATCTCTTTTAATAACATTTTACAATAGAGATCTAGTGAATGAGAATTTTATGGAACTTGAAAGTAATGGTTTTCCGATCAGCATGCAGTACATCAAGAGTCGTAGAACAGGATTATGCGAGACACATTACCTTTTCGAGAGAGCACCTGTATACGGTCATTTGCCGTACCATGTGTGGAGCAAACGTGTAGCCGGTGAGATAGCATCTCACGGATATAATGCAGGACCTTTTACTGTAGTATCGGGAATTTCCTCAAAAGATTGCATCTGTATGGAGACAGAATCTGAACTAAATTCGGAACATGTAGATATATCCGATCTGCATGTTCCTCCACGTTGTCTGGTTACAAAATATATCATGATGACGGATGAGAGTTTAAATTGTGGGCGTGCCGCTGTCGAATTGACACGGTACGAAAATTTGGAACATTTACTGAATGAGGAGATTCCCCTGCTGTACCGAGTGGGGTGTCACAAAAAATACATGATAGTGGATTATAGTGATGTTGCAACCCTGATGCAGATATTTAGAAAACAATATCGGGAGTCTATGTTATCACTGGGTGAAATATTTCAGTGGTTTAACAGTAGTGTACCCCTACAGGAGTCGGTAAGCGATACATTAGGAGTAAAAGGTACTGCATTAGATTTAGAAGAGTTAGCCGACTATTGTTACAACCCGTTACGGCGTAACGATCTAAGATCAAAATATGCTTTTATTTCCAGTGTCCATAAAGTTGAAGAGCAGTTTTCGAGAGGTACAGGCCCACATCGTGAGTTCCCCGAAATAATAGAGGAGACTGACACGTCGGAAGCAGAAAACGATACAGCTTGAAAGGTGAGAAAATAAAAATCATTACCTGTGGCAGCAGAGGTTTATTTTAGAGATGTACAGCCTATGGTGGGGGGGTAGGCTGTTCCCGGTCCTCTGGTGGAGGTAATGGAGGCGTACGATGTCCGTCCTCCTCCTCCTCCTCCCGCTGCACCAAATTAATGAGGGGTATATGTTCCTCCTCTTCCGGAGCAGGAGAAGGAGGACGAACATAGCCTCTGAGGACCGCAGGAGGTATCAGGTGAAGCAGGTTGTCGCCCCTACGAGCATTGCGTCGACCCATTCTGAAAAACAATATATAATAATTAAAAAATATATTCGGTTCCATGTAGATATTGGCTATAAAAGAAAAAGTGGTATGTGACATATATAATCGGAAAATGGTGAACATGCATGTGAAACCAGGCCGCAACTGAGGGCATTTTGAAACGTGAGGTCTGGGAGAAACAGGACCGTGACTGAGGGTCTTTTATTTCAATTTGTTCAAAAACGTTTTAAACTTGTTTAAAACATTTTAAACTTTTTCGATTTTTTCGATTTTAATTTTTCGATTTTATATTTTCGATTTTATTTTTCAGATTTAAATTTCCGTCTGTCCATAATTGAGCTACAAGGATAGTCGATAGGTTGTCGGACCATGTCAAAATATACAATGTTATAAGAAATAAATTAAAATAATTACCTTTGACGATAATAACGGAAAGTGTCGGCCATTCTTTCCCGATTGAGTCGACGCCGAAGTGCGGTTACGGCCAACGTCTGCTCGTATACCCGTTCGATGTCAGCCTGCTCCTCCAGGCACCTCCTAACATCCCTGGTGAGCTCTGCGAAGTGCTCTTGTTCTTCTACTCCTATTTGATATTGATCAAAAGCATTCCGCAGAGCCTCCCCCTGCTGCATGTTACGTTCCTGAAAATATGTGTGAATTAATATATAACAGTGATTACAGTTTGTGTAAAAAAAAAAAAAAAAAAAAAAAAAAAATATATATATATATTGATTGATTGATTAGTTGTTTGAAGTCCACTTTATGCACGGTAAGGCTAATTGGGACTGGACCTACAGTTTAAAGTGGGATCCGAACCACTTGTGCCTCCACAGGGTATCGAACCCGGGACCCCTTGATTACAAGGCGACGACACTACCACTGCGCCATCGGGGAGGCCGAAATATATATATATATATACATAACTAATATATTTTCTGTCTATTTCAGATGACTACACTTCCGCTAGGGTTCAGTCTGCTGTATGGAGACGTAAAAGAGGAGACGGGGACTACAACAGAAGAGAGAAGAAATTTGTGGAGCAAAGTTCACGCACGACAAGTAGAAAAGCATGTAGCCAGCTACGTCAATTTCTGCGAAGATAACGGGTTGTCCGAAGATTTATTGCACCGACTAGAAGAAACGTGTAAAGATTTTGAAGTGAAGGTGGACACATTGGTGAAAATATTCAGCTTCATTATTGAAAAAAAAAGATACGCGGCAGTGTTTGGTGATTTTGTAGAAAACATACAGAGAATCCAATATGTACCCTCGCATTTATCGTTAAGAATCTGTTTCGAGTTAATGGAACTATTTAAAAGTGTAAGGAATGAAAGAGCAGAAAATAAAAAAACAGGGGGAACGGGGAAAGAGCTAGAGGAACGGATGGTGGAGATGTTGAAAAAGAGAAAACTGAACGAATAAACATTACTAATCTTACTAATACACTAACACGTTTCGTTCAGTTGTGGGATAATTAAACAATCTATCTGATTTTAAATTTATGCACAGAACCATAGGTTTCCATCGGGAATCGAACCCGAGATTGTACATATAATGTCTACATTGAGAGGTGTTGCATTTAATGGGTATAATGAAATATGTATAATAGTTTTTTGTAATAAAAATATATGGTGTATACAGAAAATATGTTATTTTAATACGAATATGAAATAGGTACGTACCAAATTTCCATCAGCCATCGTACGTTCTTCTTATCCAGCACGAAGTAACAGAATGAGTGGAGGAAAATCTGTTTCAGAAGTTCTGCAGACGTCCTTACATGCTTAAGTCATTAGCAAGCGTGTTACGCGGAAATCTGTAGAAGAGATTAAACTGCGGTGGCTGGAGTTCTTTATCACATCATGACAGATTTACAAGGAGGAAATTGCTGGACTGAGGCCTGCAGTTCTGAGATGAGTTTCACAGTAGTTCCTTGTTGCATCCGGTTGACTCTGATAACGTTATGTACATAGTACTTCCTTGTTTCATCCAGACAGATAATAAAAGTATGGAGATATAATTGCAAAACCAACTTCCTTGTTGGGTCTTCACAGAACGTCTGAGAAAGAGCATCGTGAAATAGATGATGTTGAAAATGCAGTGTTATTGTAATAGCGTCTGTTTCTTAAATAAACAGAATCAGAGTCGACCTACACATAGGGAAAATTCGTTTTTACAGGGTTTGAGTGGACTCGTTGCAAAATACAAAATTAAAGCAATCAGTTTGTTTTTTTTGTTTTTAGAACACACAGAGGGAGTCGAACCCCTTTCAAAATGCAAAGTTATTTCTATTATTTCTTCCCGGGGCCAAACCGAGTCGGAATCGCCCTTTGAAAATGCACAGATATGGCAAATCAATTTTATGTTAAATCACACAGGGCCGGACAATAGGGCCCCCATGTTGACGGCAATGTAGGGTTTCTGTATTCCAGATCGTAGACCCCTTCCATATACTTTTGACATACAGATTCCGAATCTACAATTGCCTTCACTCTAGTTCAGTTAGGGGCCTGCTGAACGGCCCTTCGAAATTTTCCGGACATGTTTTTCGAGTTTGAGTTTTTCAATTTACCTACAACAGATAGGTGGCAGTAAACATCACCTACGGTTACTACGTAATATTATACAATTAATTGTCATCTCACCTCGTCATGACAATGGGGGCCGCCATCTTGGCCGCCATCTTGGTTTTTGTTATTTTGACCGTAGACCTCCGTCCATATACTCTATTTAAAGGTGTTGACGTACAGATTCCGAATCTACAAGTGCTTTCACTCTAGTCCAATTAGGGACGGCTGGACGGCCCTTCGAAACTTTCCGGACATGTTTTTCGGGTTTTTCAATTTACCTACAACAGATAGGTGGCAGTAAACATCACCTACGGTTACTACGTAATATTATACAATTAATTGTCATCTCACCTCGTCATGACAATGGGGGCCGCCATCTTGGCCGCCATCTTGGTTTTTGTTATTTTGACCGTAGACCTCCGTCCATATACTCTATTTAAAGGTGTTGACGTACAGATTCCGAATCTACAAGTGCTTTCACTCTAGTCCAATTAGGGACGGCTGGACGGCCCTTCGAAACTTTCCGGACATGTTTTTCGAGTTTTTCAATTTACCTACAACAGATAGGTGCCAGTAAACTTCACCGACGGTTACTACGTAATATTATACAATTAATTGTCATATCACCTCGTCATGACAATGGGGGTCGCCATCTTGGCCGCCATCTTGGTTTTTGTTATTTTGACCGTAGACCTCCGTCCATATACTCTGTTTAAAGGTGTTGACGTACAGATTCCGAATCTGCAATTGCTTTCACTCTAGTCCAATTAGGGACGGCTGGACGACCCTTCGAAACTTTCCGGACATGTTTTTCGAGTTTTTCAATTTACCTACAACAGATAGGTGACAATATCTATCACCGACGGATACTACGTAATATTATAGAATTGGTAGTCATGTCAGGTTCTGATGCTGGTGTGACAATGGGGTCGCCACCTTTACTTGGAGGATGAGTGATAGTGTGTTGGACTCGGAATAAAGTAGAACAGTTAGGGATGGTTCGGGGATTTATTGGAAAAGAGTGTTAAGTAGTTCCGAGAATTTTACATGGTTTCATAGCAATCAGGAAAACATCTGGTGAGGACAGTTAGCTATTTCCGAGAATTTTACTTGGGTTTGATATCAGAAAGGACATCTGGTGAAGACAGCTTTTCCGAGAATTTTTCATGAGCATTCATATCAGCCAGAAAGGGCGAAGACGGTTACCTGAGGACTGTTACATATTTCCGGAGAGTTTGCAGATCAGATAGCAAAACCGTTAGGAACGGAAATAACTGGTTTGGTATGCTTGCGTATATAAAGTACGGTGTTCTCTCCACATGACAGTCTTCGTGACACAGACATCGCACGATCATGGACGTACAGTTATCCGCTGACGATCTGTTATTGCTATATCGTGATGGATATTTCACAACACCTAGACAGTTACGGGAAGTGTTGGTGCAAATTGCGCAAAAAATCATAGCAGGAGAAACAATCTCCTTGATCGAGGAGTATGACCGGTTACTACAAACAGTGACAACATCCGTACCCGATCTTTATGGAGCAGGTATTTCCGAAGAATCACCAGGTCCTTCATCAACACCCGATCCTGTATCCCCAGCTACCGAGGAGAAGCAGACAACCGCATTTGAGCCTGTTACATCACCAGGACCTTCAAGGAACGTCGCACCTGGATTAGGCTTGGAACCTGTGCCAGGACCGTCATGGAGACCGGATCCCTTGCCCCCAGCAGAACCGTCATCCCAGAGTGTTTCTGTAGCAGATAGAAGAGGTAAGAAAAGAAAACGTGCTTCAGTGTCTCGTGAACAGATAGGGAATATAATATTACACAACATTCAAGAACGTGAATATCCTAAATTCCGTTCCAAAGGACGACGTGTGGAATTCAGTTTCTCGCACCCTCCAGAAAATGTCGATCCTCACACATGGATCCGCGAAGGTGTCGAAAATCTTCTCACCTACGTTAAAAAAAACACCAAAGATGAAGACAAGATAGGTTTAACTCTGTCTAACATATCTGACCCCACTGTGAAAGATATTTATGTCGGGTGGCACAGATGTGACCAGTTACACAGTGATATGGTGTGGAATATCATGTATAAAATATTGCAGAGTGCGAAAACATTCACTGCTACAGATCGCTTAATTTTGCGCGCCGACCATGTCGACATACCTGTCGGAGGTGGCGGAGGTAAAAAAACATATTGTTTACCTAATTACATGCTAAGCACGCAAAAAAGAAGTGTCGTCGGTGTGCCGAATAGAAGGAAACCACTCTGTTTAGCTGAAGCTTTGATCATAGGAAAATCCCATGCTGATAATGATCCGTCCTATTCACAGTATCGAAGAAATAGAAATCTTCTCAAACCTGTTTTCGAACTTATGCGTAAAGCAGATGTAGATCTCACAGACAATGCGTGTGCAGGAAGCGGAATTCCTGAACTGAGAAAATTTCAGCAAGTTCTTGCAGAATATAAAATTGTTGTATACAACAATCTTCGTGATGTGAAAGATGTTTTGTTTGAAGGACAGGTTGAAAATGCTTCCAAATATATATACCTTCTCTATGATAACACTCGCCAGCATTATGATGTGATAGTGAACCGTGTTGGAGCATTTGCGGCAAAACAAGAATGTCGCGGGTGTAACGAACTCATATTTCATAGACCGCATAATCATCTGTGTAAACAATTGTGTTCTATGTGTCGTTCAATTCCGCCGTGTGTGCCTGAACAGGGTGTTCGCAGAATATGTCAGACATGTCACAGAATTTTCAAAAATGAAAACTGCTTCACGAATCACGTTTCTACACCATTCCGAAACGGTACAGTCTGTAGTGAAATCCAACAGTGCCCCAGATGTTTCAGAATTATTCTAACAAGCAATACATATGAAAAAGTGCATAAATGTAATATGAAGTTCTGTACTGTATGTAACTGCGTGAAACCTATAAATCATTTCTGTCACATGGCTGTACCGAAAAGTAAAGTGAATTCGAAATTTCTATATATATTCTACGATTTTGAATGTTATACAGACATTCCTTACTCTGAGAAAGAAAAAACGTTTCTTCATGTTCCGAATCTTATTGTAGTACAGACAGCCTGTCACTCGTGTTACAAGAAGGAGGATTTAACAGTTCCCTGTTCTGTTTGTGGAACCAGAGAGTTTATATTCTGGGATGATCCTGTGGACACATTTCTGTCCTATCTCGAATTGCAGCACAAGTTTTCCAACATAACCATCTGTGCACACAATGCACGAGGCTATGATTGCACATTTCTGCTACGGAGAATGTTGGAAAGAGAAATGAAACCTCATGTGATCTTAGACGGTACCAAAATCATCAGTATGTCATACCAAAATCTTCATTTTGTGGACAGTCTCAACTACGTTCAGACAAATCTTGCTGGATTTTCCAAACTTTTCGGTTTGCCTGTTCAGAAAGGCTATTATCCGCATCTGTGGAACACCTACAAGAACAGAAATTACATAGGACCGATGCCTCCTCCTTCTGCATACGGCTATGAATATATGAAAACAGTCGAAGATCAGCACCGTTTTATGTCTTGGTATGACATTGAATGCAGCAAAAATGTACCTTTCAACAACAAAAACCAACTTCTTCAATACTGCATCAAGGATGTTACCCTGTTGAGACAAGGATGTTTGAAGCTGAGACAGAATTTCCTAGACATATGCAAGATCGACATTTTCAAGGATTGTCTCACAATAGCATCTGCCTGTTCACTAATTTACAGGCAGAAATTTATGCCGGCTAACACTATAGGAATAATACCTAAAGGAGGTTACCATCATGCAGATCAGATGTCCAAGTTCGCATTGAAATGGTTAACCTACGTGGAAGAACAAAATGATGTAATACTTCTTCACGGTGGACGTACTCGTGAAAAATATGTCATAGGAGGGCGTTACAGAGTGGACGGTTATCACGAGGAGACGCAGACGGTGTACGAGGCGCTGGGCTGCTACTGGCATGGTTGTCAACGCTGCATATCAATTAACAGGGATATGTATCCGAAAGGTGACGAAGAAGATGAAACCGATCAGGATAGTAACAGTGATAAACATAGTGACTTGTTGAACACTGCAGCCTTCAGATACGAGACAACGTGTCGTAAACTTGCGGCTCTACGTTCTGAAGGATACCATGTTGTCACAATGTGGGAATGCGATTTCAAAAAAATATTGCAAGCAGATCCTGAACTCGACAGACATCTATCGTCACATCCTATCGTTTGCTGCATTCCTTTAAATCCACGAGACGCCTTATATGGAGGAAGAGTTCAAACAGTCAGGACGTATTACAAAATCAAGGAAAATGAAAAATTACAGTACTATGATTTTACAAGTTTGTACCCTTATGTGAACAAATACTGTGCCTATCCTGTCGGACATCCTGCCATATTTCTAGGAACTTCTATTCCTTCGGTAAATGAGGTTTTGAACATGGAGGGGCTCATAAAATGTACTGTTCTGCCACCAAAAGCCCTTTTACATCCTGTTCTACCTACAAAAATGCATGGAAAACTGATGTTTGTCTTGTGTAACGAATGTGCTATCAGATTAAAATGTGAAGGTACGTGCAGCCATTCCGATGAACAACGCGCACTTTCGGGGACTTGGGTCATCGCCGAGGTGCGTAAAGCTTGTAGTTTAGGCTACAGAGTACTGTCAGTGTCGGAAGTGTGGAAGTATGAAACATCGATGTACAACCCTGTCACAAAAACTGGAGGACTTTTTGCTGGTTATGTCAACACCTTCTTGAAAATAAAACAGGAAGCGAGCGGCTGGCCTTCATGGTGTCAGAACGACGAGGATAAGAAGAAGTACATACAGAAATATTTCGATAAGGAGGGTATTCTATTGGAAGAAAACAGTATCGAAGTCAATCCTGGTAAACGTACTCTGGCTAAACTTTGCCTTAATTCTTTATGGGGTAAGTTCTGTCAACGGGACAACCTTTCCCAGACGACCATCATCAAGGAATCGAAAGATTTTCTCGATAAAATGACTGATCCAAATATAATGATTGGAGGAGTCGTATTCATCAATCAGGACACCGTTTTAGTGAACTGGAAATATGTTGAAGAGGCTGTCAGTCTGAACAGGAAAGTAAATGTTCCTATCGGAGCCTTCACAACATGCCATGCTCGTCTGAAACTGTACGAACTTCTCGAAAAATTGGGTGACAGGATATGTTATTGTGATACAGATTCTGTAATTTACATAGATAGTCCTGAAATAGAATATCATCCCCAGACAGGTGACGCACTAGGAGAACTCACCGATGAATTGGCAGATTTCGGACCCGGTGCAGTTTGTGAACAGTTTGTTTCAACGGGACCGAAAAGTTACAGCATGAAAATAACAAAACCGTTCTCCGAACCGCAGTATATCTGTAAAGTGAAAGGAATCACATTGAATACCTCCACATCGGAATTGGTCAATTTTGATACCATGTGCGACATGATAAACAGTGAGCAACCTGAAGTTATGGTCGAAAATATTTTCAGGATCAGAAGAACAAAACAGTTCCAAGTAATCAGTACATATGAAAAAAAGCTGTTTCAGCCGGTACTGTTGAAACGACGTTTCGACGATGAACATTTATCGTATCCCTTCGGATACTGTGCTGACTAAAATATGTCTGTAGAGGTCAAGAGTTTGAACCCTTCTTCGGACAGTCAGTGTATAAAATGTGTTTACAATGTGCCAGATCTTCATTTTTCTTCAAATCTCCAGTATAAAACATGTTTCCTAAACTTTCCCATCCTTTCACCATGATGGTCTGCGGAGCATCAGGAAGTGGAAAAACTACTTTTGTGACAAATATGGTCGACTCCATCGTTCATCTTGTCGAAGGATCCGTCAAGAAAATCGTATGGTGTTACGATCAGGAAAACAGTATTCCGCAAAATCTTCGAGATGTGCAATATCATAAAGGGATCGTCGATTGGCAGTCGTGGAACGGAAAAACCCCTACTCTCATAATCCTGGATGATCTTATGATGGTTGCTCAAGGAGAAAAAGTCGCCGACCTTTTCACAAAAGGCAGTCATCACAAAAACATTTCGGTGGTGTTCATAACACAGAATCTTTTTCATCAAGGGAAAAATTGCAGAGACATTTCGCTGAACGTGAAGCATTTCGTTATTTTTAAAAACCCTCGAGATATGAACCAATTCACTGTGTTTGCACGACAACTTCATCCTCACCGCATGAAGGAACTCGAAAAAGTATATATAGATGCTACCGCTCAACCTTTCAGTTATTTGTATATTGATCTTTCACAGTCAACACCGGATCCTTTACGTTATCAGACAGACATTTTTAACCAGAATTACTCAACTGCATATCTTCCTCAGGAATGTTTAAAACATCGAGATGAGGAGAACGAGGAAGACACGTACCAAATCACGTTCTAACAGGAATAGACATTCGTCTTCTTTCAAGAAACATTCACCTTTCTTGCACGTGTTGAAAAATTCACCGACCAAAATCCGTAAATCATTATTGAAAAGTGCTCCGAAAAAGACAATTCGTTTCATCAGCGAATGCTGCCTGAACGTTTTAAAAGGAAACGTGAAAATTAAACCGTCCACAAAACGTCGTCTGACACCTTACAAGTCGGTCTTACGCAATCTCGTGAAACCGAAAGTGAACATCGAAAAACGAAGAAAACTACTTGTGCAAAAAGGTGGATTTCTACCCTTACTTCTAGGTTCTTTGTTATCGGGTCTTCTCGGTACTCTCATTCCTCATTGAGAAATGACATCTTCCTACAAAAAGATGATCGTCCTTTCACCGGAACAGTTAGCACGTATTCGCGGTTCCGACTCGTCTGTAACTCAGAAATTATCCGTTCTGGATAAAAAAATGAATGATATTCTAAAAATGAAAAATATATCAGACGATCAGAAATGGCGTCTTTACAGAAAGGAACTGGACGAGTATTTATGGCTGAGTCGAAAATCCAAAGAACCATTACAAATTCCTATTGTTCAAGATAACGACGGTTCTTCTACTATTTCGCCAGGATCGACGTTCTTTCCTCCGAACCTGGCTGAGACGTTACCCCGTAATACACGTCATCAGTTACAAAATATCATCGACGAGTACCAATCTACGGCTCAACATTTGATAGACGAACGTCAGGAAAAAACACTTCCTGATCCGAAGACGTTGAACTTCTCAGCGTCGTCAACGGAAAGCCCTGGACCGTCTCATCGACAGAAACAGAAAAAGAAGAAGAAAGCGGCTGTCCGTGTTTCCAGAAAAACTACACCGTTTCTGAGAACACCTGACGCATACAAGCTGGTTCCTCTGAGAAAAAGCCGTAGACAGAGAGATCAGTCATGGGAGTCCCTAAGTTAAAACACGATAAAATCCTCACCAAAATATATTACGATCCCCGACACCGTGCTTCATTCTCATCTGTAGATCGTTTATGGAACGCGGTACGGGATAAAAATATATCCCGCAATACGGTGAAAAAATGGTTGATGCACCAGGAAACGTACACTCTCCACAAACCTGCAAGGAAAAGGTTCCCCCGAAATCATTACAATGTGTGGAACATAGACATGCTTTGGGAAGCCGATCTCAACGACATGACATCGATACAAAAACATAACGATGGATACAGATATCTTCTGACAGTGATCGATGTTTTCTCAAAATATGCCTTTGCATTACCACTAAGAAATAAAACAAGCAATTCGGTAACCGAAGCTTTCAAAATTATTTTCGGACAAAGCAGACGAAAACCTGTCACACTACAGACCGACCAAGGAACGGAGTTCACAAATTCTACATTCCAGAAGTTTTTAAAAAATGAGAATATAAATTTCTCGATCGCTTCAAATTATCCTGTGAAAGCAAGTGTAGTGGAACGTTTCAACAGAACATTGAAAGAACGAATGTGGAAATATTTCACATCGAAACAAACAAGACGTTACGTAGACATTTTACCGCAACTTCTCCAAGGTTACAATACAACTATCCACAGTTCCATAGGGATGGCACCTCGAGATGTGAACTAGTCTAACGTTTACATCGTGTGGAAACGTCTCAACAAACCTGACAGACATATTTCACAACCGTCTTCAGATCTGAATGTTGGTGATTTCGTACGAATCTCTGTCGTCAAAGGACATTTTGAGAAGGGATACGAACAATCGTGGTCACGAGAACTTTTCAAAATCCACTCCCTTGTTCAGCGATCACCTGTACCTGTATACATATTAGACGATTTAAACGAAGAACCTGTAAAAGGCACATTTTACAAACATGAACTGCAAAAAGTTTATTCGGATCCTGACGAAGAGTATAAAATTGATAAGATTTTGAACAGCCGGGGAAAAGGTAAAAATTTGGAATACCTGGTTCGCTGGCTCGGATATCCACCTAGTTTCGATTCGTGGATCAAGGCATCTTCCGTAAAACAGTTATCAGAAAAATAATTTCCAAAACATATTTATATCAAAATATATCGTCACCACGATCCAGTGAGTTCTTTGTGTTCGGCGAGAATGGACGATAATTTCTATGTTTACCTACCGTCATCTGCATCGGAGAAGTATTTTCCGAACAACACGCTGACCCATTTCAACGTAAAACTTGCAAAACGGATTGATCTGTCTCCAGAATTGTGGGAAGTCGGATTAGCAGAACTGCATTATTCAACTCTATACGACAATGTTTTGGAAACAGATTACGGAACGGTGACCTTTCCTGTTCGGACGTATGCAAATGCTGAGGACCTGATCTCTACCATCGAAGAATCCCTCCCCAACGACCTGGAAATACGGAGAAACGTTCTTAAGCAATTCTGGCATTCTCTGTTGGAAGCGCAATGGGACGCGTCGGGATCTTCTGTTTCTACGGATAATACACTCTATATTAACGAGCAGCCATTTTATTTTCCTACAGCAACATATACAATAGAGGAGTTCATTCAGTTCCTGAAAACAAACCCTGCTAACGCCGTTGTTCCTACTCATCTCAGATTTTTCTTTAAAGAGGCTGTGAACAAACATCTGTCCGTGATAGGGGTTCCCGATCCTGAATCGGAAGGTGTTCCGACAAATACTGTTACACCCATAGACGAAACTGATGACTACGCTAAATTTCGATATGACGTATTGAAATCTATTTATTCTACGCACGCAGTGTCCAATAACGTCGTGGATAAAAACCCTTACATATTCATTTATTCCGATCTCGTGAAACAGCAATTGGTCGGAGGAGAAATGCTACGTCTTTTACGTCTTGCCCGAAAACAGTATTCGGAAACAGAATCATCTTGCACAGTACCCGTAGCCCATCATACATTTAATCCGATTCATTACGTTTCTCTGGATAAAGGTTCTTTCGAAACAATAGAAATTGCGATGTATGATAGACAAGGATATTTCCTGCCTTTGAGAAACGGCTCCGTACCAACAATAGCTGTTTTACATTTTCGTAGGAAAGCAAAGTCCTTTTAAAAAACAGTAAGGAATCATTTTGCTCAGTCTATGTCGAAAAGCTGATGAATCACCATGAATTCGCAGACCGAATATTACAGTAATCAGATCCGTGGGGGAATTGGACCCATCTATCGTTCAACTAGAATTCAAAAAGGGAGAGGATTGGGGTCTCTCTTTGCAGGACTCTTTAGAATGGTGAAACCTCTACTCTGGAGTGGTGCAAAAGCGATCGGAAAAGAAGCTTTGAAAACAGGCGCTAACATTATCACCGACATTGCAACAAGCCAGCAAACTCCGAGAACTATCGTTCGTCAACGTGTACGTGAAGCGGGTCAAAATCTTCAGAGTAAAGCACAACGCAAAATCGACTCTCTGGTAGGTTCCGGTATAAGAACAAAACCTGCAACAAAAATTGCTCAGTCGATGTTAAAACGTTCAGCCACCCGTATTAGAACATCTACGATCCGTAAAAAAAGCGCATCCAAAAAGCGGAGAAAAACATCCACAAAATCTAGGACGACACGCAAAAGGAAAATTAAACAGAAGGCGGCAGGAAAAGATATTTTTGGATAATAATGGAGAATAACACTTGCATGATCTCGCAGTTCGATCTTTTCAGTAAAAAACCTATTCAGCAAAATGTCGAAAAAACTTACACGGTCGCCTACAAGCCTATCGCTTCCATCGATAATCAGAACATACTTCAGTTTGCCGTTCCGCCGGCAGGAACAGATTTTCTAGATCTTTCATCTGCCTATCTTCGTCTGCTAACGCAGATGGTCAATCAAGATGGGTCTCCCATGAGTGCTTCCGAACCTTCCAACGCTCTCACAAAAAACTGCGGGGTCGTAAATTATCCTCTCCATTCACTTTTTTCACAAGTTACAGTGGCTCTCAACGGTATCGCTGTAACCGTTGCCGATAACAATTACGCATATAAATCAATCTTCGAAGCAGAAATCAATTACGGCAGCGATGCTGCGAACACGCATCTCACAAATGCCTTGTGGTACTTGGACACACCTGGACATCAACATGAAATCACCGCCGACAACAAAGGTTTTACCACCAGAAAAGACTTTTTCCAGCACGTTCCGACAACCGGAAATCCTACGGAAGTGTCTGCCGTAGTCGAACTTATGGGAAAACTGCACATTGATTTTTTCCACCAGCCTAAATACCTGGTCAACGGCGTTGAAGTACGTATCGATCTAGCCAGGTCACGTGATGCTTTTTACATCTGGGGAGATCAGACTTCACCAACCACCAGAATAAAAATTTTAAAGGCTGTTCTCGAAATAAATCACATCATTCCTACTCCTACCACCAGTTTAGCCATAGACAGAGCACTCTCTTACGCTCCTGCCCATTATCCGTTCACCAGAAGCGTCATCAAAGCTTATTCTTACGTTGCCGGAACGCAGCAGATTTCGATCGATAATGCTTTTCAAGGTCCTTTTCCGAATGTTGTTCTTTTTGCTATGGTATCCACCGCCAGCTTTCTCGGAGACAGTAAGAAAAATCCGTTCGACTTTAGAAGTTTCAATCTATCTTCTTTCCATCTTGTGAAAAATGGAGAACTCGTACCTTACGAACCCTTGCGGGTCACCACAGGAGGGAACGGCGGATTGATAACACGTGCCTATCAAACTCTATTTTCCGGTACAGGCATTCACCACGCCAATTACGGACACCAGATCACAAGGAAAATGTTCGAGAACGGATCCTTTTTCCTGATTTTCGACATAACGCCTGACTCTTCAGGAAACGACACGCACACCAGTCTCCAGGAACAAGGTATCATCGGAGCCGAGATGCAATTTTCCCCCCAGCTGTCGGAAAATATAACATGCCTTCTGTATGCTGAATTCGAATGTGCAGTAGATATAACAAAAGACAGAAGTGTTATCCTCCATCAGTGAGACCGACTTGTCTATAAATATGTGTGCTCGTGTTTCTGGCTCGCAGTGTTATCGAGACAGTTCTGATGTAGACATTATACTACCTGTGATGGAAAAACCTACCAAAGTGATAACCCGTACTATTAAGCATAGTAGTGTTTCTTCGAAAGTGACAACTTCAAAACCTGTGACCATACAATCGTTTCCCGAACTACTTGACAGCAGCCCTGGGAGCATAGAAATGACCAAAGACAGGAATATTATTATAAACATATGAAAACATATGTAACGTGAGATGGGAAAACTCATCGAACTGATAACCTGTGATGATATTTATAATAGTGATTCTTTGGAAGTACTGTCTGCCAAACCTGTTGACACGCAACCGTCCCCCCAAATATTAGAAGAATATCATCTTGAGAGTATAGAGTTAACAGAACGTTGTACTCTCATTTTCAGTTTTCGAAAACATAGGCAGCATGAACACGTCGCAGATCAAGGAGATTCTATCTCGAAACTGTTCCACCAAGAACATTTTCTACGGTGTTTACTCGAGAGATCTTTTACCTCGGACGTTTCCTACCCCTGCCTTGATAATCGCAAATACCGACACTTCCAACTTCCAGGGTACACACTGGGTGGCATTCTATTTTGGCAAAAACAATATGGCTGAATATTTCGATTCATACGGATTTCATCCTTTCTATCCAGAATTCGTAACTTTCCTGAACCGTCATTCCTCGGTCTGGACTTACAACAACATCCCCTTACAGGGGGTGTTGGCCACGACGTGCGGACATTACTGTTGCGTGTATGCTTATTACAAAGCACGCCATGTTACGACCAAGGATTTCATTCAAGCATTTCCGTCCGGTGTCAGTAAAGATGGATATATCCTACACCGTTTTCGTCAGATCTTCAAATGTTTACCCCACTGCAAGTGCCCGAGAGGAGATCAATCGTGTTGCTCTATCCACGCGATCCGGTGTCGTGTTATGAAAAAAGCTATATAAATGTGTGCTGCTGTATCTTTCTCTCAGTACCGTCGAGACAGCTCCAGTGAAAACATCATGGAGCCTGCTAGGGATTCGACAATGGAAAAACACGACAAACTAGTGAAACGCATGACCCATCAGGATGGTGCTTCCAAACGTAAAACTCGCAAACGTGTGCAACCCCTCAAAATCGAAACTGTCCCTATCAAGAACGAACCGATGGACGTAGGAATAGATGTGACTACAGACTGTGATTTCATGAAACGGCGTAGGGAGATCGGCTTTTCCCCAGATACAATCGAATGTCCTGGACTACACAACGTAGAGGCATGTTTAGATCTCTATCTTGCTAACACATATTTTCTGAACAAGGAAAAAAACAAGTTCGTAGCAATAGGATTCGAAAAGCGATCCCCTTTCAATTTGGTGTGGGAGTTTTCGCAACAGGGGAGATCACCCGTACGCATCGATTCTAAGCAGATTAGAGAACTGTGGGCTTTGAAATCTGACTTACTGAATTACGTCGAAACAGGTCGTCGATTCAATTACTTGGTTACGGGAAATATCACCGTCAGTGGTGTAAATTTTTTCGGGAAACGTTGTATCTCGATGTATCAGCATCATTCATCCGATGCTTTTATTTTCACAGCCTCTGAACTACACTTATTTTTGTGTAACCTTTTTTGGCCTCTGCAGAAATTAAAGAACGAACGTTATCATAAATTGCAACCCGAAATGGAGGCTTTTGTATATTGTATCAAGAACAATATGGTTTCAGAAAAAAAAGAAGTGCCCAATTTAGTGAACTATTTTTATATTCTTTGGTACAACGAACTGATGATTGAAATATATCTTGAGAACAATCTTGGACAGACATTGACATTGTAAATAAGTTCTGTTACTTTTATGTATCAGATGTTGTAAACGAACCATTGTTCTTTCTGTGTATTGTTATTTTATGTATTGTAACATAACCCTTCAGGTATTGTAAACCTTTCATATTCAATTGTAAATACAACATTTGTGTTATTCTATGTATTGTAAACCTATATCCATATTATCGATTGTAAATAAAACATTTGTATATTTTAAAAAACTCTTTTATTTCTTGTACTTATTACAATAGAAACTGTACATCTTCCAGACATTTTCAACTGCACAGGTTTTTTTTACATTTTTACATTTGCTATGTTCTTTGCATCTTCCTGAAGTGTTTTTCACACTATTCAATTTTGGACATTCAAGTTCTTCGATGTTACGTACGGATATTTTACCCATACCTTTTTCTCCAAGTAATTTTTCAAACCATTTCACTTTCTCCGTACCTTTGACGTACACTATTTGATTCACAAGCACGACATATAACAGATCTCCTAATTTCTCATACGGCAGCCATCCATCTCCCCAGTTGAGACCGTGTTTGTTGGCACGGAGCCAGTAATTCACTCGGTGATACTTTTCACTCAAAAAGCGTAAACCATATGGAGATTTCACTAAACAGTCAAATGCATTGTCAAAAGGAAATTTTAAAATTCCGACTTCTTTCCACACAAATTCTCCTCCTGCTCCTCGAAGACCTTGAACGTCCAAAAAACAGACATCCATTTTGGCATCAGGTGAAAACTGTCAACGTATCTTCAATGCTACCCCGGCATACGGCGCACTTGTTCAATTGGGAAGCACAGGATCCGCAGGAAACAAAATGTCGACACGGGAGAATTACAACACTGCTAGGATTCTGAAAACATATTTTGCACACAGAATCCACACTAGGTTTATCGCATGTTTTCTCAGGAGTCTCTATACTGTCGCAATACTTGCAGCTCTTGGAGTTACGATGTAACGCCGCAACACTCTGTATAAAAGGACACTGGGGTACCAACATGTAATGTCCTAGAATCGGGCAATCTTTGGATGTCCAATCGCAAAGTCCGTACGAACAATGAAAACATAATACTCTGTCGCTAAAGCCTGAATAGTAAAATCCTGCAGTCACTAATTCTTCCGGAGTCTGACGTAATCCTATAGGCCACTTTCTGTATGTTCTGTATCTAGAATTCACTGATACGTAATTGATAACGTACGGCTCGGCGTGAGTCCAGCAGACGTGGTGAGTAAACACTCTCATACGTCATAAAAGGTAAAGTAATCGGATACTGTAGGTGACGGCGTCCCAGGTATCGGCGATAAAGGAACAACCTGAAGATCGTCGGGGAACAGACGTCTGCGGACGCCGAAACCTTCTGCAGGAACCACAGGGAAACAGGGATGTCCTTCTAATTTACGTAACAAAGGACGATCACAGCCAGAACACCACAAGGAATTTCTGTCTGCCAGCAATGAAAGCCACTCTTTCACTCTCTGCTTCAAAGCTTCACCGATCTTGTCCTCTTCCTTCCTGCGACGTAGTTCGCACATACACCCGTGACCTGGAAATCCTGTTCTCTCGTCCGCTCTTCTTTTCCTCTCTTCTATCTCCTTCAACGTCTCGCAGTGATGGTGGACTCCTTTTCCTAATCCGTTGAACAGGTAACATCCACACCAGGGAGATTCAGGTATCGCTACATACATAAACGGGAAATAACTCAGCACCCGATGCAGGGCCGTTGGATCGTTGTCCAGGTCGCCGCAAGATCGAACAAGTTCGCAGAACTCCTCGTAGCTAACCTCGTAGAAATTCACGCCATTATCAGACAGTCTTGTACCGCACACATCCATCCTCACTTGATACTATTATCCTGTATCCCTTCTATTTATACCTTCTTTTTTCTACGTCACGATTTCCGTTAAACATACTTCAAACAGTCGCCCTGGAAGGTTAAACCTAAAACATGCTAGGACATGATTTTCAGACCACACCCAATTCCAGGAATTTCAAACTCATCAACGGCCCTCGGAGAAAAACACCACCTTCCCCAGAATGACTCATCAACGCCATCTCTCTTCAAACAACAAAAACACGTACCCAAATTCCCAGAATTTCAGAATCATCAACGCCATCTGTCTTCAGACAACAAAAACACTTACCCAAATTCTCAGAATTTCTGGAATGCAAACGCATTACCATTCCAAACCCATTACCCAAACCACATCCATTAATTCTCACAACATTTCCTCGAAACAACACTCGACAAACCCCATTTTCCAAGAAAAGGCACTTAACATTCACCGCACCACTTAAAAGCCTCATCAACGCCATCTGTTTTCAGACACCGGAAATTCCGAGAATCTCCCCAACCCAAATTCCCAGAATTTCAGAATCATCAACGCCATCTGTTTTCAGACACCGGAAATTCCGAGAATCTCCCCAACCCTAATTCCCAGAATTTCAGAATCATCAACGCCATCTGTTTTCAGACGCCGCGGGAAAAACCCGAATACTTTTCCAACCAATCAAAACGCTCCTCGCAAATTAAGCCCCGCCCATTTTATGACGTCATCGCGAACAACAATAACCCTTGCTTGCCCACACAACTACATCATCAATTGATCTTTGATCGATCTTTTCCAATCAATTGATTTATCGACTCCAAGGCGGTACACTAACTACTGTTATTCTTCCATTGGGCCCCACTATACACCTGCCAAGTTTCATGGAAATCGGAGGGGGACACTTAGATAACCTCCCTTGTTAGTCTTACACTTTGTAATTATATAACACTGCATATATTATAATGTATTATTTTAATTTGTAAAACTGTAACTGCAGAAAAATTGTATAATTTTTGTATAACATTTCTATCTTGTTCTATATGTTAAAGGTTTCATATTGGAATGGAATGTCTCACATTTATGTGTGTTTCCATTTCCAATGCATTTGAATGATTACATATTCGTTTCAATGGCATTTACAAAATCACCTCTGACAATTTATGTTAAACAAGTAAGACTATTTTTGTGCACGAATGTGTTAGCCGATGCGTAGCAACTATTTTAGGAACAACACTTGAAAAAAAATATTGTAGGACTAACTAATGAGAAATTTCTTTGTAATCGAAGATCATACCTTTCAAGGTGTGGTAATATTATAATGGGATTGAGATACGAAACTCTCCTATCCGGATCCGGATTTTCGGATCCGGAACTTTCGGATCCGGATCCAGATCCGAAACTTTCGGATCCGGATCCGGATCCGTTTGGCCATCCCTACTGTATGGGTGTTTCAAGATGAACCCAATCCAACAAAAGTTGTTCGCGCTCGAAGCACATCGAAACAAATGGTCGCCTGTTTTTTCAGGAAAACTGGTCATGTGGCAACTGTGCCTTTAGAGGAACATAGAACGGTCAACTCTGAATGGTACACAACAATTTGTTTGCCAGAGGTCTTCGGTCAAATACGGAAAACAAATAAACGCCGTCGGATCATTCTTCATCAAGACAATGTCACACATCTCGTGTAACAACCGACTTTATGAACAGTCAAAAAATCGAATTGATGGGTCATCCGCCGTACAGTCCTGATTTGGCACCCAATGACTTCTTCTTGTTCCCGAATGTCAAGAATAAATTGCGTGGACATCGATTTTCGTCGGCGGAAGACGCCGTTGATGCGTTCAAAAACCATATTATGGAGGTGTCTCAAGAAGATTGGAAAAACTGCTTTGACAAATTGTTCGAACGAATGCAAAAGTGTATTGACCACAAAGGAGAATACTTCGAAAAACAATAAAGCAGTTTTCAATGCCAAATTCCTGTTTTTTCATTGTTAGGCTCAAAATATAAATAGTGACCCTCGTATTATGTCTGAATAATACCCAAATACTCACGTGGTTGACTACAAGAAATTATAATGATGGAATTTTGCGCTTATTATTCTTCAGCTAAAACTAAAGAATGAAACGTAAGCTTTGTAACTAGCAAATTCATTCAAGATAGAATAAACCTACTGAATTTATAAAGGAAGATGGACCTAAAGGAAATCGGCAGGCATGGAAAAGAGTATACAGATCTTGCTCAGGATAGGGACAGATGGAAGGCTTGTGTTGCTGCAGCCATGAACCTTCGGGTTCAAGAAGGCTGGAGAGTTAGTTAGTTAGAATTTATAAAGGTACCAAGTTAATTGGGAGATAGATTATGATGAAACTTGTGGGACGAAAAGTGTAAAATCGGTGTACTTTTTATCATTTTCGCCGATGAGATAGTGTTTAATTATAACTTAGATTAATTTTATTAAAATACTCTATTTTTGTGGGTTTCCGCATCGACTCATGAATTTTTAAGGCCTTAGTGGAATCTAATATAGAGCCTATTCTTTTTGGATTCATCTTAAAATTTTGAATAAATCTACAAATCTGGCTGTGTTTTAAGTCAACTCTGTGCTCAAATGGATTGATAGGGACTAGGCCTACAGTTTAAAATGGAATTAACTACAGTGCACACTGCTCACACATGGAAGATCTAAAGTTGGCATAGATCTTGATTTAGTGGCAACAACGTTATCAAGTAATATGTTATCGAGGAAGTCCAGTTACAATTCATGTAACAAATAAGTGACGACGCTAGAATGTTTTTCTGTGTTGCCAAGGGAAGACAAGGGTGCACAAAAATTAATCGGTAAGATATTCAAGGATATATGTAGAGTACCCAACTCACAATGTCCTGACCAGAATTTCTAATTTGATTGGTTGATTTGTTTTTAAGTCCACTTTGTGCAGAGTAAGGCTAATCGGGACTGGACCTCCAGTTCAATGTTTGTTCCGAACCACTATGTGCCTTCACTGGGTATTGAACAAGGGCATACATTCTTGTGAGTGACCTTTCATCAATTTTAACTTCATCGTAATTTTAATCAGAAAGTTGTAAAGTGAAGAGAAACAACATGCCACATTTATAATATAACTACATTGGTGTCTCACACATGCTGTAATCAGTTTAGGGATGGCCAAACGGATCCGGATCCGAGAGTTCCGGATCCGGATCCGAGAGTTTTGTATCTCAATCCCATTATAATATTACCACACCTTAAATGGTATTATGATCTTCGAATACAAAGAAATTTTTCATTAGATAGTCCTACAAGAATTTTTTCAAGTGTTGTTCCTAGAATATTTTGCTACGCTTCGGTTAGCACACTCGTGCACAAAAATAATCTTACTTGTTTAACATAAAATGTCAGAGGTGATTTTGTAAATGCCATTGAAACGAATATGTATTCATTCGAATGAATTGGAAATGAAAACACACATAAATGTGAGACATTCCATTCCAGGATGAAACCTTTAAAATATATAACAAGATAGAAATGTTATACAAAAATTATACAATTGTTCTACAATTACAGTTTTACAAATTAAAATAAAACATTATAACATATGCAGTGTTATATAATTACAAAGTGTAAGACTAATAAGGGAGGTTATCTAAGTGTCTCCCTCCGATTTCCATGAAACTTGGCAGGCGTATAGTGGGGCCCAAAGGAAGAAATACGTGTTTTTTTTTTGTTTCAGCTAAAAAACTGTTTTAGGGGTCAAAACCCCCTCAAATGTCTATTGATTGATTGATTGATTTAGTTTATTTTACTTCGCGTTTTGTGCCTCTTGGCTAATTTGCGAAGATGGGGATGAGTGATGGAATTATGAAATTGATGAATGGACATTCTCAAACAACCAAGCCTAGGCGTCGGAACGCGATGTGCTAACCACTCGGGCACAGGGTCGGGATCAAATGTCAAGATGAGGACAAATTGAAGTGAGGATCTGACCCCTGTGTCCCTCCGATTTCCATGAAACTTGGCAGGTGTATAGTGGGTCCAATGGAAGAAATAAGTGTTTTTTTTTTGTTTCAGCTAAAAAACTGTTTTAGGGGGCAAGATGAGGACAAATTGAAGTGAGGATCTGACCCCTGTGTCCCCTCCGATTTGCATGAAATTTGACAGGTGTATAGAGAGGCCCTATGCCCCCTGTTTCTTCCTATGCCATATGTACGTGGTTTCGGGGTCAGATCCCCACTTCAATTTCTCCTCATCTTGACATTTGAGGGGGGCCTCTATACACCTGCCAGGTTTCATGGAAATCGGGAGACTTAAACCTCCCTTGGAAGTGTATTAATTAATTACAAATCGTGCACGCGCACACACACACTATATAGTATATATGTGAATGTATGTATATATATATATATATGTATATTTCGGATCCGGATCCGCTAGGATCCGGATCTGGCCATCCCTAAATCAGTTGTGTGCTATCAGGACATCATCGCACCCGAACGACTGGCATAGTAAGGAAACTAAATAAGGCAAATCAACATAATAATAAATATTAGGATTGCAATACTAACGCGTTAGAGAAAATTAAAGCTAATGGGGACTGCTTCGTAGGGTAGAATTTCCCTTTCACTACCACTGCATCAAACATTATTGAAAACGAAAAGAGAATCACTAATTACAGAGCCATATATCATTATACACTTTTTAAATATCTATTTGTTAGTATCACCAAAAACAACAGCTCCTTGCCTTGTGTTAACTTCTGAAGTAAACTTCTTTACCGTCAATTTTGCTTCTAACTTCCTCTTCGACAAATATGGCACTTGCATGCTCCACATTAATAAGCACCTCCCTCGTACATTATAGCACACACAAAACATATAGGCTCCCAGTACACATCACGCAAGCAGTGTTTTGAGGTTTTCCACATTCTGGCATTAATTCTCTTCTGGATTTGTTCTATATGGTTTCTTAGTTTAGTCGCTTTTCTCATACTTACTGTCTTATCGCGACGATGAGAGTGAATGACGATTAGAAAAAAAAAATGAAGGATGAGTACTCACCAAGAAACATCAATTTCCAGATTAGAAATTGAGCCCGCATTTTTTCGTGGAAAGATTGTGAGTCTACCCCTCAGCCTCAACACGCTTCGCCACCGAAACTCCTCACTCCACTCTGAACGTTTCAGCAGATACAATAAATAGATATACAAAATTCTTATCATATTCAACAAACTTTGGGATTTTGTATGGCATTCCAATACAGTATGTCCATTTCAACTTCACACACGATCTGTACCATACACCAATGATGGCGCCAGTTAGAGTGCATGCACCTGTGTTAACCGGGCTGGCCCACATCATGCCAAGTAAACTCGAAAAATAAATGTTCTTTTAGCCCAACATGCATTTTTTGTGTGGCACATAGTATATTAAATGTGACTGCCTTACAAAGTATTTCTGCCTACTCAGTTTTTTCCTTTTCTTTTTTGTTTGTCGCCGCCACTGCTGTACACAGGGGACAAATTTTTCATAAGAGTCAACACTCACGCAAGGGAAGACTTTTGATATTACCACAAGAAGAAAATATTTAATTCGCGACTGTAAAATATTGTTAGCATGGCTGTAAGACTAGAAAATGAACATAGCAACTCACTTATTAGGAGATGTGGTTGACTACCGCCATCCACTATTGAGTGGCTAGCAATCGTGTTGCTTAGAAAAGATTTATTCCTTGCCAAATTACAAATACATTGCAAATTACTTAAGGTAGTGTTTCCGTATCACAAGACAATGTGCAGTACTAGTATAATATTTAACACATATTGAAGTATAACTTACATATTAAGACAGTTCAGTCGTTCATAAATAAGAAGATTCGAAACAAGAAACCTGCACGAGAGGAAACGATTTCTAGAGAAGAATGAAATGCCAAGGTGAAATAATGATTTCTTTTCAGTATTCAATTTCCTGGCAGATCCATATAAAACAAGCTCCATTTCGTTTTCTCATCATTAATTCATTTAACGTCTACACAAGAAATCGAAAATGGTTTTGAAGAGCGTGGTAAGTGTTAATTGCAGTTATTACGAATTAAATAAATTAGTTTAGATATTTTCGGTTTGTTTCTGGTACGAAATGTATCTGCTTACGCATGTAGTAGTAGATGTATTATTTTCTACTTATTACTCCAGACCGAATCAATAAGATTGTAACACAGAGATGAGTTTTACATCATATTTAATGCAATATCTGAGTTCATCGAACAATACCAGCAAAACTCATGAATCTTAATGATGTATTGAGATTCTCATGCCAAGTACTTCTCTTTGTTACTTGTGACTGTATAGAAGATTATAACAATTCTGAAGTTTCAGAAATTTCACAGCTATAATTCATGTACAAAAGTTGATATTTTTCATATACTGTAAATATTCCATAGTCTATAAAAATATAAATAGTAAATTTTCACAACTTTTATCTTATTTGTAATTGTACTCAAAATCACTTTCTTCCTTTAAATTGTAGTGAAAAGTAAAAACATAAATGTAGATAAAAAAATACATTTGACAAGTAATAAGTCAAGAGAAGGTGGAGGTAAAATGTCTGAATTAGTTGTGGCTGTTGGGTTTACAATATAGTGTACAGAAATTTAGATTCAACCATATTTTACTACACGAAAATTTGTATCAACACAGCTGTTACATAGATTTTACAACGTTTCATTCAAATGGCAAATTTATTTATTTCTCAGATGAAAAGAAAATATTTTCTTACTATGAAAATCTTTTAAAATAATTTCTCCTTAGCTTTGAATGTAGGACATGCTTAAGAGAATGAAATTAGAATACTACATTTTAACATTGACAATAACAAAATTATCTTTGAAGGGATTATTTGACTTTCAGCTAGCATTTTTTCTTCTATATGAGAACAGAAGATCGATTTTAATTGAGTATTCATAAATAGATTATTTTTCATTACATAATATTTATTTCTGCGAGAGGATTTAAATTATACAGCATTCTATAAACAAATCTTCTCCTTTAATTTAAGATGTTCATCCTCGCTGTTGCGTTGATGATGATCGTTGGATCAACCTATGGTAAGTATAATTTCACATCGTCATAATCTGGCAGAATAAATGTTTGTTTGACAGCCAAACATGCGTTAATACTTCAAAGTTATTTCCAAATGTAGAAATTTGAAAAAAAATGTAATTACATATATTCTTGGTTAGAAAGAATTTGTTTAAAATTTAGCATCATGTTTGCAACGCGTAGAAGAATCGAGATTTTTAGATTAGTTTTTATTGATAACTTTTTCGAAATAAAAATATTTGATTATTTAGAGATTAAGGGTAGACAAAAATCCTTCTTAATATCTAGCTTGAAGACAATGCATTGCAAATAAATAAAAACGTAAGCACAATACTCCTGGTCAAAATTTGACGTTTCCCTTCAACTCTAGCTGTAGGAATCACCGGAGTGAGCAGCCAGAACAACAACAAAATCTCCATCGCCACTCACCCTGTTGTTGGCTATGGTCTAGGAGCTTACGGAGGATACGGTCTTGGAGGCTACGGAGGATACGGTCTTGGAGGCTACGGAGGAAACGTTCTTGGAGGATGGGGAGGTTATGGTGCTGGTCGTGGCTACGGTCTCGGCGGCATTGGATACGGTTATTACGGTTAAATATAACTTCATTTGCTGTATGAACAGCCTGTTCACTATCTTGAAACTAGTGAGAATTAAATTATATTATGTGTGCAGTATTTGTCTATTTCTTCAATGATGCATCATATTGATCCTTTGCCTTTCAATAAACTCCTTCGTACTTTCTCTGCATGAAAGCAGAATACTCATTTAATTGATCTGTAGCGCCTGAAGTCTGCATCTGGGGCAATCCACAGAAAGTGGATTGGTTGGGCCGGGCGAGGCAAATATCTGACAAGTCATCAATGTTTTTTTCTTAATCCAACTGCCTGAAAATTATATTTTTCATCTGTAATTTTCGCAGATCAGTTAAGTTCCTGGTATTGCATTTGAACGAAATCAGTCAAGGTGATTTAACAGGGTGTCTACCAAAATAAGAAACGCAAAATTCTTGACTTTCTCTGGGTCTTTTTTCTATTTAATCTATATTTATTGAAATTATATATAATTGAAATTAGCAATTAAGAAAATGAATATTTATTTTATGAAAAACCCCTATCAAAAGTCTAGTTAGGATGTTAGAAAACGGAAACTGGATCTATTAGTGCATCCTGGACTGCATTTGGCAGCGAGACTGTGGCATTTGAATTCACAGCCAATATAATTACATGTGGGACTCGCATTGGGGAGGGGTGAGGTGGTCCATATATATATCTGTGATTGTCTAATTATATCCATCTTATTTTACCACCATTCATCCAAATTTTTGTGATTATCCAAAGTGGTCAGAGAAGTTAAGTAAAATAAACTAATTCATCAATCAATCATTGTGATGGCAAAAATTCTTGACGACAAGTATAATTTTGGACTTGTAATTGAGTTTTTAACTTGCATGTTAATTTCTTTACTTTCATGAGTTTCTTGACTAAATATACACCCTTTTTAATATCATAACCTACCACAACAAGACTGGAAAGTACACTTGGCACTGTGGAGGGATTTATATTTCAAGTACTGAACGAACGCATGGTTCTAAGGAATTAAGCGTCCTACGAAATTTGTTGTGAACCAAGTGTGTCTTTTCTAGGGATGGCCTGAAAGTTTAAAATCCGGATTCTGAAATTTTACTATCCGAATTTAGGAGGAAATTCGGATTTCGGATTTCCTTTGTCTGCACAAACATTTACCACTATCTTTGTAGGCTTCTACTTTGATTGAGCAATTTGAGTCGAGAGAGTTGTGCTTATAAGCAATAATCTGAAGAGTTCGGCACAACATCGTCCTTTGCATGGTGATTACGCAAGCTCTTGTGGGATGATGGAGGGGTGGTCTCAACTCTCGATACAGTGCAGGGTGGAAAGTTGAGGGGAACCCAAAATTCCACGTCCCTCGAGTGAAAATGTTATCTAGAGCCGCATCTGACTGGGAGTCATTAAGGTTGATAGAATATGTCAATTATAAGTACATGATGAGCTTCTTCAGTGGCGGCGATTGGGTTACAAAACCGGGAGGCAAGGTGCCAAAACTCGGGGACATAGACAGTATATTTCCCTTTGTAGATAAGGTTTAGCATAGTGCTGGAACAAAAGTGGCGAAAAGTTTGGGGGGGGCTAGTGGCCCTTCGCCCCCTCTAATCGGCGCCACTGCCAACAGTTGATATATTTTGATATAATTTTCAACAATTATTTATCACATTATACTATTCATGAATAATCTTAATATCCGATTCATACTGTATTGATTTGTTACTCAACTGTAATCACGAACTACTGATTAAAAGCACGAACTTTCAACAGAACCGGAACAAATATGAACCACTATCAGGTGCGTCACAACTACAGGGCTAAGAACGCAGACTGAAAGCACACGTCCGTTTGATTGGCATTTGATGGCAGAATCGCCCAGATGCACGCGCTTGCCCAGTCAAGGATTAGAGAGACTGTGGCGCCATCTCCAATGACCATCACCCATACATATGTATGTCCGTAACAAATTTCATTGCATCATGACCAATAGTTTGATTTTTATAAGCGAAAAGCAGAGGCCGAGAGAGAGTGAAACTCCCTGTTCAAGGTAATTGTCGTGGTATTAGGTAATTGAATCATCCAAGTATAATGACTAAGGAAAAATCCGGAAGAACTTGTTTTTCAATATTAAGGGGCGGGTTTGTATTAGGGATGGTCAAATCCGGATCTTTTATTATCCGGAATTCGAATAGTAAAATCGGAGAATCCAGGTTTTGGAGGGAATCCGAATTTCGAATTTATTTCTGTCTGCACAACCACTAACCATTATCCTTGTAAGCTGCTACTTGGAGCAATTTGAGTCGAGAGAGTTGTGAATACGATCCTGTGCCTGTGTTAAGTTTGTAGGGTCAGATTAGATATTCTCTTCTCCTATTTTTAATTAGAATTATTAGTAGTCTTGTGATATTTGATCCTAATCATAAGTGGTCAAATTCAATATCTGCAGGCTTGCAATTCCCGACATCCCTGTTATATCAGATGCATGTCTCTTGTTGAGCCATCAGGAAAAGACTATATTTCCTTCTGGATACTACATAAATATTGCAGATATATAAGATAACAAGCGGATAAAGGAAGCTAATTTACATGCATTTTAGTATCTTCAGAATATTTAGGGAAGTTGAGCGTCCAAAATACCCTCTTTTGGCACAACCTTCATCAAAATCATTTTGGGAGATCTGTATGATATAAAATATTCCAATGAACATAGATAAGAACTACAATCCAATTTCATCAATGATCATAAAATTTAAAATTATGCCAATAGATGCCAGACGAATTTTCAAATATAATTTTAAATATTGTCAATGCAATCTTTAAGTACACGTATAAGTAAAATAATACAAGAATTCCTAGTAGTTATGAATGTGCTAAAATCAATGAAAATATATTGTTATTACATAAAAATTCTTAAATTAACACTTCAAATAGATAAGGTTCTTGAAATAAGAGCATAAAATTATGGTATAACTTAAAATTTTAAAAAAATATTTCAAGTAGATTTAATATATAGAGGAAGGCGGGGCAAGCCGGGTCAGCGGGGTAAGACAGCGTACAGGGCGTTTTTGTGAAATAAGTATCGCTATTCATCTGATGTTCTTGGAACTTCATCAGCACATATTACTTTTTTCTGGACAGCCGCTGGTCTCAGTTCGAGACGGTGTTCCAGAAAGAATGGAATGTACGTACATTTTTCACCCTCTGTTGCAATAATTCGGCAAACTATTTGCTGCTGTAAGTTACAATGGGGTTATTATTGTGTTGCCTTCTGCAACAACCGACATTCAGCATTAAGCTCTCTCCCGATGCTCCCACAACAGAAACAGCTTCAACCATTTATGCTCAGCCTTCGACATTGCTGGTGAGGAACCAGCGTCATTCTCCTATAAAGTTGCAAGTCCTCAATTAATTGTGAATATTCCAAACGTAGATCAAGAGAACGAACTATCTTCAAAACGACGTGGAAAGACAGCTCTTTTAACAGAATCACCGTACAGAGCAGAAAAAAAGCATCAAATGATGAAAGCGGAACCCAAGCAAAAGTTGGTGTTTCCACAGCCAAAAAACAAAAACAAGGCTCTACTGTCAAGATTTTTTTGATGACAGGTGTCGTGTTTCTTCACGATGCGATGGGTGCATAATTCTTGTGCAGGTGTGACATGCGAAGACAAAAACGCGGTTCATGTTTGTGGTTTGTGTGAAACTTAATTGTTTGAGTAATTAAATTAAATTAAAACGTCAACTATGCAGTGGCGTGCCCAAGGGGGGGTTGGTGGGGGTTATAACCCCCCCCCTTTAGCCCAGCATTCCTAAAAAGAAGAACATCAAAGGTAGGAAAAGATGGCAAAATGAGAGCAGACTACCAGGAAAAGTGTATATAACCCCTCCCTTTCAAAAATCCTGGGCACGCCACTGCAACTATGTTTCTATGATTATTCTAACTTAATAATGTTGCAATTAAGTAGTATCTAGAGCAAACAGAAAACAGTTGCCCCTCATGTGGGGCAAGACGGGGCCAAAGCTCTTTTTTTAGAAATCACAATATATTCCAAACATTAGGCGTATTAAAATTATTTGTGGCAATAAAAATCAAATCTGATTTGATTTTGTACTTCAAACATGTGATCAAACATTAGTCAATCCGTCTTTCACCGCCTTCCCCTACATACTAAATATTTATTTATTTATTTAAGTTTTGGATTACACTGCTGAAAAACAACACAAATGCCTAATACAGCAGTTTATGATGATAAATGACATATACACAATATATATACAATAGAAAAATACTGCATGAATAAATAAACTGAGAAGACAAATTTACGTTAAAATAAAATAATTATTTGGTGTTTATTTATTATTTAGTGTATACTAAAACAGATAATAATAAAACTACACATGTTAAATTCATAATATTATTAGACTCCAGTGGATTATGATCGTATTGGGATATAAGAAAATTAAATTACCTATTATATCTAAAATAAGAAATGACATAAATTGCAGTGCAGTCTTTAGTGTAATTTTAGATAATAAATATGGTACATCAAATTGTCATTAATTAATTTGCAAATACAATTTTAATCGTTAACATTTCTTCTTTGCAAGACTCACGTTTGTCTAAAAAATTATAATATTCATAATAAAATCTAAAAAGTCCGAGTTTAAAGTACAAAAAATGAAACAAATCTTTTCTGTGCATTTTCAAGCATGATTTCCATATTATTATAGCATGTAAATTTCCAAGTTGTTGTACTCTATTCCCAAATAGGCCTTACATACACAGTAAATAACCGAAGTAACAAGAATAGATTGTTTGATTTTGACCATTTGTTGATTAAGTAGCCGTTTTTCTTTCTAGTTTTTCTTGCAGTTTCATACTTTAAATTTAAGCCTCATATCTAGAACGATACCCAAATCTTTGATAGCTTCAACTCTTTTTACTGCACATGAATATAATTTACAATTATGACTGCGCCACTGAATTTTCCTTGTAAAAGTAATAATGAAGGATTATCCTGTATTCATTACAAGTTTGCTATTGGCCACTCAGTTAGCGACTGCCTTAAGACCAGATTGCAACTGAACATGTATATCGTTAGTGTCTATTTCAGTGTATATCTTGATATCATGAGCATAAAATATATATTTAGCATGCTTGATTACATTAAAAGTATCATTCAAACAGTTAGCAAAGGGTAGAGATCGCAATGGAGATTCCGGGGCACTCCTTTGTGTATTTTGCCTGGAGTAGAAAATGTTGATATAATCCTTACACAGAAAGTTCTATTACAAAAATAACTCATGAACCAAGCACAATATCGAGGAGCACATCCATAATTTTTGAGTCTCTGCACAAATAAATTAAGATTGACACTATCAAAAGCTTTGGATAAATCAAAGTGTATATCTATAACATGTAGCTACAGAAGGATTGAAAAGCGTCAGTAATCAGAACTGATAGATTTGTGCTTGTAGATATTTCTGGTATAAACCCATGTTGACAGTCATTAATTATACTCTTAGTATTAAAATATAATGATTTGTGAATAAGAGATTCGAAGATGTTACTAAAAATATTAACAATAGTAATTGGTCTGTAATTAGAAATTTTGCTGTTCCCAGTTATCTCTTGAATTGGTAGCACAGTTACTTCCTTCCGTAATTGGGGGAAGATGCCAATGATTTGCTGAAAATTAAGCTCACGACAGGTGCAAGTACCGTATATCACCACATCCTTTGAATATTTGAATATATTATTAGGTATATTGTAGAGACCAGAATAACTTCTCGGCTTAATTTTATTCAAGACCTGAGTTATATCTTTCTAAACAGATAACAGGAGAAAACATAGGATTGCAATACCAATCAGATTTCTGTTTTAAAAAAAATACCTTCGAAACGACTCATTGATTGATTGATTGAATTAGTGTTTTAAGTCCACTTTATTCACAGTAACGCTAATCGGGACTGGACCTACAGTTTAAAGTGGGATCCGAACCACTATGCTGTTCAACTTTAAGACACCACTGGTACCCATAGGGGAGGGGGTGGGAAGGGGGTGACGTAAAAATAATCGAAAACGACCGATATTAGTGTGGAATCTATAGTTTTCGGAGTCGCTAAGATGAATAGTGGCACTCCCAATGCCGTAAAACTCCAAGTTCATTTTACACTATAGTTAGAATTCATTATTTTCCTGTCTAATAGAAGATTTTAATAAATAAATACCCGGGCAACGTCGGGTAATCAGCTAGTGTCATATAAATTACGGAAGCCAACAACAGAATAACTACATCTTTGTCATGTAAATCTGTTTCCAACATTGTCGTCGTGTTAGCTTCAGTGCCCAAAAATACCTTCGTGTTTTGGAAATCAACATTCATACCAAATGAAGAAATAGACCGTGGGTTACGATATCATGATATACGTGACGTGCCATTCATTACAATGAAGAGGGTAGGCACCAGAGAGGTTAGAAACCCTTAATTTTGTTCCGCATCCCGTTTTCAAAACTATGTTAAACCGAAATCTCTAACTCTTACAGCGTCATATTATGCCATGCCGCCACATTGAGGACAGATTGTTAGATATTGAAGTGAGATCGCTATTCTTGCTTCTTTCCTGGAAGAAAACCCTACGGCCGTCCTTGTATGTCATAGGCCTCCCTTGAGCAAGATGTTCCTTTCAAAATTCCAAACATGTCTTTGTTGTGAAAAAATCAAGCAAAAATGAAGCAAGTCGCTGTTATTCTTCTGTTTCATTGGCACATTAGCATAGATGCCTACTAAGAGTTGATTAGTATTTGATTTAGTGGCTAAAACATGCATGTGTGGTTCATTTTATTTATTTTCAAACATCGCACCCCTCATGAGCACCCGTAGATGATTAATCCTGGCGCCACCACTGAGAAACAATGACACCATCACTTTAAATTCGTGGTCAAGATTGTTTCTGGGATATGAAGAAGATGTGCCCCTCCTCCTTAACAAAATGGGATTTACAACTACGTCTCCGCAAATAGAATTTTGGATCTAATTTCACTCAGAATGTACGAGTGTACAGACAACAGCTGTTTTGCATGAATAGATCAAAAAATACTCCTTAGCAATTACAAATAATTATAAGACAGCTCGTGACCGAGGCCATCCAAATCTCTCCACTTCAGAGGTCCGAGTTCGAGTCCTGGTGCCGGCCCCCGTGCCAGAGTTGTTAGCACATCGCGCTAGGACACCAAGGGTCCCGGGTTCGAATCCTGGCTTGGGCATGGATGTTTGTGAGTGTCCTTTCACCAATTTCATCATCATTCATCCCCATCTTTGCAAATTAGCCAAAAGTGGCACAAAAAGCGAAGTAAAATAAAGCAAATCAATCAATCGAATTCTGGTCTGGGCATGGCTCTCTCTCTGTGGTGTCCTTTCATCAATATCATCCATCCTCATAGTTGCGATTAATTATAAAAGTGATATGAAACAAATCAAAGTAAGAAAACATACAAATAATTGTAAGATTACTACAATGTCGGGACTCCACTTGAAAAATTAAATAAATAAATAAACGTCAACACAAAATCCATCTTCAAACACCCATTTGAGCAGACAGACAACATGCTTCTGAAAGTTGCCAATCGACCTGTAGCATGGCCTTCAGTACTGAAGGTTTGATTTCAGGAAAGTTTGAGCGAGGCTCTTCAAATATCTTATCAAGAATGCCTCACTTATTTTTCGTTGGGCAAAACTTTTTCCTACTGATTAACATGGCCGGGTGGCATATTTACAAAGCCTAGAGTGATATAACCAGAGGGAGCACTTCCTTATTGGCTGTGCGCACCGAAATTTTTATATTTCGTGGCCATTCCTTCTTTGTTTGTTTACAGGAAAAGGTTTGAAAATCAGACTGCTAATTATTTAGTAATAAAATTTGTAATCAATTTGTCCTGAAGAAATATTTTTGTATTGAAAGATTATAAAAAAAGAAAGAAATTACATATTACATGTATGTCCGGCACAGGTACATCACTCTGCTGTCTTTCATATGAAGATTACAACTAGTCTGCTCAAATTCTTCTCATCAGCACAATTTTTTATTCTAACTGACAAATGATTATTATAGGCCAAAAAAAGTTGTATACAGCGTGAGCACAAAAACGCTCCCTGGTTTCAAGATGTCATAAAATTAATTGTTACTTGAATATTTTGACAATTTGATATCCCAAGCTCAGTTAACTCAAAATATTTTAATATCTTTCTTTTCAGAATCGCTAGTTGTGAATTCGGTAGCTAGAGGGCAGTAACATCGAAAATGGCGTTCACTCCGCAGCAAAGAAGCTGGTGAATGTTAGAATTTGCCAAAACAAGCAGTGTTGTGGGAGTGCAGCGTGCATTTAAACTGAAGTTTAATGTTGATCCACCTACACACAAATGCATTCTGCAGTGGCATAAAACATTTGTTGAGAGAGGATGCATTTGCGATCAAAGAAAAGAACATTCTGGCAGACCGTCCATCTCTGAGGAAATTGTTTAGCGTGTGCGAGAAGCGTTTATACGCAGTCCCAGAAAATCAACACATCAAGCCAGCAGGCAGTTGCATGTGCCACAAACTACCGTAAGCAATATTTTACGGAAGCGTTTGCGTTTTCACCCGTACCGGCTGCAATTGGTTCAAAAGTTATATCCACAAGACAAGGTAAAGCGACGTGAGTTTTGCGAGACTATCCACACTTTAATGGAGGACGATTAAACCTTTCTGACAAAGATCATTTTTAGTGAACAGGCATAATGTTAGGATCTGGGGAAGCGAGCATCCGCATGCCACTCTTGATGTGGAACGTGACTCACCCAAGGTGAATGTTTTTTTTGTACAGTGTCAGAGCGTCGAGTGTACGTTCCGTTCTTCTGTGAGGTTCTAACAATCACAGGTGAAAGCTACTTAACAATGCTACGTGACTGGTTAATTCCAACTTACTGCAGAGAGAGGTGACTACATTCTACAACAAGATGGAGCGCCCCCACACTGGCATCAATCTGTACACAGCTTTCTGATTGACAACCTCCCACACCGTTGGATAGGACGAGCTGGACCCAATGATCAAAATCTATTCAAGTGGCACCCACGATCACCGGACATGACAGTTTGTGACTTTTTCCTTTGGGGGTTCGTGAAGGACCAGGTCTATGTACCTCCACTACCCACAACCTTGAATCATCTTCAGGAACGCATCAGTACAGCTGTCAACTTCATCACACCGGATACCCTTGAGAAGGTGTGGTTGGAGCTGGATTATCGTCTCGATGTTTCCCGTGTAAAAGGTGGCGCGCACATTGAGCATTTGTAATTCCAATGAACACCACGAAAACTTTATGAGTTCTTACAACTACTGTGAACATTTATGTAGAATACTACTTTTGGTATTAAAGTTATACCCTTTCAAAACCAGGGAGTGTTTTTGTGCTTACGCTGTATATTTTATTAGTAAAAATTTGAAACTACAAACCCCCTACAAAAAAACTACAAACATCACAAATACTTATTGGTTCAAAGTTGAGTTTATACAGTGTGAAAAATTTAGATTCACACCACCGCACAACAATATTATAAAGAACAAAAAAGCCTGTACAACAAAGTGTTACAATGAGTAAGTAGAAGCATAATATTGTTGAACAATGTGAAGAATCTTTGGAAATGCAACTGAAAAATCGATGGATCATATAATATCAATGGACAAAACACGTCATCATCATGGCTTCATTGTTGCATTGTTTGCAATAAGCTGGATATGCATTTGTACTTTCTTAATGTCCGAGAAGAGTTATGCTTTTCTGTCTTTGAAAATATTAATTTTAAAAATGTGCTCAAAAGTCAATCTGAGTTAATTATTTTCTTATCTTGTTGGAATGGATCTCTGAAATCTACACTGAGAAGGTGAACCCTGCCATCTAGCGCTTCATCTAACACCATATAACTCGAAGGAACACCAGATAAAGAAACGCATTATCTTCCGGGGTGACAGTCAATCAATAGCCATACATCGTTGGATGTTCTGCAGCACTGTAGGGTTTGTAGTCCGCCGCCGTTGCATATATGCAACAAAAAAGTATGTCCCTTGTAGCCGCTGTTGCAGATATGCAACAAACAGCTTTAGATACAATTATCGAGGGTTTGCCACACTTATATTTGTATATTGAGGTTGAAAAACTGACAGTTCGTTCGGGAACATGTTTTGCAATCGTGTTTACAAAAATTCCAAAATCCCCCCCCCCCTTTCTTGGAATATGTCAGGTGTTTCCGCTCCTTAGTTTGACAGACACAATAAATGCTTGGTGTTTACGATGCTGTTTTCCTCAAAGCTTCCAACGCTGTGATTTAGCACTGATAAGGCACACATTCTTATTTGTGTTTGGACCTGGTGATCCAGCAGAAGTAGTGGCGGGGTGGGGGGGGGCAAGGAGAGGGTGGATTGGATGAGGTTTTGCGGTGTCAGCTTTCTGTCGCCTCTATTTTAAAAATGCAATGAAGCTTGACGATAGCCAGAGGCCACAAGCGTGAGTCTATCCAAAAGTATAGACAAAACAAACGATTGCAAAGGCTCCCTCCCCTCCTCTGTTAGGAAAGGCCTCCCCATAATCGGTTCTGAGCAGTTCGTATCATATAACAGCTCATCGATCTCCCTAACGCGCATTCGTTTCCTTCCGGACATATTTCCACAAAGAGCCGAGTCAACAGGGAAGAAATAGATTCACAGTAGCTACACAAGATGCAAGTGCGAACGAAAAAGAATGTTCGTGTTTTCTCCCCAAAGTAGCCGGAGAAGAGGGGGAAAACTCCACATTTTTATTATTTTTTATTAAAATTCGGGGGATGCAGCCTCCACCCGTAACCCCCCCTCGCGTTTGGAGTATACAAATTTTACATAGTTGCATGCACTGATGTTCTACCTGCAAAACAAAAGTTATCCGAAGTAGATTGGTCCCATAGTGTCCGAGTTATAATAATTTTATGAATAATATGCAAATTGGCTAAAATTCGCTGTTTTGAGTAAAAAACAGAGTTTTACGTTTTGCCTTATTATTCAAATTGTATTGCACCCACAAACATGAATCAAGTTTATATATATATATATATATATATATATATATATATAAATATATATATATATATATATATTGAAACACTTCGTGGGCCTCCCCTATGGCGCAGTGGTAGCGTCATTGCCTTGTAATCAAGGGGTTGCGGGTTCGATACCCGGTGGAGGCACAAGTGGTTCGGATCCCACTTTAAACTGTAGGTCCAGTCCCGATTAGCCTTACTGTGCATAAAGTGGACTTAAAACACCAACTCAAACCAAACCAAAACACTTCGAGAGTGGGTAAAAATTCTTGCTCCATTCTTATATACAGAAAAAACAATGAAGGATCTTACACCAGAACAACAACAGGAATATAATAATTCCATACAATGTGTGTACTGTAAAAGTAATTTTGATTTAGATAATAAAAAAATTCTACACCACAACCATTTTAATGGAGAATATATCCATACGATTTGTAATTCATGGAACTTGAAAATACAAAAAAAACATTTTTTATTCCAGTAATTATTCACAATTAAAAAAAAATTGATACACATTTATTTATTAAAGAATTAGATTATGTTGCAGAGAATATTAATATTATATCACAGACTAAAGAAAAATATATTATTGTAGAGAAAAATATCAGATTAGAAAATAAAATAACAGTTGTTCTTAAATTTTTGGATTCATATCAGTTTCTTTCCAGCAGTTTAGCTACTCTGGTCAATCAATTAACCAAAGACAAATTTATTTATACAAAAAAAGAGTTTTGGCAATATGATATAAATTTGCTAATGAGAAAAGAAGTCTACCCTTATCCATACATGGATGATTTTGAAAAATTTGAAGAGACACAGTTACCGCCGAGAGAAGCATTTTATAACCATCTTCAAGATAAAGAATGTAGCGTGGAAGATTATCAACTTGCACACACAATTTGGGACATGCCAGGTTGTGAAACAATAGGAGGTTATCGTGATTATTATTTGAAATTAGATGTTCTCTTGTTGGCTGATGTGTTCGACACTTTACGAAAAAATTGTTTTGAAAATATAATTTGGATCCTGTCTTTATGTGTACAACACCTGGTTTATCTTGGCAAGCTAAGCTTTTAATTACTAGAGTTGAAATTGGTCTTCTCGAAGATAGTGAACAGTTTACATTTGTTGAATCTGCTATACGTGACGGTATAGTACAGAGTCCTTTAAGATATATAAAAGCAAACAATAAATATTTATCTGATTATAATGCTAATAAAAAATCTAAATATATTTACTATATTGATATGAACAATTTATATGGGTATGTTATGACTCAATCACTCCCAATTGGTAATTACGAATGGATGACCAACGAAGAACTTGAAGACAGGGATTTTTTTAAATGGCCTGAAGATCATCCAAAAGGTTGTCTATTGGAAGTTGATATGCTATACCCACCATGGTGTCATGAGAAACACCACGGATTAGCTATGGCACCAGTATCTCAAAAGGTTCCAGGTACAGAAGAAACAAAATTAATGTTAACATTGGAAAACAAAAATAATTATGTACTTCATTATCGACTGTTACAATATTACGAAAAGCAAGGTATAATATTTACAAAAATCCATAGGGGTTTAAAATTTGATCAAACAAAATGGTTAGCTCAATATATTGTGAAAAATACAAACAATCGAATACAAACAAATTCTAAAGTTTTGAAAGATCTTTATAAATTAATAATGAATGCCTTATATGAAAAATTTTTAGAGAACAAAAAAAATCGATTGAGGTGTAGTTTGGTGACCAATTGGAAAAAACTTTTGAAACTTATTGCTGACCATACATACATAAATTTTAGAGAAATTACTGAAAATATGACTCTTATTGAAAGAAGTAACACCGATGTAGTGTGTGATTTGCCAATAGTTGTGGGTGTTACAATTCTTGAATTATCTAAATTAGAATTGTATAAATTTCATTATGATGTGATGCAAGCTAAATATGAAAATATAAAAGTAGCATACATGGATACTGATAGTTTTATATATGAAATAGAAACAGAGGATTTGTACGAATATTTACTAGATATAAAAGAACATTTTGATTTTAGTAACTATCCAAAAAATTGTCCATTATATAATTTATTATACAGTGTTGATAACAAGATGATCCCTGGGAAAATGAAAGATGAAGCAACATAATCTATAATATCAGAATTTGCTGGACTCTGAGCAAAAATGTATTGTATCAAAATAGATGAAAAAGAAGAAGAAATTAAAAAAGCAAAGGGTATGAAACGACCAAATATATTTAGTAAGACTGACAATGGATGATTTTAAAAATTGTTTATTTGAAAATAAAAATGAAAAAAATTAATGCCTGCATATTATCTTACCAACAAAAATCATGATGTTTATACTACAATAAAAAATAAAATAGCCCTTGATAGTCATGACAATAAATTAGAAATATTAGATTGTAACATCCATACTAGAGAATATGGACACTATGAAAATGTTGACACAAAACATTGTAATAAATGTAAATTAAAAAGTTGATAAAAAATATTTATATTTAATTTTTTAATGTTATATATAATTATTCATATATTTTTATCGAGCCTAATCTGAAGTAAATAATAAAATTCTATATTCTATTCTATTCTATTTACAATTGTTCTATCACTCTCTCATTTTTTACATCATATACATATGACTTCTCTACTATTAATATAGCACTACATGTAGTATTTTCTGGTAGGGTTTCATGAAATTCACATATCAATTTTATCTTAGTTCGATCATCTACCAATTTTCTTTTTGACGCATTTTTAAAACATTGGTCTGTGAGTTATGAACTCATCTGGATTATAATACATGTCTATGTTTCCTTCAGTTACTCGTTTAAAAGCAGTAAATGCTTGATATAAATTCAAATAATCTTGTTCTGCAATGTTTAAATTATAATTTTCACGAGAGAACACCTCTTTTCTGCCATTCTTTAGATACACATTTTTAACTTTACAATTATCAAACTGGCTGCTATCTTTTTCCTGATTGTCATCTCTCCATGTCTGAAACAATACAGCTACGAACTCTGGCATATCGTATTGTAGAGATTGGAACTGATTAGTAATGTCAAATTCAAAAAATTTACCCTCCACAGGCTTCTGAATGCATTGATAAGTATAAAATTGAATCGGAATTTGAGGATTTTTCAAAATGTTGGCCTTGTATTTGAGAGCATAATTGGACTCATATTCAACTATAGGCATTCGTAACTCCATAGACGGGATCACACATTTCGCAGCTTCGGGTAAACTAGCCTCATTAGCTGTTCCATCTGCATTTAAAGTTTTGTATCTCATGATGGCATTATGATCATTGGGTGCTCTGCGAAATATGACACTCAAACCACCTTTCCACATAATTTCTTTATAATCAGAGAAAGTCCAAATAACAGTCTCATGGGGTACAGTACTGTGTGACGTTTTGCTTGAATTTTTGTTCCAGCTTCGAACCCCCAACTTTATAATATGCACTCTCTGATTTGGACAGTTTCAATGTCCCCACTGTAGTAGATGTAATTCCAGGGCAATCAATCCTGTCTATGACTGTACCATGCTTCCTAATTTCAATTTGAGAGAATAAAAATGGAACAAAATTATCTATAAGTTTTATAATAGCCCCGGGGAGGGGATATTTTCACCATTACTTTGTTTTACAATATAAAATTTTATATACAGATCTGATTTATGTGGATGAATGAACCCACCCCCCACCGTGATGTCATTCTGGATCTCTCTGTTGGGCTGATTCAAATTTGCAAATGTCCTCCTGTTTGGAGGGAAGGACTGTAATTCATAACTCTCGATATTTTCCATTTGGTATTTATTTATATATTTTAAATATTAATTTCTATCATTGCAGTGCTATTAGCACCAGGAAAATCGATGATCTCACTTTTCTTATTCGTAATTTTTATCTCCATGTAATTAACTTTATCAATAGAAACAGGGAAATAGACTGGTGGGATTGGGGAATAGAAGATGGGTTCCATAAATACTGAATTTGGTTTAAATGTAGCAATGATACTTGTTTCTTTGTGGCTACAAATCGAATTTTCTTCTGCTTTGATAATCATACCTTTGGCAATGTTGCAGTGAATATTTAATGTCTCTATACCTAAGAAGTTTGGTACAAATTTACCTACGTGCCTAACAGCTGGTTCTAATTTGCTATTGTTCTCAAATCCTAGAAGTTCCTCCATGGTAGATAGGCCCACTGTTTCATTGGTAGGCACAATCTCCACTCTGTGTGTTACAGAATTTTGAGATAGTAATACGGTGTTTTTAAGTTCAGATTGTACAGTAGATAAGTTATACTGTCCGGGAGGAATAATAATTTTTTCATTACCTACTAAGATATTATTGTTGTAGGTAGTTACATTCGGAATCAGATACATGCTGTAGAATGCTCTCAGAGCTATGGATTTTGGATAGATAATATCATCGTGAAAATGCAGTTTCAAAACCGAAGTCTCGCTGGATAGATGAAAAATTCCCATATTTAATATATAATACAGCTTTTTGAAAATATCTTAATTTGATGTTTGGTATTTTATTTAATATTCTGAGCATCGTAATGCAAACATGGCCACACATAATTTGATCGAAATATTGAATACGATCGTCGTTGTAATAAACCTTAACATGTTGTAAGTAACGAATTAATTCTGTAGGGGGTACCCTTCCGAAAGAATCGAAAATAAAAGCATTGTTATTTTGTTTATAATAGCATATCCAGTGGGTACCAATATTTTCGGACTTATGAAAATTGACCACACCACATTCTCGAGAGTGGGGACTACCTTTAGGGAGAGAATCAGACATGAAAACCCCCTGAAGTGTTTAATTTTAAATATTTTAACTAAAGATTCAATGTCTTGGTTCGTAATTTTGCTTCTTTTTTTAAAATTTTCTGAGTTAAAATTGAATTTATTTTTAAATTTTTAAGATTTTGATATGGTATTTGGTACACAACTCCTTTTGGCTTCATGTTGTTGTTATTATTTATTATTATTATTATTTTTCAGAGTATTTATATTATATATTTATTTATAGTACAAACTCCACCCTAATTTTTGTTTTGTATTCATGGCAATAGTTGTACCAATGCTGTTATTCTTTCACCTATTAATGCATCTTTGCTTGTTAATCTTCCAAATCCAGTCTCTTCTAATTTTTGATCAGCCACATGACGATCATCCATATCTTTGTGTGTGTTGTATGCAATGTTATGTTCGTTACAAGCTGCATCGACAGGATTAATACCCCTATCTCCTCTTTCTAACCTTTTTTCAAGTTTTGTCCCCGGACCACAGTATTGGTAACCAGATACTTGTACTTCTAATGGAAGTTTATTAATGATATAATTCAACAAACCTCGACCCTCTGCTACATTTCAGAATTTAGGAGGTAAAGTATTGATAATTTTAATTAAGTATCCTATACCTTTGCGATCGTTTACAAGGAAATTATCTAGTTTGTCACTGATCATGTTTAAAATACCCATTTTCTCATTATGGAAGTTGTTGTTCCCAGCATTTTCTTCCCCTGCTGAAATCAGCAATCTATCTATGCGTTTTCTAACATTATTTACCCACACAAATTCTTTAAGTAGAGTATTGTATTGCTTGATACCACTACAGGTTTTGAGTTGGTTCCAGATGGGTTTGATCAGATTTTTGTATTTATCACCACTGCTCATTTCACTCGCTTTTGACTGACATCATTATTTTGGAACAGAGCATCAGAGAGTGTCAAAATTTCAGAGTAACTGTTTGGTTGTTTTTTGGTGATGAGCTCCCATAGCCCAACAGTACCAGGATATCTGGACCAGCTGTTTCTCCCACCCAAATTAATTTTTATGTTGTCCCCTTCGAATTTTACTTTAGATTTGCCAGTTTTCCATAATACGCCTCCATAGTTGGATACAATCCAAATACTTCGTCTTTTTCGAATTTTCCAGTACTCAGGTAATCCCTTGCCAGGGGACCCAACTCGATTCTCTGCTTCTTCTATAGCTGCTTTAGCAGGTGGTTCCTTGAGTATCAGAGGAGTGTGGATGCTGTATGAAGGGGTAGTTGGAAAATCTGCATAATTTTTAGCAGTAAGAGGTACCAATTCATTGATGAGATATTTATTTTGTTCTGTCACACCCTTAATATCTTTACCAAGACCACTTGTTGCATCGATAAAGGGTTGGTTTTGGCGTTTGTGTTGTTCGTAAAAACCTCGATTTTCTGATTTCCAACCTTTGAAACGTTTGGACAAGTACTCTCGTAATTTCAAATTATCTTCAATTTTGTGTTTCGTCATATTTATTTTTGATTAATGGTTATTTTATATCGTTTCAACGTTCAAAAAGTCGTTGATTTTATTTCTGAATTTACCCTTGTTAGGTTTACGAGTCATGTCGATGGTGACAAATCCAAAATCTTCGCTGTTCCAAGAAGATGAACAGAATTTTGAAAATTGGTTGTAATTTAAGTCTCCTCCCACATAATCATCGTATACATGTTTCAAATTAGTATGATCTTGACGAAGCAAACAGATTAAGTTTGTATTATCTCGTAGTAATTGTTTGGGAAATTTGGAATAAGTTTGAGCCAAATAAAAGCAGTCTGTTTCTTTGTGACGATCCTGTGTAAAAAAAATTCTAATTTCATTCTGATTTTCCAGAATAACATCATCAAACACCACAACAGAATTTTTCAAACATTGGTCGAGAGGTTTTATTGTTGATGCAAATGTAGCTATGCCCAGTCTCTCGTACAGCTTCATGAGTTGTTGGTATTTCGGTTGTTCTAAACTCTTTGAGAATACATACAAATGTCTATTTTTCCAATCTAGCCAATTGAGGGCAAGCAAGAAATGATCAACCAGCAAAGTGGTTTTTCCACAACCGGATGGGCCTGCAATGAGGCATCTTATGTTATCAGGTAACAACTCTCCATTTTTTTATTAGTTTCCACTACATATGGTTAACGCTGTACCACATTCCATGTTGGTGTCAAAGAATCACCTGGTTTGCTTCTATCCAACTTTTGTCTGGCAGACCTAACCATTTCACATACAATTTATTATTTTTTTTCTTCAATATTTTCTCGATTAGATATGTATCTCGATATTTTGTTTTACTGAGTTCCTCTTCATAGAATCTCCCTTTTAATATTTTGTTATGATTATCTTTTATGATATATGTATTTCTATTCTCTGGTAAAACTTGAACCACTGAGAATAACTCCGTACTCCAATTTTTAGTGAATTTCTTCTCGAATAATTGTTTATATTTACTGACCCTTACCTGATCCCCTATTTTAAACTTTGGCTTCTTGGTAGTATATGTATATTTTTGACAATAAACAGTAGAAATCAATCGTTGCTCATCAGATTTGGTTACCTCAGCAGGTTTCATGTGAATAGTACTGTGTACTGTATTGTTATAATTATGAACTAGCTCGGGTAAAATTTGCACCCACTTATAATTGCCCTGTAGAGTAAATTGTCTCCACATGCAATTTTTTAATGTTCTGTTGAATCTTTCCAGTATACTAGCTTTCAGATCACTGTATGTAGAATAATGTTTAATATTATGTTGTTGCATTAACTTAGCAAATGTAGTATTGTAAAATTATTTCCCTCTGTCTGTCTGTAAATATTTTGCTATCCTTCCCTAAATAAATATCGACTTAAAAGCCTCGGTAACACAAGTACTAGTCTTGAATTTTAGGGGAACAGCCCATGCATATTTGCTTAAAGTATCAATAACTGTATACATATATTTGTAACCATGATTTATCTTATCCAAATTTTTTAAAGTCCCTGTAGCCATCTCAATCAGATCAGCCTGAAACAAATCATTCACGCCTTTCGTTACCACACTCAGTCGTTTGTAGTTACGACGAGCTGGTCTGTGTAATTCATTAACTATATCTTGTCTTGACATCGGATTCTATAAGAAAATATGACATAAAATGGATTATCCTCGGGGTATAATTGTTTCACCTCAAATAATAATTTATCATTAGCTTGCACAGAGAAAACAGATATTTCTTGATCCTCATGTATTTTATATTTCTTTCCACATTCGTCCCAATATGCAACAGGTGTCTGTAGTGCTCTGTAGACGCCATCTTTTCTCTGTATTGTGAAATTTGGCACTTCCACATGCTTTCCCTTCTTCACATAGACAAATTTTAAAAATTTAATTTCGCCATCAAGGAAAAATTCATGAGACTGACTGTAAGAGTACATTTTGTAAACATTTCCTGCATTAACATAAGTCCAGTGCCCTCGTACATTTGGAACACTCTCAAGCCTAACTATCTCAACGGTGTAAAATTGACGTAATTCGAGATCGTCTAATCTGCTAAATACCGTTTCTTGATATTCGTTTATGGTGCGTACCACTTCATAGTAGCTGGGTTTGATTTTCACATCGACATACAATTGTTTAAATTGTTCTTTGAGATCGTGAAGTTCTGATGTGAAACCTGATAAAGCAGATTCCTGGCTTGTTTCGAGGGTAGCAATTTGTTCTCTAATGTTGGAAGTAATCTCCAGTACTATCTACAAGTTTCAATTTAGTGCTCTGGTTTGTAAGATCGAATACCTGCCTTCTGATTTCTACAAACAATGCATGTAATTCATTCACAATCTGATTGGTAGGCAAAGTAGCAATAGTATCTTGAATTATGGCAATTTCCGCTTGAATATTCTTAATGTCCTCCGACTTCAATATTCTATTTACTGCTCTTTTTACAGATCTCATCTCCTGGGAAGTGGGTAAATTGGATACTGTGTTTTGAAGTGAGGTTAAAGCTTGCTTAACTACATCTAATTCTGTAGCAGATGGTACACTGGTTAAAGCATTTTTAAGTTGCTGTATGTCATCTTGCGTAGGGGTAGACTGTTGCAGTGTTTGCAATTTGTTCTGTATGTCTTCTATGAGATGGTGAAAATGAGATAGTTCAGATTCAGTGCTGAGATTCTCTGATTTTGTGGTCTGTTGTTGAATTATATTTAGAGATTCAGTTATGTTTGGCAACTTTAATTCAAGAGTTTCATGTACATTCGTCAATTCGTTTCTCATGGTTGTCAAAGTATCTTCAATATGAGGTATGGTAGCCTGTATCTTTCCAAAATCTTCGTAAGTTTGTAATTGCAATTTGACGCTGGCAACACTGCGAGCGATGGCATTTAATTCGGAAGATGAAGGTAAATTATTGATCAAGTCTTGTAATGTTTGTAGTTTGGATTGAACTTCTGTTATGGCTGCATGTAATTGGTCTGTTTGCAGTTCAGATTTAATATATTCCAGTGAGGGAATTTCAAAAGATAAAAATTGGTCCCGTAATTCAAGAATGCTTGCTCTAAGCAGTTCATATTGCTCTTGAGTCTTGATAGTTTCAAATATGGAAAGTAGTTCGGTACGAATAGTATTCGCTTGGTTATTTAGTTCTTGCTTTAGATGTTCCGAAGTTGTTGTTTGAATTTGACGGAATTTCTCAAGATCATTTTTTAATTTAGCTAAATTCTCTTTTAAATTTTCAACATTATCGAGAGACGGTAAATTAGTATATTTTTGAAGAAAAGACTTGAGTTCCCCATCAATTTTTACTATGGGATTAATTAATTCAGACTGTATATTGGTAATTTCAGCGTGTAGGCTTACATTCAAAGAATTTTGTAATATAAATAAATCAGATTTAACTTTCTTAACACGTTCGTCAAATTTGGCAATGTCGCTGGAATTATCTGGTATTTCCTGCCTTCTTCTGTTTCCAAATATGTCAATTTTTTGTTTTGTTTTATTTATTTATGTTTTTTTTTTGTTTCGGTATTTATATATTCATAAGAAGATAGATTATTCTTATTTCCATAAAGAGGGAAATTAGTTTATCATAATCGCCAATTATTTCAGCATAAAGAAAATCACCTGCTTCCACATCATATATTGTGTTGGGAATCATATTATTGTATTTAATCTTGTACAAATTTCGACCTATGTGTACAACTGCTGCATTGGATGGAGAGATACTTATTTGAATCTTTCCTGTCACAGGGATTTCATATGATGGATTGTTGTTGTTAAAAACATATAGTTGCTTTCCGGTATTCTCATCAACTTCGTACCATATATTATTAAGTTGAATAATGACCAACCCTCTCAATTTACGATGAAGATCGGATATCACTTGCATGCTGCTGTCAGAACTTCTCTCTATTTGGGGAATATGTTGCTGTTTATAGCCAAATACATTCATTAGCATTTTTTCTTTTGGGATATTTTTATCATTTTAATATATTATATTTTTTACTAATTCTTAAAATATAAAATATTTTATGATAATCTATGTCGACTTTTAAAGAGTTCGTTGAGACGAAGCGAATAAAAAAACCGCACCATTCTACGTTGCATAGTTTTCGAGATATGAGTATTTTAATAATTTGCAAGTGAACACTGAGTCAAGAAAACTGTAAGACAAAATCTATTACTTATTGTATTTCTTTATTACACGCAAAGAAACACATAACAATCTTTATTCCAAGTTGAATCTGTTTAGCGTGTCATGTCACGAACTGTCATCGATCCTCTGTTCGCACACTACATATGTCAGTGTTACACGCTAACATTGATTTCCCGTCGCAAAACATGACCTCGCTATTCATTCATTCATTCAGCTTTTGTATCTCTGATTTTTTAGGAGGAGAAAAAAAAGAGAGGGAGAGGGAGGGGTTAACATTCCCCCCCAAGACAATATTTATTAACATAACTTTCCCTAACTGGCCAAAATCTCCACCTTGCAATAAATCATGTAACCTTAAGAAACCTGCACAAACAAAAAACATGCTTCCCTCGGGAACTTTTGGCTTTTCCGAACAACACTGTTTTTTGCAAATCAATAATACAGTATTTCTAACAGGGCATTGAATGGACTGTCTGATAATTCACCTGACACTGATGAAGACAACTACTGTGGGCTTTGTGGAATACATTATTATGGTAAGAAAGGACCACAATGTGACTGGATCCAGTGTATTCATTGTAGTATGTGGATGCATGAAATATGTACCAAATTCACGTCCATGTGTCCAAAGTGCAATGCAATTTCCAACAAATGTAAACCGTAAACGAGGCTATTAAATTCAAAATAAATGTTGTTAGAAACGCTATGCGTGTCTGTACAAATGATGGTCTGTTTACGAAACAAACGTTAATAATCATCCACTTAATGCTGTAAATTATTTTCCTTTAACACTAGAAGGACCGGCGTAACCTCCCTACCTATAAGGACATTTTGACCCATAGGATATTTTAAAGGAAATTAATTGCTACGCACTTATTTACATCACTCTGAACTGAAATATCCTAGTAATTTTATTTTTTTATTTTTATGCATTTATTTATTTATTTATTCATATTTATTACAAATGTTACAGTATATCTGTAGTAGTCAGAGAGGGGGCACGAGCAAACACCCCCCAAAATCTAACAATTTCTTAGTGAAATTTAACTGAAAATTATGATTTTAGCTGATTTTCCAAGTGTAAAAAACTGAAAATTTGTTTTACACAAGAGCTTAAATTCCAATCTTATTGTATAAAAATTCTAAGAATTAGATAATTTCCCCCTATAACACCCAATTTTTAAAATTTCACTTTTTCAAATAACTAAAGCGAAATCCATTACTTTTTTTTTAACTGTAAAAAATAATTGACTCACATGAGTCCATTTAAAATGTTTTTTTTTTTGCAATTTTTGGGCCCCCCAATGTTACTAGAATATCTTAAACTTGTATATTTCTTGTACCGCCATGATGTTGCTGATTAGTTATAAGCACAAACAGTGTGAATAACAATGTCATAACACTTGGAGGATATGAGAATATGCAAGTACGGTATCTTCGGTTCAGATATAAATGAACCGAATGTCTATATATTTAAAAATTAATACACTTTCAGTCTGCTTGACAAGATCTAAATATCTTCCTTCTTGGCTAAAGTATATCACTTCTATTGCACATACATGCATCTTTAAAAAATCACACATATATTTAAAATACCTTCTATATACTTGAAAACAATTTCAAATTTTGCAATATATAGACTATTTCGTATTTTGTATATTACACATTTTCTATTTTGTATGATATTCATAGCGTTAAGTATGAGTATAGTGTGTGGGGGGGGGGAGGGTGAAATGTCCAAATGTACTTTGTGTTTAATATAAATATGTATATGGTTAAGGAAAGGCTGTACGGCCTTAACTCTGTCATTCTAAACAAGACGTCAATAATTAATATTAATAAAAGAAACGAGCGCCTCTATATTGATACTTGTAGATTACTTGCTCCCAATAGAAACTGATCTCATATCCTATCAAAAGGAAACTAATTATTTCGGACACGCGTGACAAACAAAAATGAAAACTAGTCAAGAGTTTCACTAGATCAGTACAACATAAAATACTCTAATAGGAAGAAAAAGTGAAACAATTAAAACTAAAACTTCAAGTATATGATTTTGCTAACTGTAGACACATCTCGTACATTTGTGAAAAAAAAAGAATGAGAATGAATAAATATAGTTTAATATTTCAGTGTTATTCCACATAATTGCTTTGGAAATATCTGTAAAATATGGACTTAATTACGAATCTGAAGAGTATAAATAAAGGCAACCATATTTATGACAAATTAAAGACATTCAAATAATGCAGATAATAAGGAAAGATAACTTGGAAAGTAGCTGCGTTGTTTCATGAATGAAGTATTTCCGTTTAATAAGAGATTAATAGCATGATATAAATGATCCGTTTGAATTAACAACGTCACAGACGGATGAAGGCAGAAGAAATATAGGCCAAGGTGAGAAGAAAGTTTACGAATTGTTGGAATTCTCTTTCAAGGTTGAGACTGTCCTATTCTCAAACTGTCATGTTCAAAGTTAATATTATTTATGTTATTGATGTTGTTTTTAACTTATGCATGTTTATTTTATATATATTGTTATAATCATCTTATCACGCTGTATAAAATACAAGAAATCAAATTGCTGTAACCATAGCAACGAGAAATAATAAGTACTAAAAATGGTGATGGAAGTAGTGAGATTTTCTGCGCCTGTATTGTATTTATTTTAAATATAACGGTTATCGTTAATTACGCAATTTTATTTGCATTGATAATCGTTCTGCAGGTTTAAGCGCAGCGACGGTTATCAAGAGTGGCGACCCAGAAGCCAGGATTGTTCAAAAAGTGTGCAATCTTCTGACAGTGGTAAGAATGTCTGTTGTAATGGAACAGAATTTTTGTCATATGCTGAAGTAAGACTTACGTCACAATCTTCAGTGTGCTTGTATAACGTAACTTCTTAAGTGAATCGTCATATGTGTGAAGATCACAATGGCTGATAAGTTAAAGCAAAGTAAATCTAAATCGTCGCGTAAAGAAACAAACATTCAGGCTAATACAATGACTACTTACTTTGATGCTGATAATCCCGTAGTCGCTTCCAGTAATGCGAATACTACAGAACATGATGTTTGTTCTACAAAACCCGACAAATTATCTTGTTGTAATGAACCAGACAATGATTTGAGGTATGTTCAGTGTACTCAGTGCTCGTCATGGCATCACATATCTTGTCTCAAACTTACAGTCACTCACTGGACAATTTATTCGACTACACTAGAAAATTATTATTGTAAAGGTTGCAAACCAGATTATGATCCTTTTAGTTTGCCAGCTTATCTAGAAACTCTTAACCCGAATTTTGGCGATTTGTTAAGTACTGTTAAGAGTATTCAATTGCTTATGGTCGCTTCTAATGAAGACCTCAAGACGAAACTAGAACAGTCTAATGCTGAAATGAAATCTCAGTTAGAAAATTCTATGAAATCACAGTTAGAACAGTCTAATGCTGAAATGAAATCGCAGTTAGAACAGTCTAATGCTGAAATGAAATCTCAGTTAGAAATTTCTATGAAATCACAGTTAGAACAGTCTAATGCTGAAATGAAATCGCAGTTAGAACAGTCTAATGCTGAAATGAAATCTCAGTTAGAAAATTCTATGAAATCTCAGTTAGAAAATTCTATGAAATCACAGTTAGAACAATCTAATTCTGAAATGAAATTGCAGTTAGAACAGTCTAATGAAGAACTAAAAACACGAATGGATCTTGCTAACCAAGATATGAAATTACAGTTACAGCAATCTAATCAAGAATTTGCAGAGTTTAGTGAGAATATTAAGTCTCAGTTTGAACAATTGGAATTGGATATTTATAGTAACCTAACTTCAAAATTTGAATTGGTTCATCAAGAAATTAATACTGTTAATCAAAGATTAGACAACTTGACTTCCGATGTTAAAACACAACTTGATTCAATAGCTTCCGAATGTGTCAAGAAAAATGAACATTTGGGAAGTATTTTAAATAGCAATATTTCTCAAATCCGAACAGAACAAGACGTTCAAGGTCAACAAATTTTAATAAATAAAGATTTGATTAGTGAATACGATAAATCTATTACAGTATGTTCATCCAAAATAACTGATATTAATAATAGATTGACATCGTTGGAAGTTGCTGGTAAGGAAAATGTACATTTTGGAACGTATCTTATTGATTGTAATAACAGGTTTCAACATATAGAATCTCGTATTGATGTTTTGCAAACTAATTATGCAAATTTTCAACGCAACACAAAAGAAAATTTGAAACCTCCCCTTGCACAAAATAGTTCTCAAACTAAGACATCGCGTGAAAGGGCTAGAAATGCAGTTGACTCGGGGGTGACTAATTCATCTACTTATTCATCTGATGAATCTTTAACAACCCATGTGAAAACAACGTTCGATGAACCGCATGTTCGAAATCGTGTTCGCTGGAAGCGAAACAAAAGATTTATTCCAACCTGCAATGAGGAACATTATCGAAATAATATGTCACCTAATAGTGTACAGTTTAAGGATACAAGTAATTATGCGATTAACAATATGCAGACAACTTCTTGATTGAATTCTACCGTTACAAATATTGATAAACATTCCAATGTTCAACAATGTTGTTCTGCTGATGGTGAAAATAGTTACATAAATCAAATGTTTACATACTCGCAAGAACCTAACCTCCCTATCGTTCATCATAGTAATGTCCCTGGTGAAACGTGTGGGTTTCGTCATATTTCTTCCTTGCAGAATGAAGCTTGCAGACCATGGTTTCAAGGTGAAAGGCGTAATGCAAAATTAATGACTGGCACAAGTTGTCCAAATGCTGAAATTGGTGTTAATGAGTCAAATACAAATAACAATTACTGTGATAATCCACAAAGTCAGTTTGATCGTTGTATTTCTCCAACGTCTTTACCTGTAATTACTGTTGGGGATAGAGGAAACAGATATGTAAAGATAAATGAACTGTCTCATTTACCTAAATTTTCTGGGAAAATAGAAGACCAATCGGCTCGAGAATATCTAGAACATCTTAATTCTATGCTTGATCTTATGGGCATTCCAATTAACAAAAGGCTACAGAGTATTCAGCAGTGTTTCACCAACAGAGCTGCGTACTGGTATAGAACTCACAAACGTATGTTTTCTTCATATGATCATTTTCAAAGGGAATTCATGAAGCAATTTGCAAGTCCGGAAATAATACAGTCTCAGTTATCAGTATTAAGGAACAGGAAGTATGATCCTACAGTACATGGTGATTTAGAAAGCTTTGCGTTGAAAACATATTCAAATTATTGCAATTTAGTTGAGAATCCAAACGAATTGGATGTTATTCAATTAGTTATTAGCCAGTTACCAAATAATATAGCTAATAACATAACTTGTCATGAGATACGTTCTATGGACCAGTTAACAACTATGTTAAGGAAATTAGATGATGTCCGAACTAGTAGAAGAGGACTTATTTTCTTACCGGAAGAAACCGATAATAGTAGTAAGGTTAAACCGAACAAGAATCCTGACAGTATGAAATCAAAATTTAGTGTCAAGCAAATTAATGTTAAACACACCAAAAACACTTGCTCATCTTCTACTCAGACTTCGTCGATGGATGCTCAAGTACCTTTTACTAATGAATTTGGCAATGCTAATTCAAGATATGGACAGTTTAGAGGTAGCAATGGTAGTTTTAGAGGACGTAGAAATAATCGAGGCTATTCAGGATTTTCACATAATAACAGAAATAATTTCAGATTCCAAAGAAATAATGCATACTCTGGTATTTCCGGTGACATTACAAATAGGCATTATAATCAGGATGCTGTAAGTTCTCAGTTACCTAACAGTAGTCAGAATGGAAGGATTTTCTACAATAGGCAAGCGCAGTATACAAGTGAGCCTGCTCTCCCTCCTACTTACAGTCAACCTGTTAATGTGACTTCATTACAACCACAAGATGCATCTACAACTTCTGGAATATCAAATTCTCCTTCTGGAAATGTATCAAGGACCTTTACACGACAATCTGGTATTGGAACATCTTACCAATCAACAACAAATTTAAATTAAAGGAGCGGATGGAAGTGCCTCGTTCACTCTGCTTTCTTTCAGAGAGGCCAAATTTGAACAAGCGAAATTCATTTCAAACACAGGAAATTATGAATGTACGTGATGATAAAGACTTAATATCGGAACCACTACAAGTGAATTTTCTATTGGAATGGTTTGAAGAAGAACCTGAATGGACTGTTAGTGATTATGATATTCCGGTTCCATTAACTGAAGTTCCAGTTATTCATGGAATTATTTGTCAAATACCTGTAGTTTGTATTATAGATTCTGGAAGTCAGGCAAATGTTCTAAATTTTGACGTTTGGTGTAAACTATCGTCTTTGATTGGCAACATTAAACTGGATAACGTGGAAGATGTAAAACTCACCGGTTTCGCTGGATCCAAGAAGTGTAAAGTTGTTGGCAGTAAAATTATTAATCTGCAGATAAAGAACGAATACTTTTCTATGGAATTTTTTGTTCTTAAAGAGTTGAATGCCGATGTCATTTTAGGAGTTCCATTTTTGAGGAAATATAAAGCTGTAATTGATTTTAAAGAAGGGAATGTAAGTTTGCTAAATGATAAAGGAAAGGAAATTTCCTCTGTTTTAACTCGGCAATGTTCTTCTACAGAAGATTTGAAGTATTGTACAAAGTCTAACTTTTGTTCCGAAGATAGATTAAATGATAATGAAAGTTATTCATGTAGATTGTTACGTGATGCGTCAACTTTGAATGATGATGTAGAATATATGCCAGCTAAGAAGTCCATTTATGAGTCTGTTTTTAGAAATGATAATTTAGACAATTTGCAGAAAGCTGATTTATTCAAACTTCTGTCGTATTATCACGTACAATTTTCAGATAAACCTAGAAAAGCAATTGTTGAACCTTACAAGATTCAATTAGATACTGTAACACCTATTACAAGCACACCTTATCCCATACCAATATCAAGGAGACTACCTTTAGAAGAAGAGCTTTCCAAGTGGGAGAAATGGGGAATTATTTACCAGGATTCTTCACCATATCTTAACCCTCTACATATAGTGCCAAAGCAAGGAGGTCTTTGGAGACCTGTGATCGATTTTAGGAAACTAAATCAACATGTAATCTCTCCACAAGTGAGTGTAGAAGCAATCAACGAACTGTTACAGAGGTTCCTAGGATGTGTTTATTTTTCTTCAATTGATTTATCATGCTGTTATTTTCAAATACCGTTGACTGAAGATTCATATCCTTACACAGCTTTTTCTTATAGAGGCAGACAATATCTTTTCCGCTATCTTCCGTTTGGGATTCGATCAGCAGTCTCAGTGTTCCAGGATAGGATGAATAAAATATTCTCCACCGATTGCCGAAATTTTGTTGTTTGTTATTTGGATGATATTCTAATTTTCAGCAAAAATTGGTCTCAACATATGCAACATGTAGAACTAGTTTTACAAAAGATAAAGGGTGTCAATATGTCTATTAAATTTTCCAAATGTAAGTTTGCTTACAAAGAAATCTGCTTCCTTGGACAGATAGTGTCCGGTGATAAAATTATGGTTGATCCTGCAAAGAATTCAGCAATTATTAATTTTCCAATTCCAACAAACAAACGCTCATTGAGAAGGTTCTCAGGATTAGCTAATTGGAGGCGAAAGTTTATTGAAGGATTTGCTGAAATGGCACAGCCTTTGTATGATCTGTTGAAAAAGGAATCAAAATGGCAATGGAATGATGTTCATGCTTCAGTTTTTGAAAACCTCCGCAAGTCACTGATATCTGCAAAGGCTTTGTATCAACCAGATTTCACGAAGCCTTTCAATGTCAACACAGACGGTTCGAAGAAAGGAATAGGAGCTGTTCTATGGCAAGACTCAACTGAAAATTCTGAAGAAGGACCACGTATAATTCAATACGTTAGCAGATCTCTTAAAGGCAATGAGTTATCATATAATACTCACGAGATTGAATGCTTAGCGATATTATTTGCTTTTGAAAAATTCTACATTTACATAGCTGGAACTAAGGTGAAATTGTTTACCGATCACCAATCTTTATCTTGGCTAGAATCTACTAAAACTTTGAATCCACGATTAAATCGTTGGAGTTTGAAATTACAAATGTTTGATTATAATGTATATCACGTGCCGGGAAAATCGAATGAAGCTGCAGATGCTTTAAGCAGATATCCTGATTTAAGTACAGGTTTTCCAACTCTATCGGAACTATATGTAAATAACATAAGTCTTGATTTTCTTGACGAAGATAGTGTAACATTTTGGCAAGAAAGTCAAAATTCGGATTCTTATTGCAGTGCCATTGTACAAAAGTTACAAAATGGGAATTTGTCACAGAATATAAAAAGGCAATATTCGATTCAAGATAATATATTATTCCTGAAACATTTGAAAGAAGACAAGTGGAAACTTGTAGTACCTATTATTGTTGTACCCAAAATTCTTCATAAATTACATGACTTACAAGGTCATTTTGGATACTATAAACTATTTAATAAGTGCAGAAGTTTATATTATTGGCCTAAAATGAAAGTTAGTATCAAGCAGTATTTGAACGACTGTCTAACATGCGCAAAAACTAAACAAGCTCACACAAAAATTAGTAAGGATGAATTGCATGTATATTCTACTACTCCACATGATATGTTATCAATAGATCTTGTTGGACCGTTACCCAAATCACAAGGATATAGTTACATCTTAACAATAGTTGACACGATGTCCAAATTTTTAATGGCTTATCCGTTAAGGAAGGCAACGTCACGTGAAATAATTAACAAATTCAAGCTCCAGTATTTTTACCACTATCCAGCATGTAAGGTAATATTATCAGATAACGGTTCCCAATTTAAATCACAAGAGTGGAAGTTATATATGGATGACTGTAACATAAAACATATCACCACGTCAGTTTATTCGCCTTTCGCAAATCCTGTGGAAAGGTACAACAAAGAGTTAATACGATTGTTACGATTATATACTTCGCAAAATCATCAGGACTGGTTAAAATATTAGAATTATGTAACAGGACTTCTTAATAATTCCGTTTCGGAAATAACAAGTTTCACACCTAGTGAACTTTTCCTTCATCACGAATTAAAGGATTCAATTATCAATCAAATTAACTGGCCAGATGATTTAAAGTTTGTGCCCTGGAAACATAAGTATTTTATCGCCAAAGCACGTATTAAGGAAAGATATAAGTCCAAACCTATTGAGTGTGATGCAAATAAATTGAAGATAGTCCCAGGTGATATTGTTTTAGTGAAAAATCATGAACATAGTAGTGCAATTAACAAGAAAATTCATAAGTTTATGGAATTATGGCTTGGACCCTATATAGTTGATGCTGTGAAAAACAATTATACAATTTTGATGTCTATGGACGGAAATAAGATAACAACAAGGCAGAACTTGTCAAATATCAAGAAATTTAATTGTTCTGATGAAAAAAAAGAAGAATTGCTTAAACTAATGTAATTGTCATGAAGTGATGCATAAGTAGCTGTAAATTCGAACACTAAGATGACATTTTCAGAACTTTAGTAAAAAGTGTATTGTAAATTTGTGAATTGGTTCATTATGTCAAGTGAACTCTTTCATTATCCTGACGAGTGTATATTAAAAGCAGGACTCAAATCTTATATATTATGTAAAAAAAAAATGTTATGTTCATTTTTTTTTTACCAGGAGAAGGGGAGAGATTGAGACTGTCCTATTCTCAAACTGTCATGTTCAAAGTTAATATTATTTATGTTATTGATGTTGTTTTTAACTTATGCATGTTTATTTTATATATATTATTATAATCATCTTATCACGCTGTACAAAATACAAGAAATCAAATTGCTGTAACCATAGCAACGAGAAATAATAAGTACTAAAAATGGTGATGGAAGTAGTGAGATTTTCTGCGCCTGTATTGTATTTATTTTAAATATAACGGTTATCGTTAATTACGCAATTTTATTTGCATTGATAATCGTTCTGCAGGTTTAAGCGCAGCGACGGTTATCAAGGTGCCGGTATTACTTCAAGGAAGGAATCACTTTGTTTCTTCATCTTGCTATTCATGTCTCTGAATAATACCCAAAAATTCTTTCACGTAGCTGATTACAAGGAATTGTAATGAAAGATTTGATTTGATTTGATTTGATTTGATTTAGTTTATTTTACTTCGCGTTTTGTGCCTCTTGGCTAATTTGCGAAGATGGGGATGAGTGATGAAATGATGAAATTGATGAATGGACATTCACAAACAACCAAGCCCGACCGGGATTCGAACCCGGGACCCTTGACGTCGCAGCGCGATGTGTTAACCACTCGGCCACAGAGTCTTGCTCTTATCAATCTTCATCTAAAACTGAACGATGAAACATAAGTTATGTAACTGGTAAATTAATTCTAGAAAAAATAATGAAATGATTTATAAAGATACCAAGTTAATTGAGAAATAGAGGATGAAACTAGTTGTAGAAAAGTTTAAGATCGGTGGAATTTAATTAATTTCGCTGATGAGGTAGGGTTTAATTAACTTACTTTACATTAATTTATTATTAAAGAGTTTATTTATGTGGTTTTCCACATCTGACGCATTAGTCGGATAAAATATAGGGTCCGTTCTTATAATTTTAAATCATAGCTACACATGATACTACGTTTTAAATCAACTCCATGCTTAAATGGATTCATGTTGACGAGGCCTTACTTTAAAATGGATCTTTAACCACTGTTCACGCTGTTCCCACCGAGAAAAATTTAACCTCGGGGCACCTTGATTGTATATGAATAGCGTTATTCCTCATGCTAGCGGATAAACCCAGTTATATTACATGTAGATCATATCAGTGGAGACGCTAGAATATATTTTCTGCGTGACAAAGGGGAGGTCAGAGAAGCAAGTGGAATTGAAGAACAGACACAAAGAACACCAATGCCAAATGCCAGGATTCGAATCCTGTAACTTCGAACTTTTTCTATTTCGTATGCCAACAAGAGCTGCTTGTATGATCTTATGGTTTTCACGCAGCTGGGGGGATGGGGTGTACTAATTGGTGTCCAATCATAGAGCAGAACGTTATTTTGACAAAACCATGTTTTCCTGCTAACTGCTACGGGGAGGAGGGATTGTAATGTTGTCGGTTCTTGCCCAAGCTGTGGGTTTCGTAGGTTAACGCGGCAACAGAGGGTCACTGCCATAAAGGCGGGTCCCGCTCCTGTATTTCACTATAACTGTCTTGCAGTTAAATGTACACCCAAGATCACTGAAGTCTTTAGATTAGCGAACACCTCCCTCATCCATTGTAGCAGACGCAATAAATATAGGCTCCCAGTACACATCACTCGAACAGTGTTTTAAGGTTTTTCACATGCTGCCATCCCTTTACTCTGTTCTGAATTTCTTCGATATGTTTTCTTAGTTAAGTCGCTTTTCTCCTACTCAGTGGCTGCCATTGGATTCCAAAACCGGGGGCAAGGTGCCAGAACTGGGGGGGGGGGGAGGTCAAAGAAAGTATATTTCCCATTGTATATAAGGTTTAGCATAGTGCTGGGGAAGGGTGGCGAAAAGTGGCGGAGTAACTGCCACCCATTGCCCCCGTAATCGCCCCTACTGCTCCTACTTATTGACGTATAGCGACAATGAGGATGGCTGATGATTAGAAGTCATTGAAGAATTAACACTCACCACGAAACATGCATTCCCAGGAACTGTGGCGAGATTGTGAGTCTAACACTCAACACCCTTCGCCACCGAGGTGGCTCACTCCATCCTGAACGTTTCGGCAGATAAAAGAAATAAACATATGCAATTCGGTGCAAATTGCAAGAAAAAGTTAAATATTCTTGGGATTTTGTATGGCATTCAAATACAGTATATCCATTTCGTGAATCATATTACAGTGATCATCACCATCTACATTAATGTTCTTAAGATGAGTTACACTCAATTACAATAAATATTTTTTTTTGCAAGTTTATCCAATTTCCCGAGAATATATTTCATACCTAATCGTGGAGTTTAGTACACCAAGCCCAGCAACTACAAGTAATTCAGCGTTGTGAAAGTCGATTGGGCAATCACACATTAGGGGGATGTCTCTCTAGGCTCTGCGTATTTATTTTTAATTGTTATGAACTAACATGATATCAATCAACGTAATGTTTAATTTAATGTTTTTAAATAAAATGAATTCTGCCTTGGTCAGCATATTGAGATTTTGATTATATCAAAATTATATTATGTCATAACACACGAAAAGTATTATGGGAAAAATCTGTAGACATGAGGGAGGGCACCACAAAATAGTTGAACAGTACACCACACACACAGTTCCCTCAAAAACTGAATAATAAATTCTCTGTTAGCCCAAATATACAATTCTTGTAAAATATTTATATGTGTAATAAATGTGACTGCTCTCGTTTGTAGAAAATATCCTCACGCACCCTACTCTGCTTCTCCATATTTTTTTCTAGCGCCATCATTGATAGTCTGCAACATTCCTTCAGATGGATATATTGGGGAAATAAACGTGATCCTCTGATCACATCTTTGCCATCTATCTGTATATTCAGTGAGACTTCAATTTCACACACAATGTGTGCAATACCAGTGAAGGCGCTAAATGGCCGGAAGAGGCCTGTTCACCCCTCAGCAAACAAGAAAAACTAGATAAATAAATGGTCTTTTAGCAAAACATACATTTTGATGGCATTTCGGTGTGTATTAAATGCAACGGCCTTCATAAAATAATTTCTGCCCTCCTTTGGCTGCCCACTCTTTTCATTGTCTTTTGCCGATTCTCGCATCCACAGGAACAAATTTCTCGTAGGTGTTCACACACATGCAAGGGGAAGAATATTGTTATTACTAGAAATATAAAATAAATCACTTCGCGACTGCAAAATTTATTACTGAGGCTGTAAAACAAGCAAAGTAACAAAAAAAAATCACTTAATAGGGGATCTGGTGTACAACTAGCATACACCATGAAGTGGTTAGCAAACTGTTGCTAAGTATAAAATAGAGATGTGTTCCTTTTCAATGGATGGTTGTTACTTTCTACATTGCAAATTAGTTAAGTTAGTGCTTAAGCATTACAAGACAATGTGTAGTGCTTTGTATTTAACATGTAATGAAGTACATCGTACGTATTCTGACAGTTCAGAAAGTACTTTTGTATTTCATAAACAAGAACTTTCGAAACAAGAAACAAGAGACATGCAAGAGAGGAAACGATTTCTATAGAAGAATGAAATACCAAGGTGAAAAAATGATTTCTTTTTAGTGTTTGGTTTCCTGGCAGATTCATATAAAACAAGCCCCATTATGTTTTCTCATCACTAATTCATTCAACGTCTACACAAGATATCGAAAATGGCTTTGAAGAGCGTGGTAAGTGTTAATTTTAGTTATTACAATTCAAAACATTATAGTTTTCGTTTGTGTCTGGTTAAAAAATCTAGCTATGCATATACTCTAATAGTAGATTTATTATTTTCTACTGCTTTATCCAGACTGAAACACAAAAAGATTGTAACGCAGATATGAGTTTTTTATCACATTCAATGCAATATCTACCAAGGAGTCCCGAGTTCGATTCCAGGTGGATGCACATAGTGGTTCTCATCACAGTTTAAGTATAAGTCCAGTCCGATTAACCTTACTGTGCATAAATTTTACTTAAAACAAGAACTCAATCAATCAAACAACCAGTCGGTACAATATTTGAATTAATCGTACACTACCCCCAAAAATCATGGATTTTAATGACATATTGAGATTCTCATGCCAATTATGTTTTTTTTGCTACTTGTCGCTGTATAGTGTATCATAGCCAATTATGAAATTTCAGAAATATCACAGCTACAATTTAAACACACAAATTGATATATTTCATACATGATAACTATTCTATAATCTATATAAATATATGATAAAAGTAATTTTGACAACTTGAAATAAATTTGTGTTTGTACTAACAGTAATTTTCTTTCTTATATCATAGCGAAAACTAAAAAGATAATCGTGCATTTACAAAATATGACTTTGTCAGTTGATAGGTGAAGGGAAGGTGTAGAGAAAAGGTCAGAATTATTATAGCTGTTGTGTTTACAAGACCAAGATGACATTTACATCGATTTTGATATATTTCATTCTAATTGGTAAATGTATATATTTTCAATATTTATATTGTTTAGCCTTGCATGTAGTACGGTACAAGGTAATACAATTAGAACAGTAAATCTGAAATCTCAAAATTCAAAAATTATCTACAGAAAGGTGTTATTTCAATTTCAGCTAGAATAAAAAAAATAAAAATAGGAAAAAGATTTTAATTGAGTATACATTAATGGATTATTTTCATTAAATAATATATAATGAATGACATTCTGAGAGAAGATTTAAATTGTACAATAAATATGCTATAACCAAACTCTCTACCTTAATTTCAGATGTCCATCCTTGCTGTTGCTTTGATGATGATCGTTGGATCAACCTACGGTAAGTATAATTTCAGATTATCATAATCTGGCAGAATTAATGTCTCACCTTCTCAGCCAAACAAATTTTCATCCTTCAAAGTTATTTTATTTGTTAGAATGAATTTGCTTGAAAACTTTAACATCTCGTTTGAAGAACTTTGAAGAATCTATATTTTTAGAATAGTTTTCATTAATAATTTTTAGAAAGATAAATTCCTCATTATTTCTAGATTGACATAAAAATTCCTTGTTAATATCTAAAATTCTTCGTCTGTATAGTGTCAATAAGTACACAATTTTGTTAATATCATTTCACTAATTCTAAAAATTGCAAATAAATAGATAAATGAGAAAACACAACACCCCTGGTCAAAATTTTGACGTTTCCCTTCAACTCTAGCTGTAGGAATCACCGGAGTGAGCAGCCAGAACAACAACAAAATCGCCATCGCCACTCACCCTGTTGTTGGCTATGGTCTAGGAGCTTACGGAGGATACGGTCTTGGAGGCTACGGAGGATACGGTCTTGGAGGATACGGAGGATACGGTCTTGGAGGATACGGAGCATACGGTCTTGGAGGCTACGGAGGTTGGGGTGGATACGGGCTTGGAGGATTAGGAGGTTACGGTGCTGGTCTTGGCGGCATTGGATACGGATATTACGGTTAAATATATTTTATGTATGCATGAACAGCCTGATCATGATCTTGAAAGTAGTGAAAATTAAATGATATCATGGGTGAAGTAAATTTTTGTGTATTTCTTCAATGATACATCATATTGATCATTTTATCGTGAATTAATTCCTTGGTACTTTATGTGCATAAAAGCAGAATAGCATTAATTTATTTGGAGAGGTATAACTACAGCCTGAAGTGTGCATCTACCTCTTACTAAAATTCGTGGTCATCATCATACTTACGTTTACTACAAGCTAAGTGAAAAGTAGTTATTTGTGGGCAAGGTTGACTCATTGCGAAACGTTCTCATGGAACGGGGGATCGAACTAGGACCTTGGCTGTCCCGATGGGTAGATGTAGCAAATATACAAACACTTGGATTTTACACCCAATCCGGATCACACATGGTTAGATATAAGGACTCGCGTACTTTCGACGTGGCCAAGGGCCACGTCTTGTAAGCTCGCATGCGTGACCTTCGGACACGTTGTGTGCGCAATCATGTTATAGATGGGGTTCTTCATAGATCTTAATGACTTTGAAAATGTCTGCATTTTGTATTGGATAAAGAGGAGCATGTGTATAAGTTCGGTTATTTGAAAAGCTTAGAAAGTAACTTGATGTGTGGAAGTGCTCTAGTATTATACAAATATTCAACATATTTTTGTCTATTTTCATAATAATAAACTGGGTAAATATTGTCCGTTTCAAAATAGTTAGATATTTCATATAATCGAATTGAATAGCAACACTATATTGTAATAGCAGTATTTACGTCTTTGTCAGTTTTACATTTTTAAATGTAATTTAAAAATAATTGTTTTCCGTCATTCCGTGCGCTCGCACTAGCATTCAAAATAGTATTTTCTATTTTCTTAATAATAAAATGGGCAAGCAATATCCACTTCAAGATAGTTATATATTTTGTATAAACGAATCAATAGCGACACTATATCGGAAAAGCAATATTTTACGTCTCTTGTCATTTTCACATTTTTGAACGTAAATAGAAAATTATTGTTTTCCGTCCCTCCCCTTGAATTCCTACCTCTCCTCTGTAATAAATTCTGATGCTCATATCTGAAATTCGAAAAGTGTCGCATAATTCATTTACAGTATTTTCCGGGGTGAAAATAAACGTTCTTTAAGTTCCCTAGTATCGATTTTTAAGATAACACAATAAATATATTCTGCACAAAACTTAAAACCTAACTTACGGTGAAGGTAATTATACTTATATCTAACATACTATACATCAGTGTTCATTTGTGTTTCCTACATGAAAATTGAGGAAATATATGTTACCTTCACTTGTTAGATACAGCCCATAATTTTCTACGGTATATTGTTAGAATCTCTTTTTGTGCACACGAATCTCTTTTAACCAACATGAGCCACACTTTTAGTTTTCTTCTGGTAGTCAATTTCCCTCACAAAATTTATTTTCCGTAAGGTATGGATAGTCGATACGAGTCATATTTTACGTGACGTCAGAACTGGAAAAATATGACATTCAGGTACCATTTTCATCGTCTGTTTCCAAGTTCAATTACAGGCGTGGCTAACAAGACAGTATTACATGTCTAAACATATCATTAAAATAACCATGATATATCGAATTTTAAGTACTAATTAAGTAAGTTATACGTACATGACTGTTTATGTTATGTCTGGACTAAATCTTCTTTTCTAGATGTCACTATTGCCTGATGCATGTTTTCTAACTATGAATTTAATCATATGTGATATTGATTACCTCGAGGATAATTAAAATGTTCGAAGGCACTAAAAACTCTCAACTAAGCACCGAAAGATACAAAGTGCAAGTTACTTGAATTTTTATTATCTTCTTGGACACCATGTGTCGCCTCAGTCGAATATGACTGCATACATTTTTAATCTAGCATTGCAACATCTGCGCTTACATTAATCAGTGCGATTCATAAAAATCGAAACATGTGCAGGAGATTTGTTGTTATTTTAGATATCAAGATTGACTACTTTCCAATTTCGTTTGCAATGAAAAAATATTTAAAGAAGGTACGTCAGTTTCAAATGTAATTATTTTATGTAGAAGTTGTAAAAGCCATGAGGGAAAAATGGCGGATTTGTAACCCCTGGAGGGAAACAAACGTTGCTAGGGAGTATGAAACGGGTATTTTCACCCTTTGAGAAAGGCTAAGCGAGCGTCTCGTGCTCTCGCCGACGTGGTTTGCTTATTTGAAAAGTTTTCAACGTATCAACGTAATGTTATGTGTGTATAGTCTCTAATATGTTACAAATATTGTTTATTTTCTTAATAATAAACTAAGTAAGTAATAACCGTTTCAAGATAGTTAGTTGGATGTTTTGTATAAACGAATTTAATAGCGACACTAAATGGGAAACGTCTCTTGTCATTTTCGCATTTTTAAACGTAATTGAAAAATAATTGTTTTCCGTCATTCCCCACGAACTCCTACCTCTCCTCTGTAATAAATTCTGACGCTCATATTTTGAAATTCGAAAAGTCTAGCATAATTCACTTACAGTAGTTTTCGGGGTGAAAATAAAGTTTCTTTAACTTCCCTAGCAACGCCCGTTTCCATTGTGAACAACAAGCACCGCAAACTCTCTATTATATCTCTAAACATTTAATTAAAACAACCACGATGTAAATATTTTCGTATTGAGTTTACCAATATATACGTAAGTAATTGTGTCTGGGCTGAAACTCCTTATGTAGATGTCACCCTTGTTTAAGGCATCTTTTTGAACCAGGTGTTCATTCATCTGTGTGTGATCTGTGACAAATATAATGTAGCTAGACAATTAAGAATTGAAGGAAACAATGTGAGCAAAAAAGAAAAGCCTTGGAAACGGTTGCTAGGAACGTGAGAAAAGGGCATTTTCACCCGATTGAGAGATTTTTGAATTTTCTCGGCCTTTTGGGACGATTTCATGGGGGGTCGTAATCGGGCGTTTTTCGCCTCCGGGGCTTCCTTCATTGAGAACATTTATGTCAGTGAGTGAGTGGTGGGATTGGGGCTATATATATATTGGATAATTAGCTATCAATGGTTGATGAACATCTCGTCGTAGAACAACTTTAACGTACAATTGTACAAACGTTCCCCAAGCTTCTCTTATTGCTTCTTTCTTTTACTCGGGCAAAGACTGATTGCCTGCTCGATAACCCCCGACGATTTTCTAATGACTGACCCCTCACTGTCTGTTGTACTCAATTTTAATATCCTTTCTTCTCTTCCTCGTTACTGACCCATTACTCTATAATACCTTTTAGGTCAGTAACATGACTACTTGTATGCAATATTAATTTCAGGATGATTGATTAACTACTGATGAAGCATTCTTGAAATACCTTGGAGTAGAACGGCTAGTGATAAGGTTTAACAACTCTTATGCTTGATGAAGAATCTTTGATTTATAGAATACTGTTACGACTGAATGTATATGCTTACTTATGTATAAAATGTTAATATTAATCTCGAACTTTACCACTTTTCTTTGATTTTTATTTGATTTCATTTTTGTTACTGTTACTTACCTTCGCTTTTCTGCCACCTTTGGCTAATCGCGACGATGAGGATGAGGGATGATATGATGAAATTGATGAAGGGACATGTACAAAGAACACCCATTCCAGGATTCTAATAAGGTATTCCTGGCGTCATAGACATACTCTTGTGCTGAAGTGTTTTTATGGATATACATTTTTACGAATAGTATATGTAAAAAATTTGAAATACGAAACTTCTTCAGGGTTATTTGTGACGAGAATGTAACAAAAATACATATATTTAATTTGTAAACGTACAGGGATGATTGGAAAAAGTTAGTTAACATTTATAACTTTGGAATGTCAAACCTAATTGCCAAAATGACGTAGTCTGGGGGAGAGAAAGAGGGAGAGTGAACAGACTGGTCGACCGGGAGGAAGAAAGGACCGTAGATCTTAAAAGGAGTGTGCAGTAACTAAAGTACAGCACTTACTCGTCTACAGCCCCAGGATTCTTCGTTAATTCGCCCTGCATTTCCTACTGCTTAGCTTCACACTTCTCTTCGGTTTGTAAGAAGCACCAAACAACTTTGACAACAGAAGCCGAGAGAGAAGAAAAGCTTCATGGAAAAGGAATGTTCAAGGACCGGAAGCCGCAGGATCTACAGTGTCTTCCAATATTTTCAACAAATATTCAAGATAATTCCTCGAAAACGTATGCTTCCTTAGATGTGATGGTGCGAGACACTTTGGAGAGTGCCTCACGGACAAAACCCTTGTTTGGTACAGACTGCGTAAAGGTAAATTTCGTGATACTCGGTATTATTGCATTGAATAATGGGTAGAATACATTTGCAAATTATAGTACAAAAGAGGATGGATTCGAATAGAAAATCAACTGCAACCTTAAAAAATTAACAGTGAAGAAACTAACGATGTACATGAGAAAGAAGGACTTGATAGTAAAAAAATCCAGCCATTGACAACGCCAATCCGAGAAACGGCATCGAAAGGGGAAGGAATAGAAGACAACAGAAAGCAGACACTCCATACCGAAACAAAAACAAGAGAAACAAAAGATACGTGCATCAAATTAAAACATAAGTGAGATACCGTTTGAATCCAGGAAGTAGAGAAGAGATCCGACCAGAAAGAAGAGGGAGAACGTTCAAACAAGAAAACGAAAGTGGAGAAGAAAAAAAATATCGTTTGGAATTTCGAGAAGGCTGAAACAACCGAGGAAGAGGGTACAATAGAGAATACTAAAACAGAGAATCCGAAGACTCTAATATCAGAAGAAAGAAGGGGTAGTGTGCGTATGAGAGAGAGAGAGAGAGAGAGAGAGAGAGATGGACGGAGAGCAGGAAAGAGTTACAAGAGAACCTCGACGATACTTCAGAAAACAAACAGAAAAGACGAGTGAGGAAATTCATCCGAACACGTTATGCTTTTTCTTGTAACGTTCCCGAGAGATACAGACTAATGTTCCCCTTGCTCACTACCTGCAAGGGGCGTGAGCGTGGAGCTCACAACAATAAATAATAAATTTACGAAACGGGAATTATAATAATAATATTAATAAAAAATTAGACAATCGCTGAGGAAACTGCCTATTCATCAAGAGCAATTCAGAAATCTACGGGGGAGGAGATTCATAAGTAGTATGAATACAGGCAGGACATCCAAAAATTAATCTGAAACCAGGGCAGCTACCAACGGCAAAGGAAATATAAATTATTGCAGGTAATTGAAACGATCGACTCAGGATCCGATCCATATGCAACCTCTATCCAAAGCAGTGTGGGGAGTGTTGAAAGAGAACTACACACATGTCGATCTGAACAAGTTAGGAAATATAGATGTAAGGTTACATTGGTTCACAGGAAGTACATCTTACCGAATAAAAGGAAGCCTACAAGTTGTGAAAAATAGAGTACTTTACTTCGTCAACATTTGTAAGATTTTGTAATGTCACGTTTATATTTTTACTAGGACTATATTTCTTAGAAAATTACCAAACCTAGATCAATGTAGCTGGAAGAAAAATTACTCTAAGATCAAATAAGGTCAAGGGCATTTTTAGTTTAGCTGTAGGATATGGAGAAGGGGGGAAAACATTCATAACGGTTAGAAGCTGAAGAAATGGACATGCAGTGAATGATCCTACCCAATGGAAAAAGAGTAATAACTCGAAAAAAAATAGAAAAGAAGAGTCCATTCAAATATAAAGAAATTTACTATGGCATAGATCATTAAAATATTTCGGACTAACCTGAATCTATTCTATATGAATCTCGTAATCTGAGAGGTATAATAATATTTTTAACATAAATAATTTTACTCCCGTGATTACAGACGTTCAACAATACGGTATACAGGTGCGAACCTTGGTAATGTACATATACAATTTTTGTTGTTCTTTCATCACAACACTGATTAATTTATTATACATACTGAACGATGAAACTATCACAAACAGTTAGAAAAGCAACTGAAATATCTACAATATAAATTTAAACGCTTAATTTGCAAACAGAAATGGGTACATGAAACGATTATCATCATTCTGAAACTTCGTGATTTACAAGCCATGGAAAAAGTTGCAAATTCAGTTACTCTTATTTCACTTTATGGTGAGCTTCCTTCATAGAATAGTGCTTAATGTTTTTTGCTTGTAATTAAGAGTCGCTGACTGTGCTTCTAGGGGAGGCATCTTTCAGTGATTCACTGCCCACTTGCATTAAAACTGTACCTATTCCCGATCATATTTTACAGACACAAAGATGGGGGTAGTCCTAGAGAATAACATTGCAAACAACATTACACATTAAGAGACAAGGGTTGACTTTGAATAAATATGGTTCTTTAATTCACGAAAACCTTCTAATTTTAACAGTAAATTGAACACCTCTATTATATTTCTTATGGAATATAACATTATCATATTATTAATAGGGTATGGACGGGGCAAACGGACAGTCCCTAAGAAAAAATAGAATAATTTGGCATTGAAGTTTGCAACAGTGCATCGGTTGGCGTTGTGATTTGAAGCAGAACGTTGGCGAGAAGGTGTGTTGAACATCGGTTGAAATCGTGAAGAAGAACGCCAATCCAGCCGTAAAACCTGACCAGGTAAGGATAATTGTACTAGCAAAAACCTAAACAGTAAAAATCTGTGTGCGGAACATAAGGATTGCGTGGATTATGATGGTCCCGCCAAAGTTGCGCTTTGTAGTGTGGATACGGCATTGCTTCCTCGACATACACAGCCTGTGTCAACATGCTGCTGCCATGTGGTGGGCTTTTTCGAAAATGTAAAGCCCAAAGCTACAGGCGGGGCAAACGGACAGGCTTGTGTTGGGGCAAACGGACATGCATAAAGTGCATATCATTTAAATACTGTAAGGTATTATGCAATTCAGCAACTAATCTACATTTGACTCAAAATCGAAAGGGCATGTGTGAATTGTATAATGCATGTACTACCCTTCAGATGTATGGTTTTCTATAATAATGTGTCCTTGTTACAGGATGGTGCGACATCGTGAACGAACCACAGACCGATGTTCCTGGACAGATGAGAATATGCAGAGGGCTGTTAAAGCAGTACAAGATGGCATGCCTCTAGCTACAGCCGAAAGAACATTGTCTGTTCCGCGGAACATTTTACGCAGACGGGTGGGTAGCAACGTGTAAATTCCGAAAATTGGCCAGCACACTACGCTTTCAAATGCAGTGGAGGTACAGTCAGAGAAAGAATTACCTGGGCCACGGGACCTGGAATTTCGTAACGTCATAAAGCCTGATTTTTATGCAACCCAAATAACAAAATATTCGCTTAAGTTTGCCTGGTGATTCTGAGTTCTCGGGAAGGATTGAGCATTGATAGCATGAGTCACATGACTCATGCTCAAGCCACAACAAACAGCTGGGTGCTACGAGGCCTCCAGACGAAAATTTCAGGAACTGGTTTCTTAACAAGAGCTACTCGTAAGGAAATATTCTTTCCAGTATAATTCGAGTCATTGTCAAGAAATGATGGTTCTCATCACAGACCACATGCCACACGATTATTGAGGACTAAAAGTGGTAAACGTTGTAAGTGCCAAAAGCGAAAGTGTTGGGAAATCGCATCGTCCCGCACATCAGCCCGTACGAACGTTCACACTAGTGACCTCTTTACACGCCCTTTGAACTACTTAGAGAGCTACCAGCCGCTTTTCAATTTAACACATTACAAAGCATGGCACATTTCACAGTTTAACGTGGAAAACAGTGTTTGAATTATTGTGACACTTACACCGTTTACCAATTTTAGTCTTCAATGTTTAAGTCCAGTTTATGCACTGGACATACAGATTAAAGTGGGATCCGAACCAAATGTCCATCTGTCTGGTATTGAATTCGGAAGCCTTTCATTACATAGCGAAGACGTTACCACTGCGCCATCGGAGAGGCAATGGAACCCCTTGAGAAAGAGATGAGCAAAAACTGCTAAGTGACAAACCATATTTAGCCGTAAATTTTAAAAAGAAGACAATATTTTGTAGTTACAGTTTCGAGAGGCATGTATTTTTTTGTACCATCGTCCATTTCACGAGTTTATAATTCTTCCTCGCCGACACGATTAACGCGGATGGTAGAAGAAAAGCGAAGTAGAATAACTGAAACAGAAATAAAAGGAAAAAGCAAAATAAATTTTATCCATAATATTCTGCAGTCACTTCAGTTGTATTCACGGGATGTTACCTTTGAAGAGAGCCGTGGTCTCTCCCTTGTCTTTTCCCCTTCCTTTGTGCTCTTGCTTCTCTCTGTCACGATTGGTCTAAATTAAACAATCCGAACAACGAAACAATGCACAATCAACTGCACAAAACAACATTCCAATTGTTTTCGAATATGAAAACAATTGAGATGCTGTAAAATGGCGTAAGATGAAGTAATAAAGTGGGAATTTGGTACCGTGTAGAATTAAATCGGTGGAGATGTTCGATTTGATTGGATGTTTGTTACTTAGTTTCGCTATTCTTTCACTTTTTGCAAAAAGCGACGATGAAGATGAGTGATGAGTGATGATATGATGAAATTGATGAAGGGACACTCACCAAGGACACCCATGCCCAAGTCGAGATTCGAACCAGGGACACACGCCATCGTAGCGCGCTGTGCTAACCACTCCTCCATGGAGTGGACATTATACCATATTTTTTGTGCTCAATTGGGATCAATCAATGGAATTTATAAATTCTATAATATCACGTCATATTATTCGGCACGAAGTAACATCAGAGATATTCAATCTTGCATTTTTGCCTTTCAACTAATTCTTCTAATTCAGGTTAATCACAACAATAAGATAAAATATGAAGCAAATGATAGTGAATTTGGGATATTGACAGTGATTACGAATTACTTGACACAAACAACATTACGCAGGCTCGGTGGCCAAGCTCATTAAGTGCTTGACATTCAATATCGTCGCCAAAGTTCCCGGGTTTGAGTACCGTCCTTGTCGGGGGTGTTTGGGTATTTCGTCATCAATTTCAAGTAATGGTCACTCCTCCTTATCGTCCACTCGTTCGATCAGCGAACAGGGAACAAAAATTATAAACATAAAAACGATGGAAGAGTACTTATTTCATCTCTCACGAAATCTCCTACAAAACCGGGATATATGAAATACATGTATATTCATTCACATACATTTTCGATTTTTATGTAGGGTCTCCCCTATATATAATCAAGGGGTCCGGGGTTCGATACCCGGTGGAGGCTCATAGTGGTTCCCACTTTAAACTGTAGGTCCAGTCGCAAGTAGCCTTGCTGTGCATAAAGTGAACTTAAAACATCAAATCAATCAATCGATTTCTATATTTAACTAGTCGAGACCGAGAACTGAAGAGCAATTTTCAATTCGAGAAACCGAGAGATGGAGACACTGTCAAGTCTCGTTTCTTCTTGACACCTACGTAATCGAGTTGTTCTGTTTGTTATTGGCTTTGTATTGGAAATTATTGTCATTATTTTTCCCCTGTAGGTAAACCATAACGATGATTTATGATGAAATGAAGCAGATATAAGAGCAAGAACAATAAAGTCATGCATGTCCAGGACTCCAACCCATAACCTCATGTAACGAGATTTAGAATTCTGGAGAAGGCGTCCGTGTTTCGCTTGGTTTTCTCTTTTCCTCTACTTCTCCTATATTATCATTAATGTATAATTAAAATGGATACGATACGATATGTTGCGATTCATAATTGTGTTGGTTAGATGCTACAGATGTGAACTCCAACCTGGAATAAAATATTCCGTTTTGTTTCGTATGTGGTTGAACATGAAATTTTCTTACACTGTGACAATTTCTTTCTTAGTTTTTGTTTGGTGCACAGACATGCTAATCTGGTTTGGACCTTCAGTTTAAAGTGGGATACGAACCGCCAAGTGCATCCACCGTGTATCAAACCCGGGATCCCCTGATTACAAGGCGACGACGTTATCACTACGCCATCAAGGAGACCCCATGACAAAATGTTATGCTCGATCTCTACCATAATTTATTTCAGCATTTACATTATCGTTTTCTGCTCCTTTCCTTTTGTTAACTACTCTTATACGACTCTTTTTGCGTTTTCGAATTTCTTCTCGTTTCAGGAAAAAATAATACATGCAGGCTGTATAAAAAAAAACCCGTTCAAATGGATAAAGAGCTCACTCTCGAGAACTAATTTACATGTTTATCACTAACGTAACCATTAGGAAAATATTCAAATGTTAACTGATATAACTGCAGATGAAACAATACTTACAGCCACTAACGAAATATCTATTCTTGTGTAGCCTCACAGACAAGTATCTGGTGAGTCTTTCATTCTTGCTAACTACGGGCGAAGGTCACTACTGTAAGGCGTCTGCTCTACCAAAGACGAAGTCAGGTGTTCCTGTTATCAATGGCGTACGAAATAAGGATAAACACAGCTATCAGACGTATATTTTGGTCCCGTCATTGCATATAGAACACTTTATCGTCGTGGCCTTGAAGTTCCCTCAGGGCACTCCTGCGTAAAGGCTTCTGAGCAAGAAGGATATCTTCCCCAATGAGGGGAGGAAAAGTGGGTGCGTATAGAGGCCTTCAACTTTCGTATTCTTGTTCATTTCAGAACGCGTGCTGTATCGTCGACTTAAACCAATCTATCCGTTGCAGGTTTTAGGTTCTGCTTCTATTCGGTTATTTCACATTGTCTACCATTATGTTATTCGCGACGAAGGTTCTGGATTCTATAATATGGACAATAACGGGATTGTTTTGGTTGCTTGATTTGGTATCTCAAGTCTACGTTATGTCCTGTTAGGCTAATCGGGACTGGACCTACAGTTTAAAGGGGGATCCGAACCACTGTTTTCCTCCACCGAGTATCGAACCCGGGATCCCTTAATTACAAGGCGACGACGATCCGACTGCTCCACCGGGGATTGTGTTCGAAACGAATGAATCAATTTTGGGTGATATGATATTCAACCAGTGTAAGGCTATTGAAAGAAATGCTATTGGAACCTGTCAGTTTTTCTACTGCAGACAGGAAACCATAAACATGGAAGAGAAGCTTATGTACTATGAAACCTGACGCTATGTGCTCGAATACTGGCTAAATAATCCATAGAGGCGTAGCAACGTTAAACAACCTATTATGATACATACTCTATGTGATCAGAAGTATCCGGACACCCACCTGAAAATAAAGTACAAGTTTGGACAACCCTCCATCGGGAACACTGGCAGTCAATACAGTGTTGGCCCACCCTTAGCCTTATTGACAGCGTTCACTCTCACAGGCATACTTTCAATCAGGTGCCGGAAGGTTTCCTGAGGAATCGCAGCCCGTTCCTCGCAGAGCGCCAAAATGAGAAAAGGTATTGATGTTGATCGGTGTGGTCTAGCACGAAGTCGGCATTCCAAAACATCCCAGAGATGTTCTATGGGATTCAAATCAGGACTCTGCGCACACCAGTCCATTAGTGGGACGTTGTTGTCGTCAAACAACTCCCCCACAAGCCCTCCAGTATGGACGGTGCTCGGTCGTGTTGAAAGACACAATGGTCATCCCTGAACTGGTCTTCGATGGTAGGCAGCATGAAAGCTGTTAAAAAGTCAACATAAGCTTGTGCCGTGACTTTGCCATGTAAAGCAACAAGGGCCAAGTCCCCACCAGGAGAAACATGACCACACTGTAACCCCGCCACCTCCGAATTTCACTGTCTGCACTACACAGGCTGGTAGATGTCGTTCACCAGGCATTCGCCACACCCACACCCTACCATCGGATCGCCACATTGTGATTCATCACTCCACACAACGGTTTTCCACTGTTCTATGGTCCAGTTTCGACGCTCCTTGCACCACACGAGGCGGCGTTTGGCATTTGTCTGTGTGATGTTTGACTTATGGGCAGCTGCTCGGCCATGGAAACCAAGTTGCCGCATCTTGCGCCAAACAGTAATGGTGCTTGGAGTAGATCCTGATGCAGTTCGGAATTCCTGTGTGATGGTGGCGATGGATGATTGACGATAATGCTGTACGACCCTCTTCAACACTCGATGGTCTCTGGAGGTCAACATGGGAGTTTGGCCTGCACGATTTTGGGTTGTACACATCTCTTCACCATAACATCGGAAACAGTGGACAGTTGGATGTTTAGGAGGGTGGAAATCTCACACACAGACTTCCTACACAAGTGGCACCCAACCAAATGACCACGTTGAAAGTCTGCGAGTTCCTCAGACCATCCCATACTGCTGTCTCACACTGTCTGCAGACTACTGAGTTTGCTGACTATGGGTTCTACGCAGTAGATGGCAGTACTGTGTCGCCCTCTATGATAAACACACGTTTCGCGGTGTGTCCGGATACTTTTGATCACATAGAGTATGTATAGGTTTAAAAAGGTCGAAATAAATAGATTGTGTGCGCCTCCCTGATGGCGTAGTGGTAAGGCCTTGTAATCAAGAGGTCTCGGGTACGATACCAGGTGATAGCACATAGTGGTTCGGATCCCACTTTAATCTGTATGCAGTTCAGATTAGTTCATCTGTGCATAAAGTGGACTTACAACAAAATTTAAACTTGCGAAAAAGATTGTGCTAAGGTATTAAAGAATTGGGTCTAACACAATAATTCATTTTTTTATTGGTTACCAATGACATTGTTAACTAATATTCTTAATTTCAGTTTCAAAATGAAATCGGCTACGAAATAAAAGGAGTGGGCTCATTTTTCTGTTAAGAAATCCCACTTTTGTAATCGACCTCTGCCACACTAAGATGTGACGTAATAAACAAATATGACACACTTTCAAAGTATTAAATTGGTATATATTTGGGAACCAACTTTAAAATATAATACATTCTGGGCGCGTCGAATCGTAGTATGTAATTCCTGTTTTAGCAGCTTTAAGAAACCTGATTTGGAGGGAAGGCTTACAAATGCCATTTCTGTTCCGTCAAGTTACGCCTATGACGAACAGGAATTCAAAGTAAAAGACTGTCCCGACACGTCAGACACGTCGATAGATTTACAATTTGGAAAATCATAATTAAGCGTGTAGTTGAAAACAACCGTCTTTTCATATATTGCATGCAGCTCTACTTTTTCTGCAATGTGGATTAAGAACTGGGGACGTGGAGAAGCACAACACACCGCGTAACCAATAGTCACGTGACCCTCTTTGCCTTCCTGTCATGCTGACCTTCGCGTGGAAGACGTTTTTAGGTGTTAATACAGGCAAAATGACCCGATCATCGAAGGGTGCAATGTGTGTTGCCTACTCTCCTCCATTACTTGCTCCTATTAAAGCCTTATGGGGAAGAACTTGTTTCCATAACTGTACAACTGGTGGAGCATATTCTGAAACTTGATTCTATACGATATGGTTTGACCTATAAGGAACTCCGCAGTTTGGTATATTAGTATGCATTTACAAATGGTTATGAAAAACTAAATATGCTGACCAAGGCAGTAATTTATTTTATTAAAAACATAAACTAAACGTAACGTTTCAACCTTCTAGCAAGGTCTTCTTCAGACTCTGTATCAAGTACAAAAGTAACAAGATACAAAAACAGGGCATTATATATACACAAACATTACTCCCTCCAGACTATTTAGAAAGTTGTTTGGAACTTTCTAGTAGGTGACTTTCACTTTCCAACTTTACTTTCACCTAAAAGGCTAAACACAATTACTTCCATATAGAATGTGGTTGGACTTTTAATCTCACGCTCTTTTCCCTTCATTATTCTTCCTTCTCCTCTCCTCTTTCTCTCTTGTCCTTTCCACTCTTTCTAACATCTTCTTCCATTCTTTGTTTAACTTCAATCCCCCATTCCAGTTCATTGTGTCTTCTTCGCCTTTCTTCTCTATTTCCTTGGCTTCCTTCCATTTTCTCACTAGCATTCTCTTCTCCCTTCCTATCTGCTTAGCCTCATCCCACTCTATGTCATGTCCTGTTTCTCTCGTGTGTTTAAATATTGCATTTCTTTCTCTCTTAAGTAGTACATCATCCCTATGTTGTTTCAACCTGTCTTTCAGCCTCTTTTTCGTTTCTCCTATGTACACACTCTGACATTCTTTACATTTCACTTCGTAGATAATCCCTTCCTCTTCCTCAGGACATGACATAGAGTGGGATGAGGCTAAGCAGATAGGAAGGGAGAAGAGAATGCTAGTGAGAAAATGGAAGGAAGCCAAGGAAATAGAGAAGAAAGGTGAAGAAGACACAATGAACTGGAATGGGGGATTGAAGTTAAACAAAGAATGGAAGAAGATGTTAGAAAGAGTGGAAAGGACAAGAGAGAATGAGGAGAGGAGAAGGAAGAAAAATGAAGGGAAAAGAGCGTGAGATTAAAAGTCCAACCACATTCTATATGGAAGTAATTGTGTTTAGCCTTTTAGGTGAAAGTAAAGTTGGAAAGTGAAAGTCACCTACTAGAAAGTTCCAAACAACTTTCTAAATAGTCTGGAGGGAGTAATGTTTGTGTATATATAATGCCCTGTTTTTGTATCTTGTTACTTTTGTACTTGATACAGAGTCTGAAGAAGACCTTGCTAGAAGGTTGAAACGTTACGTTTAGTTTATGTTTTTAATAAAATAAATTACTGCCTTGGTCAGCATATTTAGTTTTTCATAATCATGGAAACAAGGCTTAATGGTGTTACAAATGGTGTGCCACATTCCTTTAATGATCTACAAATGGCAGGGAAGAACTGGATACAAGGATTTTTAACTCGTCGCAAGGAGCTCAGCTTGCGTGTTGCAGAGGCTCTGTCATATGTTCGCGCTAAATGACTATCTAAAGCAAATGTTAACATAGTTTACAATAATTTATCAAAGTTGCTAGACTAACACAATATGTAGAACAAACCTGCCATCGTACAACTGTGACGAGACAGGCTTGCAACTGATCTACAAACCAAAACTAGTCATATCAATGCGGGGCAAAAGAGAAGTCGTGAGCCAAACGAATTGTGAAAAGGGAGAAACAGTAAGTGTTATGGCATGTGTATCTGCAACAGTATGTGCCTCCTTTTGTTATCATGAAGGGTCAAAGATATAATGAGAACTATGAAATTGGCATGCCTCCTGGGACGAAAATAGTTCTTTCGGATAGTGGCTACATGCGATAGGAAGAGTTTGCTCATTTTATGGACCATTTCATTAGTGTCAAACCCCCTGATCCTGTAGCGCTCGTTCTTGATGGACACGGATCGCATTGTTCAGATCCACCAACCCTGGAGAAGGCATTAGCCAATAACGCGTACCTTCTGTGTTTACCTCCACACAGCACACACAAACTTCAGCCGCTCGACGTTTCGCTCTTTGGGCCACTTAAAACATTTTACAACGACGGCTGTAGAGTTTACGTGCGGAGAAATCCGGGGAAAGGAATCAATAAAGTGGCCTTTGGTGGCATTTTTGCAGAGGCTTGGACTCAAGCGGCCACAGTGGGGAATGTAGTAAATGGGTTTCATGCGTGTGGGATACATCCATTTAATCCATAACGCCTGCCTGAGCACGCATTTATTCCTGGAATTGTCCATGAAGTGAATGGTCAATATAAGCGATCACCAGAACCTTTAGCGACAGACGATGATGCCTCATCCGAAGGAAGTTTTCAAGAACTCAACCCCTTGCCATCAACTTCTGGGACCTCGAACAGGAAACGAAAAACGGGGAATTGCACTTATTAACGGATCCATCTTTCATCGCTCGCCCCAAAGAGAAAAACTGAATGCAGCAAATGAAACAACAAGAAAGGCAAAGCATGTTAAACGCACCGCAAAAGATGTTTGCCGTGTATGCAACGGTGTGTACAAGCAGGGTCAACACTGGGTGCAGTGCTTAGTGTGTTCTGTCTGGTTCCACGTAAAGTGCGTTGCGAATGGAAATGACGAATAGTTTGTGTGATCTTCTTGTGAGAATGATGACAGTTCATAAATGAGCTAGTGTCCATTTGCCCCTTTCACATGTCCGTTTGCCCCTCTCACATGTCCGTTTGCCCCGCAATGGTGGGGCAAACGGACACTGCTACACACACTGATTCATTTAACAATTTGGAAGCCAACGTTCATTATTTTGAATTATACATTGTACTATTTGTTAACTCATTGTTCACACTTTCTGTATCGACCATACTTGTAATTTTTCAATAAACAGTTTGATAGTTATTTTGCAATATATCCTTAGGATGTCCGTTTGCCCCGTCCTTACCCTAACTATTCATTGTACGATTTGTTTGGAATTAGCGTGAAATTTTAAATTGAAGTCCACTTTATGCACAAATAGGTTAATTGGGACTGAAACTAGGGTTTAAGGTAGGATCTGAACAATTATTTACATTCACCGGGAATTGGAGCCGGTACCCTTTGATTAGAAGAACCCACATCGGTGAGGCATTGATTGGCATTTATGTACTTATTTACGTATTTTTTACTGTATTTTTTAATCGTCACATCGTTTCATCTTGATGACAACAGCTCCAATGACATATCTCCAATATATTCCAACAAAATATGTAGCCTCGGTTTTTCAAAATTAGATTTACTGAATGACATTGCCCTCAATGAGCCAATTAAATCAGTTTGTGGTGATAGAGTCCACACATATCAATATCGATCATAGAGGAGAAGGTGCGATCAGCACCTCGCTCTGGTGTACTTTATTCTCAACTCTTGCTCTCATGCATCCACCAATTGGGTACATTGTGAACTTGAGTGGGTCCCAGAGCAGCGTTATGTACTGATATTATAGAAATGAATCACCTGAGATCATCCACCCCAGGAGTCGAAATGGGGTCCCACGATTGGCAGTAAGACGTTGTACCAAATGTACAATATATACGTTTTACTGCGAAATGTATATTTTAAAGTTAATAACAAGAGCTGTCCATTTCTCACCCATAAAATAGATTTAATTAACTGAGCTTGGTAAAAATGAGACTAGTCTTATCAAATGTACAGGCATTCATTCCACATATTTATTGTACCGCATTGAAGAAGTGGGATGGTACGTTTATCCCAGGTATCCGTAACCACCGAGACCAGCGTGAGCGTTAGGACCAATCCTCTTGACGATGGCATTGAAACCGTTGACGTTATCAGCTCCGTACGTGACGACTCTCACGCTGCCGTCTGGTTCCACCAGGCTGTATTGTCCCTTCACAAGAGGACCATCTCGGTATTCAACTTGGTTCTTGTTGTCTCCGGTGATGTGGTCAGCAACAGCATAGCCGAATTGGTATCTGGGATATGCCTGCAATCATGAAAAATTTTTAACGGACTATCCACACTGATATTAACCTTGATACACGAAAACTGTTCGAGTTCCAAACCTGCAATTACATTTGTCTTCCATTGAATTAATAAGTGAGCTTTATAATATTACATATTCAAATCTTTAAATGTTGAAATTTTAAATATCTCAACATGACCTACATGTGTAACATATACATATTTTGAAAATACTTTGAAATCAAAAAGTTAATCAACAATTTTTTTCCTACATCTCAACCACAGGTTTAAACAAAGTTTACTACTTGTGCATTTCTTAATTATCGCGACACTTTTTAGAAACTAAATTATTTTCAGCTTAATTTTAAGCACTCAAATGCTCTTGAAAAGTATACTGTTTGTACTTACATAGAAATCCACAATTGCCGAAGTCAATGCCACGACAGAAGAAAGAGCGAGAAAAATCTGGAATGGAGATGTGGAGATGAAAATTAGTTTTATATGATCTTTGGTATTCCGGGTGCTTCAGATGCAGTTTATAAATGATTACATATAGCTTGATTGCAATAAAATTGATAATATTTTGGTACATTATATACCATACTAAAACCATGTGATAAAAATCGGTTTTTAACAATGGTCTTGTTAAACATGTCTCTGCCGCTAAAAACAAGTAACCAATGAATTTTAAGAGCATAGTGAAAGAGTAATTTCCTAAGTGAATTCTAGAAAATATAGTATTGTATAGAAATATTTAATTGAGTAAATAGGGGTGTAAGGGGGGCACAAAGCCACCCAACTACTCACATTAGTTCCAAACCTGGACTGCATTTTTGTAGGCTAACAATTCTCTAGTGCCTGGGTCTGTGACCATCATAACCATCTGAAGGAATTGTGTTGCGGCCTTTCAATATGTGTTTGTGATTGTACCTCCACATTATCTTATTACCATTCATCACGATCCTCGATGTTGGACAAAAGTGGCAGAAATGCGAAGTACAATAAATCAAATTATTCATTCATTCATCATTGGGTAAATCATTTGCTAGTTGGTTTCACTTTAGGATAATCGGGACGATGAGGATGAATGCTGAAAAGATTAAATCTATGAAGGGACATTCACAAACACAAAGAGAGATCAAAACTCAAACCTCACATAGAATAATATTAGGTGTGAATCGAGCCGACAGAGTCTCGTTAGCCTGCAAGAGTTAATAGTTGAGATGCTTGCCTCCTTATATGCCACGCATTTAGAAAACACTGCGTACAAGGATTGAGATAATTTATTTTATTTTATTTTATGTTTTACATAAATGGATATCTCTTTCTTTCTGTCTCCCATACATTACCTTTAGTTTTTACATAATATATGCAACTTTCTAGCCTCTATATTATAATAAAAGTAGTAACAATAACTTACCAGAAAGGTTCTCATGTTGAAGAGGTGTGCAATGAATCTTAATCACAGCTAAACTGATTGAGTAAACAACATGAAAGCTATTTATAAAGGGCCCAACTAAATTGGCAAGGAAGAGATATTGACGAAATTTGCTGTGGGAAAGTTGAATGGAATTGGAATACATTTCGGTGTTGTTTCAAGTTGTAATTAATTTGTTGGCGAGATGTTTTGTGTCTGTAGATTTCCATATTAACTAATGAATATGATGCTACATTGATTTAGTGAAATGGAATTCGTGGAATTTTAATCAAGTAGATTGTTTTGTTAGGCTTCAATGAGACTTGCCTAGGATACTGATAGTGTTCTCAGTTATAAGAATTTACATGTTGCGTTATAGTGAAAATAATATATATTTTTAGAGTTGTAATGACGAATAAGAATATCAACTGAAGAATCTGTCCAATGAAATATACTTATCAACTTCCAGATTTGTTGAGAGTTTGCGAATGCTACAATGAAATGGTTGTCAAATGTAATAGTGTCTTTCTGAGATACAAGCCCTCCAAAGATAAATCATACTAAATCACTACTAGGTGAAAAGTTGATTATTATAAATGAAAATAAGAAGTAGTCAAAACTAAGCAATTTCCAGACTATATATACACCGCGTGAGGCACCTAAAAGTACCACCTGAAATAGCGAAGAAACAGTAGCGATGTGAGGTTTGCGGGAAACAATAATATCAAATGGGGCTCGTAAATCGGAGGTATGGGGTGGGTCGAAAAATATCGACAAATGGGGCATCTGGAGCAAAGTCATATTTTTTAAATGGAACGATATACAATAACATGCATAATATAAAACAGCACACGCAGAGAAACACAACGCCTTTGGTCTCATGCATCTACTGCACATAGGAACGAAGATATGGCCATGTGAAAATATGTAAACAAACTAACAAGTGGCCCACTTGACCGTCAGTACCACGGCACGTACAAGTATGAGATGTCGGAAGCCATTGGACAAGATGAAGACAGAACGTGTTAAAGGAAGAAAAAATACAGTAGACATCGTCAGCACCATGTATTTGACAGTGTTACAGCATAATGAAAATGACCATGACAGTATGTCGAAGAACCACTGCGTAAGAAGCGAAAACCTGTCAAAGTGTGTGTTCAAAGTGGTGGCCGTCAGCTGCGATACAGGCAACGAGGCGCCCACGCAAAGATCGTTGCACAGAATGTAGCATCTCGTAGGGAATGTCCCTACAGGCCGCAGTAATGCGGTGTTGCATATCCTCTGGAGTTGTTGGCACATCCCGGTAGACAATGTCCTTCAGCTTTCCCAACAGGAAAAAGTCTAACGGTGTCAAATCTGGGGAACGAGCCGGCCATTTGACAGGCCCTCCACGTCCAATCCAACGATTTGGAAATGTATTTTCCACACGTGCTGTAGCGTGTCTTGCACTGTGAGCTGGGCACCCGTCATGTTGGTACCACATGTCCCTCCTTGTCTGAAGTGGTATGTCCTCCAATAGTACAGGCAGTTCATGTTGTAAAAGCTGTATGTATCGGTCAGCATTCAGTGTCCCTTGTATAAAAAAAGGGTAAATGAGATGTTCACCCACTATACCACACCACACGTTCACACTCCATGGGCGCTGGCGTTCCACTTGGCGAAGCCAATGTGGATTTGTCACCGACCAATAGTGCATGTTCCTTAGGTTGACATTTCCATGATTGGTAAAAGTTGCCTCGTCAGTGAAGAGGATACGTGACAAATCGGGTGTGTCGTGTCGTAACATCCATGTGCAAAACCGAACACGGTCCACAAAATCATTCCCGTGAAGTTCCTGATGGAGGGAGATATGATATGGGTGAAACTTGTGTGTGTGCAGAATGCGCAATACACTTCGCTGACTGATCCCAGCATCCCTGGCAATTTCACGGGAGCTAACGTGCAGATTCACAGCAACAGCGGCGAGAACATTTGTTGCACCTGCCTCACCTGTAGTTGGCTTGTTCCGCACACGTGCTCGTGGTGTTACACTTCCGGTGTCTCTTAATTTAATAAATAACTTACCAAACAGACGTCGAGATGGCTGTCGTCTGTCCGGATATCTCTCTGCGTACACACGGTAGGCTTCTGAGGCATTCTTTCGGCATTCCCCATAAATCAGGATCATGTCCGCTTTTTCTATGTTTGTGAACACCATAATCTTCGCTCTTACCACTACGACTGCTTGCTATGAACTAACACGATCTCGTGGACCTGCTATCAAAACTTGCTCTGCGTAAAGGCAGTTCTGTCAGGCACCTGAGAAGTCTTACATGCCGTGGTACTGACGGTCAAGTGGGCCACTTGTTAGTTTGTTTACATATTTTCAATGGCCATATCTTCGTTCCTATGTGCAGTAGATGCATGAGACCAACGGCGTTGTGTTTCTCTGCGTGTGCTGTTTTATATTATGCATGTTATTGTATATCGTTCCATTTTAAAAAAATATGACTTTGCTCCAGATGCCCCATTTGTCGATATTTTTCGACCCACCCCATACCTCCGATCTACGAGCCCCATTTGATATTATTGTTTCCCGCAAACCTCACATCGCTATTGTTTCTGGTTTCTTCGCTATTTCAGGTAGTACTTTTAGGTGCCTCACGCGGTATATATTATTCTTTAAAATACTAGATAAGAAAATTTTAAAAAGTCGGATTTAACTTATTAGATCTGATGATAATTGAAGAAATAAAATTGTTGCAATAACTAAATTTAATTTAATCCATACGTACCATTTTTCAACATATCATCAATGTGTTTCACATTTATAAAGTTGTATCATGACATCTTCATATTTAACAATAATTTTGTACTAATCTTTTGCACATGACATTTACTGTGATTATGAATATTTCCTTACTCATACCCTTTGAACATACTATCGCGATTGACAAACCACACAGTGACCGAAGGCCATGACTGGAGGGTTTTCAATCGTAACGTCTGGATTCTGTGCACTGGTAGCTCAATAAAGACGATTACGGTGATTGCAAAACCTATAGCATCTTGTTGCAGCCTTACTAGCATGGTGTCCATTTTGATGTCATAGTTTGAAAACTTATATCAGCAATCATTATGCAATTTAAGGCATGATGTGATTAGTGAAACAGGCTTTTTTAATACTTATTTTTTAGATGTAGTTTTATCGAAAGGCGGCGCTACAGCGCAACTTAGAGGACACCACCCCTACCTCAATTTGTTATAGTACATTAACTACCTGCCATAAATTTGAAGTTTGTGCTTGCATACATGTTACAGAAGTTTGAGCATTGTCTTCCATCGAATTCAGTTCTAACATACGATACATGCAGTAACGTATGATAGAAAGCAATAGAATACCTTTTCTTTGAGTTCATGCCTCTACATATACTCATGGGACGAGGCCTCCTCGAAGGCGTAGTGCTAACGTCGCCGCTTCGTAATCAAGGAATCCCGGGTTCGATACCCGTTGGAGGCACATGGTGATTCGGATTCCAGTTTAAATTGTCGGTTCAGTGCCGATTACCCTTACTATGCATAAAATGGACTTCACCCCTCCCGCTCTCAGACCCTTTCCAAAGAAGGAAAACTGGGTAAATATGCTCTTTTAGCCCAAATATCCAACTCTTGTGAAATATTTAGTTGTATACTAAATGAGATTGCCAACCGCTTAGAAAATATTCCCATATCCCACTCTGCCTCGCCACATTTTTTTCTGGCAGCGTCATTGATAAAAAGCCTGAAACATTTCCCCGGATGGCCTCATCCTATGATCACACCTCTGCCGTATCCCACAATATTCAGTGAGGCATCAACTTCACAAACCTCATTAACGACGGTACCAGGTGGTCCGCGTAGTAGGGGAGGGCACTCCTGTGTTTACATGTCTTCCCCTCAACATGCAAGGAAAATTCGATAAATAAAGGTTCTTTTAGCCCAACATGTATTTTTGAGTGACCCATAGTATATTAAATTTGATTGCTCTGAAATTATTTTTTTTGCCTATCCATTATTCTTTCTGGCGCCGCCACTGCTATACAGAGGGGACAAATTTTTCATGAGAGTACACTCTCACGCAAGGAAGAAAATTTGTTATTACAACAATAAAAATATTCAATTCACAACTATCAAATATTATTAGCAAAGGCTGTAAGACTAGAAAATAAACATAACAACAAACTCATCAGATATCGTTGACAACTGCCATCCACCATGGAGTGGTTAGTAAATGTGTTGTTTGGTTAGAAAAGATTTATTTCTTGGCAAGGGATGGATGTTACTTTTCCATTGCAAATTACATAAGTTAGTGTTTACGTATCACAGGACAATGTGCAGTATTATATATTGAAGATATATTGAAGTACAACTCGCATATTAAGACAGTTCAGTGAGCCATTTATAAACAAGAAGATTCTGGCCAAGAAACCTGCACAAGAGGAAACGATTTCTAGAGAGGAATGAAAAACCAAAGTGAAACAATGATTTCTTTGTAGCGTTTAGTTTCCTGGCAGGTTCATATAAAACAAGCTCCATTTCGTTTTCTCGTCACTAATTCTTTCAACGTCTAGGCAAGAAATCGAAAATGGCTTTCAAGAACGTGGTAAGTGTGAATTTTATTTATATGAATTAAAAACATTAGTTTAGATATTTTCGGTTTGCTTCAGGTACGAAAAAATCTGCTTGGGATTGTATTAGCAGATTTGTTATTTCATACTTTTAACGCCAGACTGAATCATCCAAAGACTGTAACATAGAGATGGGTTCTACATCATATTTAATGCCATATCTGAGTTCATCTAACAATACGACCAAAGATTATGAATTTTAATTATATATTGAGATTCTCATGCCAAATATGTTTCTTTTTTTGTTTCTTGTCGTTGTATTAAAATAATTCTGACGTCTCAGAAATATCACAGCTACAATTCATATACAATAGTTGAAATTTTTCGTGTAGTATAATTATTGTATGAAAATATACTGCTGGACAAAAAAAAACGGACACCTTAATATTTGACATCTGAATTGCAATTACTTATGAATTACGCTCTCAGTTAAGTATTGAACAATTGAACATTCATTATTGAACATTTTGCATAGTTTTCCATTTACTATTTATTTATTTATTTACTCGTATTTACTTATTTGGGACACCTAGTAGGCTCAAAATTAATTTCATGCAATTTTGTTTTAATTTATTGATTTTCAATTCCTGTTGATGTTATTTTGTTTAATGTCTAGAGAGGCATGAATTTTGGTTCATAGTAACCATAGTAACAGATATTATTGATATTGTCATTTCTGGTGTTTATCTTGCAAGTGTATTGTAAGTTTGCTAGCTTGAAAATGAGACGTGAAGAGGTAGTAAAAAGCAGTAGCTCTTCGTGATGATGGTCGTATATTGCTAGGGTGCTAAATATAGCACAAAGTACTATCAATGAAGCTCTCAGACGGTATGATGCAACTTGTTCCTATGGTAGAAGACCGGGTTCTGGTCGGAAACGATGCACAACAGCACGGGAAGATCGTTTCATGTGTATCATAGTCTTAACGGAACCATCGTACGTCTTCAAATATTGTGGCACAGCGTTTGAGAAATGTTCATAGAGCTGTGGTTTCTTCACGAACAGTTCGTAGAAGACTAAATGAAAGTGGTTTATCATCTCGGAGGCCGGCTACACGTTCCAGGTTGTTAGCACGTCACCGGAAGCGAAGACTGGAATTTGCTACACAACACTTACATTGGAATGTGGAGCAGTGAGAAAAGGTTTTATTCTCCGATGAGTCAAAATTCAACCTACGTTCATCAGACGGGTGTGAACAAGTGTACAGAAGACCTAGTGAGCGTTATGCACAATGTTGTTTCGTTGAAATAACACCCTTTCGAGGCGGTGGTGTAATGGTCTGGGGAGGTATTTTTTTACAAGGACGTACAGAGTTGGTTCTTGTAGAGAATGGGGCAATGACAGCTCGCAGGTATATTACAGAATGTTTTGCAGATCATGTAGTACCATATGCACCATTCATAGGCCCAGATTTTGTTTTTATGCATGACAATGCGCGTCCTCACATTGCAAATATTGTCACGGAGTACCTGGACAAAGTTGGGATTACGCGATGAGAATGGCCACCACAAAGTCTGGACCTAAATCTGATAGAGCATGTCTGGGATCAACTGAAACGACATATCAGAAACCGTGCAATAGTTCCAGGAACAATTGAAGAGCTAAGACTTGCTATTCAAGAAGAATGGGAGCAATTGGACCAAGAAGTGATTGCCAACCTTATTCGAAGTATGCCACGGAGGTTACAAGTTGTAATTGATGGCAGGGGAGGTAACACCCGCTACTAGACAGCTTATATACCCCACCAGTAGCACTTAACAATATTAAAACAAAATATTGCTAAGATTTTTTTTTCTAATTTTTTTGGTAGTTTTCTGTAACTTTCGTTTATGTTCTAATTTAACTTATTAACAATAAATTTTAATTTGCTTTCTGTTGAATATATTCAGGTTTTTTTATTTCCAATAATTTCTGCAACATTTAGTTAGCCTTCGAATCAGAATTTATGCGTTATCACAAAAAATGCGTGTCCGGTTTTTTTTGTCCAGCAGTGTATAACAAATGAGATCTTCACGACTACTTGAAAATTATTTGTGATTGTAATTCAACTAATTTCCTTCCTTTAAATCACAGTGAAAAGTAACAATATTACAAAAAAACTACTTTGAGGATTCATAGATGAAGAGAAGATGGAGAATGTCAGAATTAGTTGTAGCAACATAGTGTACAGAAATTTATATTCAACCACAGTTTGTTTGCTACATGGAAATTTGTATCAAGTATCAAGAAAACATTTATATCGATATTTTCATTCGAATTGGTAAATTAAATTTATTTCTTAGACGAAAAGAAAATATTTTCTTTCAATGAAAACATTTTAAAATCAGTTTTCCTTAACTTTGCGTGCAGTATATGCTGAAGAGAATGAAAATAGCACACTATATTTTAGTTGAATTCTAAGAAGGGGTTATTTGAATTTCAAGGAGCATAAAAGTTTTTAAAACAGAAAATAGAATTTAAGTGAATACAGTAATTGATTCTTCTTCATTAAATTATATTTAATTTAATCTATACGTACTACTGTCATTGTGCTAGTAGATTTAAATAATTGAGAATTCTGTTACCAAATCTTCTTCTATAATTTCAGATCTCCATCATCGCTGTTGCTTTGATGATGATCGTTAGATCAAGCTATGGTAAGTATCAGATTACAGTATCATCTGTATATAGAAATTTAAAATGTATGTCTTTGTAATTGGATATTGTCTTGTTAGAAAGATTTTCCTTTTAAGTTTAACATCAAGTTTGAAACTCGTAGAAGAATCGAGATTTGAAATTAGTTTTCATTGATAACGTTTTTGAAACATAAGTACCTCATTTATTTTACAGAAATAATATACGAAATTGGATTTTAACATAAACAGTGAAGACAATACATTAAATAACAACATGCTTTACAAATATATATTAAATTTATAACTAGTGGTATAAAAAATGTAAAAATTGATACAAATTAATTTTCATTTCAACCATATGTTGAGATGACCAGTCTTTGTCTATGAACTATTAAATTAAATTCTTCGTCGGTATATATTATGTCAACACGTACACAATTTATTTAATATCATTTCACTACTTCTAAAAATTGCAAATACAGCACAATATCCCTGGTTAAAATTTGACGTTTCCCTACAATTCTAGCTGTAGGAATCTCCGGAGTGAGCAGCCAGAACAACAACAAAATCGCCATCGCCACCCACCCTGTTGTTGACTACGGTCTTGGAGGCTACGGAGGACACGGTCTTGGAGGCTACGGAGGATACGGTCTTGGAGGTTACGGAGGATACGGTCTTGGAGGCTTGGGAGGATACGGTCTTGGAGGCTACGGAGGATATGGTCTTGGAGGCTACGGAGGATATGGTCTTGGAGGCTACGGAGGATATGGTCTTGGAGGTTACGGAGGCTTAGGTGGATACGGTCTTGGAGGACGGGGAGGTTACGGTGCTGGTCTTGGCTACGGTCTTGGCGGCATTGGATACGGATATTACGGTTAAATATACTTTGTGTATGTATGAACAGCTTATTCACGATCTTTAAACTAGTGAAAATTAAATGATATTACGTGTGAAATTAACTTTTGTGTATTTCTTCAATGATACATCATATTGATCATTTTACCTTGAACCTTTCTACTTCATCTGCATAAGAGCAGAAGCACATTTAATAGATTGGGGAGCCTCAACTACGTTTAACTCAAAGTGGCATCTACATCCTACTAAAATTCAAGAATTTATCATCATACTTACGTCTACTACTAGGTACGTTAAAAGTAGTTATTTGTAGAGAAGGTCAACTCACTCATTGAATGTTTGAGAAGAAAACATTGATCTCGAACTTTAGTGACGTACTGTCTTTTAATTTTTATTTAGTTTGGTTCTTGTAATCTAGCGCCACTTTTATGCCACTTTTGGCTATTCGCGACGATGATGATGAGTGATGATATGATGAAATTGATGAAGGGACATTCACAATGAACATTCATGCCGGAATTCAAACGCGGTACCACTGGCTTCGTAGACGTTATCTTGTGGTGAAGCGTTTTTATGGATATGAATTGTTACGAAAGCATAATTAAAAATATTCAAACAAAGAATTTGATTCATGGATATTTGTGAGGAGTATAGTAACACAATTACACGTAATTTATTTGTAAATGTACAGGGATGAATTGGATCCAAAAAGGGATAGTCTTGGGAGGGAGACAGGACGAGGGGACAGAATTGTCGACCGGGAGGAAAGAAGAACCGTAGAACTTAAAATACGTGAGCATTAACTAAATAGAATATAAAATTATCACTTACGTCGCCTGTAGCCCTAGGTTCTTCATTATTTTAATTTTAATTTTCCTTAATTCGCCCTGCGTTTCCTGCAGCTTAGCTTCACACTTCCCTTCGGTCTGCAAGAAGCACCAAACAACTTGTGCATCAATATCCGAAGGAGAAGAAAAGCTTCTTGGAGAAATTATTGAAGAGTGCGAAAACAGAGAGACAGGAATGAACAAGGATTCCAAGCTACAGGATCTACATTGTCTTCCAATACTCTCAGCAAATATTCAAGACAATTCCTTTAAAACAGCTTTACATATATCGGATGTGATGGTGAATGAAATTTTAGGAGAGTGTTTCACGGACAAAGCCATCATTTTGTACCGACTGCGTGAAGACACCTGAGAATTATAATACAAAAGAGAATGGATTGGAATAAAAGCAAGAATGCGAGGAATTCGCTTGGAAAATCATTGGCTGCCTTAAAAGAATTAACAGTGAATTAACTAATGACTAATGAGGTATATGAGAGAGAAGAGCTTGATGGTAAATAAGGCAACCTTTGGCAACACCAATCCGAGAAATGACAACAAAAGATGAAGGAATAGAAGACATGAGGAAGCAGACCCTCCATACCTATATAAATCGAAAGATACATGAATCAGATTAAAACAGAAGCTATTTGAATCCAGAAAGTAGATAAGATATTCGACCAAGAAGAGGAGGGAGAACGTTCAGGCCGTAACTGCCCATATACAATCATTGGCATAGTATTCCTGAAATTTAATATTAAAATTAGCACATAATTAAACTTTATACAGTGTTATCATGGAAATGGGATGTTGGGTGGGTGGGTTATGACTTGTTCTGTGTCGGCGGATGGTCTTGTTCATGGTTCCTGGAGCTGCTTCTTCTTTCGATTTCGGCCCTGTACAGTGTTGCCAATTCTTTCTCATCAACCGGGTCTTACAGATCGCCGCCCCCTACGCCTCCACGAGTGGAAGTAGGGAGGCCTTACCTGGCTGCCAAGTGGCGTCTAAGCCCCGCGACAGGTTAAGTTTGCAGCAATTTTTCACATATATAGACCCCAAATGTGCACGCAGAATATAGTTCCGCTGCAATACTGCGGATTTTCTCACTGTATGTGATTGAATTGTTAGGCGGTCGAGGTAAGACTGGCACGGAAGGTGCTGAGCGCCGTTCTCGCGTGGATCAACACATACAACTTGCTGCAAACTTAACCTGTCGCGGGGCTTAGTAAACTGAAATTTTTCATCACTCCTACTTTTTTTTCAAATCGCTGATATGTTTGCAACATCTAACACCTCGTAGATCAATGTTTTGAAGACATTTGCTTATTACATTACGTAGAGTAAAAAGCCATACCAGATAACTAGTGAGCAAAGGAATGTAAAGCCACGCAACTGGTTTGCAATACAGGCCTCATGTGCGGCCATTTGGACAGTTTTATTGTCGCCAATTTGAAGGAGCGCATCATAGACCTCTCCCACTTTATATCTCATCGAATCTGCTTCTTGTTGCACTCAGAAGTTTTAAAGTGAGACAACTGATATGTTCCTTCAAAATGGTTTGCTGGCATATATTAACTTCCAAGTTATATAATATACATATATATAATATTCAATAATTTACCTCAGTGAGTTCTGTGAATCAATACACACGATTTGCAATTTTTTTTTCCGCCTTTGGCAAGACTTTGTTCATTTGTTATTAAAACATGTATGTTCTTACATATGTTTGTCTCTCTAAATTTTCCCAATATACAGGGCATTCTCTTGGCAGAAAGCGTTTCTTCTAATTCCGTTTCGCTATTCCGTTATACGGTCGTAAACACCGGGTTGCGGGACTTGTCGGACACTCTGTAATATAATATTATAACTTTCAAATTTTCAATAGGCTTATATTTTTCTTCTCTTCAAATTTTACCGCCCTGGCGGTGGCACGGTTCGACCCCCCCCCCCCTTTTTCCGCCGGCCCTGACCTTTAGGCAATTCAAGGTTACGAACAAGATCATTTGTCTCTTATGCTGTGATTTTGTGTGGCACAGATGAAGCTTCTTCATCAACGTAAGGAATGTCATTAGATTGCAAAATCATTAGCTCATCTTCATCTTCTGATTCGCTGGAAAGTTCTGTTGGTGGTACGGGAACGGGCAGTCCTTCACCATGGGTAACTGGTCTAATAGCAGATGGTATACTAGGGTACTGAATTGTCCTTTTCATTTTCTTTGTTATTCCTCCACAAAGACGTGGAACCATTTAAAAGTAACAATCATTTACATGGTTACTTGGCTCTCTCCACACCATTGGAACAGCAAATGGCATAGAAACTTGACCCCTTTTCATCCACTTAGGAAGATTTCTAGCACACGTACTGCAGCAAACGTGGGGAGCCCAGGTCTTGTCCTGGTCTCCAATCTTGCACCCAAAATAAAGTTGGTACGCTTTCTTCACTATCGGGGTGATAGACCTTCGCTGTGTTGAAAACGTGACCTCTCCACAAATTTAACAAAAGAGATTTGATATTATTAACACATTAACACAGTTACGTGGCATCACTAGTGTATCTGCTAACTACACGGATCATAAATAAATTAATCTCTTTAACACACACACACACACACAACACACACATTAGTAGTTCAAAGTGCAGCACAAGAAATCACACCTTCACATAAAGAAATTCCGCTAAGAACTAATTCACTGACAGCAGCAGAAGATATTGAGTCTTACAGTTGAATGTTGTGCAATATCTCCTGCCGATTGTGAAATTTGATGCTTTTATTATTTAAGATTGGGAACAACAATGAACAATTGAAAGTAAGGGAATAGTGATTGTTGTTCTAATCTGTGTTTCCACCTTCACAAAATACAACAGTGTTGCCAGCTTGTGATGCCTGTGTTTACGATAGGAACGGGCTGCAAGAAACCAAATAAAGTACGCGTACCTCCTACACAAGAGCCAATCGACAATTATAATTGTCATTTTCGTGTTTTTCACCTCAAAAATAGTAAGAAATGGCTATTTTATTTTCAAAGGCAAATTGTGTGTTGGCCAGGAAACCAAGACAGCTACCAACGACAGAAGCAAATATAAATAATTGCAGGTAATTGAAACGACCGACACAGAATGCAACCCATATGTAACATCATGTCCAAAGCAGTGTGGTGAGTGATAAAAGTGAAAAAACAAATCAATCTCAATAAGCCAGGAAATGAAGATGTCTCGTTACACTTATTCACAGGACGTATATCTTGCCGAATAAAAGGAAGACTAAAAGATTTAATGGAAATTACAGAACTTTACTTCAAGTCGAAAATTGAGGTATTTCGTAATGTAAACATTTTCAACAGCGAACAGAGATTCATAATAGAATAATGATATATTCCTTTGTATAATAGGGGTGTAAATTTGCTCTGTTAAGATTAGGTCTTCGCGAATTATAGATCCATCTTTATTCAAGTACACCCACGATTCTTAGTGTGCAACGTTGTATGCAATGTTATGGTCTAGAACTACTAACAACTTTTTGTCTGTAAAATATAATCTGGAGAAGGCATAGATTAAATATAAGTGGACACTGAATCACTGAAATATGCCTCACCGAGATTCAAACTCAGAGACCCTTCATTATAAGGAAGAACAACATTAAGCACTATTCTATGATGGACACGCTCCATCAATTGAAATAAACCACTAAATTTGAGAATGATGATTAGACCTCGGATTTTAGGTTTTTAACCTATTTTCTCCTTTACAGGTATGTAAGAAATAATAACTTATGTCAGTGATTCGGTTAAAAAACGCAACAACTGATGAAGTTTTATAGTGCCTAAAAAAAAATATTTTGCTTGTTAGAACCTATTTTAGGTTTTTGATTTTGGTGTTTTAGGTTTATAGGATTTTAATGTCACACAGAGGCATTTGCTTTGTTTTGTCACGAACGAACGAACGAACGTGCATTCCATCGCCCTCAACCCCCGCTGCAGTGGCAAACGGGGGGACAGACCTTTCCTTTCTTCCAAGAAAATCGCCCCCGGCCAACGCGACCACTGCTGCCTCCCCCCGCCCTCCCTCCTCTTTCACTATCGCACATGTAAATATTCGCTCCCATTCGCTCCCTGATGAGCAAACTGGACGAAGTAAGTCACACCGTAAAGGAAATGAACGTGGACGCCCTTTTAGTCACCGAAACGTGGCTCAAAGGACACATTGATGACAACACCATAAATATCCCTGGGCTTTCAGTTTTGCGGAAAGACAGAAAACACAAAAATGCCGGCGGGCTTTTATTATATGAACGCTTTGAACTGCAAGCTGAAGAGATTTCATATATTTCGGAAGAAGAAACAAATATTGAACATATTATAGTAAAAATTCGTTTAAAGAAAGAAACCGTTGGGATCTGTGGGATTTATAGACCCGGAGATATACCCTATTCTAAGCTATCAATCCTAGAAGATATTTTATCAGATATTAACCATCAAGTCCATCATCTAGTGGTATTATAGGCGACTTTAATGTAGATTTTTTGAAACCAAACGAACCCGACACTTCCTATCTTCAATCACTTGTTAATAAGTTTAACCTCGAATAACCACCACTACTAGAACGATCATTGATCCAATATTTGTAAATAATGTAAGTGATATTATCAATTCTGGTGTTACGGTACCAGTCAGTAATTCTGATCACTCTTTAGCGTATCTCTCTTTACGTTACGGGAAACCACAAAGTAAGGGCAAAACGATCACATTCAGAGACTACAGTGCGATAGTGAAGGATGCTCTGAAGGAAGATCTAGAGAGCATCGACTGGAATCCTTTGATGCACTACGAAAACATTGACGACAAGGTGCGTTTCTTTACGGAGAAATTGATTAAAGTGTTTGGTAAACACGCTCCTCTGAAAACAGTTCGTGCAACAAAACGAAAAGTACCCTGGATTACAGATAATGTTAAATTAATTATGAGGTTACGCGACAACATACTGTTAAAATTTAAACGAACAAATAATCCTGACCATTGGAACGAATATAAGAGATTGCGTAACTTCGCTACTTCAGTCGTAAGACAAGAAAAAAAAGGCGTATTTTGAATACATCATTAATTCATCCAACGATTCGAAACACTTGGCAACACCTACGAAGCTTGGGATATGGCAGGAAAATCAAAATGGAGAGCCTTCCACCCGCACTAAATGACTCAAACGCACTGAACAACCATTTCGTTAACGTATCCTCCAAAATGGAAATTAATGAAGAGATAGTCTCGCAGCAACGTGAGAAATGTTACGCCAGCAGTTTCGACCACGGTGCAGAGCAGCGGCGTGCATTCAGGATACGCAAGGTACGCACTGCGTACCCACAACACAGTAAGAAAAAATAAACATTTTTTCGTCTTCCCCGAACATGAAAATTCAACAATTATCGCTCCGAAAGCAGTTCCACTGCAAGAAATTCCGATTTCCGCACGAACACGCTGCTGCCTTCCTGAAGGCAGTCCCGAATAATCCCGATTGAGACTTCGGCAACCACCCGATCCGCGTCCCTGCCGATTTCCGCAGAAAGACGCTGTTTCTTCTGCTTGGTACCCTACAAATTCGGAAGGTAACCCCATTGGCTCATATCAGCCCCGGCCACGTGTTTGGGTCTGCCCGCGCTTCCCTCTCTCCCACTTCTTTCCCGGTTCTAAGCTTCGAGGGTACCCAAGATTTTTACAGCGTATGCAGTGTTGACAGTAGTCAACATATTTTTTTCTGAAATACTTAGCTTACCAGCATTTAGCAGCCACGCGTAGATAGATCACTGTTGGGTTGCAATAAAAATACATTATAAAAAGTGACGCAGGAATCAGACAGGAGGGCAAGAATATGTAGTGGTGGAAGATCATATTTAATATAAGCGTAAACTATCACATATAAAATATTTATGTGAGGTTAAAGTTACGCTAGCAAGTTTTTTTTTTCGTATAGGGAGGTGAAGACCAGAATGGACTGCCACTGTGTCGAGGGGAAAATATGTGAACAATTTGCAAGTTTCGCACAATTCTCAGAGTATGAAAGTATCTGTTTATCTCCTTTCGGGATCAACATTTCCTTTGAGTTCCATAGCATGGGTGTTGATTGTTGACCCGACGATATGAATGAATGATAAAAGAAAAACATAATAAAACACAATGCTTACAATGGGATTCGAATGAGCCCCCCCTCCCTCCCGCCAGACATTGCAAAGTGATGTACGGTAGCTTAGCTTTTGAAGTGTTCTGGGATGTATGCTGACGTGTTTTCTACTTGTCCTTAATTATCTCCCTTCTACAATATACTTTGTCGACTGGCAACTCCGATTCATTCGTCCACAAGAACGCGTGGTTTTCGGGCATAGCGGGACCGGACACAACGTACCGTGCGAGGTTGACTTTTGCTTTCTTCTGTTGTGTGAAATTTGTAGCGAGTGTTTCGTTCATATTATTTACATTACAGGATCTCTATTGTTTGTCGGTGCCGTGAAGTGATAAAATAGGGGGACCGGGAGTTATTGATGACATACTGGAGAAGGGATTTTCCGAATTTACGAAAAAAGTGTAAACAATCCGAAATGGAAGGTCTGTTCCTGATTTGGAAAAATTGTTTCAGGCAGGAGTTGTGAAGGATGGTAAGCAGTATATTAGGCATTTTGATTTTTGACAAGAAGAAAAAAATATCTCTACAGAGTGATTGACAGAGTAGAGAAACAGTGAAACTTTATTATTGTGACAAAACCCGACCTGTTCCAGACTCCCTTCTCAGGATTAAACAAGGACAACAATATAATTTGCCACTGGTAGAATATCCAGTTAATCATTTTACAGAGTTGTAGTAACTCGTTTGAAAATGCCTTGTGTATGATTTCGTTTTAGTTTTTAATTCAGTTAGGATGTGTATGTTGTATTTTCTGCAAAGTTCAATGAACTACAGGCTTTCGTACTCAGCCGGTCGATCATACAACACTCGCAAAATTCGCTTTCTTGTCCTGCCGCTGCGTGCCTTGGAACTTTGGTCTTGGGGTTGGTGGAACAGGTGGATGTGAGCTGTTCCCTCGGAAGCTATTTCGCAGCGTTTAGCCAAGGCATTTAGCAGACGCTTAGACTGTAGAATTTTTTTTCAGTTCGTTATGAATGTCAGACGCAAGTTCTCAACGAGATTAGGAAGTTATGGACTTTCTACACTCAAAAGTATCACTTATGACGCGATTAAACTTCAGCACATAGCAAAAACTGGAAGAAAAGCTAATCCGCAATATCTCTCTGAGGGAACAGCTAGAGTTTTCAGCTTCCGTGGTGCCGTGGGTATCGTTTATCTTCGCGCGTGGTCGGAAATATTCGGCTTCAGAAAGTAGAGGCCATGATACTGAGAGACCATGGTAGAGCATGAGGTGAGAACCATGATGCGTTGGGGGTAGATGACGTCAACGAACGTCCAGCCACGGTGAAAGATTTTCTTCAGTGTTACTTTTGGAAACGTTGATTTCGGGAGAAAGAAGTGTTCTTATTATGTTAATATAAATAATTTAAATAGCCCAAAAGCGCAGTAAGTAGGAGGGAACAGTCTGTTCCCTCTGTTCCATGGAGGGATCGCCACTGTTTTGGAGCCACTTTACAGACGAGTCATTCCATGCGAAATCAACACAGCCTTTGACCTGACCATCTCCGATTTTCATGAATTTTGGGGAGTTCAAACTATACATGGAACTTAGTAACTATGAAAATTTTTAGTCACGTGCGTCTTGTAATTGTTAAATTATTCAAGGTCAAAGTTCGCAAAAATTGCCCTTTTTGAGCCCGCTTAGCTATACTAAATGTGCTGTAACTCCGCCACTATTTCGCCTAGAAAGCTCAAATAAAGCTTATTGTACAGGGAATTGAACAAGCTTTCCAATGATATATAACAAGCCCACCTTTGGATTAAAATATAATTTTGTCACGTGACCTTGACTTTTGACCTTGAATATCTCAAAACATGTCATCACCAAAAATCGTGAAAAAAATATATTTGGTCCCTCAAGCCATTCTCTAAAACATATATTAAAATTATTCTGGGACTGCAATGGGATCAGAAGACACAAAATAATATGTTTAACTATGTGACTGATAAAAGCTTCATTACATGAACTACGACGAGTCAAATGTCCCTTAACACCCCCTACAAAATGTAAAACAGATATCCTGGTCATGAAAGAAATATGTTAGGCACAGGGAGATCTCTAGCTGTGTGTTTCAAGCGCAGGTCCGGCATATTGTTGACCGCCATATTGAATTCAACGCAAAAATTTCAAAGGAAAGTGGGTGATGTGAAATATCAAATCAGGCTAGAATTTCACGAGAAATGAAGCAGCGAAGGTTTTTCCAACTTATTTTTAGGCAGCAAAACGTTATAGGCATATCTTTCACTTACGATATATACACATTATAGTGTTTTCAATATTCCTATGAGCACACTTGTTGACGTCTCTCACACTCACATAGAACATTTGGCAATGTAGCAGGTGCAACATCATCGCAAGCAGCAACTATGCCTTCTCTCAGATGGTCAATATCAGGGACTTTTAGTGCATGCACCATTCTCTTAAATTTTTCTGAAGGTAAAAGTCCTCCTAAGATGTTAGATCTGGGGAATGTGCAGGCCTTTTAATAGATCCCCATCTGCCCATCAATCTACCTAGAAATTTACCATGAAGACATTTCCAAAATGTTCACATAGTGTGGTCACACACACACTATCCTGTTTCAAAACTCTGGAAAAGTGCCATACCCCGTAAGCAAGGATGAAAAACCTGTTCACTTAACATAACAGATGCAAGAAGCCCTCACCATTTCAGGTTCCGTTGTTGAATATGACCAACCATTCCCGTTCTCTATACACTATAGCACATCATTAGCTTACCAGCAACAACCATTCGGCTGGGATCTGTCTACTGTAGATTATCAAATCACAGGTATTGCGTATAATTTTTATTAACTTTACCGGGAACATAAAAATTAGCATCGTCACTGAAGAATTTTTTATTCCAAAGGAAGTGTCACGTAATTGTTTGAGATACTTTTCTCAATATTCTCCACTATTCAAGTATTTGGTGAATGTTGCTGATTAAAATCATATGCAATGGTGCGTATACTTATTTCTGTCCCAAGATGTCAGTGTGATCTCGACGAGTTCCTAACCGTTAGGAGCATTCATAATACTTTGTTTTTAACACCTCGAAAAGGGGAAAATGATTACAATTATGCAGTATTTTTTTTCTGGTTAAATATACTTTGGAAAAACCTTCGCCGCTTCATTTTTCGTGAAATTCTAGCCTGATTTGATATTTCACATCACCCACTTTCCTTTGAAATGTTTGCGTTGAATTCAAAATGGCGGTCAACAATATGCCGGACCTGCGCTTGACACACACAGCTAGAGATCTCCCTGTGCCTAACATATTTCTTTCATGACCAGGATATCTGTTTTACATTTTGTAGGGGGTGTTAAGAGACTTTTGACTCGTCATAGTTCATGTAATGAGGCTTTTATCAGTCACGTAGTTAAACATATTATTTTGTATCTTCTGATCCCATTGCAGTCCCAGAATAATTTTTTGATATGTTTTAGAGTATGGCATGAGGGACCAAATATATTTTTTTCACGATTTTTGGTGATGACATGTTTTGAGATATTCAAGGTCAAAAGTCAAGGTCACGTGACAAAATTATATTTTAATCGAAAGGTGAGCTTTTTATATATCACTGGAAAGCTTGTTCAATTCCCTGTACAATAAGCTTTATTTGAGCTTTCTAGGCGAAATAGTGGCGGAGTTACAGCATATTTAGTATAGCTAAGCGGGCCCAAAAAGGGCAATTTCTGCTAACTTTGACCTTGAATAATTTAACAATTACAAGACGCACGAGACTAAAAATTTTCATAGTTACTAAGTTTCATGCATAGTTTCAACTCCCCAAATTTCATGAAAATCGGAGATGGTCAGGTTAAAAATTGCACATATCTGTGTTGATTTGGCATGGAATGACTCAGACATGAAATTACTTCTCTCTATGACAGCGACACATCTCGTGTTGTCATCCACCAGGACAAGGCCTCCAGTCATATGGCAAATTCCACGCATGCATACATGGATCGGATGGCACGTGAAACGGGCATTCATGCAATCCCCTTTACGGACATCCCTGTGAAATCCCCCGATGCCTCTTCCATGGATTTTTGTGGGTTTCCGTTGTTGAAACGAGCCTTGGGATGCAGACGGCTCCGTACAATTGAGGGTCTTTGGAAAGCTTGTCAGGAGGACTATGATCTTTTGGACCAATGTGTTCTTCGACGCAGTCTCCTCCAATGGAAACTCCGCTGCAGGGCCATTGCTGCAAGACAGGCGTATCACGTGGAGCACCACCGCTCGTGGCGTCATGGATTTTCTTAAGGTCATGTGGGTTCTAACTTTGTTACCATGGACATGAAACGACCTTCTGTAGAACAAAAAAGTGTGAACATATTCTCCCTGTGCTTAATGAGCACGGAATCCTTTCCATGGCACGACGGAGAAAACTGCACTTGTTTTGTACACTGCACAACATAATTAACAGCAAGAGCCCAAACTACCTCTTTTCGAAATTAAACTTCAAAAGCAAAATTCATTCGAACTCAACCAGAAACGCTACCAGTTTCAGCTTACCTAGTTGCAGAACTTCAGCTTATCAGGCGTCTTTCAGTTACGCAGCACCCAAAGCCTGGAATGCACTACCAAATCTAACCAAAAATCAAAACTTCAGACGTTTTCGCGATATGCTCCGTGAATCACTGATCAACGATCAGAAGCAGGGTAATGAATAATGATAAATACTGTGAGTTGCCAGAATTTATTTTTTTCTTACTATCAACTTTCGCGACTTCAGTTACTTTATTATCTAATTCACTGCCAATATTGTTCCAATGTATATGATTTTATTCCTATTGTATTTTATTGTACTTTCTTGATCAATTTCTTTGTAATCTGAATTTCATTTTAATTTTTAGTTTTTATCTGTTCTATTGTATGAGATTTTATTCCATTTGTATTTTATTGTACTTTCTTGTTCATTTTCTTTGTAATCTTGAATTTTCTTTTATTTTAATTTTAATCTGTACTTTTTGGGGTTAGGTGGTAGACCAGCAACAGCTGAACCTCGCCCAGCAATAAAGTCAATTCAATTCAATTCAATTCAATTCAATTAAAAAAATCAATTACGAACGTGTTTTAAATGTACTCTCCGGCGAGTTCACTTCCTCCAAGTCCATGGTGATTTTTCAAAGCTCTAGACAAAGAAAAACGACTGGTGCCACTGTTACCTGTACAGTCCAACGTGCAAACTTCTGATCTGTGTGGTCTTGTTTACTTTCACGTCACTTAGGTGCCTTGTGGCATTCACTCCTTGCAAACTAACATTGCAGCATTGAAGTTTGCACCACTGACTATGTTTTTGTTGAAAGATTATTTTCAGCATATAAGATGATCCTCACAGACAAAATTGCGGAGTTTGACTGTGGATAACATGAAAAAAAGATTTTTGCCTAACTATACGGCGAAGAGTGAATTCTAATAGCAAATTTGTAATGCCGTAGAGTTAGGAAATACACATAACGTTATGCAAGATAGTGCGTATTTCAGGATATAGGTGTACCATTTTCAATGCCGGTGACTATACATAATCAATATTATTCAGGAATTTTGAACCTATATCAGGATTTTTCGAGCCTAACTTAAGATTTTTAGGACCTATTTTAGGATTTCTAGAACCTATTTTAGGTTTTTTAACCTATTTTAGGATTTTTAGAACCTATTTTAGTTTTTTTACCTATTTTTAGGATTTTTAGAGCCTATTTTAGTTTTTTACCTATTTTAGGATTTTTAGAGCCTATTTTAGTTTTTTACCTATTTTAGGATTTTTAGAGCCTATTTTAGGATTTTTAGAGCCTATTTTAGTTTTTTTTATCTATTTTAGGATTTTTAGAGCCTATTTTAGGAACCTAAAAGCACACTCCTTAGAACCTAAAAGTCCGATGTCTAATGATGATAGTCTTTTGATGTATTTGAACTTTGAAATTAACACAAACAGTTAGAAGAGCAACTGAAATATCTGCAATATAAATTTAAACGCATTATTTGCAAACAAAAATACATCAAACCATTATCATCATTCTCCAACGTCATGATTTACAAGCCAAGGAATGTGATGTAACTCATTTATGTGTATTTCACTTCATGGAGAGCTTCTTTCACAGAATTATGCGTAATGTTTTTATTTTGTACTATTTTTTATTATTTGTCACATTTATTGATCTTGATGACAACAGCTCCAATGGCATATCTTAGTATTTTGCAAAGAAATATATAGCCTAGTTTTCTTCAAATGTAGACTAACTGATTGCCATTGAGGAGAAGGAGTACACACATCTCGATCATAGAACCTAGTGGAGAGGGTGCAATTAGAACCTCGCTCTGGTTGTATTTATCATTACCCTAAACTCTTTCCCTCACGCACCCATGGATTGGGCATATTGTGAAGTTGAGTGGGATCCAGATCAGGTTTATGTACTGACATTATAGAAAGAAAATCACCTGAGATCACACACCGTCAGGGGTCGAACCTGAGTCCCCAGATTGGCATTGGGAGGTAATGCAAACTCCACGTACGTAGTTCTTACTAAAAAAATGTATTGTTTAAGGTTAGTAACAAGCGCTTTCCATTCAAAGGAAATGAAATGAAATTATCTTGGTAAAAATGAGGCTAGTCTTATCAAATGCACAAGGATTTATTCCAATTATTTACTGTACCGCATTGAAGAAGTGTGATGGTTCGTTTATTCCAGGTATTCAAGGCCAAAGAGACCAGCGTGTGCATTGAGACCAATCCTCTTGACAATGGCATTGAAGCCGTTGACGTCATTAGCTCCATAGGTGACGACTCTCACGCTGCCGTCTGGTTCCACCAGGCTGCATTGTCCCTTCACAAGAGGACCATACCGGTATTCAACGTGGTTCTTGTTGTCTCCGGTGATGTGGTCGCCAACAGCATAGCCGAATTGGTATCTGGGATAGGCCATCCATGTCAACATCCATCACGGAGTGGTTAGCAAACGTATTGGGTAGAAAAGATTTGTCCCTTGGCAAGGGATGGTTGTTACTTTTTACATTGCAAATTACTGAAGTTGGTGTTTAAGTATCACACACCACAATGTGCAGTACGATATATTTGGCGAGGCGTCCGGTCATTGGGAGATGCGGCCACGACAAAGCAAAATATTAAAAATATTGCATTTTAAAACATTTAGAGAAGAACTAAAGAAAATTAAGTCAGGATATTCGCATTTTGTACGAAATAAGCCATGCATGAAACAGCTCGAAATACGCAAGACATTCGCTAAAGTTTAGCGCATCGAAATGAGGGGCCGGCACTACCCCCGCCAAGTTTCTTATTGAAGGCAATGGTTTGATTTGATTTGATTTATTTTACTTCGCCTCTTGTGCCAATTTTGGCTAATTTGCGAAGATGGGGATGAGTGATGATATGATGAAATTGATGAATGGACACTCACAAACATCCAAGCCCAGGCCAGGATTTGAACCCGAGACCACTGACGTCGTAGCGCGATGTGCTAACCACTCCGCCACGGGGAAAATGTAACGAGGGCGGAGATATATAGTATACCTACAGGCAGGAGATCCAATACGTAATCTGAGACCAGGACCCCTGGTAGCGCGATGTGCTAACCAATCCGCCATTGCTGAAGGCAATGGTGTTGGACGGCTCAGCTCATCGCAGAATGGTGCGAATCTCTCTGGTCTCTGCCGGTGCTGAGAACAGTACAGGGTGGCTCAATAAGTCACTTAACACCCTCAGTACAAGGCCACTGCGGCATGGAATTTGAAATTGGCGGTGACCAACCGTTAATTTTTCATCAACGGAACCTTAAATGCTTAGGTCTACTTGGATTTGTTAAATAAACAGTTTTTTTCATCCTTGCTTATGGAAGAAGGTACTTTTTACAGAGTTTTTTCAATAGGGAGGAACACCAGAACACTTATGGGAACGTTATGAACCAGTTTCTGTCCAAAGTTATTTTATCAGATGACAAGGGTCGCATATCCTGTTTATGAACGTCCTTATGAACATAAACATTAGCCTTGTCACTGTGAAGGATTTTTAATTCAATGGAAGTGTCACACTGTAAAATGTTCGCGACAACCATTCATAATGCACAGCTCTTCATGGATGTATCCGATTAAAATAATGTGCAATGGCATGCGAACGTCTCTCCATAGACGTCAGATTGATCTCGATGCATTACCGAAGCGCTAAACAAATTTTAAGGCATTTTTCTAACACCTCGAAAAGGAGCAAATTGGTACAAGAATTCAGTCATACCTTTTTACTGGTTAAAGATACGTCGAAAAAACCTTCACCATTGCATTTCTCGTGAAATTCTAGCCCATTTTGATATGTCGCACGACCCCCTTCCCATTTAAAATTCTGAAGTTGAATTCAAGATGGCGGACATCAAGATGGCTGCCGACCGTGTGGGTGGCGTCAATGTGGTTCCCCCTTGGCCTGATAACGATTGGTCATCACCATTTCCATGTTGCGTGCTGCAGTGGCCTTGTACTGGGGGTGTTAAGTGACTTATTGAGCCACCCTGTATAACACTTCCGAACAGGCAGATTCGTCAATATGATCTAACAATCTTTACTTCCCCCTACTCTTGAATGTCTGGGTCATAACAGGTCTTTTTCAGCCCCCATCCATATGTTTACAGCCAAATCGCAGATTTTCTCTTGAGTCATCAAGATTCTTTCGAGTGCCCAGTGGCGTGCTCCAGGTGGGGTTGGTGAGAATCATAATCCCTGCTTAGGCTCAATATAAAAACAAGATCGTTAAAGGTAGAGAAAGATGGCAAGATTACTAAGTACACGTAATCCTCCCTTTCGAAAATCCTGGGTACGTCACTGCGAATATCTGCTATTTCCACATATATTGAACGAGATAATCCTATTTAATAATTGTCATCGTATGGGATAGAATTATGCATTTTGTAGTCGTAAGATCTGTGGTATGAGCTTTTACATTGAATTGGAATGACCTTGGCGGTTATCGAAGAAAAATATTGTCCCCCCAATCCCTCCACGTTGAAAGATCGACTCTGACGTCGTTTGGCAAATCTTGCGATGACTACGTGAAGATGTCACGCTTCGCCACTCTAACACATATTGAAGTACAATTTACATATTTTAACAGTTCAGGGAGTCGTTCGTTCATATGAAGATTCGGGCCAAGAAACCTACTTGAGAGGAAACGATTTCTAGAGAGGAATGGAATGCCAAGGTGAAACAATGATTTCATTTTAGCGTTTAGTTTCCTGGCTAATTCATATAAAACAAGCTCCATTTCGTTTTCTCATCACTAATTCATTCAACGTCTACGCAAGAAATAGAAAATGGCTTTCAAGAAAGTGGTAAGTGTTCGTTTCAGTTATTTCGAATTAAGAACATTAGTTTAGATATTTTTCGTTAATTTCTGTAACGAAATAAATCTGCTTATGCACATAATAGTAGATTTCATATTTTCTACATTTAATTCCTGACTGAATTATCAATAGACTATAACACAGAGATGAATTTTATGTCATATTTAATGCGATATCTGAGTTCATCAAACAATACCACCAAAGCTCATGAATTTTAATGATGTATTCAGAGAGTCTCATACCAAGTACTCTTTTATGTATAGAAAATTAGTTCTAAAGTTTAAGAAATATTTCACACACAAAAGTTCATGTTTTTCATACATTATAACTATTCCATACTCTAAGGGAAGGTGTATTGATTTGAATCGCGATTTAAGTCAAGATTTAAATCAGCTGATTTAAAAAAAAATCACAGATTTAAATCACTTCATAGAAATTCTTTACAGAATAATGTACAAAAGGATTTTGTAGATATCAGAATCACTTTTGGTGAAAGTACAATTAATCTCGTAATTATTGAATGGTATTTATTAGGCTCTGAGAATGAAAAAGAAGGGAAACGTGTACTGGTGGGGTGAACTTCACATAAAGGAAATGTAATAGTTAAACTGTAAACACACTTAAATTTCTCTTAGTTTAAAATTCAATAATTTTTGTAGACAAAAATAGCAACCATTTTGTTTAGAAAAATATACAAAATACTACTCATGTTAAACTATAAATAATGTAATTAACATTAAACTGTAAAGAAACATGGCAGCTGATATTTTGCTAACTGTCATTAAAGAAATTGCAAAAATTCATTTACGTACAAAGCCTATAAGACATATTTAAGTTACAATTATAGAGTGCATCCAGAATGTTTTATTTCCTCTGGAAGAAAAGTTACTGAAATTATTATAGTTTCAAATTATAATAGCTTCATTAACACACTCTACAAGCATTTTCATAGTAGGTTCACATACAGAATCAGAAACAGAAATGTGTATATTTTAATCAAATTCTTTAAATATTTCAGATTGCCGTTTACTATAAAAAGCCTCTCTATGCATAATAAAACCTGTATCTATATGCTTGGTGCCAAAAACTACACAAGAAATTTTAAGTGTGTTTTTTAAATTTTAAAACTTAATATAAGTAAAAAAATAAGTTAAAAAATTATGTTTTTTAAAAATAAAAATTATGATTGTTATCCACCCTGCTCCAAGTATAACACAAGCGAATTTCGCAACAACTTCAAAATTATTTGTGAATGTACTTAAAGTCGCCCTATTTCCATTAAATCATAGCAAAAACTAAAAACATTACCGTAGATATATATAAAAAAAACTACCTTTGGAAATTTAGAGGTGAAGAGAAGGTGGAGATAAAATTTCATAATTTGGTTTTGCAGCGTAGTGTAAAGAAACTTATATTAAACCATAGTTTGCTACATGGAAATTTATATCAAGTATCAGGACGGTATTTATATATATCTTACCACATTTAATTCGAATTGATAAATTTATTTCGTTTGCTGATGAAAAGGGAAAATAAATATTTTCAAGAAGGGAAACATTTTAAAATCAGTTTTCTTTAGATCTGGAGGCAGAATATGCTTAAGAGAATGAAATTAAAATACTGAATTTTAACACTGAAAATTCTAATATGGTATTTGAAGGGATTATTTTAATTTCAGCTAGCAGAAAAGTTTTTGAGAACAGAAAAAATATTTTAAGTGAGTATGCATCAATAGATTATTTTTTTATTAAATAATTTTTAATTGAACTGTATATACTACTGACATTCTGCGAGAAGATTTAAATTATACAGTATTATGTAACCGAATTTCAGATGTCCATCCTCGCTGCTGCTTTGATGATGATCGTTGGATCAACCTATGGTAAGTATAATTTCAGATTATCATAATCTGGCAAAAAAAAATTGATTGACAGCCAAACATGAGTTAATACTTCAAAGTTATTTGCACATGTAGAAATTTATATTTTTTATTAGATATATTCTTGGTTAGATAGAATTTGTTTAAAAGTTTAACATTATTTTTGAAACACATTGAATATTCGAGATTTATAGATTAGTTCTCATTGATAACTTTTCGAAACTTAATCACTTGGTTATTTATGGATTAAGGATATACAAAATTCTTTCTTTGTATCTAAAATGAAGACAATATATTGAATAACTAAATTTAGTACAGATATACCTAATGCATAACTAGTGTTATCATAAGTGTAAAATTTGATATAAGTTCATTTTCATTTCCAATACACATTAAAATGACAATTTTTTTGTAAATGGGCTATTAAATTAAATTCATCAACTGTAGCTATATGTACACAATTATCTTCATATCATCTTACTAATTCTAAAAATTGCAAATAAATAAATACGATAGTACAATACTCCAGGTCAAAATTTGACGTTTCCCTTGAATTCTAGCTGTAGGAATCACCGGAGTGAGCAGTCAGAACAATAACAAAATCGCCATCGCCACCCACCCTGTTGTTGGTTACGGTCTTGGAGCTTACGGAGGATTTGGCCTTGGAGGTTACGGAGGATACGGTCTTGGAGGTTATGGAGGATACGGTCTTAGAGGCTGGGGCGGATACGGTCTTGGAGGATGGGGAGGTTACGGTGCTGGTCTTGGTTACGGTCTCGGCGGCATTGGATACGGATATTATGGTTAAGTATACCTTCCTCTGCTGTATGAACAACCTGTTCACGATCTTGAAACTAGTGAAAAATAAATGATATTATGTGTGAAGTTATTTTTTGTCAATTTCTTCAATGATACATGAGATTGATCATTTGCCTTTTAATAGACTCTTTCGTACTTCCTCCGCATGAAAGCAGAATAAGCATTTAATTAATCTGTAGCGGTGTAATTATAGCCTGACGAGATCATGTGGGTCATTTCACAGAAAGTGAGCCTAGATGTCGCGACCATAACAGTGGGAAAGAATACAATACAATAGCATGACAAAATGTAATGAAGCATATCATTTAGTAAGTAATAACGGTCAACAGTCTGGAACGTGTTTTTAGCAATTTCACTTTGAAGTTGTAGCCTAGAAAGCATTGTTATGGTTGGGACATCTAGGTTCACTTTTTGTGGAATGTCTGATCTACTTTCTACTAAAATTCACAAAGTTATGATACTTAATTCTGCTACTAGGTTAGCAAAAACTAGTTACTTATGGAGAATTGATTGATTGATTGATTTTTAGTTTATGCAAAAACTAGTTACTTATGGAGAATTGATTGATTGATTGATTTTTAGTTTATTTTACTTCGCGTTATGTACATCTTGGCTAATTTGCGAAGATGGGGATGAGTGATGAAATGATGAAATTAATGAATGAAAATTCACAAACAACCAAGCCCGAGCGGGATTACTTATGGAGAATGTTGTAGCATTGAATGTACGTAATAACATGAATATGAGAAATGAACACTATTCTTTAAGTTTAGTTACTATGTTGAAGTGTGTTTATTGATTTGAATTGTTGCAATAGAATAAAGAAATATATTTGAACGTAGAAATTGATTCAGGGGTGTCTGTGACGAGAACAGTGACAAAAATACACATATTTATTTGTAAATATACAGAGTCAAATTGGACAAGAAACAGGGTAGTGTGGGAGATAAATTATGTAAAAGTTGGATAGGAAGAGAGAGCAAGCTTGACTGTGAGGAAGAAAGGATCGTAGAACTTTCAATACGTGTACAGAAACTAGAAAAGAAACATATCAATGCAGCACTTACGTCGCATTTAGCCTCAGGGTCTTCATTATCATAATTTTCATCCCTCTTAATGCACCTTGCATTTCCTGCTGCCTAGCTTCACACTTCTCTTCGGTGCGCAAGAAGCACCAAACAACTTGAGCGACAGAAGCAGTTAAACGTGAGAACACTGCCGAGAGAAAAGAAAATCTGAATGGAAGAAATATAGAAGAGTGCGAAAACAGAGAGACAGGAATGAACAAGGATTCCAAGCTACAGGATCTACATTGTCTTCCAATATTCTCAACAAATACTCAAGACAATTCCTTGAAAATGTATGCATCTATGGGATGTAATGGTGAGAGAAATTTAAGGAGAGCACACGAGAGAGGATGGATTGAAATAATACCAAGACACTTGAGAAATTCATTTGGAAGATCATCGTCAGCCTTAGAAAAATTAACAGCAAATTAACTAACGAGGTATGTGAGAAAGAATGGCTTGATGCTAAATAAGACAGTGTTTGTCATAACTTCTTGCAAAATCCGGGAACTTTTCTAACGGTGAAAGCGGCCCCGGCGCCCACCCAGCGTCGAATAACATGGGTACCTGGGGGAAACCCTGGGGGGTAAAGGCGGTCAGGGGCGTGATGCTGATCACATCACCCCCACTCACGACCGGATCAAGAAAGTGTGGGGCGTTACCCCCACACCCCCTATACGCCTTCATGGCGTGGTGCTATGCACAGGGGAACACTTTACCTTTACCTTCTTGCAAACCTATCCGAGAAATAACTGCGGAAGGGGAAGAAATACAGGACAAAGGAAGCAGACATCCACACCGAAACAAATACTAGAGAAACGGAAGATTCGTAAATTAGATTAAAAATGAAAGAAAATGCCATTCGTTCATGAAAATAGAGAAGATAAGGATGGATATTCAAAACAAGAAAATACAAGTGATAAAGTAGAAAATCATCGTAGAGAATTCCGAAGATGATGCAAAATCGAAGAACATAAAGCTGGAGAGCATATCAAACAGCGAATCCGAGGACTCCTTACCTCAGAAAGAGTGGCAGAGGGAAAATCAAGAAAGGGCTACACGAAAAAATCGACGATACTTTCGAACAAAAACCGAAGAGACGAATGAAGAAATGCTTCCGAACCCGTTAAACGCTGAAAATTGCTTATTCACCCAGAGGAATTCCAATTTTCTTCTATTATTTTACTTCGCTTATGTGTCACTTTTGGCTAAATTGCGAAGATGGGGATGAGTGATGATATGATGAAGGGACACTCACAAACGTCCATGCCCATGCCGGGATTCGAACCCGAGACCACTGACGAGGGCGGAGATTTTTAGTATACCTACAGGCAGGAGATCCAATACGTAATCTGAGACCAGGACATCTTCCAAAGACATAGGCAAATAAATGTTAATTATTGCAGGTAATTGAAACGATCGGCACAGAATACGATTCACATGTAACCTCATATCCAAAGCAGTGTAGTGAGTGATAAAAGAGAGATACCACAAGTCAATCTCAACAAGCCATGGGATGAAGAGATCTGGTTACACCTCATCACAAGAAGTGTATCCTGCCTAATTATAAATGTTGTAATGTAAATTGGAGAGCTTTACTTCAAGTCACAAATTGTATGTTGCAATGTCTGGTTCCAGGTTTTACTAGGACAATCTTTCATAAAAAATACCAAACCAGGATCAATATCGCTTGAAGAAGGATGAATTTCAAAGTAAATGAGGGCGAGGGCAATTTAGTTGAGTTGTAGGAAAGAGAGAAGAAAGAAGAAACCATGGCGATAAGCGTAATGGATAGAACGCGAAGAAATGGTACATATCCTAACCGTTGGAAAAGAGCAATTACTCCAGAACGAACCTCTTGTATAGATCCTTAAGGAATTTCTGACTAATCACTTATATATTTTTGTTGTTCTTTCCTCATCACATTTATTAATTTATTGTTCATACTGAACAATGCAATTAACGCAAGCAGTTAGAAAAGCAAATTAAATATCTGCAATATAAATTAAAATGCACTATTTGCAAACAAAAATACATCGAACGATTAGCATAATTCTCAAAACTTCGTGGTTCACAAGCCAAGAAAAACATGAAAATCAGATACATTTATCTCACTTGATGGAGCGCTCCCTTCAATGTTTTTTCCTTATAATGAAGAGTCTCTGAGCTTGATTCTCAGGGAGGCATATTGCAGTGATTCAGTGGGCATTTATATTAAAACTGCACCTATTCCCGATCATATCTTACAGAAACAAAGCTATTAGTAGTTCCAGACAATAACATTGCACAATTAAAAAAACATGGTTGATTTTGAATAATTCACGAAACATAGAAAATTAAAAACGTCTATTATATTTTTAAAGGAATATAATTATCATAAGATATGACTGACATTTGCTTATGATTGTGTCCACTTTATGCACATTGTTGGCTAATTGAGACTGTCCTACAGTTCAAAGTAAGATCGAACAACTATGTGCCTTCACTGGAAATTGGAGCCGGGGCGACAGCATTTGCACGACACCGGGGAGTCCTTGATTGACATTTGTGCTACTCAATTTCCTATATGCTATTTTTCATTCGTCACATGTTTTCATCTTGATTAAAACATATTCAGTGGCTATAATTAAGTATCTAGGTACTTTCCAAATAAATATATAGCGCCGTGTACTCGTACACCTGTATGGGCACATTATTATCAATATACAGAGCATTCCCTGACATCTGCTACGAGACTCGGTGGCAAGCTGCCTGGTGTCAGGGCTTGTCTTTTCCGGTGAACGGGGTCTGCGACAGTCGCACGCTACAGTCTGTTTTCTCGCTCTCCCTGCCTTCGCTCTTTTTCCCTTTCTGTTGATGTTGCAGACTGACGCCAGTATAACCCTCCCTCGGAAGTTGTGTTGTGTCGTGTCCGTGTGTTGAAGATTGTGGCTTAATATGCACCACAAAAGTTTAAATTACAACAAAGGATTTATCTTCTCGAGTGTTACTTCGGAAAGAGAAATTGTGGAGAAGTGCGACGACGTTTTGCAACAAAATTTCCTGGTATTCCCGTTCCACATAGGACCACACTATTAAACCTTGTGAAAAGTTTAGAATAACAGGGTCAGTTCTGAATAAAAGTGGAAAGAAAAACCCACGTGTACTTACTGAGAAAAAACTCGATGAGATAGGACAAAGGTTAGAACAGTCTCCTCGGAAATCTATCCTCCACCTCTCACAAGAAACGGGTGTTTCAAAAACCACACCATTTAGAGCCGCTAAAATTCTTAAACCTAAAAATAAATAATAATAAAAAAAAATCTAAAAAATAAAGTATACAAAGACAATCCGCACACCATCCGTGAGTTAAAAGAGAGTATTGTACGAGAAATCTGGAGAAGAACTTGCACGTGTAAATGCCAATTTCCTTCGGAGATGCCAGGAAAGTGTTGCAGCAGAGTGACATCATTTTCAACACCTTCTGTAGTTAAGGTTAGTACACAATTTGAAAACTGTAATTTTAATAGCAGACTCAAGCGACTATCGCGGACCCCGTTCACCAGGAAATACAAGCGCTGACGCCGGGCCGCTTGCCGCCGAGTCTCGTAGCGAATGTCAGGGAATGCTTTGTATATACATACATACATAATTTTAATGGCGCCCACGAACCACAGATTCGTATAGAGGACATCAAAACAAACAATTTTTCTCAGTAACACTTTTCTCGTTGCTGCGTCGATTCGACGCTACAGCCGTTCAAAAAAGACCGTTTTACCGCCTGGATGCTGGCAACCACACACAACATTTGTTCGTATATGTGACGTCATTTCCTGCCGCAATACAGCGCACGGCAGTGTTGCAAGGAACACACAATTTGTGGAAAAAATGACAGACTATCAATCACATTATGATCTGTAAAACGAAGATATGATCGCGTCCAGTAGACCGATCATCTAGGGAAACAGCCTACTAGCCAGAAGACCAGCAGTCATCCCAGGGTAAGGGAGAAACCATACGAAAAAAAAAGTATTCAAAATGAAGTGGCAATATCTGATTTTGTCAGCCTACATGTCAAATATCAACAACAAATTTTATTGGACTTACAGCTTACATGTGGCTGTTAACGCCCAGCTACATGTCAAATATTTGCATATCTCGTTGCAAGTTTGATATCTACAGGTTTGTGTCCAGATCCCTTTTGGTACTTTTGTGCTTATAACGGAAGTATCCGAGGTTCACGTTGTTACATTACGGCTAAAACACGTACAACCACAGTAACAATTTAATTATGAATCAGTAGCGAATATAATACCCTGTTGACAGTTGCAAACTATTACATGTGTATCCGGTGCATAGATAAATACATGTCGGAGAGCTTATATTACTACTACTTATATCCCTGTATTTTCAACCATTTTTGTCACTTGCCTCATAATGCCCTGAATATACATTATATTATGTGTTGCTTACCTTTGCAATTTTGAGTTATTTCATTTCTATTTTGTCATCTGTTCAGTGTGTCACAATCAACAAGTATCAGAAGGACGAACTTGATAGACTAAATTGTAGATACCAACTTGGTAACTAGATTTGCAAATATTTGACATGCAAGCTGAGAAAAAAAATCGATATGACCACTTCCACTTGAATTCCATTTTCTTTCTACCATTTTTCGTATCGTTTGTTTACTTCCTGTTAGGTTACAGAACGTGTTTTCTCGTTTTGCTTTACGGTACATAATGTGGCTGATTGTAGCTATGTCCATTCTTCACAGAATATGTGTGTTCCTGCCAACCCTGGAACGCATAGCTTCACGACGGGATATGACGTCACAAATGCAATCAAATGTTGTGTGTGGTTGCCAACATTCAGGCGGCAAACGGGCTTTTTTGAACGAGTGTAGCGACGAAATGATGCACCAACGAGAAAAATGATACTGGGAAAAGTTGTTTGTTTTGATGTCCTCTATACGTTTCCGTGGTCCGTGGGCGCCATTAAACGGACCACAGAAACGTATAGAGAATAGTTTTTTTTAAATACATTTTTCGTATGATTTCTCCCTTACCCTGGGATGACTGCTGGTCTTCTGGCTAGTAGGCTGTTTCCCTAGATGATCGGTCTACTGGACGCGATTATATCCTCGTTTTACAGATCATAATGTAGTTGGTAGTCTGTCATTTTTTTCCAAAAAAAATTGTGTTCCTTGCAACACTGCCGTGCACTGTTTCGCCGCAGGAATTGACGTCACAAATGCGATCAAATGATGTGTGAGGTTGCCAGCATTCAGGCGGCAAAACGGACTTTTAAAATGACACCCTGTATATATAATGTTCTTATACATTTTTTAGTATGGAACATTCAGCACGTCTCAAAGTCCCCATCAGTTCCAGAGAAGCCAAGCCAAGGTCATTTGCCTTGCCCCCTATTGAGAGCCCACAAAAGAGGATGGCTATATTTGTTCACTTTCTCTCCCAGAAACGTAGGGGCCTCCCACATGGCGCAGTGGTAGCGTCATTGCCTTGTAATCAAGGAGTCCTGGGTTCGATACCCGGTGGAGGCACAAGTGGTTCGGATCCCACTTTAAACAGTAGGTCCAGTCCCGATTAGCCTTACTGTGCATAAAGTGGACATAAAAACATCAACTCAAACCAACTTTCTCCCAGAAACGCCTTTGTCTTCCCATCGTCCAAGATTTTCCATTCTTCCCTGCAACCAACCCCTCCTCCACGTTAGCCAATAGAAACTGGACATGTACAAAACCCAAACCGAAATCTGAATTTTGGCGGGTTAGTGAATTCAGTGTGTGTCTAGAAGTTGTACCGGAAAGTTTGTTGTTTAGAAGTTGCGTTGGAAGTCTGTGTTAAAAGGTGGCACTGAAGAGTCTGTGTTGAGAATTTGCGGTGACAAGTTTATGTCAAGGAGTTACGCTGGAAGGCTGTGTCAGGAAGTTGTGGCGAACAGTCGGTGTTGAGAAGTTGTAAAAAAATGGGTCAATGTCTGTCAATGCTCAGAGTATAGCATTTAACATTTGAGTTATGATGAACTGGATGGTTTTCGTTACGAAACAGACAGAGAACTTATACATATAAAAGTATGCATGTAAGTGGTCAGTGTCCAGGACTTTGGTGAGAAGGAAGTGTGTCTCCACGTCGTCCAAGGGCAGTGCTTTGACACCCCAATTTGCAGTAGACTGTGTCACGGGTCAGTGGAAGAAGATGTTCGTCGGTCCGAGTTCCATACCGCAGTGACCGACACCACGGACATTCAGATTCAATAACGGCCATATTTCATCAGTGGACAGTACCAGCACATTGGAGTAAGTGACCGAAACCAAAATTAAGTGGTGGACTTAACACACTCACAATAGGAAGACATATGTAGTAAATCTTAATGTAGATACATAATCACATAATTACAGCAGCTAAAGATTCAGAATCCCTATAATTTCACATACAACCCCCTCCTTTTCCATCATTTCAATAATATTTTCTATTTGTTTATGTGCACCGTGCAGGTATGGCCGGGCATCGAACCCTGGACGTCTTGGTCCCCAACAGCCTATTGTTTCGGCTTCAATCAAGTGACCCAGGAGGGAAAGAGCTAGCCTGTACGGCCACAGCCGTTTTCTTGAAAAGTACAGTAATTTATATATCATCTCACGTGTGTGAGTAGTCTCCACATCTCGATATCGGTCATAGTAGAGAAGTTGCAATCAGAACCTCGGTCTGGTGGTCTTTGACATCAACTCTTGCCATCAATCACTCATGGAATGGAAATATTATGAAGCACAGTGTACCCTAGAACACTTTTATATACTAATATTATAGAAATATTTTCACCTAAGATCACCCACCCGAGGAGTAGACCCCCCCCCCTCCCGACAGGCGGCAGTGAGACGTTATGCCAACTGTGCATAGTTATTACTACGAAATGTATAGTTGAAAGTTAGTAACAAGCGCTTTCCACTTCCCACTGATAAAGGACATATGTAATTAAAAGAGCTTGGTAAGAATTAGACTAATCTTCTCAAATGCACAATCATTTATTCAAGGTATTCATTCTACCATAGATAGGAAGAGTAAAGATTCGTTTATCCCAGGTATCCGTAACCACCGAGACCAGCGTGAGCATTGGGGCCAATCCTCTTGACGATGGCATTGAAACCGTTGACGTCATCAGCTCCGTAGGTGACGATTCTCACGCTGCCGTCTGGTTCCACCAGGCTGTATTGTCCCTTCACAAGAGGACCATCCCGGTATTCAACGTGGTTCTTGTTGTCTCCGGTGATTTTGTCGCCAACAGCATAGCCGAACTGGTATCTAGGGTAAGCCTGCAATTATAAAAAGTGTTAAACAGACTATCCAGACTGATATTACCCTTGATACACGTAATCTGTTCGGATTCCAAACCTATAATTACATTTGTCTTCCTTTGAATAAATAAGTTAGCTTTATAATATTATATTCAAATCTTTAAAAGTTGAAATTTGAACTACTTTCAACTATTCTAAAGTGACCTACATTTGTTGAAAATATTTTTAAATTAGAAAACAAATCACCAATTATTCCTTAACTGTCAATTACAGCTTTATATCAATTTTACTACTTGTAGGGCAGCTAATTTTTAAGCACTCAAATGCACTTCAAAAGTATACTGTTTCTACTTACATAGAAATCCACAATTGCCGAAGTCAATGCTACGACTGAAGCAAGAGCGAAAAGGATCTGGAATACAAAAATGTACGTGAAAATTAGTTAGTATTATGTATGCTTTTGATGTAATTTTTATTAATGATGAAATATGCACTCAATATTATATGTGCACATGTGCATATTTCGATGTGCTTGAACCGGCGGATTGGTTAGCACATCGCGCAACGACGCCAGGGGTCCCGGGTTCGTATCCCGGCTTGAGCATGGATGTTTGTTTGTGTCCATTCATCAATTTCATAATATCATCACTCATCTTCGCAAATTAGCCAAAAGTGGCACAAGAAGCGAAGCAAAATAAAGCAAATCAATCAATCAATCGATGTGCTTGATTTCGTTAAATTCAATTTTCTGCTACAATGTTTATATATACCAAAACAAAGTGATAAAACTGGATCTTTAACATATTGGTATTGCTGCTAAGAACAAGAAATCAGATGTGTCTGTAGGCAATTAATTTAAAGAGTATATTGAAAGAGTAATTACCTAATTGAATCCTAGCAGTTATATTTGTGTATGGAATAAATCTATTGGGTAAACTGAGTGGAAGGGGTCCAAATACACCCAAATGTCAACATCATTTCCATGTAATACACCTTGGACTGCATTGTTGCAAACTAACGAGGCTCTGGTGCCTGGATCTACAGCCAGTATAATCCTCTGTAGGATTTGTTGTTTGTCGTACACATTTATTTGTGATTGTTCCTTCAACCATTTCATCTTATCACCATTCATCTTCATCTTCGCAATTAGCCAAAAGTGGCAGCAACCCGAAATATAACAGATCAAATCATTCATTCAGTCTTTATTGCGTAAACTATTTGATTCGACAGCTTTTTTACGACGCATTTGGCTAATCGCAACGATGAGGATGAATGGTCACAAGATGAAATGGATAAAGGGACAATCACAAAGACAAATGCACGACGAAACTCAAATCCCACAGAGGATTATACCACAGAAAAAATCTGTGATTATACTGTCTGTGAATCCAGCCACCAGAGTCCCGTAAGTCTGCAAGGAGGGTTTGACATGACAATTAGGATGTTCATCTCTTACATTTCTGTTACTTATAAATCACATTATCCAGGTATTGCGATGTGAGAATATTTAATTGTATTTTATCTTTTGCATAAATGGATATTTCTATCTCTCTGCCTCACTATACATTACTTTTAGTTCTTACGTAACATATGCCACGTTCTCGCTTCTATCTTAACAAAAGTAAGAACAACAGCTTACCAGAAAGGTTCTCATGTTGAAGGTGTACAATGAAGCTAAACCACTGCTAAACTGATTGAGGAAAGAAACATGAAAGCTATTTATAAAGGGCCCAACTAAATTGGCAAGGAAGAGATGTTGACGAAATTCACTGGGTGAAAGTTTAGTGTCATTGGAATACATTTCGGCGTTGTTTCAAGGTTTAATTAATTTGTCGGTGAAACGTATTGTTTCTGTAGATTTCCATATTAACTAATGAATATGATGCAATAACGATTTATCGAAATGGAATTCGTGGAATTTTAATCAAGTAGATAGTTCTGATAGACTTAATTTAATCAAAAGACTTGCCTACGTTACTGATAGTGTTCTCAGCCATACAATTTATATGTGTTACATTGAAAAGAATATATATTTTTAGAGTTGTAATAACAAATAAGAACTTCAACTGAAGAATCTGTCAAATTAAATACATCAACTTGGAGATTTGTTGATAGTTGTATAATCATTACGTTACATTTTTACACATATCACTAATGTATTTCACTTATACAGTTTGATAATGATATGAACATAATTAACAATTATGTTCTACTTACGATTTGCATACAACTCAGGACAGGCCTGTACCGCAGGCGGGGGGGGGGGGGGCGGGGGGCAAAAGGGCCATGCCCACTTCCTCGAGCCATGAAATATATTAATGCAAACCTAAGAAAACCTACAAAAATAACATGGACGATTATTTAAGATTTTGCAAGAATTTCTATTTTCTTCTTTCATAAATGAATCTGTTGTGTCTGGAGAGAGACAGACTCCAGAAGTCTGCAGTCTACTATATTTAGTAATTTAATTTTGTAACTATTTATGCGAATCTACTAAATGGTCTAATTTGGTCGGGACAGTTCACCATTTTTACTCCCTGTTCTGACTTTTTCGAACTGCAGTCTTGATGAGAAAATGTCGCTTTTTTCGGTTAATTCATATTCAGACATGTTTTTCATTTGTAAGAATTATTCCATAGCGTTGGTGGTCACATTCAGGGTACGAATTCGCATGGCGATCTTATCGTATTAAAAATTTCCCCTCATCAAAATTTTCCGAGGGTAAGAGTTTGTGTTATAACACCAAAGATAAGCAATTAGTTTTGACTTCAAACATAATTTACTAAATATAATATTATAAACACATACAAGGAAGGAAGAACAAAGAATGATGTCTGACTGTGAGTGAATGTTGCATACATCTCTTGTTCTCTCTCTCTTTAGGGCTGGTAAGATCATGGGGTTAAAAGGTACTTCTTCTACAGTTCGTAGATAAGATTTTAAAATTATATCAAATTGGACTAGTAAGGAAGGGGGTTTTCACCCTAGGCCCTTGGAAGACAGAAATTAGACCGATCTGTCATTTCTCCTCCATTTCTAACCTCCTTTCGTCGCGAATAAAACATAGCACTTACATGATAATTTAATAGGAAACTAATGTATTCTTAAAGTTTCTAATTTTTTTTCCCGTCCACCTAGTTTGTTTTTTTTAAATTTGAAATCGAGTTTGCGGATTTGAATATTAATACACACTGCTTCAATGAAGATGATGTGGGATGCAGAACCGAACCAACTGCCCTTTTATTGGCCACATTTCATGAATGCTAATTTTACTTTTCGTCGGACTGAACGGAAAAAAGTAGGTTCATAAACTTTCTACAATGTCTAAGTATGCCAGCTACATCTAAGTAGTAGAAGCGCAAATTCGTTTCCGGGGATGCGAAAATCTATTGTAATCCTGGGCGGTGAAATCTTTAGCTACATCTCTGATAAGAAAATATTTCCTTTCGAGCCAATAATAGATTTACACCATTATAGAAATATAACACAATAAAAGTATGGAAATTTAATTATCATTTTTAACAAAAGCAAAATTTAAATAAAATCTAACATTTATTAAGAACATTTGGCCTATCTTCTAATTTCTTGACATTTTGAACCAGTTGTTAAAGGATTTAATTTGCTAGTTTAGAAATGTAGCAAATTAATTTGGTTATACGTATATGTTTATAAATATACATATATAAATGCATTAATTAATTAATTAATGATAATAATTAATTATCAATAATTGACATATATTTCATGACAATATATATATATATATATATATGGATAAAAGAATGGAGGGCCAAAAGGGCTAAATAAAAAGCAAAGAAGGAGAAAGGCAACACTCATCAGACAGTGAAAAAAATAGAATTTTCGCAGACTTTGTTGCTGCATCTTCAGTGTAAGAAGAAAGAAGGACGGAACCGGATATATACAGTATTTAACCACGGTTTCTGAGTTGCTCCCTCCCCCCTAAAAAAATCCTGAGTACGGGCCTGGCTCAGGAGATATATTTTGATTTCTATGGTATCTCATCACGTATTACGTACTATAAGCATGCAGTGTAGTGAAGACGGCTAAAAACAATATTTTTTACCAGATTTTGACACAGCTTGACATATTTACGTATTTACAGACTTCATTACGTACTAGCTACCGTACTTCTACTCCTTCTCAAAGAATGCAAACTATAACAAAATATATATTATTAAGAGAAATATTCACATAAATGGTACTTGTTCTACTTCTTGTTATTCTCATACATATTTTTTTAAATATTGTTAGATAACTGTAATATTTATATTTATTTTGTAGAATTGTTAATAAATTATGGGATTGGAATGAAATATTTGAATTAAGTTGACCTAATTTACAATATACTCATAAATTTGTGTAACTCTAGCTGCCAATATGTATCTAGGTAGATAAGATAATAGCTTTTTCAGTCCTTGGTTTTAATACACCAAGTTTCAAATAGTTGAGTAGGTACTTACTATGGTTGATGCATTTTCTTGTGCTTTTTGAGCCAAACTACACAGTGACCGAAGGCCTTGACTGCAGTTTTTCAGTCATACTCATAACGTATGGATTCTCTGCACTGGGAACTCAATAATGACAGTTACGTTGATTACCAAAACCACCAACATGAACACGAATTCATTTAGGCACAAACTTTGTCGCAAAATATCTGAATCCATGCTACTAACATGGACTCCACGAACTTCATTCTGATATCACAGTTATAGAACTTCCATCACCAATCGTTATTTATTCAAGGCATGATGTGATTATTGAAGCAAGGCTTTTTTAAATACTTACTTCCGAGATGTAGTTTTATCGAAGGGCAACGCTATAGCGCAACCTAGAAATTGAAGTCTATGTTTGTATACATTTTATTGAAGTTTGTATATTATGTTCCATCAAATTTAATTCAAACATAATATGGATGTACAAACACATGAAAGGATAAAATAAAATATATTTTTCAGTTCATACCCTGCATATCCGACGAAAAGCTGAATTGCTAATTTCTATTTACTAAGACCTCTTGAGTTTTGCATGTTAATTACTGACAATACACTACTGCTTAATAATCGCAGGCAGGGAGTTATATAACAATGATCTTTCCTAGCACAGATATAGAGTAAACATTATCTATCTGACAAGAAATTGAATTGATCTCAGTTCTGAGAATATTACATAAAACACTACTATAGAAAGTTCCTTGTAGCGGCTTGCTGCTTGTTGGAAATATGAATATTCAAGTTTATCCCATTTTCGTTGTTCTTGTCTTAGATTTCACACCAAAATGACAATCGACAAATGATACTCGACACGAATGTTACACTTCAAAGTAACCGGTGGCAAGGACCATCTCACATCAAACTGCACGCATTTGATTAACCACTTTCCCTCAAATCTACAACTGTACATGCGCGCCACGCAGACCGAAGCGACACGACACATGTTGTGGAAAAGTGCAGCTCGGTCCGAGTGACATGCAAGTTTAGCGACACTCAAAGGCGAAAAGTTGTGTTTACGAGCGCTGATAGAGATGTTAATATGTTTCTGTCCAAGAGATAGACATGGCAATTCTGTGCTACTCTCCGTTTGTGAGCATAATGCATCAAACGTTCAGAAATACACTTGTGTCATGACTAAACATACAGTTGGACCACAGTAGTCTTCAGCATTCTGTCACAGCGAATTGAGGCGTCTCGTAGTTGTCATGACGGAAGAGGAACATGTGATATTGCGGCAGGGATGTGTAATTGAACTTTTCCTAAAGCTTGGAATCTCAAGACAAGCATTCGGTGATGAATGATTGGTCGTGCAGCAGTATTTTGGTGGTGAAAGCACTTTCATAATGGCAACACCCCGTGGTTACAGATGTCAACTGTGGCAAGGCTAAGAGACTGTTGCAAGAAGACAGAAGGAGAACTTTAAATGAATTTTCGATTGCGATTGTAATGCATTCTGGATTCGTTATTATGACTATTAATTAAAACAGCACACTGTGGGGAAAGTTCTACTATTCTTTGAAAAAATATGGTTCTGGATAACTGAGTTCACAGGAAATTTACACAAAGTTAAATTTTACCACTATGTAGCACTCCTGAAAATCCATTTTGCATGGACCATGAAGAAGAACCCACCCGATATGCTCAAGAAACAGTGTTTCTTGCTCCATGACAATGCCCGTCCGCAAGTTTCTGCCGTTGAATTTGCAGCGCTGACTAAAATTGAGGCTGGATGTGAATACCTACCACAGAGTCCAAACTTAGTGCCATGTGCTTTCTGTGTATTCCCAACCCTGAAGAAAACAAATGCGAGGAAGAAAATTCTTCGCAGGCTGAATCTTTTTTTAAATGTGGTAAAAATATAGTTAATATGATAAAAAAAATTCAGAATCTTTGGAGTCATCCGATTCTGTCCTAGAGCGCTGCATTAAAATAGTTACTTTTCCATCTTATTTATTGAGTTTCATTTTCAATTGATGTTACATATCACTTGTTATTTAACTGTGAATCTCCGTCAGACGTTATATATAAACTAAATAACTAACTCTCTAGCCTTCTTAAACACGAAGGTTCATGGCTGCAGCAACACAGGCCTTCCATCTGTCCCTTTCTTGAGCAAGATCTATATACTCTTTTCCATCCCTACCGATTTCCTTTAGGTCCATCTCAACGTTATATATAAAAGATTAAAATATTAATTTTGCTCTAGTTCGAAATACTAATGACCTCCTGTGCTACAATTTCTGTTTCGGAAACTGATTAATTGAACTATATTTTATGTTCATGATCACGTCCATCAGATTAATCCTGCACTTTCTGAAACTGCAAAAAAATAAATTTCATTGTGAAAATATAAATATTTTACTCACTTTGCCTGGCAAATACCATTAATTTGTAATAGCAAAACCAAGTATTCTCAAGGACAATACGTTATGATCGAAATCATGTTTGTGGTGATTTCATTCATAATGAGATAAAACATGTGCAGAGTTACTCTGCCACGTAGCTTCCAACTATGCCACATGCTGATATGTAGGAAAAACAGACAGAAGGAAAAATAAAGATTTTTACTGCAAGATAAAAAGTTGATAAAGGAAAACGCAGAAATAAAGTTACAGCAGTGTGACAAGGAAAGCAGCATATGACACCGAATATAGCAGTTTAGGTAATTCATCCATTGAGAGATAAAGCTTGATAATGTTCTTTCAACGTGGATAGCTACTCTCCTTGATGTAGTGTTTAGGATAATGAGTTGTTGAAATCAGGGGTTTTGTGATCGATTCCCGTGTTAAGACTTAGATTTCTCTTTGCGATTGTTCTCTGTTCCATTTCATAAAACAATCTAAAAAGGTAGAAACATGATGTAAAATTACAGTACAGTATAGAAATTACAAAATACACTCCATTACAAGTGTTAATTTACATATTTTATGACAGTGGATACGAAATTTCACAACAAATCTCTCCTCGATAGTTCAGGTATTTTTCATGTAACAATATCCGGACGAAGTAATCCGAAAGAGAGGAAACGATTTCTGTCGAGGAATGAAAGGCCAAGGAGAAACATCAGTTTCTTTTAGCGGTCAGCTTCCTGGCTGCATTGGTATATAAGCAGCTTCAATCCATTCTCTCATCACTAACTTATTCAACCACCAAAACAAAAACAAAAATGGCCTTCAAGAACGTGGTAAGTGTTGATTTCAAATATTTACGTATTTAAATACGTATACAGGATATCTTTAATCTGCAAATGTTCAACTTTGCCTATTAGTACTACACCTGACAATAAGGCTGTACTGCGATACATTTACTTAATTGTAAATTATGCATGTGAATATCCCAAGCAATATATTTGCTGTTGAATTTTCATATTCAGTGCATACATTTCACTAGGGTGGGATTACTGTTTAAATTCGTTATTCCTTTGTATTGAAACAAAGCTTGAATGTTTCAAATTCGTTTCATGTTGTTTCGAGCCTAGTAACGCACTTTTATAGTGTGCTATTATATATTAGGATTATTTTTTAAATAAATTCCTGTTTTGAGAATTAGTTCCTATTTTGCATAAGCGTGCCTTAAAGTGCACATGTTTTTATTAGGCAATAGGTGATAGGCAGATTTTGGAATTCAACAATTCATGGTATCTGTCTGCTGAACTTTCTCGTGCTTTCGCCGACATATTCCACCCTGGCTATTACCTATTGCCCAATCGTCGTTGCCTTGTCATCAAGGGATCCGGGTTCGATTCCCGGTGGAGGCACACAATGGTTCGGATCCCACTTTCACTGCAGGTTCAGTCCCGATTAGCTTTACTGTGCATCAAGTAGACTTAAACTCAATCAAAACCAATATTAAACTCAAAATAAGAAGCCGAATTTAAAAGATCGTAAAATAATTAACATTTGAAGGAAACAATGTTAATATATTTTGAGTATGTGCTTGTGTGGTGTTTTTTCAGAAGATTTTCAAACTATTTGCATGCCACGTTTAGAAAATACATTATTGCAACAAAAATTGTAAACGTGAATATTCCCGGTCGTGCGTTCCAACCCTTAACTGTAGACACAAAAGGCGTAATAACGGAATGAACACTCAAGCTTTAACTATTAATATTGAAACAAAATTTATGGTATAGCAGATGAGCAGTCCCCATCCAACAAAGATTTTCTAGCAAATCCAGTAAATATTATATTTCTTATTAACAAAATATTCTTAAAATGCACATTTGCATCTGAACCATTATAAAAGGAAAATTTACGATTATTTCTCTAAAGTATGAGATTTGAAAAATTTGATAAGATAGATTTTTCTTCTTTTTAAAATATTTATTTCGTTTACACCATATGATTAGGAATTATAGGACTTAAGAACACCAACTTGATTATACTTCCAATTTTTCTCTTTTGTAGATGTCTATCCTCGCTGTTGCTTTGATGATGATCGTTGGATCAACCTACGGTAAGTTTAATGTCAATTCTTTTCAGAATAACATCAGAAGTTTGCACATCATACCACTTAAGTTACCGTTCATACTTTGACATGAACAAAACTGAAAATTTGTACAGGTTATAGAATACATATATATCGGTCATAACTTCGGGAATGGAAAAGAATTTCGTTCTGTGCTCATTGATAACATAATGGAAACGAATTTAATTAATTACTTTTGGATTCATTACAATAATTATATGTATTTTTTATCTTTGAATACAAAAATTGTGAATTCACTTACGTGCAGAACCAAGACACTAATTTGGATATCTTTATTTGTTGCAATTTACTTTTGTAATTTTCAAAGTCGATTCTGCAAAAGAGTAAATTGTAATCTGTTTCAGATTACTGAAAGTTTCGTTTCGTACTAATATGGAGGGTTTAGAGGACTTTATATTTGGTTTACAAAACTAGGTACGCATTCCTTTATACTTTATTTCGATATTCCTTGATGTACAATATTTCTGGTCCGATTATGATGTTTCTCTTGAATTCTAGCTGTAGGAATCACCGGAGTGAGCAGCCAGAACAACAACAAAATCGCCATCGCCACTCACCCTGTTGTTGGCTACGGTCTTGGAGGTTTGGGAGGATACGGTCTTGGAGGCTTGGGAGGATACGGTCTTGGAGGTTACGGAGGATACGGTCTTGGAGGCTACGGAGGCTTGGGTGGATACGGTCTCGGAGGATTAGCAGGTTACGGTGCCGGTCTTGGTTACGGTCTCGGCGGCATTGGATACGGTTATTACGGTTAATTTAACCTTCGATAATATTATAAACTGTTTGTCGTCCATAACCTTGAAACAATTGGAAATTAAATTGTACTAATTGTGCAATAAGCCTTGATGTATTCTTTAAATGATAGTACCCTGACCTACTTTGACCATAATGCAGTCCTTTGCATTTCCTCATTATAAGCATAGAATATATTAACCTTGTATGACGTGAGCTGAAATATGCCATACTGCAGTAAAGTGTTTCTTCTCTTTTTACTGCACTGTTCTGGGTCAACTGTTTTACTTTCCACGAGGAGAAAGTACCATACGTGATGACGCAATGATGTAAATTAAGTCTTGGAAATGTCCACTTTGGAGTAGGACATATGCACACCATAACGGATTCTACATGTAAATTCGCACGGAAAGTCAAGGAAGATCACTTAACCATCCCTTATATTTTTATTAATTAAATCTCTTGAATTTCTTTATTTATAACATCAGATTTTCACCTCATTTCCTCTCTCAGTGATTCCTTCTTCTTACATACTCCTTCCTTGATGACTGTTCTTTTCTTTTCGGGGTTTATAAACTTTACTTGCATGGAATACACACTGGGCTGATTTTAGCAAACTAACAAGGCCTGGACCTGCAGACAGAAGGAATTGTGTTGTGTCGTTTTATGTGTTTGTGATTGTTAATTCATTATAATATGAAGGGACAATCTCAAAATCATTCAAGCATTCAATCAAACATTTCTGTACATTCCTCGCCAATTTACTGTTTTGTTCTCCCTCCTTCTCTCACTATCTCTATCTCATTTATCTTTGTCTGGGTTTCTTTCTCGTAATATAAACTCAGTTTCTGCCTCTCTTAAAATGCACTTTTCATTGTGACTGGTAAACATGATATCAGAAAGTTTCTTTGCCAAAGTTTATTTTAAGTTCATCCCTTTACTCTAATGGGTTGAACTGGATTGGGAATTCAGTTCCAAGTGGAACCACGGTAAAATTGTCTTACAAAGGAATAGAACTCGGCACCCTTGATTAAAGGCGATGGTGTTAACGCTACGCCATCAGGAGGCCCTAAACGCGATGTCCGTATACATACTGCTTCAAGACAATTTTTCGATTAAGAAACAGAACACAAATTGAAATTTAATGCAGTTTGTGTACTTTGAAGGTTGTAATTGTAGGTTAAGAAACAAAAATTGAGTTCTGAATGTGTGAATTGTCTGATTCGAAAACTAAATGCCATAAGAAGGCGAATATGGAAGTTAACATCACTGTAGTCAGAACACTCAGGGTAGGAAACCGAAACTCCATTATCTTGTCAGAACACTGAGCAAAATAAAGGGTGGCGCCAAAGTCATCATTCTATTTGAACTGACCTCTATTTCGACATCTTGTTGTCTATATCAGTAGAGTTTTGTCAGTTAAATAGAAGATACTCACGAAATTTATTTTATGCGAAAATTAATAAGTATATCCCACAAGAACGTGAAAAATTTGTGACAATTTTGCGTGACATTTTCCCGGGCAGAGTAATATCCCGTTTTGGTGATTTGCCATGGCCGGCCAGTTCTCCCGATTTGCCCGCTCAAGATTGTTTCCTTAGGGAATATTTGAAGTCCTTGGTTTATGTAAATAAGCCAGAGACGTTACAGCAACTAAAGGACAATATTCAGCATGAAATTGAAAACATTTTCCCGCAGATTTTCAACCATGGAAAACGCAATAAAAAGAGCCCAAATTTGCATCAATTCGAATGGTGGTTAGTTATTGGATGTTATCTTTAAAAATTGAGGACATAAAAGTTACAAGTATCAATAAAAGTTTAACAGAAAAAAACTACTACTACCTTGTATGCACATAAGGATTACGTAAAAATATTTGTTCATTCTATTACTCAATATATATATATATATTTTATATACTTGAATTTCTCGTTTGGTGCGTAACTTCTGCAGTAAATGTAGAAAGAAGTTTTGTACCGTAATTATATTAATTATTATTATTATTAATGAAAGAAATCATACATAATAATTCATTACATGCAAATCGAACACAGTTCCCCGAGTTCCGCACATATGCTTCTATAACGTGGATAAAAAGTCCACTGATATCAAAGTTTCAAGATGTTTTATGCTTTAAATGTCAGCAGTATTGGTAAGCTCAAACATTAAATTTTGCTCTATATCCCTAAAATAAGATATACGAGGGGCGATCAGGTTGCTCTGACCCTAACATAGAAAGAGCGGCAATAGGGTTTCAATTTTTTTATTATTTTTCAACATACTCCCCTGCAACTCCAAAGCACTTTTCCCATCGGTGCTCCAACACCTGGATACCTTGCAAAAAAAATTCTTCCGACTGGTCCTCCAACCATGAGTCCACAGCCCTTATCACCTCAGAATCATCAGAAAATTTTTGCCCACAAATGTCACTCTTCAAATGTTTGAACAAATGGAAATCACTGGGGGCCAAATCTAGGGAATAGGGTGGGTGGGGCAACAATTGGAACGATGCATCTGCGATAGCGGCCCTCGCAATGCGTGAGGTGTGGACAGGTGCATTGTCCTGGTGAAGGAGCACACCACGGGTCAACATCCCACGCCTCTTTTTCTTGATGGAATCACGTAATTTCTTGATTAGGTCACTGTAGTATGTGCCAGTGATGGTTTGCCATCTTTGTAGATAGTCCACAAGTAGGACACGCTTGCAGTCCCAGAAAATTGAGGCCATCACCTTTTTTGCTGACGTTTGCACCTTGAACTTCTTCTTGGTGGAGAATGTGGGTGTTTCCACTCCATGCTTTGTGATTTTGTTTCTGGGTCGAAGTGATAGACCCATGTTTCATCCATAGTTACAAATCGGGGAAGGAAATCGTCTATATCAGCACGAAAGTTGTCAAGAAGTTCTTGACTGATGAGCACTCGGGTGAGCTTCTGATGTGGGGTGAGGTTTCGAGGGACCCATCTTGCAGCAGTTTTTTTCATTTGCAATTTCTGGGTTATTATGTCTTGCACAGTGCCATATGACAGGCCACACATCTCAGCAACATGACGGATAGTGACTCGACGATCCTTCAGCACGATATCGTGGACTTTGTTATTGTTTTCTGTCGTCATGACAGTTTTTGGTGCTCCACCTGCATGTTCATCCTCACACGACTCTCTCCCACAATTAAACTCACGACACCATCTCTTCACCATACTGTATGAAGGAGTACTGTCCCCTAGTGTATCCACCAAGTCCTCATGAATTTTGGATACCGTCCACTTCTTCTTCACAAAATATTTGATCACCGCTCTCACCTCAGTTTTCTCCATTCTGGCACATTGACACAACTTCACTCAGTTAAACCCCTGTAAAAAGAAAACTGTACGCTACTCAGACTTACAATTCAGAATGAAAGCATATAAAGGATCACTAAACAATAGCAAAATAAAAAATTAATCATAACGTCATTCCTTCTATGTTAGGGTCGGAGCAACCTGATCGCCCCTCGTACTTACATGCTTATACCAGCTGCCACAAAAATAACTGATTGGTAGAAACTCGCTGGTGTCAAAACAAACAGAAAGAAGGTCAAGGATTGATTGGTCGCATACACGGTGCTGCAACGTTCACTATGCAGTCAGTGTTCCTTAGTCTGAAAGCAAGAGGAAATATATTGTCGTCATCACATGGTCGGACAGATTGCAAAATTTGAAGATACATTTCCGCTTCCAAAATACATCGGATTGTGGGTACCAAAGCAGCAACAGTGATCAACATGTCGTAAGCTTATATCACCGTAAGGTGAACAATGCACAAGAAGTGTTTCCATTCCTTAACCACGTGCATCACAGAACGTCTGCATGTTTTTACACGCTTCACACAACAAAACTGCTCATCACCAAGTAGCTTGTTGTAATCGTTGGTAAACGACGATATACGCTCTAATTTCAAGCACGTCAATTGATATGAATTCATGATTCTTTCTCATAAATTTCACTGTTGATTCAGGGTTGTCTCTGTTATTCTATTTTTAGAAAGTGTCCTTCCTTGTCAATATTCACCCGCAAACAAAAAAACTGAAAGAGATGCATGGAAACAATGGATGGAACAAAAGACTTCCTGCATTACCAGAATGCACCAATAAAGAATTATTGAAAGCCGACCTTGGATAAGAACTATATTTAAGCTTCCAACCGATAAAGTAAGTAGTATTGGGAGTGCTCTTCGACAGTATAACAACAATGACACATAGAGTATTTGTAAGTTCACATATTTTCTGCACCATAGTCTCAAATGTCTGGAGTTCATCACTAAACTACTTGCACACCTAATTAGATAGAAAATCATGACAATTGTGTAAGTCAACTCAAACTTTTCTAATGTATTGACAGAAACCACTTTTAAAAATTACACTTGTGGATTGGGATATAGCATCGATTTCCAATAGTTTGGTGGAGGAAGGGTGCAAGATTTAAATAAACACACAGACACACACACAATTTGTGTGTATATATGTAGATGGATAGAAATTTTAGTATCCATATTTTATTCGAAAAGAAATATAATACATTCTTCAACCGATGTATCTTCCTCTTCAAGTATAACTAGATTTTCTTGTGGACTTGATCTATTAGTGTAAATGTAGATATACATTTTATGTTGAAATGCAGTTCATTTCGTTCAATGCGAAATTGTCCTTCTATAATAAGTTTTAGAATAGCTCGAACAAGTAATATTAACTTTATTATTTGTTTTACCGTGGAAATTCATTCTTCAAAGAAAATATAATTTCGATAGAAAACATCTGCAATTTATAGAAATTCTAAACACCAAACTCAGTAAAAATACTTAATGTTAATGACGATAACAAGTGCAGACTGTCACAAAAAGAGACACCAAATTTTGAAAAGATCTTCCTTAACAAACTTTCTTCTAAAAAACTGTTGATATTTTACCACCATTGTTTTTCTCCATTTGTAGATTTACGCCTTGCTTCTGTTTGCTCTTCTGGCATTATTAGTTAACAAAGGAAGTGGTAAGTAAAATTTTCTTCCAATTGTTATTGCTCACAAAATCATGCATGATTTGTACGTACATACTAACTTCTTTAAATTTTTTCTAAGATTTGTAAGAGGGGTTATTAATCAATTTCATCTAGAGTAAATTGCTGTGGACTTAAAAAATGAATTGAAGCATTAACTATTACTTCAATATGTCCACATCACATTACTGAAATTCCATTCGTATGTACAATTTATAAAGATATTTCAGATCATTAACTATTTGAATTACATTTTATGTATAGATTTATATTTTATATTTAGATAGAATGTAATTTATTTTTGTAAAATGAATGTGGAAACATTGATAAATTCTGTTCTTTGACGAAATACTTATAAAAGTTTGTTGACAAATATACAGGGTGTCATTTCAATGGCGCCCACGGACCACAAATTCGTATGGAAGACATCAAAACGAACAACGTTTCTCAGTAACATTTTTCTCGTTGGTGCGTCGATTCGACGCTACAGCCGTTCAAAAAAGACCGTTTTGCCGCTTGGATGCTGGAAACTTAACACAACATTTGATCTTATCTGTGACTTCATTTCCTGCGGCGAAACAGCGCACGGCAGGGTTGCAAGAAACACACAAATTTTGTGAAAAATGACAAACTACCAACAACATTATTAGCTGTAAAACGAAGAAACGCGTCCAGTAGACCAAACATCATAGCCTAGCAGCCAGAAGATCAGCAGTAATCTCAGGGGAAGAGGGAAGTGAACCAACGATATGAGAAATGGTAAGAAAGTTTCAAAATGAAGTGTCAATATCGGATTTTGTCTCAGCCTACATGTCAAATATCAACAATAATAAATGTTATTGGACTTACAGCTTACATGTGGCTGTTTACGACCAGCTACATCTGAAATATGTGCATATCTCGTTGCAAGGTTGATATCTACAGGGTTGTGTCCAGATGCCTTTTGGTACTTTTGTGCATATAACGGAAGTATCCGAGGTTCACGTTGTTATATTACGGCTAAAACACGTACAGTGGGATCCATAAGTATTACCAAGCAAATTGTCCATCACCACGTTAACTCCTTTGTTTTATGCAATGAGAGCTTCAAGAACTGATACAAAACAACAAACAATCTGCTTACGACCTCTGAACCAGTATACGTAAAAATACAGTCCATAAAAATACGTAGGATGAAGATGGATACCAACGAAAATAGTCATGGACAATTTGCTGAGCAATACTTATGGATCCCACTGTACAAGCACAGTAACAATCTAATTATGAATCAGTAGTGAATATACTGCCCTGTTCACAGTTGCAAACTATTACATGTGTATCCGGTGCTAAGATAAACACAGTCGTCGGAGAGCTACTACTTATATCCTTTTATTTGCAACCATTTTTGTCACTTGCCTCATAATGCCCTGAATGTACATTATATTATGTGTTACTTACCTTTGGAATTTTGAGTTCTTTCATTTCTATTATGTCATCTGTTCAGTGTGTCACAGACAACTAGTATCAGAAGGACGAAGTGAACAGACTAAATTGTAGATGACAACTTGATAACTAGATTTGCAAATAATTGACTTGTAAGCCGAGACAAAATTCGATGTGACTTCCACTTGAATTCTATTTTCTTTCTACCATTTTTCGTATCGTTTGTTTACTTCCTGTTACGTTACAGAACATGCTCTCTCGTTTTGTTTTAATGTACATAATGTGGCTGATTGTAGTTATGTCATTTTTCACAGAATATGTGTGTTCCTGGCAACCCTGGAACTCATCGCTTCACGACGGGATATGACGTCACAAATGCAATCAAATATTGTGTGTGGTTGCCAGCATTCAGGCGGCAAAACGGGCTTTTTTGAACGAGTGTAGCGCCGAAATGATACACCAACGAGAAAAAAAAATTCTGAGAAAATTTGTTTCTTTTGATGTCCTCTATACGTTTCCGTGGTCTGTGGGCGCCATTAAAATGACACACACACACACACACACACACACACACACACACACACACACACACACACACACACACACACACATATATATATATATATATATATATATATATATATATACATGCTAAAAAAGTTACATTGATATGAAACTAATTTTTAAGGGCCTCCCCGATGGCGCAGTGGTAACGTCGCCGCCTTGTAATCAAGGGCTCGATACCCGGTGAAGACACATAGTGGTTCGGATCCCACTTTGAACTGTAGGACCAGTCCCAATTAGCCTTTCTGTGCGTAAATTGGACTTAGAACACAAACTCAACTAATTTTTGAATACTTCTATATTGCTAATCATTAACTAACTTTCTTTCTTTCTGGAGCATTACATTGTATTTAACTGCTGTATATGAATAAGTTACCAAATTTACTATAAATAGAAAATAAATTGTTTTAGTATATCAGATTACTTGAAATAAATTTTCTGCCCTGTGATATAGTAAAATATGATGATTTAATTTACTGTATCACTGAATGTAGAAATGAAATTATTGCAACCTGTCGGGTGCGAGAAGAACAAAGTTATCTTACACTCGAAAGTCACGAATTCGTGTAAGCACACGATCATTCTCCTGTTGCGCGAATGCAGGAGACGATGAATGAACTGTTGATCACTAAAAAGCTGGATAAATTCATAGAACGACACTCAAAAGAAAAATCATTCAAGGGAAACAAGTTTTTCGTCTAGAACGTAATATTTTATGTGTATGTAGATATTTAGTTATTATGCTTTTCACACAGTCGAGTAATTACTTGCTTCATTTCAGCCGCTCCACATCTTGATCGACTGCAGTATCGACTGAACGGGCTTCTTAAGTATGCTTCTTACAGTGTGGGTTTCCGATTAGGATAACGCTACTGTTTAATTTGACATTAAATTAGTGTTTTCTCTCGAATGTAATTTTCAATGTGAATGTAGATATTCATATATTTTAAATATAATTTCCCGAAATAAAATTTTTGTTTGAATTATTTCATTAAAATTTCTGAACATGTGGCCTACACTTTTCTATAAAGGAACGTTGACTCTGCTCATGATCTATAATATAAAAAGAGGAATGACATTAAACTGTGAATAATATTAAAAACTTCAGTGTTATCCTACAGGAAATCACATTTCGTGGGCAATGACTTCAAAATATCAGTATGACAGATAAGCTACATAGATATATTGTTGTCTACATCGTTAAAAAGTTTCTTGCAATAATAACAATCTAATATTTCTCAATTCCATACCTTTATAACCTGTGTTCTAAATGGAGAAAAAAACATTAATTTTAATGAGTGAATAGGTCAGCAGACAGACGAAACATATTATTCAGTAGGCACTTACATCTATGATCCATCGTGTAAGCAACATTATATACATTTTGTCATGCATGTGAATAAATATACGTATACGGTAGATCATAAACATGAAAGCTTTAGTGTGATATAGGGGAAAATCTTGCATTACCGGACGTTCGACGACAGTACCGCACAACACTAATTTTTGCTTGTACGCGAGAAAGCAACAATTGCCAGGTACCAGTGAGATTTGTGCGTATCAATGCTCAATATAGTTTGGGCTCGAAAGTCTGCGTTGATTGATTGATTGATTGGTTTGGACTTTTAAGTCTACTTTATGCACAGAAAGGTTAATCAGGACTGGACCTACAGTTTTAAGGGGGCAGTTTGCAAGAAGTTGAAAATGTCATTACTTGGTTCCAACGTGTGCATTATCGCTGATGAAACGAGTGTCTATAGTTTTTCGATTTTTTTATGTCATTGGCGAAAGAAGATATTTACTGCATTCTACTCTGTACTGCAGCGCTTTTCTTCTATACCTGTCACAAGCTGCACATGTGAGAGAGCTTTATCCAAGCTTACCCAAGTTAAAACTAAATTAAGAGCAACTCGGAAGCAGGATAGATTGGAAGCCCTGCTCTTGCTATTTGTGGAACTGGAAAAAGCTTAGTTTATTGATGTAAATGAAGTTATTGATGAGTTTAAGAACATTGTACCTTTTGACAGTCGTCTCTTGTTATAAATGACGTGTATTTTGATGTATTTGTTTGTAACATTTATGAACATTTTGTGTGTGTATATAATTTCTATGCAATTTGATTTTTTTCTACTACATATATTCAGAAATTTTCAGCACTGTCATTTAGTGAATTTATATTTACAAACATCAGTGCAGTTAAAGAGTCAAGTGATTGTGTTGCAAAATATGCTATTAAAGAGGTACAAGACCTCATTTTTTTCTTTGTGCACACCCAAATATAAAGTTCTAGCTACGCCTATGATCCTGTGACATATTAAGCAAAATCAATTTTATGTTTGAGATTACGTAATCGAAAACTTCCGAACACTACAGATGAGTGGCCGCGGCGGCTCAGTCGGACAAGTTCCTCGGTGGAGGCCGTTGGTGTTGGACGTGCTGATATCGTTCTCTGGTAGTGTGTTCCCCGAGTGCAGCTAGTGAGTCACCTACGTCTGAAAAATTGGAATTTTAAAATAAGAAATAAATCAATAAACCAGTAAATACTATAGTGGCAAGTAAGAATAACGAAATTAATAGGTTAAATACGATAAAGATAAGCTTTCCAGTGAATTCTCCTAAACCGAGGGCAACGGATATACATGAATTTATTCACGGACAATTCCGTCTGCATGTTGACGAATTGATGGGAATACAACTCACGACAATTTTGTGTTGTGTGTATATTAAATTTGTGAGAGAGGCGACAATGAGAAAACTATTAGAACAACATGGGCCTGACATAGAGTTTCGTTACGCTGATGGCAATAGTGTGAAAGTGTCATTAGAAGATTCGAGAAGGGAAGTGAAATTTGTGCGTGTCTTTAATCTCCCATTGGAAATGGACGATGATAGTGTGAAAGAAAAACTGCGAGAATTTGGAACTGTCGATAGTGTAGACAAAGAACAATGGTCGGGGAACCTTCGATACCCAGTGTATAATGGAGTGCGAGTGGCTAAAATGGAAGTCACAAAACCAATACCTTCGGTTCTAGTAATACGCTCGTTTCAGTATCACGTTATCTATGATGGACAGCAACGGACGTGCCAGATTTGTCACCAGCCTGGTCACGAACGTAGGATGTGCGACCTTCGTCAACCCACTGTCCTGAGAGTTTCGCACAGGCACGGACGAAACTACAGTCAAGTGGCGCAACAACGAGAAGGATACGTAGGAACCTCGAGACCGTACCAAGAAGTTCCATCTACTGAAACACCTTCTACTAGCCTTGAGAATCAGCTGGAATCAACTGAAATACATACAGAAAGACACCCTAACCCCCAGAAGGACGGAACACCTACCAACCCCGTAGAAGACACCACGAAGGAAGCAGAAGTGGCAGTTGCGGCTTTGAAGATCCCAGAGGAAGATGGTACACCATGTTTGGTAACTAAGGAAGAAAACTCCAAACCGGAATCAGTGAGAGAAGTAGTCCTAGAGGATGGCGTGGTACACACCAATGATATTAAGGATCAGAAGACAGCAGAAAGACAGGAAGAACAACAAGACGCAATGGGAAACGATATGGATAGTGAGTTGATTACTGATGAAGATAGTGAGAGTAGTAGTGTAAATATGAAAATGGTAGTGGAAAATGTAACTGACACAAAAAAAAACGGACTAAAAGTGCGGCGAAAGCGAGCGACATGAACTTAGCGAAAAGAAGATCTAGGCGCAGGGTAGGTGATTTAAATAAATCAAAACAATAATTTAACAAATAGTTTGGCCTTGATAATTGGTGTGAAATATTGCATATATAGCCAGAATAAGATTAAGGTAAAATGAACTGGAAAAGAGTATTTCTTATAATTCTACATATATTTATATATATCTATATGTAATCCTTAATTTTTCATTATACATTCATAATATGTTTACCTATACAATAGCTACTATTAATTATAATAAGTAGTGTAGTAATATTAAGCAAGAAGCTTTACTAGACTTCCTTAAAAAAAGCATATTTGGGCCTTTTTGCAAGAAATTGGAACTCCATATTTAGAAGACGGTAACATATATGATGTGTATAATAATATTACTCCACAAAATCATGGTACAGCTCTCTATATTCGTAAGGGAATACCGATACAACAAGTACAATGTTACTACTCAGGAAAAATAATAAAAGCGATATTAAATGGGATAAAACTTTGTAATATTTACACACCTTCTGGCTCACAAAACAGAACACAGCGGAACCACTTCTTTTTAGAAGACGTGGTGGCGGAATTGAGTGGTAATATTACATCTATCATCTTAGGAGGTGATTTTAATTCAGTTCTAAGAACCATTGATCAGAAACCAGGTTACAACTACTCCCCAACTTTAAAATCATTAATAGATGGATTAGAATTAGTTGATACATGGGAATATGTTAAAGGAAATGAAGAAGGTTATACGTACATCAAACCAAATGATGCCTCGCGCATTGGTAGAATTTATGTATCTAATAATATTAAGCAACACGTTGCAAATTTTCCCAATTTGCTTTACAGACTATTTTGCATATATCGTTAGGATCAAAATAGATTCAGATAATATTTGTAGAGGACTAGGCTTCTGGCATTTAAGTAATGCATTGATTCAAGACAAGGAATTCATAGTACGTTTTCAAGAAAAATGGAAGAGGTGCTCAACAAAGACTTATAAGACAAATCTTGTGGACTGGTGGGATAGTTGCTTTAAAGTAGAATTCCAAAAACTTTATAAGAATTATGGAAAACAAAAATATCAAGACAGAAATAGTATGTACAATTTTTACTATAGTGTTTTGCATGAATTAAAATATCAAGTATTGCAAGGTAAGTCAGTACAAGATAAAATTAATCATGTTTAGGCGATATTATTAGGATTCCACAGAAATAAAATAAAAGGTATTCAAGTAAGAAGTAAGGTACAGCCCTTTGATTAAGGAGAAACAACCACATTATATCATATAAAACAAGAACGAAATAGAGGTCAGAGAAAAATTATAAACAAAATTAAAAACAAACATGAGATAGAAATTATAATGCAATCTGAAATTCAACAAGTAATAAAGGAACATTTTCAACAAAAATTTGAAACAGAAACGATCGACATAATAGATGACAACATAATAATAAATAATATACCCACAATACTTCAGGATGAAGATAGAAATATATTAGAAAAGGAGTTTACTCAGGATGAAAAAACTAAAGCGGTTTTAAGTTTACGTGGAAATGTATCACCAGGTATCGATGGTATTACTTGGTGCGTACTGAAAGTCGTGATCAACTTTTTATTTCAGACGTAAATGTTCACGTAGAGCGATGCGCTGTATAAGACAGTTAGAACCATCTATTGTGACAACATACACTTGAAAGTAGGGTGATCGGCGCAGTACGTATGCGCATTAGCGAGTAGCGAGTAATGGATCCGTTTGACACGTCGTTTCGCCAGCGTGCAGTAATTGAATTTCTGTTGAAGGAAGGTGCATCGGCATCAGATATCCACCGCCGATTGCAGGAAGTGTATGGTGATCAGTGTATGGCTGCCAGTAGCATCAGGCGATGGATAAAACATTTTAGAGGTGGAAACACAGACATCAGTAATCTCCCTCGCACAGGCCGCCCGAGAACTGCCTCGAAGAACAGGAACGTGGCTCGCGTCCAGGAAATCATCCAGGGGAACAGGCGTGTTTCGGTTAGGGAACTTTGAGAAAACTTCGTCGTGCTATTCGTGAAAAACGTCCTGGCAGGGATAGTGTTATCCTCCAACACGACAATGCCAAGCCGCACACAGCACAGCTAACGAGGGATGAAGTTGCCAGATTTGGGTGGGAACTCCTTCGACATCCTCCCTACAGTCCAGATCTGGCTCCTTCTGACTTTCACTTGTTTTCTTTTCTGAAAGAACACATGCGGGAAAACACATATGACACCAACAAGGAAGTGGAACTTTCCGTTAGGAGAATACTCAGACGTGCGCGAACGGAGTTCTACAACAGAGGAATTTTCAAACTTCCAGAACGTTGGCAAAAATGTGTCGATTTAGATGGTGATTATGTTGAAGACTAATAAAGGTATGTACTTTAACAGGCATATATTAGATTCTGTTTTGTACAGTTTACTTCCTTCTTGTAACATGTTGATCACGACTTTCAGTACGCACGATACAAGTGAAGGTTATAAAAAGATATGGCCTACTATAGGATCCACAGTAACTAAGTGGGTTCAATAGGTATTTCACAAAATTGAGATAAGAAAAATTGTAGTACTGGAGTGACTGTTTTAATACCTAAGGTAAAGAAACCGATAACAATTAATGACTACAGACCAATTAATCTAATGCATGTTGAGTATAAAATCTTAACGAAAATAATATCAAATAGGTTAAAACCATATATGTAATTGTTAGTAGGTAACACACAATATGGAATGTCAAGTGTTGGCACCATACACCAAGCATTAATGATAACTAGAGATATAATAGCAACATATGAAGAGAAGAATGACACTGACGCAGCTATTTTCACGCTTGACTTTGCATCTGGATATGATTATGTTAGCTATAAATACTTAAAATTAGTTTTACACAAACTTGGGTCTGGTGACAAATTTATTAGTTGGATAGAACTAACTATTAACTAGAAATATATATATTAAGGTACTTGTTAATGGGTTCCTAACATCGACAATACAGGTGAAAAGAGGAGTCTTACAAGGATCCCCGTTAAGTTCATATCTGTTCATGTTATCGTTATCACCTTTTCTGAACATAATTCAAACAAAATTGTCATCTCTGAGATATTGTGAAAATAACTTACATGTATGTGGGTATATGGACGATGCAACAGCCTTCATTAACTCGAAGACTGATTATGAGGAAGTTATAGTCTGTCCAAATGAATACATGCAAATATCAGGTGCAAAAATTAATTATAAAAAATCGTGTTTGTTACCACTGGGAAAGCAAACAAACTTAACATATGCATGTGAAATTGTAAATAAAGATAAAGTAAGAATATTGGGGATAGTTTATCAGAATAAATTACAATCGACTATAAATATAAATTTTGAAACAATAATAAATAACATACAAGGTTTGATTGAAACCAATGTGTTAAGAAATTTATCGCTTATATCACGAGTGCTTTATTTAAACAGATACATATTCGCAAAAGTTTGGTTTGTTGCAGAACTCTTTCATTTGTCAAGAATCTTTGCAACACGTTTACGATCGCTAGCTACGTATTTCGTGTGGCAAGGTCAGGTTTTCAGAGTGGCTAATAACACTGCAGTGCAACAGCGAACAGCAGGTGGATTGGGACTAATGTACGTGGAATGGATGCAGCGGGATTGTTCAACACGCTTAATCTACATATGCTCATACAATAACCAGATAGCTAGACAGCGATGGTGCTACGATCGATCCTCAATAAAATTCCCTTGACCTTGACAATGCACACAGTAGCTATCCCGAGAAACTTTGTTTATCTTTTACCATCTTTTGCAGAATGTGTGTACAGACTGGGAGCAGGAAGTACGATTGACTTGTATCTCCAGGAAAGCATGTGATGCTGATCACATCACCCCCACTCATGAAGGAGTGGTGCTAAACACAGGGGAACACTTTACCTTTTATTTCTTTCTACACTACAGATGAAGATGGGTTTCCCTACAATAATAACCTTCCTTGTATCAAAATTATCATGACTCTTGTCTTCAGACTAGTGTATTTTTATTAAACTTAAAACCGGGATAATTGAGTCTCTCGAAAATATCTCTCAAGAAAAGAACTTCTATGGGAAAACCGAGATGTCTGGTCAATACCTAACCTAAAACCAATCTTGTGTTATAAAAGTTTAGAAGACGGCGAATGTTAACATAATACAATGAATAAAATAAAATAAATGCACAATAATAATTGACCGTGGAAAACCTATAAAAATATACAACTGACATAAACATTGAAAATGAAAAGGGGGTGTAAGGGGTGACCCTTACTGAAGACCCACAAGTGTCTCTTCTACGTAGTACACTCTGGACAGGGAAGCTCTGGTCAATGGCGGATCCAGAAGTTACAGTTAAGGAGGGCCGAATTTTTCAATCTGGTACCTCACCTCACCGAGAATCAATTGTAACCTACACTGTTTTATATGAACATTAGGACTGTAAACAGGAACCCAGCTGACTTCCATGTTCTAGAGAATTTATTGTTTTGCAAAAATATAGTCCAGGGCTGGATTAGATGGTATTATTGTATGTCTTTATCAGTAGCGACGATTGGGTGCCAAAACTGGGGAACAAGGGCAGTTTATTTATTTTTGATAGACAAGGCTTAGCGTTAAGAGGCCAGGGTGCGGTTGCAAAGTGGGCGGCCACTGGTCTTTATCGTAATTCCTCCCATTGCAACTGTAAATTGAACGACCAGATATAAGGAGTAAAGTGAATATTCAAAGAAAACAAACTATTCTCTTAAGGGGTCTCGGGTTCAATGCCTTTTGAGGCATATTGCAAATGCAATATGTAGTCTAAATGCAAACTGTAGGTCCAGTTCCGTTAAGGATCTTGAGCATAAGTGGACTTAAATATGTATGAGCCTGTTAAGCTTTGTGAAAAAAGATAGAACATTTGGGTCTTCAAAAATATTAAGCATAATTATACCGCGTGAGGCACCTAAAAGTACCACCTGAAATAGCGAAGAAACCAGAAACAGTAGCGATGTGAGGTTTGCGGGAAACAATAATATCAAATGGGGCTCGTAGATCGGAGGTATGGGGTGGGTCGAAAAATATCGACAAATGGGGCATCTGGAGCAAAGTCATATTTTTTTAAAATGGAACGATATACAATAACATGCATAATATAAAACAGCACACGCAGAGAAACACAACGCCGTTGGTCTCATGCATCTACTGCACATAGGAACGAAGATATGGCCATGTGGAAATATGTAAACAAACTAACAAGTGGCCCACTTAACCGTCAGTACCACGGCATGTAAGACTTCTCAGGTGCCTTACAGAACTGCCTTTACGCAGAGCAAGTTTTGATAGCAGGTCCACGAGATCGTGTTAGTTCATAGCAAGCAGTCGTAGTGGTAAGAGCGAAGATTATGGTGTTCACAAACATAGAAAAAGCGGACATGATCCTGATTTATGGGGAATGCCGAAAGAATGCCTCAGAAGCCTACCGTGTGTACGCAGAGAGATATCCGGACAGACGACAGCCATCTCGACGTCTGTTTGGTAAGTTATTTATTAAATTAAGAGACACCGGAAGTGTAACACCACGAGCACGTGTGCGGAACAAGCCAACTACAGGTGAGGCAGGTGCAACAAATGTTCTCGCCGCTGTTGCTGTGAATCTGCACGTTAGCTCCCGTGAAATTGCCAGGGATGCTGGGATCAGTCAGCGAAGTGTATTGCGCATTCTGCACGACACACCCGATTTGTCACGTATCCTCTTCACTGACGAGGCAACTTTTACCAATCATGGAAATGTCAACCTAAGGAACATGCACTATTGGTCGGTGACAAATCCACATTGGCTTCGCCAAGTGCAGCGCCCATGGAGTGTGAACGTGTGGTGTGGTATAGTGGGTGAACATCTCATTGGCCCATTTTTATACAAGGGACACTGAATGCTGACCGATACATACAGTTTTTACAACATGAACTGCCTGTACTATTGGAGGACATACCACTTCAGACAAGGAGGGAAATGTGGTACCAACATGACGGGTGCCCAGCTCACAGTGCAAGACGCGCTACAGCATGTGTGGAAAATACATTTCCAAATCGTTGGATTGGACGTGGAGCGCCTGTCAAATGGCCGGCTCGTTCCCCAGATTTGACACCGTTAGACTTTTTCCTGTTGGGAAAGCTGAAGGACATTGTCTACCGGGATGTGCCAACAACTCCAGAGGATATGCAACACCGCATTACTGCGGCCTGTAGGGACATTCCCTACGAGATGCTACATTCTGTGCAACGATCTTTGCGTGGGCGCCTCGTTGCCTGTATCGCAGCTGACGGCCACCACTTTGAACACACACTTTGACAGGTTTTCGCTTCTTACGCAGTGGTTCTTCGACATACTGTCATGGTCATTTTCATTGTGCTGTAACACTGTCAAATACATGGTGCTGACGATGTCTACTGTATTTTTTCTTCCTTTAACACGTTCTGTCTTCATCTTGTCCAATGGCTTCCGACATCTCATACTTGTACATGCCGTGGTACTGACGGTCAAGTGGGCCACTTGTTAGTTTGTTTACATATTTTCACATGGCCATATCTTCGTTCCTATGTGCAGTAGATGCATGAGACCAAAGGCGTTGTGTTTCTCTGCGTGTGCTGTTTTATATTATGCATGTTATTGTATATCGTTCCATTTAAAAAATATGACTTTGCTCCAGATGCCCCATTTGTCGATATTTTTCGACCCACCCCAATACCTCCGATTTACGAGCCCCATTTGATATTATTGTTTCCCGCAAACCTCACATCGCTACTGTTTCTGGTTTCTTCGCTATTTCAGGTGGTACTTTGAGGTGCCTCACGCGGTATATCCAAAAACCTGGCAGCGATGTCCACCCTATCCATTCTGTGGATCCGCGCTGGCTCTGGTGTCTGGATACAAGTACACGGACAATACGATCCCCCGTGGGACTCGTGTTTTGTTGTTCCTGTGTGTTTGTGATTGTCCTTTCTCCCTTTCATCTTGTCATCCATCATCATTAACCAAAAGCGAAGTAAAATAAATAAATTCAATGAATCGATTGAAAATTTAAAAGAATATGTTTAAAATAATCACATTTAATAATTGTCAGTTTAGTACTTTATAGGGATACTGATCTGTCTTTCTGGTTAACTGTAATGATCTCAAAAACTGATGTAATAGGGAAGCATGGCACATTAATGCCCTACCCATGATTCGAAATTAGGTCTCTTGATTCGTACTCGGTCTACTAACAACTATGCAAAGGAGACAGAGACAAAGAAAACGACGCCCTTATTATTTCAACATAAAAATGTGTTGTTAGTTCTGACAAAGAAAACACATGATAAAATAGGTATGTTAGTGAGATGAGGAAAACGGAATATGGCACGGAAAAGCGGCAGTTAAGAAAGCTGATACATTGCAAGATATGGTGTTCTAATCCATTTTCTCATGAAGGTGAAAAGTTGCTCCGTGATGTAGTGGTTAGGACATTGAATTACTAAGTCTACTTTCCTATTGTTGATGTCCATGGTATAATATTCATTGCTCTCTCGCTCATTTCACAAAAAATATTTTTAATAAATCAATGTAAAATACTTATCACTACAAGTTTAATTGATTTTATTATGCTGTGGCTGCAAAATGTCGCAACAAATCTCTCCTCTGCAGTTCAGGAATTTTTGTAGCTAAACATTATCCGGACGAAGGGATCCGCAAAAAGAGAATCGATTTCTAGGGAAGAATGAAACGTCAAAGGGAAACAGTAGTTTCTTTTAGTGGTCAGCTTCCTGGCTGCATTGGTATAAACGGAGCCTCCATCCACTCACTGATCACTAACCAATTGAACTACCAAAGAAAAAAATGGCCTTCAAGAACGTGGTAAGAGATAATTTCAAACATGTATTTTAATATATAATATTCTAAGTTGGAATATTCTTAACCTGTAAGTGTGAACATAAATAAATATACGTATTCGTAAGTAATGTATGTGTGCATTTTACACATATATGGATTAACTAACTAACTAACTCCCTAGCCTTCTTAAACCCGAAGGTTCATGGCTGCAGCAACACAGGCCTTCCATCTTTCCCTATCTTGAGCAAGATCTATATACTTTTTTCCATCTCTACCGATTTCCCTTAGGTCCATCTCAACGTTGTCCCTCCATCTTCGTCTTGGCCTTCCTACAGGTCTCTTACCATCAGGTTTCCCAACAAGAATCCTGTAAGCTCCTCTTTCCTCTCCCATTCGTGCCACATGGCCTGCCCACCTAAGTCTTCTTGATTTAATTATTCTAATAATATCTGGACATGAATACAAATTATGTAGTTCTAAATTATGTAACCTTCTCCACTCACCTGTTTCCTCATCCCTTTTAGGTCCAAATATTTTCCTAAGGATCTTATTTCCAAATACTCTCAATTTATGTTCCTCTTTCAATATAAGGGACCAAGTTTCACATCCATATAATACTACAGGCAAAATTACTGTTTTGTATATTTTATCTTTTAGTTTCTTAGATATTAAACGAGAAGACAAAAGTTTATGAAGAGAGAAGTAACATGCATTTCCTGAATTAAGCCTACTCTTTATTTCCTCTTTAATATAATTTTCATTTGTTAATATTACTCCTAAGTATTTGAATTTGGAAACTGGTTCAAACGAGTTGTTATCAATAATTAGATTTTGATTATTACCTAACACTTGGTTTCGGCCTGTAAGCATATATTTAGTTTTCTCTTTGTTAACTTCCAAACCTATCTCTTTAGCAGTTTTGAAAAATATTTTAGCATTATTCTTAATTCTAATCACATCATCCCCTAGTAAGTCTACATCATCTGCATATGCTAACAACTGAGTCACACCATTTAATTTTAGTTCTTCTTTAGTTTCTTTTACCTCCTAACAGCATATTCTAAGGCAAAATTAAAGAGCAATGGAGATAATGCATCTCCTTGTTTTAACCCATCATGAATTGTAAATTTGTCAGACATATTAATACCTACACGAATTTTACTTTCTGTTTCACTGGTGCATATTTTTATCATACTAACAAGGTATTCCAAACTCTACTAATATATTATATAATTTATCTCTTTTGACCGAATCATATGCTTTTTTGAAATCAATGAATAGCTGATGGACATTTTGATTATATTCCCACTTTTTTCAAGTGTCTGTCTGATGTGAAAAATTTGATCTGTAGTTGATCTGTTACGTTTAAATCCACATTGATAATCACCTATAATTTCATTAGCATATGGGGTTAGTCTTGTTAAAAGAATGTTAGACAATATTTTGTATGTTGTTGAGAGTAGAGAAATTCCACGGTAATTATTGCAGTTCATTTTATCACCTTTTTTAAACACAGGAACAATTATGGATTCTTTCCACTGATGAGGGATTTCTTCTTTATTCCATATTAAACAAATTAATTTATGAATTTGACATATTAATGAATTTCCACCATATTTAATTAACTCAGCTGGTATTAAATCAATGCCAGGTGCTTTGTTATTCTTTAGCCTTTTAATAGCATCTTTAACTTCAGTCAAGTTAGGTTCTGGAACTAAAGGTTCTGCTGTGTGTACTTCATTTACTTCTGATTTATCTCCTACATGGACATTTAAAAGGTCATTAAAGTAGTTCTTCCATCTATTTAGAATATCGCTTGGGTCAGCTAGAAAATCACCGTCTTTATCTTTTATCAAGTTTACTTTAGGTTGCCACCCCTTTCTAAAGTCATTTACACCTTTATATAGATCTCTGATATTTTTATTTTAGCTGTTTGTTTCAATTTCGATAATTTTGGTTTTCAAGTAATCTCTTTTTTTACTTCTAAACGTGCGGTTAACTTCTCGCTTTATTCTATTATAATTGTTTAGATTTGTATCATCAGAGTTATTTAACCACCTAACTCTAGCCTGATTTCTTATTTCTATTAGATTATGACATTCATTATCAAACCATGGCTTACTTTTTCTTGGTTTATGGTATCCTATACTTTCTTTAGCTGCTGATTCTATTGCATTACGTATGTGCTCCCAACCCCATTTTGATTAATACAATCACGGACCTCTATATTCGTGAATATTTATTATTATTTTGTCATTTATTTCCATTAAATTTTCTAATTATTTTTTGTTCTCCAATATTTCATTGAATTTAAATTATTTAAGTAGTTTAAGTCCATTAAACAAGCGTCATTGGGCAGGTTATACTTCATATAAAATCATGAAAAGATGTTTTTGATAAACAGGCGAGAATAAACGTTGCCTACTTCCTCTAATGAATTAAATAAATAGGTCCGTGATTGTATTAATCAAAATGGGGTTGGGATTATTAATAATCAGAATGTTCGTTCCTATTCTGCTGGAATATTAACTGCTCTGTCCAACCGAATTGATGATAATAGTACATAGGAAAGTCATGTGGATTTTAAGAATGTTGATATTGTTAGGCATGCGGTAATAGTCTACCTAATAACATCATTATTTAATAATAAATTAACAAACCGAATACTTTTAGAAGGACAGGTGTTAGAAACAATATGAACAATTAGGGGCTTAATTGTATCAATTTATATTTAGTTGCATAATAATTAGAATGCGAAGACTTCTAGAATATTTACATTCTATATTATGTTTTCACTTAAATCAATATTTGAAGTCTGAATTCTAAGCAATATATTTATTTCCTGCTGAGTTTTTTACATTTAATATTTAAAATATGTATATCACTAGAGTTGGGATACTTAACCATATCATAATGTTTTAAATTCGTTTAATGTTGTTTCGAGCATAATAACTCATTCATATAGTGGAACCACAAGCAAAAAATCCTGCGCAGAACCACATCGCGCCAGCGGGTGTGGGAATGGGCAGGGTGAAGGAACATTCAGAGCAGCCCACGCTAGTGTTGCCAAGGCTATTGATTTCTAGGGAGAATTCCTTAATGAACTATTGCTATGGAACCTCCAACAGCCTGCTCAAAAACACGATTCTTGCTCATCTTACTTGAACATGGAGGTGAGATGTAGAGTTGAAAATTATGATTGTTTTTGTAAAATATAACGTTTGGAGTATTAGACAAGAATCGGTCTTTCTCTTGTTTAAACTATACATAAATTTTGCTTACACATATAATATTAACAGTAATAATATAGAAGTTCAGGACACCAACAACAACCCTTCTTCTCATTTATAGATGTCCATCCTCGCTATTGCCTTGATGATGATCGTTGGATCAACCTACGGTTAGTACAACCTTAATATTATAAGTTGATTTTTTTAAGTGATTACTTTCCTTACGATTTATACGCATTTATCGACACAATTGAAAATGTGTCGATATTAGATGGTTATTCTCAAGTTTTGAAGAATCTATGTACGTGTTAAAGGTTTCATGCTTGTAGAACAATTAACGAGTTTCATTATGTGCTCATTCATAACATATTTTGGAAGCGAATAAATAGATTCCTATCAATACATTACAGTAATGATATATTCCACACATTTTTCTCTTAAAATATGTACAATTTGGAATTCATTTCTGTGTGTTAAAATACGTTGTATGTAGAATATTACTACATTTGTAACTGCATTAGTATTTTCTAAACATAGCTTCGCAACCACAACAAATTTAATTAAGTTGTAGATTAATAAAGTTATAACTTCATGTGAACAAACATGAATGAGAAAATTCTATATTTCATACAATTGTATTATTTATTTTATATGCAATCTGATATTTCTTCATGTATGTTATTTCTGGTCCGATTTTAATGTTTCTCTTGAATTCTAGCTGTAGGAATCACCGGAGTGAGCAGCCAGAACAACAACAAAATCGCCATCGCCACTCACCCTGTTGTTAGTTACGGTCTTTTAGGTTACGGATGATACGGTCTTGGAGGCTTGGGAGGATACGGTCTTGGAGATTACAGAGGATACGGTCTTGGAGCTTACGGAGGATACGGTCTTGGAGGATGGGGAGGTTATGGTGCTGGTCTTGGCTACGGTCTCGGCGGCATTGGATACGGATATTACGGTTAATTTAACATTCGACAACATTGTGAACTGCTTGTCGCCTATAGCCTTTAAACAATTGAAAATAAACTGATACGAATTGTTCAATAAGCCTTCATGTGTTCCGTAAATTATACAACCATAATAAAATTTGATTACAATGCAGTCTTTTACATTTTCTCATTATAAGGATAGAATATAACCTTGCATGATATCCGCAGAAAAATGTCAAACTTGAGTAAAAGGTTTCCAAAAGTTTAGGAATGTGCCAGTATACAGAGATGTGTTGAAAATGTCTGCAATTGCGAGTGAGATGTGGGAAGCGATACATTTTAACATGTTTATAGAAATTTCATCTACTCCGGTTGCATTGGATTTGATTTTAATTATTGTAGTTTGAACCTTAGCATGAGTTATAAAAGAGAAATCAAAACTATTTTTGTTGTTGCTTTTGTGAACATTTATGGAGTCGATCGTACGTTTCTTAATTTTAGGATTTATGTCTGATGAGTTCTGAAAATGACCATTTAGTTCTTCAGTGGAAATGCCAATTATTTCATTTCTATCATGTTTTTTCCCAAGATTTAAGTTTGTTCCAAAGCGATTTCCGTTACGATCTATAGTTTAAGAGTTGTCCGGCAAAGGAAAACTTTCTCTTTCGTATTCCGAAGATTCCGAAAAATGCGGTATTCTTCAAAATGATCACGCACTGACTGCAGGTTTGATTTGAGTGCGGACTTATATTGCCTGTATGCTGCATCCCTGCGGGACATCAACTGCAGGATCTCGGGGGTGATTCACGGGCTGGGAGGTCTCGCAACTCTCTTTCTTTTCACGGGTGCGTGCTTGTTGTATATATGTAGGATGAGGTAGTTTAGGAAGTTCACTTTCTCATCCATCGTTTGAAAAGAGGCGACAAGGTGACATGGCATATTTGCTGCTTCGATATTCAGAGCTTGAATGTCGAGTCGTTTAAAATATCTGAAGGAGATTACTTTTGGTTTGTATTTATATGTTTTAAGAGAATAGGACATAAAAATAAGATCGTATTCGATCTTATGCCTGGGACTGGGAATTGTCCGAAATGTACAATTTTTTAGTGATTTAGTTGTTAATATGTGGCCAATAAGAGTTTCGCTTCGTTGGGAACGATGTGTGGCTTTTAATGGGCAGGCTGACAGGTTGAGAGACGATATGGTGTCTTTGTAATTCAGTACTACCGGTTCGGAGCTCAGGAGGTCGAAGTTTAGGTCGCCTAATATAACACAATGTTCGTATAATGGTAAACACTTGGATATTTCCTTTTCAAAATTTTCAAATTCTGTTTTTGGGGTCTATACACACCGCTGAGGAGGATTTTTTTGGTTGTTTACATTTAGCTCAATTATCAAATATTCCGAACTACTCGAGTATTCTCCTTGACAACAAGAGATAATTTTTACGGGAAGGTTTTCTTTTAAATATATTGTTTATCCTGTCGCAGCGATAAAGCCTGTATCCCTGCATGTCGACCAGGTGATCTTAGATCGCTGGAACAAGCCAGCTCTCAGATAAAAGAATAACATCGAAGTAAAGAGGCGCAAATATTGTTCGGAATTCGTCGTAGTGGGATAAATGACCCTGCGAGTTGACGTGCGCTGCATAGAATGCCCTTGGCCCAAGGCAGGCACATATCCAGGAAATCCAGGGGGGGGCGCTGAACACCATTTTTAAGGTGTTTTTCACAATTGTATGTTTAAGGTCAGTGGTTGCAATTTGGTTCTAAATCGGGGGGGGGGGGGTATTCAAGGAAAGTTTACTTTTTCTTGGTAGACAAGGCTTAGCATTAAGAGGGCATAGTGTGAAGGCAAAAAATGGGAAGCCTCTATCACCTAAATCGTCGCCACTGTTTAATGCTGTCATTTTAACCAGAACGTGAAATCGGAACATTTTTTACCACTCGACTCCTCTGTTTCCATGCATTAATTTTGTGTGCCGGAACCATCGCAGTGTGTGTTTGTCCATTTCTTCTCATTAGGCATCAAAACATTTTTGTACCAGAAGTGGTTTTACGATTGCAGAGGATGGACAATACACTCGACATCGCGAGATTCAAACTGTGGGCTGCGAAGTGGACGCAGAAAGTTCTCGAATATTTCTCTCTGATTCAAGCCTGAACATCACTGATGTGTGTTGTCCTCCCATGTTTGCAGTTCTTATAAAAACCGAAACCCACCAAATTGTTCATATTCAGGCCTAAGCAGTCGCAAGTGTTCAAAATTGTCTGTCACAGCTTCCACAGTCTTGTCAAATATCGGCACGAAACGAAGGAAGTCTTCTAGATCGCGAAAGTTTAATGCACAGTGAAAACCCTTCTGTTCCCAACCAGAGATGGCCATTTGGTCGGCCTCCGGTCTCACACGGCCTCAACATCCGATCTCCAACTCGGCCTTCGGTCTCACAAAGCCTCAGCCACCGAACTCCCACTCGACCTCACACGGCCTCAGCCTCTGACCTCCAACTCGGCCTCACACGGCCTCAGACTCCAAGCTCGAGGACGACCTCCGGCCTCACATGGCCTCAGCCTCCGACCTCCATCTCAGCCTCCGGCCTCACACAGCCTCAGTCTAAGAACTCCAACTCGGCCGGGGCCTAACACGGCCACAGCCTCGAAAAATACCTGGAGGCCGAGGCTGAGGCTGAGGCCAGGCCTCATGGACATCTCTGGTCTGAACTGGCAAAAAGTTGTCAAATTTCTTCAACAGTTCATGGGAAATCCTGTGTGTCTTAATAGAAGGGGCTAATGACACATAATATTAATAATCATGTTAGATTTAACATAGAATTTTACGAGGTATGGAAAGTGTATATATTTTCACTTTTTTTTAGAACATAAGTACCTCAAGCATAGTCTGCTGTCTTTGCGTTTCCTATCAGAGGTGGTGAACAGGAGCATACTTTTCTTTTCAGGGGGCACGCGACAACAACTGCACAATTTCTGGATGCGATTTCTAGATAGTCCAGAAGTTACGGACTTTCTTTCTAGATTACACTCGACATAACATCTGACAAAAGTAAAACAGAGAAATAGGAACAGACTGCACCCTACCCAACAGAGAGCCAAGCAAGATGCCGAATAAAGGAATGCAATCTATCCTCGAGGCCAGAAATCACCTCTGGGATGGCTCATATCAACAACTGGTAGAAGGCGGGCATCCTTTCTGAAGCACAAAGACAGTTTCACAAAGTCCGAACTTCATAATAATTCCCGTAGTATTATAATCCATTGGAAGCGAGATGCAGATCGGATTCTGCTATCGTGTATGGAGAGCTGTTCATATTTGTCCCAACACATCTAATGTTTCGTCTCCCTATAAATGCTTACTCATTTATCTCCAGTGACGTGCCCAAGGGAGGGTTGGTAGGGTCATAACTCCATTTGGTCCTGTATTCCTTAAAGAAAGCACGCCAAAGACAGGAGAAGATTGCAAAACGAGGACTGACCACCAAAAATAGTATGCGTAACCCCTCTCCCTTCCGAAAATCTTGGGATCGCAGCTCTTCATCTCGGACACATTTTTAAAATTCAACTCACCAGGAGTTTTTATCATTTTGTATTGGAGACTGAAGTTAAGCGCCTTGTACACGATCAAATAAATCATGAACAAGTACTTGAATTCAACGCTTAAAAGGAAATAACGTCAGAGACAACGCCATTTTTCTCATTGGATTTAAAGTTCGGTCGAAGAATTTCTATTTAGGAATGGTTCTAATTAACGCGTATTTATGTCCTCATTATATTCTAGAACGTTCCGCAGATAAATGATTCATAAATATTGCCAGTATCGCCTTCCAGAGATTAAAAATTACAACGAATTGGCGCTTATCTTTGTTGTGCAGCTTCCAAATGCTGACAAGTGCCCAAGTTCGCTGCGACAACACTAAAAACTCAAGAAAAGTTTACGTGCGATATTATCAACAACAGAATTAAACTGTATGTGTCTCCGACGTTACCTGTAAATGTGATATTGGGAGTAAATTTCATATCAGAACGAAGATGGTGTTTCGTATGGACAAACCTTGTTAGAATTTGAAACCCTGCCTCAAAAATTTCCTATTATGTGGAACTGTGACAGCATTTTTAATACTGGACGTGTTTTTCAGGAAAATCCCCCCTCTACTTCTACAGTGAAATCCCGTTTCAATGATCGTACTACTAACAAGTTTTCTTCAAATGCATCAAGAAGAGGACCAGGACGACAACTAGGCAAGAAGACTGCTGTACCCAGTGAGAGATCCAGAGATGGAGAATGGAAGAATCCACCCACTCGGGAGACGGTTCCTGATGTGACATTGCAAGATGAGAACTATTTTGCACATCAACTTGGTGAGTGTAAGAATCAATTTCTTGATGTCATTTGTGATAAGATTGGGGTTATAAAAGATTTTGTGTACCGTATTCACATGAAAGATAATGTGCCAGTTAGATCAGCCCCTTATTTATTGAATGCCGAGAAGGAGAAAGAACTAGAAGCTATAATATCGGACTTGTTAGCCCAAAATGTAATTGAACCTTCTAACAGCCCGTATGCTAGTCCTTGTTTCCTGATTGACTCTAAAAACAACACCAAACGTCTTGTCGTAAATTATTCAGAGGTTAACCGTCATATTATGTTTGACGCTTATCCTCCATGTGTTTTGGAAGAAAGTTTGTCTAAAATAAGTCAGGGCACAGTTTTTTCTGTTCTTGATTTTAAACGGACATTCAATCAAATCCCAATTAATGAAGAAAGTAAGAAAGTAACAGCCTTCGTCTCACAGTCGGGACAATGGCAGTATCGTACCTTACCATTTGGTTTAAGCGTAGGTCCAAGTGCACTAGCGAGAGTTATGCAAATTATGTTTGGTCATCTTAAAGGAGAATTTTTATTTTGGTATTGTGATGATTTGATAATCTTTAGCCCAGATAAAGCCAGTCATTTGAAACATCTCAAAATTGTACTAGAGATATTACGTAAATATGGTGTCACAATTTCACCTTCTAAAAGTCAATTCATGCAGGATGAAATATTTTTCCTAGGTTTTAAAATTTCTCAGGGAAAAAAGGAATCGCCTTTATTCACGTAAGTTTTCTAGAGTTCCCTTTGTAATAGGCGATCTTATCTTGATAAAATCTCAACTTGTTTCTTCTGGCCCCGAACAGACTACAAGGTCACTGCAACTAAAATACTCGGGACCTTATCGCATAATACAATTCCTCACTCCTGCCAGTGTGCTGGCAGTGGAGGTCAACAACCCTTCTAAGCACAAACGTAGCCATGTAACTTCGTTGAAGAGATATTTACCCAGGCGCCTCCCGACCATTCATTCTTTATTTGACTAATCCCTTTCTTTGTATTGATTATTTTTAATGTTTTGTGATACTAAAGATAATGTTACGTGTTTGATAATTGTGAGAGTGTATATGTAAAAATTCAACATATTGAAAATCATTGTAAAATAGTATATACCTAAAATAATTTGTATGTCATAGAATTTCCAGTTTCTGGTTCAGACTTTATTTTTAACTGCGGAACCTGTGTCGACAACCCTTCAACTTAAAATGAAATTCGTAGATATGATTCCTGAAATTCTGGACAAACCAGAGCAACGTCTATCAAAATATGATGAATGTAATTTGGTAAATGTAATTGATTTGTAAGTTGTTGAAGATGTTTGTGTTCAGAGGTTAAGGTTTGTTATACACTAGGGGGAAGGGATGTTATAACCCTCTGCCCACAAAGTGAGTTGGTATCATTGTATGACGTCTTGCCTCATTTTGATTGGCTAGCATGCTCAGAGCCATGAGGAAGAATCAAGCCTGCTCAGTCGGGAAGCATCCGTGAAGGGGGAAAGAGTGGAGTGACTCTTACTGTACACGTGAATGGTGAGTGTGGCTATCCGATGGGGGATGTAAGTAGATTGGGGTTCCTTCTAATTCTTTAGTTAGATATTTATTTATTTGTTCAATATTAGGTTTGTTATTTTCAATGGAAAATTAGATTATTATTAGTTTCAGTATTCAGGAACCTAATCTATAATTCTCGGTCGCATGGCCGCGGGCACTACTCACGTATTGTCCCCCAATTATTAATCAAATAAGTTGTAGGATATAAATTTATTTGAATTTGATATAAAAGGAAAGGGAAATATTAAATAGTTGTCTATTAGATTTCTATTTTCTGGCATTGTTAAAAATAAAATTGGAAAGATCTAAGTTCTGGTTTGAATTCGTAAAAATAATTTCCTAGAAGAATGGACTGGGGCAACAGCTTACTTTCACTGGTACTCTGTATACAGTAGATCCTGCTTTATGCAGTTGAGTTTGAGCGTGACTACAATGAGATGGGTCTCTTTTTACAGCTTAGTTGCAACATTCTCCGTCTTGCCTTGATAAGTATTTCTATCCTTAAATTATCGTCACATTATTCAAGAAGACAAAAATCTACTTTTATGTAGTGTAAACAGAAAAAAAATCCCGAAGGAGGGCTCTAGCCCCCTGATCCCCAACTTGGAAACGTCCTATTAACAATAACAGGGTTATAGAAGATTATCAGTCTTACTTTGGTCAGTATATCTATTCTTAAATTATAGTCACATTATTGAAGGAGACAAAAAAAATTATGTAGTGTAAACTGAAAAATTTCATGATCCCCACTTTTGATACGCGCTATTAACAATAACAGGGTAACAGAATATTCTCTGGGTTACCTCGATAATGATTTCTCTCCTTACATTATCGTCACATTATTCATGAAGACAAAAACCTAATTTTATCTAGTGCAAACTGAAAAATTTTCTGGGTGGAGCCTCAAGCCACCTGATCCTCACCTTGGATACGCGCTAGTAACAATAACAGCGTTATAGAACGTTCTCAGTCTTTTCTAGATAATTATTTATCTCAAATTATCATCATATTATTCAAGAAGCCAAAATCCTAATTTTATCTAGTGTAAACATAAATATTTCATGAAGAGGGATCTCGCTATTAACAATAACAGGGTTATAGAACATTGTCCGTCTTGCCTCGATAATTACGTATTTATCTTTTTTAATTATTGTCACATTATTCGAGAAGCCAAAAGCCTAATTTTCTCTAATGTAAATTGAAAAAGTTCCTGGAAGGGGGGGGGGAGGTGAAGCCCCTTCAATCCCACCTTGGATGCGTTCTATTACCAATAACAGGGTTATAGAACATTCTCCGTCTTGCCTCGTTAATTATTTCTCTCCTTAAATTATCGTCACATTATCTTATTTCATACCACAAGAAACCAAAAACCTCTTTCTATCTAGCGTAAACCGAAAACTTAAGGCTCGGCTGGACCTTTGGCATGCAAATGGGCGATTTTTTTTCAAATTTTCCTCTCCATTCGAGAAACTTCTTGGATATTTCAAAATATGAAACATTATATCAGCTTAGAATTCCTTCTAGAGCATTGACGTGAATTTTCAAGTAGTTTTCTTTCACTGTTGTCTAGATATTATCAATAGTTTAATAGACTTATGTAATCCCAAAACTATTGATAATATCTAGACAACAGTGAAAGAAAACTACATGAAAATTCACGTCAATGCTCTAGAAGGAATTCTAAGCTAATGTAATGTTTCATATTTTGAAATATCCAAGAAGTTTCTCGAATGGAGAGGAAAATTTGAAAAAAAATCGACCATTTGCATGCCAAAGGTCCAGCCGAGCCTTAATGGGGGGCTCGAGCCCCCTAAGCCCTTTCCCCCTTGGATACGTGCCCGCCCTTGGGTGTTTGGCTAGCTCCTCCTTCAGTATCGTTACAGCAGTGCGGGAAGGGGAAGGATAAAGTGGGGGAGGGGAGACAGGGGGTTGAGCCCTGGACTCGAGTTCCATTTGGCATAGCTGCTGAAAATAGGTTGTGGTTGGGCTTAATGTTGCCATATCTTCTAATTATTAGTTACCCAAACACGACGCGTCTGGCCTGGGAGAGAGGGGGAGAAAGACAGACAGAGAGAGAGAGAGAGAGAGAGAGCGAGAGAGAGAGAGAGAGAGAAAGCAAAAAGGAGATATATATATTATTGGACTTACCAGTACTGAAAGCAGGATTCTCTTGCGGCATGGATAGAATTAGACGTCCACTGGAGAACACACACATCTTGTTGATTAACATTTGTAAAGATTTAATATAAGATAAAAATCATCCAATATTCTGTTTATAAACTTCCTTATGAACATAAACATTAGCCTTGTCACTGTGAAGGACTTTTAATTCAATGGAAGCGTCACACTGTACTTTGTTCGCGACAACCATTTATAATGCACAGCTCTTCATGGATGTATCCGATTAAAATAATGTGCAATGGCATGCGAACGTCTCTCCATAGACGTCACTTTGATCTCGATGCATTACCGATGCGCTAAACAAATTTTAAGGCATTTTTCTAACATCTCGAAAAGGAGCAAATTGGTACAAGAATTCAGTCATAACTTTTTACTGGTTAAAGATACGTCGAAAAACCTTCACCATTGCATTTCTCGTGAAATTCTAGCCCATTTTGATATGTCGCACGACCCCCTTCCCATTTAAAATTCTGAAGTTGAATTCAAGATAGCGGACATCAAGATGGCCGCCGACCGTGTGGGTGGCGTCAATGTGGTTCCCCCTTGGCCAGGCAATGATTGGTCATCGCCAATTTCAAATTCCATGCTGCAGTGGCCTTGTACTGAGGGTGTTAAGTGACTTATTGAGCCACCCGGTATATGTATATGCTATAAAGTTTTGCGGGAACACACACAGACTCGACAAAAACACATGTACTTCAACGAAAACACGTACACATACATAAAAACACACACTTAGATACGAAGATACAAAATAACACATAAAAGTAAGCAAGAACACGCGAACATAGATAGCCTACATATGGTGGCGATTATGCAGTTCCTCATTGCACTTCGCTTCTTCACCTTAGCGTTCGAGAAGAGTTTCAAACTCGCGAGCCGTGTTGATGATTTTCCTACCGTTGCTGGCCTGGATGACGATCCGGCCATCGGAGGTCCAACAGTTCCTAACTCCGAACGTCTCTTTGACACGGTGGGGAAGTTGCTGTCTCGTCGCCGTCAGGCACTCTGTTATCAAGAAACCGCTTCCTTTTAGCTTCTTTTTGTTTTTCCACACGTGTTCCTGAGTTTGGTACCTCATGAACTTAACGATGATGGGGCGGTGTCCCTGCTGCGCAACTTCGGCCGACGTCCGAGGACGTTTGGGGCCCAACGCATAATATACATACACAATTGTATGAAAATTAACACAACGTTTTTGATCAGACCAATCTATCTTAATTAAACTGAAAAACGTAACAGTTAACCGCCCGAAGATATATATCTCGGGATCACAGGGACAATTAGGTGGAAACCGACAAAAACGGGACGTTTCGTCATCATAACCTAACACCCACTCTGGGTTATAAAAAAAAGTTTGGAAGAGAACGATGGTTGACATAATAAAATGAATAAATATAATAAGTTTACAGTAATAATTGACAACAAAATGTCAAAAATGTACACTACTGACATAAATACTATCAACCTTTCTAGTCTCGTTTCGAGAGAGAGAGAACTTTTATTATTTCAACATAAAAATTAATAAAGAAAAAACACACTTAATAATGATATGTCATTAAGACAAGGAATGTAAGATAAACAATAGAAAACAATATTCATTTATTTGTTTACTGAAATTTTCAGTACAGCAGAAGCCATTTTAAACCGGAAACAAACAACAGTAAAACAGTAAGCTAGTGTTAAAAGAGACACATACAAAATAAAATAAAATAAAATAAACTTTAAATAAACAAAAATAAACAAGCCAAAACAGTACCAAGGTAAACTGATTATTTTCACAATGTATTACTTATGTACAATTTTTATAAGTTGGTGATAAAAGACGAATATGAACTGAATATATCTACTTGAATTGAGATGATGTTGAATTGGTTCGGTAGCCTAGAATAGAAAAGAAGATTGCAACCCTCCATGTAGTGATTTGTTGATAGATTTAGCTTATTTTACTTCGCTTTTCTGACACTTTTGGCAATTTGCGAAGATATAGATGAGTGATGATATGATAAAATTGATGAATGGACATTCACAAACACCCATTCCCAGGCCGGGATACGAAACCGGGATCCCTGCCGTCGTAGTGGGATGTGTTAACCACTTTTTTATTACTGATCCAAAATGTTATGTACCCTCCATGTAGTGGTACTCATAAAGAATTACCAAATCAGCTGTCCTCTGATCTATTCTAATGGTTCGATTTAGATTGTTCTCTCGTCTATTTTACATATTAATGTAAAGAATTTAAAAGTGATATAAAAATAGAAAAATACTGTGTAAAATACTCTTCATTACATGAGTCCTCATCTACATCTTTTATGACTGTGGTTATGAAATTTCCTAACAAATCTCTCTCCAAGAGTTCAGGTATTTCGCATGTAACAATATCCGGACGACGAAATCAGCAAGGGAGGAAGCGATTTCTGGAGAAGAATGAAAGGCCGAGGAAATGCAGCTGTTTCTTTCATTGCTCAACTTCCTGGCCACATTTGTATATATAAGGAGCCTCATCGATTTTTCATCACTAACCAATTCAACAACAAAAAGAAAAATGGCCTTTAAGAACATGGTAAGTGATAATTTTGAAAATGTATTGAATTATACAGTATTCTAGGCAGGTTATCTAAAATTCGTGATCGTTCCAATTCTTCCAACACTATATTACACACACATACCAAAATAATGTTCCTGCTTAATCGTAAATTATTCATTCATTTCTCTATCTTAGACGATAAAAAATAAAATGATAGACATATGATAACTGATAACGATATTTTAGATATAATTACATTTTCTGTGGAAATTTATAATATATGTATCTCACAAAGTCTTATGAATGTTTTGTATCTGGTATCCTAAGGCATTCCGTGTTTCCATGTGCTAATGGCTACTTGAATGAATGATAATAAGCGATTCATATCCTTCCGAAATTTATGGGTAACAATTGTTTTAGCTTGTATCGTATGGAATATTAGGACATAAGACCATTCTCGTGTAATAAAGAAATGAAAATTTCTGTAATTCGATCATTTGTTTCCGCTCAATAACACTTTGAAAATAACACTGTGAATTTATTAAATATACAACAACCATACCACACAAGGCAGAACGCCAACTTTCCTTTGTTGAACAATCCATCTCACTTATCACTTCCATCATAATGGATTTGAAAATCTTCACAATTGAACGAACTAGTAACCAAATACACATTCTAAACACAATATTTAGGGTATTTGTTTTTTAGATGAAACTGTTCTCTCATAAAATTTTTCCCCACCAGCTCCGTTATAGCTCCCAATTTTTCTGCATTAGATTCTACATTTTATTATAATGAGCCTTCCTATATATACACTTCACATTTAATTTTGAAGAATGAATAGTACATTTTGACTCCATTGAAAACTAAAATTCTTTTTAGAAACACGCTCCTAAATTATAGATTACAATTTCACCTCTGATGAAAGGATAATTTAAAAATATATTTTGAAAAATATAATCCTTGAAATATTTGAAAGGAATGTTTCTCTTTTGTTGTTTTACAAACACATATTATTTTATTTTTTGTTAAAAAAATATACGAAATATATAAACAAATCCTTTACTCATTTGCAGATGTCCATCCTCGCTGTTGCTTTGATGATGATCATTGGATCCACCTATGGTGAGTATAACTTCAGTTGAATTTTAAATTAAATTAGAAGCTGATTGGATAATTGCAATAATGGAAATCAAATCAGATATCTTCCAGAATATTGTTTCAGAGTAATCTATGTACTTTCATAAAGTTTAAAAGGAATAACTTATGCGTTTCTTTCTATAAAATTTAAATTGAATATCTATTGGTGTAAAGAATCGTCTGATCGTGATATTTTCTTTGAATTCTAGCTGTAGGAATCACCGGAGTGAGCAGCCAGAACAACAACAAAATCGCCATCGCTACCCACCCTGTTGTTGGCTACGGTCTTGGAGGTTACGGAGGATTTGGCCTTGGAGGTTACGGAGGATACGGACATGGAGGCTACGGAGGATACGGACTTGGAGGCTACGGAGGATTAGGTCTTGGGGGTTACGGAGGATACGGTGTTGGTCTTGGCTACGGTCTTGGTGGCATTGGATACGGATATTACGGTTAATTTAACCTTCGATAATATTGTAAACTTAAATTGTTTATTGTCAATAGCGTTGAAACAATTTCTAATAAACTGATGCGAATTGTGCTACAAACGTTGATGTATTTCTTAATTGACACTACCCTGGCCTAATTCGATTATCATGCAGCCATTCGAATTTCCTCATTATAAGGACAGATCAAACTTTAGTAGGATGCGACTTCGTGCCTCACCCTATTTTATACGTGGAAATCTATTCCTCTTTGCAAAGGGGCTGCGAGGTTTGAAATGTGAGAATCCCTGCACTAGAGATTTAAATTGTAGAACATATTTGATTTTATAGAATGCTTTATTATCTCATATATTTTCGAAACAATACGTTTCATAAATAACTTCGTTATTATCTAAAACACTAAAATCATATCACTCAATTGTAAAATAAAACTGTGTTAATTTTATCAAGAGCATTTGGTGGATACTATGCATTAATAAGATACGTGTAATGTTGCTGCAGTATTTTGATGCCAACAGCCTGCTTATGGTGTTATACGCGACGGAACAGACTACCAATATTGTAACGATACGCCCTGGATCGTACTTGGTTTTATGGGTCTATTGAGCCTCGGCTTCACGCTCAGTATCTCTTCGGGGCTTCAGTCTCCTCGGCTCAAGGTTCGGGTTAATTCGGATGCTTCAGTCCTCGATGTAAGATCGCTCGTAATTCTGGGTCAAAGGTTCTCAACCTACTTATAGATCTTGACCAAGATTCTACAAGCAATCGACAATCCTTCTTCCCACTAGGTTCTGATATCCAGTTAAGTATCCAACTTCCTTTTCTCTCTGCAGCCTCTGACCAGAGAACCGAAAATTAATCCGTGACCACAGAATAAGAAAAGGTGTACCCCGACCAGGGTTACAAACGTTGACTACCAACAGTCTATCGGCCGATCCCGAGTTCCGGTATATCTCAAGACAATCACAACCCTCTCAATTATATCTCCTGACCAGGAGCATAGAACACAGAGAATATAAGCCTTCTGACCAGAAGAGCTAAGTAACTGTCCTAAGGTAATCCCAGAATGAACTAATTCCTAATATCGAAGTGGATGTAAACGCAGAAGTTCGAACGTTGAAAGAAAAGACGGTTATACGTGTTCCGCATTTATCAGAAGTTCGAATACAAAGGTTCACGGGCCACCGAGCTTCGCTGCTTATATAGGATTTCTCGGTGCCGTGATGGATTTACAAACTTTTATCTTAACAACAATTTTGCATCATAATGAAATACAAATTAATTAAATATCAATGAGGAACATAATTAGTTACATGTAAAAGTTACTATTTTTACCCTTTTGTGAATAATAAATATGCAATAGAATTTTAATTGTTACACTCAGTATTTAATTTGACCAGGGAGTATGGCTTCTTTCAACTCCCCTCTCCCCCTGCAACGGCCACGCGATATGACAACAAAGAAGGAGAAAAAATTTACAAAGTCAAAATGTTAAGCTAAATATTTATATACAGGTTTTGTCTTGCGTGAGCATAACTTTCTTTTGCGTTAACGTAACTAAATTCTGAATTTACGGTCTTGCAGTTAAAGAATCAGGGATTATTATGATATAAGTCTAATTATTGTCCGCCAAGGGACACGACAGATACAGAGTGGGAAAGGCAGCCTAATCTTTCGTCTTTTCTCTGTGACAAGTTTTTCATAAGATAGAGTCTGCCTGGCTCTTACACAATAGCGTTAGCTTTCTTGCATTGTTGTCACCGATAAAAAACTTCCAGCTCAGCCTGCTGGCATAAAGAAACAAACTTTTGGAACTTATAACTAACACCAGGATGTATAGTTTTTTTATACGAGGTGTGTTCCACATTCCTTGGTAATTAACCATTTACATATATAATTATAAGTACAAAGCAAAGAAAATTTTTATGTCTATATTTCTAACGTGAACACTGCTACACGTTACAATATCTCCCTAAACCGTAACCTACTGCCTGTTTTCTTTGTTTCCAGCCAAAGAAATCAACTACATCAGCGAATGTAGATAAGAAATAGGCAAATATTAATTTCGTAACTTTTTCTGATGGGCCTTTACCCTGAAATGGTTCAGTCTAGTACATTTAGCTCAAAAAATTAAACGAACCTGGAAGTAATTACAAAGCAGTTTCTTTAAATGGTATCTTATAGTCAAATGTCTAGAGCAATAAGTGGCGAAAAGTCTAATACTCTACGAGTTGGACTGCGTCCAATACAGTAGATTTTCTTATCTGGCTACAATGCATCCCTATGTGGAACATGAGCCAAAATTTTGCCTTATATATTTCTTGATATCACACAGACGAAAATGTTTCTATTTAGAAATATTATTACAAACAAATTACCTTTCTTATGATATAAGAATCATTATATTCGGATTAATATTACACCTCCTATGCATATTTCCTTCCTATACATCGGCTACGATGTATTTTTTATGATGTGTGAGCCCCCCTTTTCACGATGTTCGTGGAATTGGTTCAATGCCCCCACTACTTTTGGAGGGGCCACAGTGGGAGGGGCTCGCAGTGTTGCCAACTTACTTCGCAAAAAAATTCACCATATGATATTTCACAGGCGAAGCTAACCTACAAATAGAAGTTGGCATAAATTTCTATATTATAGTGATTTTTTTATGTGTGAAGAATGTTTGGATTTAAGGTCAGTGTAATTTTTAGAGAATTATCCATTTTTTTTTCTTGTATCTAAAACTGTACAGTCACTCTTTCATTCTTGACATCATACACAAAAGTTTTCTCTGCAATAAGAATGACGCTGCATAGAGTATCGGCAGGCAAGACGTCATGGAACTCGCACACAATTTTGATGTCGGTACGATCGTTAACAACCACCTGCTTTCTCTTCGATGTGTTAATGACGAACATGGGTCTGCGAGCTATGAACTCATTGGGGTTGTAGTACACGTCCACATTGCCAGAGGTCACTCTCTTGTAAGCTGTGTATGCCTCGTACAGTTTCAGGTAGTCGTTGTTTGCAATGTTCAGGTTGTAGTTCTCACGCGGAATATCTCGTTCCTGCCATTTTTGAGGTAGATGTTCTTGATCTTACAGTTGTCGAACTGGCTCGAATCTTTTTCTTGGTTGTTGTCCTCCCCTGTCTGGAAGAGCACGACCACAAACTCTGGCATATCGTACCGGATGCTCTTAAACTGTGTGGTCACGTCAAATTCAAAATGGTTGCCGGAAGCAGGTTTCTGCACGCACTGGTAACCGTAAAAGTAGATGGGTACTTGGGGATTCTTCAAAATGTCTGCTTTGTACTTGAGAGCGTAGTTAGTTTCGCATTCCACTACGGGCATGCGCAGCTCCATGGACTGGATGATGCACTTGGCAGGATCGGGTAGTGTGTTGGCAAGTGCCGAACCGTCTGCACTCAAGGTGCTGTAACGCATCAGCGCATCGTTGTCGTTGGCGCTTCTGCGAAAAGTGACGCTCAAACTACCCTTCCACATAATCTCTGTGTAGTCGGAGAAGAAGCCATGAAGCAGGCGCATAGGAAACAGTACTGTGTGACTTTGAGTTTTCATTTTTGTGCCTGCTTCGAATCCCCCTGCCTGGTAGTATGCTGCATCGGTCTTGGAGAGTTTCAGTGTTCTTACAGCTGTAGAGGTAATCCCGGGGTAGTCAACCCTATCGATGACGGTGCCATGCTTTCTAACTTCCACCTGCGAGAACAGGTACGGCACAAAATTATCTACAAGTCTTAAATTTGTCTTGGCAAGGAATGCTTCGCCGTTGTCTCTTTTCACAACATCAAACTTGATATACAAATCAGCTCTCGAGGGTGAACGAACCCGTCCCCGACGTCCACGTCGTATTCTATCTCTTGATTCGCTTCATTGAGGTTGGCAAACGTGCGACGATTGGGTGGGAAGGACTGCAACTCGTAACTTTCGATTTGCTCCATAATGGTTATTTATTATATGTTAATCTCCACGAACGCAGTGGTCGTGGCTCCTGCAAAATCAACCACCTCTCCCTCCTCGTTGGTAATTGCCAATTCTATGTTGTCTATGCGATTACGAGATACAGGAAAGTATATCGGTGAGGAGGGTGTGTAGATAATTGGCTCCATGAACTCAGAGTTTGGTTTGAACGTAGCGATAATACCTGTCTGCTTGTGACTCCCTGGGATGCCGTCCGAGGATTTGGTGATCATACCTTCTGCCACATTGCAATGTATGTTCAGAGTCTCGACGGCTAGAAATTTAGGAATGTTAGCACTGATGTGCTTGATGCCAGGTTCGAGCTTTGTGTTGTTCTCGAATCCCAAAAGCTCTCCGATGGTACCCAGGTCTACGGTTTCAGTGGCAGACACCAGTTCCACCCTGTGAGTTACAGAATTTTGCGACAGCAGTACACTTCTTGGCAATTGAGCCTGCAAGGTAGACAGATTGAACTGGCCAGGGGTGATGCTGATTTTTTCGCTGAAATTTTGATAGTATGGTTGTGTACCGTCACATTAGGTATCAGGTACATGCTGTAGAATTCGCGAATAGCAATAGATTTAGGATAGATGATATCGTCATGCAATGCGAGTTTCAGAAGCGAAGTCTCGCTTGTGAGATGGAATACTCCCATAGTGCTTCAGGTGGCACAATGCTTTCTGGAAATCCTCGATTGTTGGGTTATTTAATTGCGAGAGGAAGACAAGCATGGAAACTCAGAGATGGCCACAGATCACATCGCTAAAACCCTGGATGCGTTCGTCATTGTAGTAGAGGTTGACAACACTGAGATAATTTACCAACCCATCAAGTGGCATGCCTCCGAATGAATTGAAAACAAATGCTTTGTTGTTGTTGGCTTTGAGGTAGCATATCCAATGGGTACCTGGATTTTCGTAACTGTCCAGGTTAACCACGCCACACTCTTTTTTCTTCACAACAGAGGGGAGAGAATCGGACATGAAAACGCCCCTGAAGTGCTTGACCCCCAACGATTCGATCAAAAATTCAATATCGAAGTTGGACAGGGGCTCTTCTTTTTTTAAAACTTTTATAAAGCTCCGAGGTTGTTCTTTCGCTTTTTGGTCACACCTTTCCCCTTCTTCTCCATAGCCAGGTTGTGGCGTTTCTGCTCTTCTTACTCGGCCTTGTTCTTTTTTGCATCGATGACGGTCTTGGCAATGGCTGCACTGCCTCCTGCCAAGCTGCCTACAGCACCCAAAGCTGCCAAGATAGCCGGGATGCTGAATATGAAACCTCCAGTCTTCTGCTGCTTTCGCAAACCTTGTAACCTCCTCAACTGAGGAATGCTAAGCAGCAATTTCATTCCATGACCTTTTGCCAAGCAGGAATGTTTCTTCTCGCGCTGCTTTTTGGTGAGCATTCCATCTAATAATCCGAGAGACTTGAGGTTTGCGTAGGGTATTTGGTAAACGACACCTTTGGGCTTCATGGTGATAGTATGTTATTTATATATTGTGAGAGGGTAAGAAAAAATCTCTGCTTTGCCCCTAATGCAATGAAAGTGATGGTAGGTTGGTTATACAAGTTGCTTTCTTTTCACAAGGGTTATTTAGTTACAATCCCCACCCTAATTTTCGTTTTGTGTTCATGGCGATGGTCGTACCCAATGCGGCAACACTTTCACCTAGCGAGACATCTCTGCTGACGATTCTCTCGAAAGCCGCATGCTCCAACTTCCTGTCAGCATCATGACGTGCGTCAAGATCGATGTGAGCATTGTAGGCAATGTCGTGGTCCTTGCATGCTGTGTCCAGTGGGTTCACTCCCTTGTCTTCTCTTTCCAGTCGCTGTTCGAGTTTCGTACCCGGACCGCAGTACTGGTAACCTGGCAGGTGCATCTCGAAGGGTAGCTTGTTGATAATATCGTTCACCAAACCTCGACCATCGGCTACATTCCAGAATTTGGGAGGTAGGGTGTAGATGATTTTGATAAGGTAACCTTTACCTTTGTTGTCGTTGACAATGAAGTTGGCAAGCTTGGTGCTAATCATGTCCATGATGCCCACCTTCTCGTTGTCGAAGTTGCGATTGCCTGCATTTTCTTCGCCTGCGATAACCAGCAATCGATCTACAAGCTTCCTTACGTCGTCTACTCCTTGGGCAAAGTGTTGTAGAGTTTGACACCGCTGCCAGTCTTGAACTGGGTCCATATTGACTTGATGAGGTTCCCGTACTTTTCGCCACCGTTAGATTTCACGCGATTCTGTGTTGCATCGTTGTTTTGGTACAGTGCGTCCGTCATGATCAACATTTCGGTGTAACTTTGGTAATCCTCGTCTGTATAATCTTTAGGATGCTTCTTAGTGCTAAGTTCCCACAGTCCCACCGTGCCAGGATACCTGTTCTTCTCACCAAAATTAACTTTTACATTGTCGCCCTCGAACGTGACTTTTGACTTTCCAATCTTCCAAACCACACGCTCGTTATGTTCCATGCTCGGGTACAATCCGAATACCTTGTCTTTTTCGAATTTCCCGGTGCTTAGGTAATCCCTCGCCAACGGACCCAGCTCGACTAGCTTGTCCGAAGAGGTACTGCCTAGGGCCTGACGTCTCGGAGCCGGAGCAAATTCGAATGGAGTAGTGTGAATGCTGGATATCGTTGTAGGTATGGTATAATTTCGAGCAGTGAGTGCCACAAGCTCGTTGATTAACTCTTTGTTTTGCTCGGTGACATCTTTGATTTCTTTCAAGTCCACTGATAGCATCGATGATAGGTTGGTCCTGACGCTTTTTCTCTTCGTAAATTCCACGATTCTCGGATTTCCAACCCTTAAACAGTTTTGCCAGGTAGCTACGCAGCTTCAGGTTGTCGTCTGCAAGTTTGCGTTTCATTTTCTTCTTGTATGTAGTTATTTATAATAGGTCAAGACGTTTCTTGTAACGTTGCAACGTTTAGAAAATTATTAATTTTGTTTCTGTATTTTCCGTTATTGGGTTTCCTCGTCATGTCTATTGTGACAAATCCGAAATCATCTTGGATCCAACTTGAAAAGCAAAATTTGGAAAACTGATTGTAGTTTATGTCCCCACCTACATAATCATCGTAAGCGTGTTTTAAATTGGTGTAGTCTTGACGAAACAAACAAATGAAATTAGCATTGTCTCGGAGTAGCTGCTTGGGGATTTTGGAAAAAGTCTGAGCAAGGTAGAAGAAGTCCATGCCTCTGTGCCGACCCGGAGTAAAAAATTTCGAATTTCGTTCTGGTTCTCCAGGATCACGTCGTCAGAAACCACCACCGAATTTTCGTGACAGCAGTCTAGTGGTATCACTTCAGAAGCAAATATAGCGTGTCATTCTAAAGAATGAGGGGATCTGAACCAGTTGTTTATGCAATTAATTGCTGGGGTGATGTAAACTACTCATCATTCATCCTCTTGATGAGACCACTCGTCATTGGCATGACGAGTTAACGCTTGGCAATGCGAAAGGTACAAAATCACACTAAGGAACTTAACTACAGAAAAGACAATGGTCACTCGTTGGGTTTTGTGATCCGTTGAACCTGAATCATGGCTGGGTGTTAGGATAATTACCTGTCTATCTGAAGTCTTTAGCTGAATCAAATAAGCGAAGTCCTCTGTAAGCTTCTCCAATTCGTCGACCAGAGCGTCGTTCCACTTCTGACCTACTGCTTTGCTGACCACCTCTTCTCTCTCAACTCAATCCCAAAAGTCAGCCCCCTCTCAGCTTGTCTCACCTCTATATTACCAGGCCATCGAGGTCTTCCTCTATGCCGAATCGTGTTATTTAATTGCTAACATGCAAACCGCTGACTCTATAACCAGAAGTATTATCTGTTTCCTGAATGCTCAGGAGGTTTGCATGGCACAACACAATGCATTGTAAACATGCCTCAGAGGCTTGAGACAACTGAGAAAAACAAGTGAATGCCCTGGTCAACATGAAGCGTTCAGAGAGACTTAAATAAAATAAACATATAATCTTAGGGATTGATACGTTCTGCCGCCGCGGAGAAAATTTTCTATGTTGAAAATTTAAAAGTCAAATCGCAAAGCTTGACATGACCCAAATTCGCCAATTCCATGTATTTTCTTAGAAAAACAAACAAACAAGATATAAGAAACAACAAAATATAACTTTCTCTTGTTGTCCTAATCCCTAAAAAAAATTTCTATTCCCTAAAACCTTATAATGAATAATAACAAGGTCGTATGTTTATACGATGTAAAAACAATATTATATACCATTATATGACTAGTAATTACAATAGTTCATGTCATTGAAATGATATAACTCGCAATGTACCACACTTGTGCGTACGTAAAAATTTGTTATGTAGAATTGCTCATCCGCGAGCGCTTGGTCAATAGTCTGTGCTCCATCGCCAAGCGAGGCAAATGGCCGTAGTGTTATCGTACAAAAAAAACCATAGCTCCCACTGTTTCTAAAAATTGGAGCCCAAAATGGACCCTTCAAATAAGCTACGAAACCTTAAAAAGGTTCACAAGTAAGTACAGACGTAAGTTCAATCGTAAATAAGCATGTAGAACACAGGTGTTTGCTGTAACCTTATCACAATATACACATCGCACTGTTTTGCCTGTAGAAAAGCCTGGGTACACCAACATGTACTATGTTTTGCTAAATGTGTAGCTACTTCACTCATGACTACTTCAAATATATATACTTTCACTGGCTATCTTGCGTATTCCGATATTTAATTAAAAATACTTGATGCACACAATTAATTACACAGAAAACTGTTTGTATTTTATATAGCCTTGTACATACTCGTGTGTAACTGCACACAAAAATCTTGCACGTATCCACCAACTGTCTACTCTGATAATAAATATTCGAAAATGTTCTGCGAACAAATGTGTCGCTTTCGATGTTCCATATAGGTGAACAAAAAATTACTGCTTGGGATAAACATATGCATAAAACATTGGCACTAAAGCATGCTTCCTGAAATGTTCGAAAGTGCTGTAGTTATGCTTGCCTATTTTTTGCATGTTCGTTTGGTTATCCATAATGAAAATTTTCTTCTTAAAAAAAAATTAACACACTAATTGCTATCGTTGGATAATTTGACCAACTGGCGCTTGTCGTCTCCTTGTAATGTAATGTAAACTATAATGCATGTAAAAACTGGCTAGCATGCATCGTACGAAACTGAAAATTTGTAGAAGGGCTATGGAAAAGTATTGTTTTCGATAATGCAAGGTAAATATTCACATGCATACACATGATATAAACTTGCATGTGTATGTCTGGGAAAACACTGTAGCACAATTGGATCAACAATACTGTTCTTATTGCTGTGACCGAAACTGCTGCTTGTAGAATATATGTTCTCTCTACTTCTCTTCTTCTTCATATTGCTTTTCGTCTTAACTTACTTTGGGTAATGTAAAGGGTGTGGTAAATTACCCGTAAAACTTGGGAGATGGGAAAAATTTGTCCCAACTGGAAACAGTGTGGAGGGAAACTTTATCTGGTTCCTTCACTAGGTGTCGTTGATAGTCTGTAACACTAAACTGGAAAATTCCTGGGTGAATACAGGCTTTCCGGGAAAAATGTAGTCGTCTTGAAGAAAAAATATCTGCATGCTTCCTTGTAATCTGGTGATGAGTATTTCTGCATGGTAGCTTCTGCGGAAGTCCTTCATACAAAATGCCCAAGATTAATGTAGGCATTGCTTGTCCACGTTGTTCCGTATAGACAGGTTAGGTTAAACAAGGGAAAATTATAATAAAGAAAGGAAATTGCAAAGGATGGGTAGATATAATTCACGTTGATGCACACAAAACCAAACTCATTTCCATTGCCTTGTCTTAAAATTAAATTAAATTGCCTCATCAAAATAAAATAAAATTAAAATAAATTGATTAAATAATTGCCATAACTCTTTGAAAATAAATAAGGAAAATTTAAATAAAATATACAACCGTAATTAAAATATTAATGTCCATGATTGATGTGTTGCCTTAAATTATTAATTATTACTGTGCTGCTCTGATTGAACCTGTCTCGCAAGTTGATGGTGCTTATAAAAATAATACACCAGTGTTATAGTTAGCAATAAATTCCAAATAATAAATACTAATATAGACATGGGCAAAGGGTTTAAAACTAATTCCTGAAATGAAATGCCCTTACTAACAGATTGATTAAGTTGCTTTAAGGCAAGTTCAAGCGGAGTCCATTGGGGAATAGTGAAATCAGATAAATTCTTGGGAATATTAAGTAATAAATTAATTTCCTTCATTTTTACCTGTTCAAAAGCTAAAATTCTTGTATGTAAAATTTGTTGATCCACAATAATCTGCGAAAAATCGTGATAGTTAAAAAATATAGATTGCCCCTCGGTAATCTGAATTGATCTGTGGGTGTTCAAATTATTATTCAAATTCTGAATGACAATGAATTGACCTGAGCCTGATATTAAAATACCATTACGTGTTCTGATAAACTGAAATAATTTATTGTCAGTAATAGACTTCACTTCAAAATTACAAAATGTAGAATTAATAAACAAAAGTAAGTCTTGCAAGCATGTTCTAAATTCTGTTTAAATGTAAAAAAAAATTATTATGTTGTGAACCCTTAAAATAAATATGTAAAATTCGAGTTTCGCAAAGCAAGCTATTAGTGTCCTAAGAGATTGCTTTGGCAAGCCTCTAATGGCCTCCTAATAAATGATAGGCCGGTGCAATTTGCCGTGGTTCATATTATGCAATGTAAAACAAAAAATTCAGTAAATGCTACTTCTGACTTTCGTTAAAACTCCAGGCGGTAACAAATATAGCATCAGGGAATTAAAAAGGTAAAATTTAAATTTTAAACACAATAAGGATAATAAAAAACTTTCTCAATTTCAAATTTTCTTTAAACAAAAGAAATTTAACCACTCAAAACATAAAAATGGCGTGTCAATCCCTTAGGTTTGTCCAAACAAAATAGATCGAGAATAGTTATGCAGTATATTAAAATATAAATACAAATTACTAATTATTACCTACTGTACTAAAATTAACATGAAGTTAATCGGTAAGAAGTAATGAATTTATTGCTGCATTGTCAAATAAGGTGCAAATTGGGTAAGTGAACTAAATTTCCTAATAATAAATATTAATAATAATAATAATTTCTCAAATTATAACATTTGTGGTAAACCACGCTGTTTAAATTTGGAAAGGCTAACGGTGCCGTGGCGACTTTTGCTTCACATGCCTGTTCCAATCACCGAGGCTTAGCCTGGGCATGTTGCTGACAATTTTGATTACTCTATGTGCATAAAGTGCTAAAATTGCCCTTTCGCAAAATTTACCTGATTTTATCAAAATTTCGTTTATCTTAATCCTGATTCTAATGAAAAATGCGTCAATTTCCCAAAAAATGTACTTACTATAAATATCTCTATATACAAACGGGAAAATTTTGCAAGAAAAACAAAAAAAATTCGCCTGGTTGTTTTTTTGTAAAATTATTGGTCGTGATTAGTCTGAAGTGCATAAATGCGACGTTTTATGGCAAAATTTATCTATGTAACAAAAAAAATATCCCTAACATTGTTGACATGAAATTCTGTCGTGAAAATCAAATTCTAATGGCTATATGCGTAACTAAACTGGTATCCTGAAAATTTTAATGAGCGAACGCCACTGGTTGGAGAAAATATGCAAAGTCTATGCTAAGTTTTTCTGAGCTACCAACGTGCTCTGGAAGGCGTAAACGCGGAGAACGGAATTTGCTGACATCAGATATTCTAAGTAGTGCAACGTTGCATTTTGTTACTGAACGTAACTGAAAATTTCTCAACCGCTACAGCGAAAAAACTCGCAGGCTCGCCGTCTTGACGGCGACTTCGGGTAAGTTCGGGTTCCGTCCGAATAGCGGACGAAAAAATCGTTGCTTTGAGCAGCGGGCAAAGCTAACATTCCAACACGCGGAGGAGGAAAATGAAAGGCGATGATTCGCTGACGCGCTGAATGATGCGTGAATGTTTACAAAAGTTTAAATTACTACAAACAGGGTTTAGTAAGAGCTGCGGGAATTCGAAATGAAGTCAAGGACTTTTGAAATTACGTCATAGGCGGGATGGAAAGGGAGAAAATATCGTCGCGCTTGCGACAGCGTGTTTATTAAACTCGACCACTTCCGTGATGATACAATAACAAGACTTGGGAAGGTGCTAGCAAAATAAATGACTAATAAACCTTGCATAAAGTACAATCAAACCTAAAAAATTAATTATAACTTAAAATTTTAAAACGCAATGAATAATAAAATTCTAGGCAAAAGTAAAGTCGTAAAAAATATGATCCGTAAAAAATACAACAGGTTCGGAAACCTGAGAATTTGGCTTACTTTCTGCTTTTAAAGTGACATTTGGAACTTTCTCGACTTTTGCTGTTGACTGATTTACAAATAAATCTTTAACTTTTACAATTGGCTGGACACAGGGTGAAATAGTCAATTCACTTTCAATTTTGCAACTGTTTTGAACAAAACTTGGACCCTTGCTTACGGCAAACTCCTGAACTCTATCTTCAACAGATACAATATTCTTCGGCAAATCTAAAATGTCGTCTTTGGTGACTAAAATATTTCGGGATACATCCTGAACTCCTTTTTGTGTACTGGATTGAATAATAACAGACGGAGGAAGGGGTGGGGGAATTGGCGGGTGACTCGTTTTCAATGGTACTACTTCAACCATTGATGCAACATCGTCGTAAATCTGGTCAATGGATGGTGAATCATTATTAAGTTGACTTAACGGTAATTCGTTGGTACACTCATGGTCATAAGTAATAGATTTCTTGCGTTGACATTGACAGTGACAAATTATGAAAATTATAAAAATGCTAATAATAAATGTTGTTGATAATAAACTTGTAATAATGATAGTCAAAGGACTTGTTCAACAGATAAATAAAATTTGAAGCTTTTATGTATAGAAGAAATCCGTTTAAAATAACTAAAATCGCAATGTTTTTCATGATGCTTAGGCAATCAAAACAAACAGTTCTTCAAAACTAACACGTACTTTAAGCCTGCCTAGTCTAAATTAGTAGGTATTTTAACTCAACTTTAATTATTCGTGACTCTAGGCTCAATTTATCTGCGTAATTCATTTTTTGATATAATTTTTTTATTCTCTAAATTTATTAGCACTGTTTAACTTATCTTATTCTAAATTTTACTGCAAACTTATGTTATTTAATTTCAGGTGTTATCTTTATTCTTAAATACTTAAAATCAATCGAACTGTACTGAGGTACAAGGTAATGGAAAATTGGGAGTGATTTACTCCTGACTACCTGAAATGAAATAATTATTATTATTTATGCGATCTTTAAATGCATTAAAATACTAACATCACTAAAACTTGAAGAATATTTAATTCTCTCAACTCATTCTAAAATATGCTTAGCATATTATTGTGGCAAAGTTAGAAACTAAAACCGTTGTGGTTTAATCATTATCATTCTGCGATGGCAGAATGGATTTCCAGGATTATCGGTAGCTATCCAATATCCGAAGGAAAATGCTTGTTATTGGAGCGCAATAAAAATCTTGACGTCGACGTCTACATATTCATATAATATAAATATTCTCATCATTGGCGCTTAAAATAAACTTTGCTAATTAATCATATACCTTCTTCTAAAGAGTAACTATAAAATTCTAGTGATGTACTCGCTGAGCTAGTATTATTACATACTGCAAAAAAACTTTTGTGCTTAAAGCACATTATTAAATAATAAGTCTGCTTTTAATCTTTAATATTATTAGTGCCATTTTATTATAAATTATTATTATGTCATGCAAGTGGATTTAAACTATTAGACCTGTTTCACTTTAATAAATGCCGTAACTAGGTGCAAAAATTGCAATATTATATTTTAAGATTTAAAACAAACTACATTTTAAAGTTTTTAACGTTCGAAGCTACAACGTGCTAAGGATAAATATTCAACTGTAAAACAAAACATTGTTTCGGACAGAGAAAAAAAAAATATTAATATATACTAACAAAAAAATCTCGTTAATATGTGAGAAACGTCCACGCCGTGTAATGCTCTCATAATTCTCTTCTAGTTATTCAAAATAAGTTGGCTGTGCCTAACTTTGCTTAAAGCATATAAGTATATGTATATATGTGTACGGACTCATTCTCGTCACTGCTGCTTACCTGTGTACGGACATCTCTCGTCACTGCAGCCTATTTATACATCTATTACTTCTCAACTAGAACTTTTAATTAATCGGGCGGTTTATATCCTAAATCACGGTACGAACATTGCACAGCGTGTCGAGGAATATAATTGGCGTTTCGTTTATTTTCATATTAACATGAATTAAAACTTTCAGGTAATGTATTAGTAAGTTAAGGTAACGTAAGGCAAGTGACTATCTCGTATAAACTTTATTATCTCCTTAATCTAAGCTCCCTTCATGAGGTGCTAGGAGACTTCAGTCATTAAGAATATAAATGAGTGGTCCTCGGGGCCTTATTCGTTCCCAAAACTATATATATATAAAAATGTAATATCCTCGTTGCAATAATCTTAGCAGTCATAGTTCAAGCATTCTAAATCATTTACAAGTTACGGTCAGTTTTAAACCAAATTTAAATTAAATTTTTAAGGAAATTCAATTAATAATAATAACAAAAACAAAATATTGACTCAAACAAGCATACTCTGTGCCATGACTTGTTAAAATGCACCATAGTGCCACTGAGTCAGAGTCAATAAACTCTAATTTATCTTCCTCACTCATGATATAACTTTACAATCCACTTTTAATCCACGTTGTTAATTAATTAAAATGTTAAGGTTAAAATCGTTTACTTTTTACTGCATCCTCATAACCAACGTTGTGATAATTTTCGTATCCAAGACCATATAAAAAATTTTCCGACCTCTTATGTTCTAAAATCACTGTCAACGCAAGAAATCATCAAATCTAAATGCCTTATCCTTATTTAAAATTCTGGATGGTAAAAATTTTCCAGGTGGGAATTTGTCGTAGCCATGGTGCTACCAGGAGCGGATTGATAGGGAAACGTCCACGGACGTCCCTGGCCGACCGCATTTTTGGCAAAATATGGCTGCCTGAAACCCGACATCGAACCTTCCGCCACGCGGAATGCCGGACGCTCCTGATACCAAAGCGCCAGCCCGATGCGGGTAACCGCGACGGAACTAAGGCGCAGGTTCCTCCGCATTCTACATTTCGCTGATTACCGACCCAGACTTGAGGTCGATAAATTTCATCGCATTCATCCTCATGTTAGACTGAACATCTATCATGGCATATAAATTCTTCCCCCTTAATGTTAAAAAAAACCCCTTTAAGCCCTATGTATTTTCAAAATGAAATATGGTAAGGACATACTAAAAAAAACTAAACAAATGAGCAAAATTTTGGGGTGGGGTTGAATTGAAAACTGGTTAAAATTTAACTGCAACTCTTTTCATTTCCTGAAAAAAAATGAAAAGGCCTCAAGCACTCCACCACGTGTCAATATTTGGGGTGGGGTTGAATTTAATTAAAAACTGGTTAACAATTTTCCATCTCATTTCCGAAAAAATGGATGGAAGCCCTAAACATTTCCATCACGTGTCAAAATGGAGATAGGGGGAAAATTTCAAAGCTAACAATTAACTGCAACTCTTTTCATTTTCTGATAAAAAAAATGAAAAGGCCTCAAGCACTCCACCACGTGTCAAGCTTAAGGGTGGGATTGAATTCTAAACTGGTTACCAAACTCTTTTCATTTCAAAAAAAAATGAAAAGACCCGAAGCAACTCCACCACGTGTCATTCTAAAGAATGAGGGGATCTGAACCAGTTGTTTATGCAATTAATTGCTGGGGTGATGTAAACTACTCATCATTCATCCTCTTGATGAGACCACTCGTCATTGGCATGACGAGTTAACGCTTGGCAATGCGAAAGGTACAAAATCACACTAAGGAACTAAACTACAGAAAAGACAATGGTCACTCGTTGGGTTTTGTGAACCGTTGAACCTGAATCATGGCTGGGTGTTAGGATAATTACCTGTCTATCTGAAGTCTTTAGCTGAATCAAATAAGCGAAGTCCTCTGTAAGCTTCTCCAATTCGTCGACCAGAGCGTCGTTCCACTTCTGACCTACTGCCTTGCTGACCACCTCTTCTCTCTCAACTCAATCCCAAAAGTCAGTCCCCTCTCAGCTTGTCTCACCTCTATATAACCAGGCCATCGAGCTCTTCCTCTATGCCGAATCGTGTTATTTAATTGCTACCATGCAAACCGCTGACTCTATAACCAGAAGTATTACCTGTTTCCTGAATGCTCAGGAGGTTTGCATGGCACAACACAATGCATTGTAAACATGCCTCAGAGGCTTGAGACAACTGAGAAAAACAAGTGAATGCCCTGGTCAACATGAAGCATTCAGGGAGACTTAAATAAAATAAACATATAATCTTAGGGATTGATACGATAGCTATGCCTAGTTCCTCGTACAGTTTCGACAGCTGGCGATACTTCGGTTGCTCCAAACTTTTGGAGAAAACATACAGGTGCCTGTTCTTCCAGTTTAACCAGTTGGGTGCAAGAAGAAAATTATCAATAAGTAACGTTGTTTTTCCACATCCAGAAGGTCCAACAATAAGGCAGCGAATGTTGTCGTGTAGAGGCTCGCCATTTTTCCTATCCTGACGTTCCGATGGAAAATCTGGCAGTTGCCGTACCACATCCCAAGCACCCGTTACACAATCACCTCGTTTGCGTCTATCCAACTTTTTTCCTCGAGTCCCAGCCATTTCAGCAACAGTTTGTCACCTTTTCTACGTAATACTTTTTCATTAAGATACGTGTTGGGGTATTTTGTTTTAGAAAGTTCCTCTTCGTAAAATCTTCCTTTCAAATTTTGTCGCGAATATCTTTTATTATATATGTGTGACGGTTTCCGGGTAAGACTCGAACTACGGTGAAAAGTTCCGTACTCTAATTTTTAGTGAAGCCTTTTTCAAACGCACGCTTAAATTTACTGATTCTCGCCTGATCTCCAATTTTGTATTTCGGTTTCTTGCTTGTAAATTTGTACTTTGGACAATAAACCGTAGAAATTAAACGCTGCTAGTCAGATTTGTTGACGTCAGCTGGTTTCATGCTTATCGTGCGATGCAAACTGTGATTATAGCTGTTAACAAGTTCCGGAAGCATGTCGTGCCACTTGTAATTCCCCTGAAGCGTAAATTGTTTCCACATGCATGTTTTGAGAGTTCGGTTGAAACGTTCCCCTATGCTGGCTTTGATGTGACTAAAGGTGGAGTGATGTTGAATATTTTGTTTTTGAATAAATTGACGAAATACAGAGTTGTAGAATTCTTTTCCGTTTTCTGTTTGAAGAAATCGAGGTCGCCTGCCACTTTTATCGAAAATAGTTTTGAATGCTTCCACTACACAGGTTCCTGTTTTTGCCTTGAGGGGTAAAGCCCACGCAAATTGTGAAAATGTGACTATAACAGTGAGAAGATACTTGTACCCCTTGTTGATTTTATGTAAATTTTTCAAGTTGCCACTGCACATTTCCACAAGGTGCCCTTGCCACAGGTCGTCTATGCTTTCGGTTACTACCACTAATCGTTTATAATTTCGTCGTGCAGGTTTGTGCAGCTCGTTCACACTAGCCTGCCTAGACATTGCGCGAAAATAAAAATATAGCTTGGATGGGATTTCTGGCTGCAGACAATGCTGGGTTTTCTATGTACAGTTAGTCTCCTATTTCTATGTCGATAATTTGAGTGGCATCTTCGGCATAGGCAGTCTCGCGAGTTTCGGGGTGGGAGAAATCGACCAACTCCACTCCTCTTATTTTAGGCTCGTCACCAATGTTCGTCACGGTCAAGGTTGGGTAGTGGGTTGCGTGAGCCAAAGACCAGTATGAAACCTTGACGAACTGAAGTGTGCCGGCGAGGAAAAATTGGTGATAGGCTTTGGCAGGAGTAAGCATGTAGAGTTTGGCAACCGGATGGAAGAGCGAGGAAAATTCCCTGTTTGGAATGCTGTACAGTTCGATGACAACAGTGGACTTGAGATTGTCCATGCTGGCTGGCGTTCAGGGTGTTTACATTGGTTCGAACCTCGCTCTCCACATCTTCCAATCTACCGTTTATTGATTCCAGATGCTCCTCGATAGCACGGACAACAGTGTCGTAATCGGGCTTGATCTTCACATCGACAATAAGCCTCTTGAATTTTTCGTTTAACTTATGTAGTTGGGTACTGAAATTGGTTATGGCCGATTCCTGGCTCGCCTCGATGCTGCCAATTTGCTCTTTCACATTGGCGATAATCTGCTGTAGACTTTCCACGAGTGTCAACTTTGAGCTCTGGGTTGCGAGGTCGTGGACCTGGGTTCTAACTTCCGCAAACAAGCCATGTAGTTCGCTGATGTTCTGGTTGGTAGGCAAGGTTGCAACAGACTCCCGAAGCAATTCAATTTCGGTTTGGATGTTTTTTGATGTCGTCGGATTTGAGTATTCGGTTGAGAGCCCTCTTCACGCTTTTCAATTCCTGCGAGGTAGGCAGGGTGGCTACCGTGTTTCGGAGCGACTCCAAAGCTTTTTTCATCGCGTCCAACTCTGAGGCAGCAGCAGCAGCAGCAGCGCGTATGCCTTCTTGTAATTGTGTTATGTCGTCCTGGGTAGGGGTGGATTGTTGCAAAATTTCCAACTTAGTCTGTATGTCGTCGATCAAGTGATGAAAATGCGACAACTCGGATTCGGTGTTTAGATTTTCCAACTTGGTGATCTGCTGTTGGACTCTGGCCAGATTATCCCTGATGCCAGGCAGTTTGGATTCCAGTGCTTCGTGTACGTTTGCCAGATCATTTTTGATGACGCCGAGAGCATCCTCAATGTGCGTTATGGTGCCTACCAGCTTCCCGAAATCCTCGTAGGTCTCAAGTTGGAGTTTGATGTTGGCAACACTACGGGCAATGGCGTTCAGATCGCTGGACGAAGGTAGATTGTTGATGAAGTCCTGTAGCGTTTGGAGTTTAGTTTTAACTTCGTTGATGGCTGCATGCAAAGCGTCCGTTTGAAGTTCAGCCTCGATGCTTTCCAACATAGGAATTTCAAACGATTGAAACTTTTCACGCAATTTGGCAATACTGGCGTTCACGCGATCGTAGTCATCTTGAGTTTTTATACTCTGGATGATGGTTTGTAGTTCAGTCTGGATGGGGCTCGTTTCGTCCTGCAAGTGTCACTTCAGCTGTTCCACATCGGAGATCTGCGTTTTCTGCAGCTTCACAAGTTCGTTTTGGAGCTTGCCTACACTCAGTGCTAGGTTCTCGAGGTTGTCTATTGACGCGAGGTCGGTATATTTTTGCAGCAGTGATTTAAGCTCGGCGTCAATTTTGAGTACGGGGTCCAGGCACTGAGACTGCAGGCTGGCTATCTCGGTCTGGAGGCTAGAGTTGAGCGCGGACTGCAGAGCTTGCAGGTCGCTTCGCAGCTTTTTCACCCTGACGTCAAGGATGAGTAGCTCGTCGCTGTGATCATCGCGCTTGGTGTGACCAAAGATGTCATTAAGCATTGTTGCTATGGTTATTTATTATAGGGTAGGTGATTTTCGTTTCTATAAAAAGAGGGATGAATTTGTCGTAGTCGTCCAAGAGCTCGACGTACAGGCGATCGCCAGCAGATACATCGTACGTTGTAGTCACATCCATCCTATCAAGATTGATGCGATAGATGTTCTTGCCAGAGGAAACCTTGGCCTCCCTTTGTTCTCGGGATTCGTGTTGAACTTAAGTTTGCCATGCTATCTAAACTTAACGGTCTGTTAATTATACACTTGAATAGCATTCTGACACAGTACGACGAGGATGTGGGCAAAACTTTCTATGTATTCAACAACAACTTGAATTATTACCGGTAGGTGATTCCATTTATTTATATGCTTTAAAATATGAGCAAACAAACGATAGAAATTTCAGATATGTTACTTATATAAAATTTAAAATTTTTATATAAAATTTAATGGGATATCACCAACTTAAAATTCAACCTGATAATACTATTCCCTATGAAAAACTCTATGACCTTGGGTTTTTCCGCCAAATTATATGCTTCTAGTCTCCTATACTTTGGTGGAGCCCGTTCAGGTTCTATCCCCCGCGATGTGGGTTCCTCTGCCGATCCAGCAAAGGTGAGAAATCAGCACTGTGCTCTGACTTATATAGATTTATAGAGCCAATAGAAATCTTGCTTATATAAACCAATCAGAAAACACCACGTATAAATTATTAGCCAATCAAAATCACTTTTTTTTAGCTATCATATAAAAAAAATGCAAAATACCCCAGTAACAATTCGATCCATCTGTCTGAAGAAACCGACAATTCGTATATTCTCATATCACTGTATGCTTGCCCCCTATTAGCACTTCTTTTGCTGTTGTTGCTCAATTAATTTTCACTAATTGGCAATTTTCTTGAAGAGGTCTAATAGAACAAGATACTGCGGTATGAGAAATATGCAAATTTAAAGATATTTTAGCGAATTACGCCGGCATAAGCTAAGTTCGTATTGCTAGAAGGCCTTCGTCGTTGCAAGTCACCTAACCCATTCACTGGCAAAAAGAGTTAAAAATGTTGACGTACTGAAAAAAATAACTTGTCCCCCTCAAGCATTCATCGAGTTCCAACATTTGCACATAGATGGCTCTGTTATTGCAAATGAAAAAACTGACTGAATTTTATTTCCCAATTCACTTACCATGAGGTCTAGAGTGGAGGTGTGTGAATGGAGTGCTAAAAAAGCTTTGGGAAGGTAAAAAATCAGTATGATAATGGGAATGTTGATGGGTTGGAGTTTAAATTTTATACATGTGCACAGGGGAACCTTTACTTTTTTTTATCTGTGAAGATTTTAAGGTGGGTGAACATGTTGGAAAAACACTAGTATATACATTGACCAAAGTTACATGGTTCTAGCTCCCATAGGAGTCGAGATACTCAACGTCTTATAAAAATGTTTTAAGACAAATATCTTAATCTCTAAGAAAGTCGACTTCCGGTCTGTCAAGATGTTACTTCCGGTCTGTCAAGAAAATTTTTTAAGACAAATATCTTAAGACGTTTTCTAGGACATTAATTTTCTTGGCTCCTAATTGAGCTATGTAATTTCTAAGATGTTTTGTAATTCATAAACTATGGGCTGTAGGAAAACAATTCTTGCTTTATCTGCTATTGCTCGACGAGTTCTATAACTGCGAGCCCCCCTTTCTATTTGTAGGTTAGCTTCGCCTGTGAAATATCATATGGTGAAATTTTTGTGGAGTAAGTTGGCAACACTGCGAGCCCCCACTGTGGCCCCTCAAAAATTGTGGGGGGTGCATTGAACCAATTCCACGACATACATCGTGAAAAGGGGGGGCTCACACATAATAAAAAAATACATCGTAGCCGTTTACGCTGAGGGGCCCCACCTACAAAAAAAATAAGGCCCCCCGAAATACATCGTAGGCGTTTACGTTGAGGGCCCCACCTACAAAAATAAGGCCCTAAAATAAGATTGAGCAAAAAATAGGGCTAGAACATCGTCAAATGCTATAAAAATTCATAAAATAATCATCAAAATCATCAAAATATGTCACAACTGAGGTTAAATACTAGGCCCACCTACAAGGATAACATAGAAACAACCATTTTTACACTTTGTAGGTTATTTTAACCAATAAAAGGCTGTAAAAAAAGTGAATAGGTTAAGTTATATCACGCAAGATCATGGCATACCTACAAAGAAGAGGCTCCAAAAATGAGAATGAGCAAAAAATAGGGCTAGAACATCGTCGAACACAAAAAAATCCATAAAAATATCATCAAAATATGTCACAACTGAGATTAAATAATAGGCATACCTACAAGGAGTACTTAGAACCAATACGTTTCCACTACTAGGGTTTTTTTTGCAATATATTTTGCGGGCGAACCCCCCAAGATTTGTTGTAATAATCTGATGCAATAGGAGGGGCTCAATGATACATTCATAACCTCCCCAGAATACGAAATTAAGAGTCTCGTTTTGAGAGAAAGGCAAACGTATATTATTCCAAGATAAAAATAATTATTTTTGCTTGTAAAGAAAAAACACTGAATAATGATGTAGCAGTAGGACAAGAAAGGTAGGGTATCCTACAGAAAATAATAGTTAAGAAGGTTGCAACATATCCATGTAGTGGTACGGATAAATAACTATGTCAGATGTTCTCTGATTGATTTCAATGGCAACATTTGGATTGTTCTCTTGTCTATTTCACAAAAATTAATATAAAGGATCTAAGCTGATAGAAAATTACAAAAATTTAGTGTAAAATATTCTTAATTACAAGAGTCTTCATTTATGTTTTTATAACTGTTGTTATGAAATTTGAAGATCTCCACACCTCTAAGTAGGATTGTGGGAGGGAGACTGGCAGTCGGGACATAGGCAAAGGCCCTTCGAGGGCTGTAGGGCCATCGGTTATTATTATGAAATTTTCCAACAAATCTCTCTCCAATGGTGTAGTTATTCTTGCATGTAACAATATCCGTATGGCGAAATCAGCAAGGCGGGAAGCGATTTCTGGAGAGGAATGAAAGGCCAAGGACAAACTGCGATTTCTTCCAGCGGTCAACTTCCTGACTACATTGGTATATATGGAGTCTCAGTACATTTTTTCATCACTAACTAGTTCAACAACAAAGAGAAAAAATGGTCTTCAAGAGCGTGGTAAGTGTTGTTTGTGAACGTGTATTAAAGTATGTAATATTCTAGTTTGGCTATCTATAGTCAGTGATCGTTCAAAGTCTTCCTACACTGCACTACACACACACACACACACACACACAAAGAATTATCTTATATAGTATGGAATATCCGACATAAGACAAAATTCATATAATTTAAAATTAAAAATAGCTACCTAGGTATATTGTATCATTTGTTTCCTTACAATAACACTATGAAAAGAAGATGATGAATTTCATTAATCTATACAACACCAACGCCCGAAAAGGTCATTATCTCTCTGTCGATCAATATGTCTCACTTACCACTCCATCACAATAGATCTGAAAATTTTAATAATACGTGGAATGAACTTCTACCTAAAAATACATTTTGAAGAAATCATTTAGGTTACATTAGATAAGTTTGTTCCCTCTCAAAATATCCCTGCGACCTGTTCCGTTTTAGCTTAGTGAATTACATTTGATTAATAATGAACCTTCCAAACCTTCTCGTTTAAATTTGCGGGAGTGCATAACATATTTTGTCTCCAGGAAAGAAACTAAATTTCTTATTAGCAACACGCTCTTAAAATGCACATTACAATTTCAACTATTATCAAACGATAAATTAAGAGGGTATTTTGAAAAATACAAATCTTGAAAGATTTGGAAGAAATGGAGATTTTCTCGTTTTTATTAAATACATGGCCTATTATATTTACTTATAGAGTAAGTGTACGAACTTTATAAACATATCGTCTTCTCGTTTGCAGATGCCCATCTTCGCCGTTGTTTTGATGATGATCATTGGATCAACCTATGGTGAGTATACATTCAATTGACTTTTAGTTCACACTAGAAGTTGCGTGGATAATTAAGATAATAACAACCAAATAATACATCTTATAGAATATACAGGGTTAGAAAAAATTATGTTAACAATTAAATGGAAGAAACCAATCCATTAATGTTAACATAATTTTGACTAACCCTGTATTATTCAGAAGAATCTATATACTTTTAATATTTTTAAAGGCATAACTTGTAGAAAAGGGAAGGAGATTAGTTCCTTGTTGATTCATAACATATTTTGGAAATGAATTAATTGAACTAGTTGATTATATTTTAAATTCCTTTTCAAAGTCGCTCTTCAGCTATAGCAAATTCTAATTTATTTTATTTTAGCAAAATTATCACCTCATGTGAGTTCGAACAGTTTACAGAAATGTATATTGTGACGAGCACAATAGTCACAATGTTGTGTTATGTTGAGTTATGATGAGTTTGTAATGTGAATTTATGAACTTACGTGTTGTGTTATGTTCAGTTATGATGAGTTTGTAATGTGAACTTATGAACGTACTGTTCAAAATGAAACATATGACTATCGAATATAGTAAACAGTTTGTAAAAAGTTATGTACCATATCTAAGTTAAAAATACAAGAAATATTAATATTGGAATCTAGTTTTATGTTGATACAAATGTGTAGGTTTCAATAATTTGGCGACCCAGTTTCCAGGATTCGAATTAGTAAGTGTTTAGCTATGCGTTTTTCTTAATAATATAGTTAAATAATGACAGATAAAGGGAAAAGATCAACACGAAAAGGACAAACTATCGATGAAAGCTTGATTTCTGACAATGCGGAAATCAATGTTGAAAATTTGGGTTGTTGTAAGGATCCAGATAAGAATGCTAAGTGTATAACTTGTCGCAAATGTGGAAAGTTATATCACCATAAATGTCTACAGTTAGCAACGTTACATTCCAGTAATTCTGATACATTTGATCAGTACTTGTGCAAAGTATGCGATCCGATGTTTAGCCAGCATGGGACTGAATACAATAAAGATACTAGTTTCAATGCATTATTGGAGACAATAATTCATAAAATGGATGACGTTCAGTTACAGTTTACAGAAAGTCAATAGCAGATGAAACAGCAGCTTACAGACAGCCAAGCGCAGATGAAACAGCAGCTTACAGACAGCCAAGCACAGATGAAACAGCTTACAGACAGCCAAGCGCAGATGAAACAGCAGCTTACAGACACCCAAGAACAGATGAAACAACAGCTGACAGACAGCCAAGAGCATATGAAACAGCAACTCACTGATCAAATGAAAAAGTTTTCTGAAAGTCAGGAGTTAATAACAGCGACTCTTTCAGAAAGTTTCAATCAGTCTCTTGTTACGTTTCGCGCTGAACTCCGAGAAGAAATAAAACAGGTGGCTGATGCTTGCAAAATAAATACTAACGCCCTTAAAAATGAGGTTAAAGAGGAATTAAGTGGTGTGCAGTCTAATATAGAATCACTTATTGCAAAGACTTCTTCTCATCAGGAACATCTCGTCGAACTAACGTCACAAGCGGAAGAACAAGCCTGCAATATAAGTGCTGTTAAAATTACACTAAATGAACAACAAGTATCTATTTCTCGCTTAGAAGATGAGATTGGTGTAATTAAAACTAAAATAGGGCACATTAGTAGTACAAAAGTGTTAGCTCCTGAGAATGATAATGCACCAACCGTTGAAAAAATATCTGACGTGTCTGAAGCCAATCAAGTCGATGTAAATTCTCACACTGCACAAACTACTCCAATAACAGCTTTAACTAGAAACCATGTTAAGAGAAAGAAGAAATTTGTTTCTTTTAAAGGCAAAAATACAAACGAAACTTCATCCGATAGAGATGTAACAGATTTTGGGAGTGAAGATTCGAATACTACGCATGTAAAGCAAATGTACAAGGGCAAGAGAACGAAGAGAAGCAGATTAGTTAGGGAGCGTTATCAGGCCATCAATAATGTTAATTCTAAACACTGTACAAATGCTTCTTGCACTAATTCATATGTCACACGAGATATATGCGGTTGTGATAATTCATTACAAGGGCAATTTAACACCGGTTCTGTTCACAACTCGCCTGACAATTGTACTAGCAATGTCCATGCTTGTTTATCGGGCTGTTCAACAAATGCTATGACTACGGATTCTATTAACTGTAGCATTCATACCAATTCCTGCCCATTAACAGTTTGCAGAAATAGTTGTGTGTTAGACAATAATTCTGAACGAATTAATGCTACATATAATCGCGGCACAGGTTTTGGTACTGCCAGAAGTAATGTACACTTCATAAGTCCGAATAATCAGGATAGCACAGTAGTAACTACAGTACCGTTTGACCCAATGACACCTCGTATTCAGAATTCGATGACTTCGTTGAATAACCGTCCTTCACAAGCAATAGTAACTGGCTGTAATGAGACTATGCAACGCATATTAAAAGTGAGTGACTTGAACCTACTCCCAAAGTTCGGGGGAAATTTAGAGAAACAAAGTCCTAGAGACTATATTGATCAGTTAGTTTCAACATTCAATCTAATGGGAGTTCCGGAGGAATACAGGTTGAATAGTATATACAAGTGTTTTTACGGCAAGGCATTGTTATGGTATAATTCTCATAAGAAGAGATTTTCATGTTTTCAGGATTTCGTAGGAAAGTTTTTGCATCATTATGCTTCTGAACAAGTAGTACAAGCACAATTGGCAGCTCTACGAACAAGAAAATATGATCCTAATGTTGATGAAAACTTAGCTACTTTTGCATTAAAACTCTATTCTGCCTATTCAAATTTGGAAGAAGACCCATCTGAATCTGATATGATTCAGTTAGTGTTGCGACAAATACCGAGAAATGTGTCAGAATATGTGTCATGTCATGACATACCAAGTATGGACAGACTGATATCTATTTTAGACAGAATTGATTTGGTTCATTCGGGAAAAAACAAATCTTTTAGAGTTCCAGAGGACCAGGAAGAATTTATGAGAAGAAATAAGACAGCCAAATATCTGAACAACAAATCCAAACAATCATTCAATGTTGGACAAGTTTCTGTCAAAACGCAAGATTTTCGTAAGACCAGGAATTTTACATCTTCCCAAAATGCCGAACCTACAACAATTGGTGGTGCAAGTAGATTTTCGAGCAACGTTCAGCAATCAAATCCATGCTCAAATCAACAGATCCAAAATACTTTACGAACGGATGAAGGCTTTTCATCTCCGAATAGTGTTCAACCAAATACACAAAGTGGTTATAACAGACGTCCAGTAAGAAATCAACGGGGTAGATGTAATTGGAACACAGTACGAAGCAACACTGAACAATCTAAACAACAATCTCAACCTTCTTTAGCTGAACCGTGGTTAAGGCCTTCGCAGAGTATGCAGGTGAATCCATCTGTACCTTTACCTCAGTGGAATGCAAATCATTTAAATTCCATGGTGCAATATCCTACTCAATCGTGGATATTCTCTCCCTGGACTACACCATTTACTTCTTGCAGTACTACAGTAACTCAGCCAAGTATATATCCAGCGAATAACTCTTTATGGTATGGTAATAATTCCAATTTGTTACCACAACCTGGGACTAGCAGTACCGTGACCCAAAGTCAAGTACCTTCGAGTACTGGAGTGTGCAATTTAACAGGAACGACTGCTAATACAAGTGAACATTCATCCTTAAACATGTAAGGCAGAGTAATGAGCTCCGGTTCCTCTGTACAGTTAATTACAAGGAGCATATTCATCACTATACTCCAACATCAATTGAAGATAATCTCAATTATCAGAGCAAGACATCTATTGTTCCCAACCATTCGGAAAAGGAAGTTCTTACTATAAACTTTGTACTCGATTGGTATGAAGCTGAACCAGAATGGGTAATGGACAATGACGGTGTTCTTGTTTCAAACAGAAGAGTTATTGTGTTGCCAGGTCAAATTTGTGACTTAACCATTAACTGTATTATTGATTGTGGGAGTCAAGCAAATTTAATGGATTATGCAACTTGGTTAAAATTGAAAACTATTATTCCTACTGCTAGATTAGATTCAGTGGATAATGTTAAATTATTTTCTTTTGCTGGTGACAAAAGATTTAGAGTTATTGGTTCTAAGAATATTAGTTTAATAATAGCTTCAGAGCACTTTCATATAGAGTTATATGTTATTAAACAGTTACATGCTGAAGTAATATTAGGATTGCCATTTCTTTGGCGCTTCGGAGCAATAATTGATTTCAAGAAGCAAAACATCACATTATCAAGTGATAAGGGAGTTCAATCTAATTATGTTTTAGAAACGACTGACACATTCCCTTCATGTTCTCTTCAAAGTAACTTTGTAACATTTTATAAGAATTCTGAGGAAGAAGAGGATGAAAACTACTTAGCATCAGAAACCGATCTTAAAGCTACTTTAGCTGATAATAGTTTGTTGATTGCTACTGATGAAATGTATGATATATTTGTGAAGTTAATAGTTTGTTGATTGCTACTGATGAAATGTATGATATATTAGTTCATCTATTGAATAATTCAAAATCGGAAACAACCGGTTTCACACCATCTGAACTTTTTATGCATGTTGATTATCACGATGAAATAATAGACAAAATAAGTTGGACAGATGACTTGAAACATTTACCCTGGAAGACAAAGTGTATAATGGCTGAAGCAAATATAAAACAGAAAAACCAAAAGATTAAAAGGGATTTTAATGAACCTAAGCATCCGATAAAATCTGGTGACCTGGTTCTTGTTAGAAACCATCTTAAAAGCTATTAGTGATAGCATTCACAAATTTTTCAGCTTGTATGTTGGTCCTTATCAAGTCAAGGAAGTTAAGAATAACCAAGCACATTTAATATCATTGTCGACGCCAGCAAAGGAACAAAAGCAGAACTTAACAAATCTTAAACTTTTTAATTGTACAGAAGAAAAGAGAAGAGAGCTATTGAAAGAAAAAAATGAGTAACCCAAATGATTTTTGTGTATAATGTTGTATTTATTTTCTTTGTTCTCAATGAAATATTGGTGTATATTTATGAAAGTCATAAATTTTGCTTCTTTGTATAAAGAGAATATGACAAAGAAAATTGCCTAAATTATGTATGAATGGCATGCTTGAACGCAAATATTGTATTGCGTTATTGTTTGTAGAAAGCACTGTGTAATCGTGCCCTTTTTATTGTAAATTTTCTTATTGTTCGACAATTTAATGTATATTGATAATTGTCTCACTCAGAAAATTTTTCCTAAGAGAGGGGATTATATTGTGACGAGCACAATAGTCACAATGTTGTGTTATGTTGAGTTATGATGAGTTTGTAATGTGAATTTATGAACTTACGTGTTGTGTTATGTTCAGTTATGATGAGTTTGTAATGTGAACTTATGAACGTACGTGTTCAAAATGAAACATATGACTATCGAATATAGTAAACAGTTTGTAAAAAGTTATGTACCATATCTAAGTTAAAAATACAAGAAATATTAATATTAGAATCTAGTTTTATGTTGATACAAATGTGTAGGTTTCAATATTTAATTTGACAAACTGTACTACTTTCTTTATAACTTGAATTCAATATCTATTGGTATAAAAAATGACCCAATCATGATGTTTCTCTTGAATTCTAGCTGTAGGAATCACCGGAGTGAGCAGCCAGAACAACAACAAAATCGCCATCGCCACTCACCCTGTTGTTGGCTATGGTCTTGGAGGTTACGGAGGATACGGTCTTGGAGGCTTGGGAAGATACGGTCTTGGAGGTTACGGAGGATACGGTCTTGGAGGCTTGGGAGGATACGGTCTTGGAGGTTACGGAGGATACGGTCTCGGAGGATGGGGAGGTTATGGTGCTGGTCTTGGCTACGGTGTCGGCGGCATTGGATACGGATATTACGGTTAATTTACCTTAGACAACATTATGAATTGTTTGTCGTCTATAGCCTTTAAACAGTTGAAAATAAATTGATACGAATTGACACCTCTCAAAATTACTTTGATTTTAATGCAGCCCTTACATTTCCTCATCATAAGGATAAATATGCACAGAAATAGAACAAAGTCTAGTAAAGCGTGACTTTAGTTGGTGGATCACCCTATTGTGTGTATTGAGTTACTTTTTTTTGCAGAGGAATCATATTGCGTGACTGATGAGATGATGTAATGAAAGTGCTGGAAATTTGATCCTTAACGTGCAGTAACATACCTTTCATGGTTTTCAAAAGCAAGAGTAGAGGGTAATCACTTTACTATCTCTATAGTCTAAAGCTAAAATTACATATATATATTGTTCTTCTTTTCATTCTAACCATTGTTCTCATGTTTAAAATATAATCTGCTGGTCGTCTAATTTCATGTCTCCGAATGGAGATGAAAGGTTAACAACACATGTCATATATCCTAACCACGTTGAACATATATCGACGTACACGTGCATAAACGACACTTTCTTTGTTTTAATGCAGATATGTTTACTCCCTCAATAAATGTCACTGCTGCGGTTGTCTATGCCATTCGAATTTCTTTATAAGGCTCCATATCGTTACAGTACACAACTGTAAGCACAGTATCGAAAAAAAATATCTGATTGTATACCTCACTGTTCTTTACAGAGACATGGTAATTCCTAAAACGTGAGGTTTTAAGTTAGCTGAAATTTTGGGTCAAGTTGCTCTTTGTCAGGGTAAACTTTATCACGGCACATTAAAATGATGTGCCGTGAAATTAGTGCAGAGTTCGTCACAATAATACTGCACACAAATTAGAAGGTGTTTATTGTGAGATCGCTTGCTGGACAGAGATATCAAACTCAATGAACGAGACGTTATTTTGAAGGCAGAAGACATATATTTTATGACTTGCTTCAAATGATGCTGGTTGTTTGAACTTATGTACTTCGTACATATTCGAATAAGCTAAATGATTTCAATGCAATTTCGAATACAGGCAATAGTGCGGTGAACCGACAAAGTTAACGTTTTCAATTAATAATAATAATAATAATAATAATAATACATTGGCCTATGGGAATCTAGAGCAAGAAAAATGATTTGACAACTTTTCTATATCACAACTTGAGAGACATGAAATACTTCATTCTAGACCACTTGTCAAAACTACAAGATGAAGCCGATACATTCTACTCTCCATCTTTTAATATCGAGCAATGTCACTGATTTACCTCACCATTTGACTTTACAGAGGGCCCTTGTGGACGAGGCGAATTGGTTGAGCTTTGTGCTGTTTCTGCTTCTTTTTGGGCTGGTGAAGGGGTGCCCTAACTAGCAAGGAAAGCAACATGACTGCCGTTACTGTTTTCGGTTTACTACTTGTGTGAAAAGTCTTCTCATTTATGGCAAAAATAAAAATCCAAAGCAGGAAACATACAAAGTTGTTCAAGATGACTTGGGAATTGTGTTTTCAATTCAATTCAATTACTTTGTCACACATCATAGTCTTGTGCGCTAAACTACAATCTCAAGTCTGGTAACTAAATTATTAATTTTATATCACATTGTGGTTGGCTGCTGTACAAGTATAAAAAAGAAAAGAAAATTATTAGCATTTTTAAAATTTAATGTATTTTGTTCTATCAAGGGTGCAACCGAAATTGAACTATTTTTACAAAGGTGCTACGAGTGAAAAAATGCTAGGAATCCCTTCACTAAAGACTAAGGTCAGACTATAATGTTGAATTTAAAGTGTAAAAAATTATTTACTTTATGAAATACTTTGTTAGCTTGTACGTTTTAGGAAAATTGAATAACATTTTCTAAATAATTAATGTTGTCTTTTTTTTTTGTAAGTACTGAAATTATGTCAATTAACTGAAAACTATTGTTAATTTAATATTAATTATAAATAAACCAGTTTGATGTAGTTTGATGTATTTTTTTCACATTATTGAAATTTAATATTTCTACAAAATCTTGAGGTCAGTGGCCTGCTAATAATGTTAAGAGCGGATATACAGCCTACAAATTTCTTCCTTACACTTGTTGGAAATAAGGTATTTTGTATTCATGAAAATAGATATATGAATATATGTGGCGGAGTAAAATAAGAAAATCTACAATCTAGTGATATAAAACGGATTACGTAGATTACTTCCTAAAATCAGGAAAAATGACCCAATCATGATGTTTCTCTTGAATTCTAGCTGTAGGAATCACCGGAGTGAACAGCCAGAACAACAACAAAATCGCCATCGCCACCCACCCTGTTGTTGCCTACTGCCTTGGACCTTACGGAGGATACGGTGTTGGAGGTTACGGAGAATTCGGCTTTGGAGGTTACGGAGGATATGGTCTTGGAGGCTGGGGAGGATACGGTCCTGGACGATGTGGAGGTTACGGTGCTGGTCTTGGCTACGGTCTTGGTGGCATTGGATACTGATATTACGTTTAATTTAATCTTCGATAATATTATAAACTGTTAGTTTTGAATAGCGTTGAAACAATTTCAAATAAACTGATGCGAATTGTGCTACAAACGTTGATGTATTTCTTAAATGATACTACCTTGGCTTCATTCAATTATCATGCAGGCATTCGAATTTCCTCATTATAATGACAGACCAAACTTTAATAGAGTGCGATTTCTCTTTGTGTCTCAACCTATTTTATACGTGGAAATCTATTCCCCTTTGTAAAGGGGCTTCGAGTTTTGAAATGCGAAAATCCCTATACTAGAGATATAAATTGTAGAACACATTTGATTTTATGGAATGCTTTGTTATCTCATACATTTTCGCAACAATACGTTTCATAAATAACTTCGTTATTATGTAAAACACTAAAATCATATTACTCAATTGTAAAATAAAACTGTGTTATGTATATGAAGAGTATTTGGGGGATACTATGCATTAATGAAATAAGTGTAATCTTTCTGCAGATTTACTTTGATCCCAACAGCCAGCTTATGGTGTCAAACGCGACGATACAGACTACCAATATCTCCCTTAACCGTAACCTACTATCTGTTTTCTTTGCATCCTGCAAAAGAAAACAACTGCGACTGTAATGCACAGATTGGTAAAGAGGAGACATTTAAACCCACGATTGGTAAAGAAAATCTTCATGAATTAAGTAATGATAATGGTATAAGATTAATTACTTTTGCAACCTCAAAGAATTTAATTGTGAAAAGTACCACTTCTAAACATAAAGATATCCATAAATATGCCTCGTCTTCTCCAGATGGTAAAACTCATAACTCATAACATATTCTCATTGATAAGAGAAGGCATGCTAGGAAAATTGACGTTCGTTCACAAAGAGGCGCTGACTGTGGCATTGACCATTATTTAGTAATTGCTAAATTAAGAGAACGACTCGCAGTGATAAATCATAAGCAACAAAACCTAAAGGTTCTAAAATTTAATAAAGGAAATTTTGCTGATAAAAAAATTAAGAAAGATTACCAAAGTAACTGTCAAATAGATTTGATGTTTTGCAACATTTAAATGATGATGACAATATAAATGAAACAGACGTAAATAAGAATTGGAAACTCATACGTAATGCAATAGAATCAGCAGCTAAAGTAAGTATAGGATACCATAAACGAAGAAAAAGTAAGCCTTGGTTTGATAACGAATGTCATAACAAAAAATAAATAAGAAATCAGGTTAGACTTAGGTGGTTAAATAACTCTGATGATACAAATCTAACCAATAATAATAGAATAAAGCGAGAAGTTAACCACACGTTTAGATGTAAAAAAGGAGATTACTTGAAAAGTAAAATTATCGAAATTGAAACAAACAGCAAAAACAAAAATATCAGAGATCTCGTATAAAGGTGTAAATGAATTTAGAAAGGGATGGCAATCTAAAGTAAACTTGGTAAAAGATAAAAACGTCATTTTTCGGCTGACCCAAGCTATATTTTAAATACATGGAAGAACTACTTTAATGAACTTTTAAGTGTTCATGTAGAAGTTAAATCAGAAGTAAATGAAGTACACACAGCAGAACCTTTAGTTCCAGAACCTAACTTGACTGAAGTTAAAGATGCTATTAAAAGGCTAAAGAATAACAAAGCACCTGGTATTGATTTAATACCAGCTGAGTTAATTAAATATGGTGGAAATTCTTTAATATGTCAAATTCATAAATTAATTTGCTTAATATGGATTAGAGAATAAATCCCTCAACAGTGGAAAGAATCCATAATTGTTCCTGTGTTTAAAAAAGGTGATAAAATGAACTGCAATAATTACAGAGGAATTTCTCTACTCTCAACAACATATAAAATATTATCTAACATTCTCTTAACAAGAATAACCCCATATGCTATTGAAATTATAACGCTTGCTAAGTTTCTAATCTTTGAAGTGCTCTTTTCTCGGAAATGCCTGGCTAATGTAATTGTTGTTGTGTGTCACAGAGTTATGTTTACGGCATCATTTGAGCACACAATCGAAACATACAGAAAAATAATGTTTTTCTGCACTTCATTACTTTTCTCCAAGTTCAAAAAATATCTAGAGTCCAAACTTACTGCTACTTACCCAGTTAAGCAAAACGTACCTGGACTATAGGCACGGAGCATGCACTTTATCAAAGATGTGAAGAACCTCGCAAAGCTAGCGAAGGTTCTCTGCGGTACTGACGGTTGGCCCCGGAGTCACGTAGTATCTGCTTATCAGTCTAACATGACCTTGTCCATGCTGAAGGCCAGAACTCGAGCCTGGACCCTTCGATGCAAGGTGTGTCTCTTGTTCTAACTATATCTGTGCGTTTTCGTTAGATTCATAGTATTTCGTGAGTAGATATGAAGAAAGTAAATAAATAAGACAAGTGGGTGGAAGGGATTAGAGAATCGTAGCTACGGAACCATTGAGAAGATATCATTCGCCAAGATAGATAATTTATTTATCCTATTGTGATAGAGAACCTATTAGAAGAATGAAAGGACATATTAAAATATGATATTAATGGAGTCGGTACATTAGGGCTTTGGAATTCACCAAAACAATAATCACAACACTCTTATTTCTCCACAATCATTTATTCAACTTATTCATTCCATCAAGTTAAGAGAGGAAGAGTAAAGATTTATTTATCCTAGATATCCGTAACCACCGAGACCAGCGTGAGCATTGGTGCCAATCCTCTTCACGATTGCATTGAAACCGTTGACGTCATCAGCTCCGTAGGTGACGACTCTCACGCTGCCGTCTGGTTCCACCAGGCTGTATTGTCCCTTCACAAGAGGACCATCCCGGTATTCAACGTGGTTCTTGTTGTCTCCAGTGACGTGGTCGCTAACAGCATAGCCGAATTGATATCTGGGATAGGCCTGAAATTAAGAAATATGCTTATTCTCTCTGACATTGACGAAGAAATACCTGCAAGCATTTGGAAACAAGAGATATTTGAATTTCACATCATGAGTATATTTCTGGATTCCTTTGAGATCTACTGAAGAAAATTCGACGTTCTGCAGATTAATAAGTTACATTTTTATTTATGGACGTTTATAAATAATACCTTAGTGTGAGTTACCAATTGAATATCACCAATACAAAATTATAGTAGGAATACATAAAGATGATGATAAGAATTCAAGAGAGATTAACTACCTCTTTGTTGAGAATTGAAAGAGAGAAATCATGGTCATAATATTCTTTAAGTTCTTCTTCTAAAGGTTCCTTTAATTTCAAAGAACAGATACTTCAATTCTTAAGTATAACACTGTTATGTCACTTTCAACGTAGTAATTGACGTCATATTTCATATATTTGAGTATATAATACTACTACTTACATAGAAGTCCACGACAGCCGAAGTCAATGCTACGACAGCAGTAAAGGCGAAGAGGATCTGGAATGCAGATACGTGAAATTAAAAAATGACTCATATTATATGTATAATACTTTATTAAAATGCATGTTTATAAATAATTTCATAGGCTACTAACTGCAATGAACAGTAGATCTGTCTAACTTCTTCCAAAACGTTTCCCTCGGATCTAGCTGGGAGGATCACATAGTAGTCCACCAACCGTACCCCACTTCTGCCAATTGTGGGACGCTCATAGAGCCATGACAGGACAGCTCTGTACATCCCAACAGAGCAAAATGTAGATCATTTTACTCTGTTGGTTGACTTATTTCATATTAATTATTAAACAAAATATATCAAATGCTCTTGCTTAACAGCATTATTATTATCATTATTTAAGAAAAAATGTTTACTGTTCATTCTAAAACATGAAGCTATGGTCAATTATAAAATGTGTTCGGATTGCCTTTTCCTGTATTACTAATAGGTCATTGGCTGATAAATTTTGGCATGGTATCGAGTGGGTGGTAATATGTTATAATTAATAAGAGAACAAAACACTAAATTGTTTATCAAGCATCCGCCAGTTCGACTTAAACTGACAATTAAATGTACGTTGATTAACATTATTATGTAGGTACAATCGTAATATTATGTATACCTGTATTAAGTTAGACCTAATTATTTAATATTTTATACTATGTGGGTAAGTGGAGTGTAAGGAGTGCTCCATTCCAAAAGACACTCTACACTCTGTCCAGGGAATCTCTGGAGCAAGCGAACGAAAATAAGTCCTCTGCATAAATAGTGACTGGAGAGAGCTCAACCAATTATCGCGTGAGAGAAAAAGCAAGGAAAAAAGCGGGGAAATGCGGCTTCAGCTACCAGCAGTTAGCATCAGCGCATACTGCTTTGCTCCCACAACTCGCTATCTCCCCACCATTAACGTTATGGGCGACCTTGTTCCACAAATTTCCGAGACAAAGTGTAGTGTCAACATCTCTTCCACGTAGTTCACCTTGGGCAGCATTCTAACAGCGTAATAAGGCTTTGGCGCGAAAATTCACAACGACCATAATAATAATAATAATATATATATATTTATCAACCACCGATACGTATGTAATTCTGCTTTCGTCAACTTCATCTTCTCACCGTTTATGATCAACGCGATTAGCAAAAAGTGGAAGACACGAGAGACAAAATTAAACAAATACCAAACTAATAAATACATAAGAGTAAGTGCTTGACCATTGGAAACATAACAATTTTATGCGACGTTATTTTAAAAATTATATAATGATTGAGAAGAGATTCATCTTTTTAACGTCTGCATCACAAGCGCAATTCAAACTACATAGTAGCAGTAAAAGGTAAAGCAATCATCTAACACCTGTGCTTTCCACCATGTTATGAAGGCACACAGGGTATGCACATTCTCGACTTCGGCCATACTAGAGGTGGTGGGATAAGCACAATCTTCCGGTTGCCCTTTGAGTTCCTGGGGTGCTCCCAGGAACCCTATGATTAGACGCGCGGTGAACCCCAGTGCCCTTTTTACAGGGACATCGACGAAAAAATCCCCATATGAGATAACCAATCCCGTGACGAAAATAAAACGACAACCCTAACTTACCAGAAAGGCTCTCATGATGAATCGAAGGTATGCAATGCAGCTGAAGCAACACTAAACTGAATACAGAAAAATATGAAAGCTCTTTATAAAGGTACCAACTAAATTAGGAAGGAAGAGAAAAAATGACGAAACTATTTGAAGGGAAAGTTGAAGGACATTAGAATTTAAATCAATTTTGACGGATGTTTAGAGATGAATAATCTTCTGTCCGTATGCGTTTCCACATTACATAAGGAATATAGGGTAAAAATTCGGTGAAATCGAATGCGCAAAATTTAACTCTGAATTCCATAATAAAACTTTTGTTCCTGATCTTCCATGAAGCTAGTCACAATAGAAATTTCTACTACGATATGAAATGCATGTACGTTTCAAATTCATTCGTTTTACGTATAATGATGCACAACTTCCTCAGCGATGCCTGTCTTGGTTCTTGAGAGAATACTCTTTCAGAAATTGCTGATATTCAACTCATACGTCACGATTCTGATTAGCCAGAGATATTCTGATGTTCCAACTTATAAGAATGGTGTTCCGCTGTGTCATCTTTCTTGTAAGCTTAACATTGACCATGAAAGTGACAGCAGCAAAAAAGTTACGATGTTTTGTAATTTGAAGTTCAGGAACGTGTATTTCACATATTTTAGATGAATTATACGAACCTCAAAGTTCACTATAATTCATCCACTAGGATCTTCTAGTGGTTAGTCAATGACTCTAAAGCATTGTCCATTGTCAATATTTAGTTTCTGATAGGTGAAATTGCAATTTTTAAAATTTTCACCAAAATATTTTTTTCTCAAATTATGAAAACTATCACGCTATGTTTAGAACACTTGAGTCTGCATAAGGTTCTTCAACGTAGTGATATTGCAAGACTTTCTTACGAAATTGTAGAGGCTGTTAAAATTTCCTCTGGAAAACTTGAGCTTACTGTTGTTAACTTATTGGCAAATTTGTATGTCGATATTGACTAGATAAATCATTTTCTGTTAGCTTGGCTAATGTCGCTGATGAAGATAAACGTTAACTTTAGAATTTACGTTTTCAAGGCAATTTTCTATCACGAAAAGGATGAATAATAATAATTCTAAATTGAGAATTCTAATTGATGATTTGGTGTAATAGATGAAGGGACATTCACAAAGAAACACCGATGCCTGGGTAAGGACTCAAACCCGGAAACTTTGATGTGAAAGGACCAATAACTATGATAGGCTAACGAGGCTGTTATTCTGCATAATTACGTACATCTTTAATACATAAAAGTTATTTCCCATACATTGTATCGTGAAATCTGTAATATGCTACTTGAGCCGATGGAATCAGCACCACGCTTAGGTTGCATTTACACTTTTCTACCCAGTGTTTCTTCTCGAAATCAGACCGATTTATGCGGATGGATCGTGGGATGAATTCCAGTCGAGACCACCCACGATTGGGAGCGTACATTCTGGCAGTCGAAGAATGATTACTTTGTAGTTATTATAAATAAAATAAATAATTAAATTTACTGTATAGCTGCTGTTAAGTTTCTATAATGTATTTTCTTATTTGTACAATTTGATCATTTATAATCAGTGCTCGAATTGAGGGGGAATGCTTGGATGGTGTCCCCCGGCTAGCAACACTTTCGCAAAGCATCCCCCCAGTTGGATAATAGCACTATATTAAACGACAGAAGCATCCTCCCATCTAGTATTTTCAACTTCAATGATACTTCATACTAACTACGGAACGAAAGCAAGGTACTATTTTAAAATTAAAATACACTGAAATAATATAATAGGAAATATTATGGAGGAATAAATGAATATGTGTTTGAACAATGAGAAACAATAATGAAATTAATATGATATTGCTTCATTTGTACATCAGTTGGATTGGATTTGGCAGTAATCTCTGTTTAGAGTGTTTAGAAATGTTATAAGGAATTTCAATTTGTATTCTGAGAGCAAAATACAGAGTGTCCGAAAAGTCACGGAACCCGGTGTTTACGACCGTATAACTTAATAGCGAAACGGAATTAGAAAAAACGCTTTCCGCCAAGAGAATGCCCTGTATATTGAGAAAATTTAGAGAGACAAACATATGTAAGAACATGCATGTTTTAATAACAAATAAGCAAAGTGTTGCCAAAGGCGGAAAAAAAATATTTGCAAATCGTGTGTATTGATGCACAGAACTCACTGAGGTAAATTATTGCAACATTTCACAATACCAACGAACAATTTGGATGGCCATCTAATGAATTTGACAGAAAAAGAACTTTGACGAAGTTTCAAAAACATTGCAGAAGGGAATAAATGCGCTGTTCCAAAAATCGATGTTTTCACAATATTACGCAGGACACTGGCAAGACTGTTGGTGTCACGTGTCACTAACAGACGTGTTTCACCTCTGGCTATCACACTAAGGCACTTTTAACGACAAAGGAGAAAGTTGGTTATTCTCGAACATATGCAATAAATTACATACACCCTGCAACCCTGAAATGTGAGTATCCCTAAATGCTTCTCTTGCGCAAGAATATGACGATGTTCGGATATATTCTTCAACAATAAACACTCTTTCCTGTGTAGAATATGGCATTTTAAAAACACACATACGACGTCAGCATAAGTAGACACAATCTGGAATGCCGTTCGCGGCAAACAGCAACCACCTAAGGCACAGAAAACATAATAATTGATACACGTTCTTCTGTACCCACATTTCAGGGTTGCAAGGTGTATGTAATTTATTGCATATGTTCGAGAATAACCAACTTTCTCCTTTGTCGTTAAAAGTGCCTTAGTGTGATAGCCAGAGGTGAAACACGTCTGTTAGTGACACGTGACACCAACAGTCTTGCCAGTGTCCTGCGTAATATTGTGAAAACATCGATTTTTGGAACAGCCCATTTATTCCCTTCTGCAATGTTTTTGAAACTTCGTCAAAGTTCTTTTTCTGTCAAATTCATTAGATGGCCATCCAAATTGTTCGTTGGTATTGTGAAATGTTGCAATAATTTACCTCAGTGAGTTCTGTGCATCAATACACACGATTTGTAAATATTTTTTTTCCGCCTTTGGCAACACTTTGCTTATTTGTTATTAAAACATCCATGTTCTTACATATGTTTGTCTCTCTAAATTTTCCCAATATACAGGGCATTCTCTTGGCGGAAAGCGTTTCTTCTAATTCCGTTTCGCTATTCCGTTATACGGTCGTAAACACCGGGTTGCGTGACTTTTCGGACACTCTGTATAATAACCTAGATGTATGCAGAGTGTTAAATAAAATTGAAGTATTTGACAGCTCATATACGAGAAACACATAAACCATGTAATATGTCATATAGGTCATATATCAGGTACGAATTTGTAGCAATAATTCTGTGTTTGAAATTATGTAATCAAAACATACGAACACGAAAAAAGAAGCGAATTTTCTAATCATCATTTCATAAAAATTAGAACGACTTTTTTTCATCAGACCAATGCATTTTAATTAAACTGCAAAACCTAACAATTATCCGCCCGAAGATATATTTCGCGAACACAGGTACAATTAGGTGAAAACCGGTACTCTGCCGACTATATAATCCACTCTGGTTTTAAAAGTTTGGAAGACAACAAGAGTTGACAAAATACAATAAATAAATAAGAAAAGTATACAAATATAATAATAATTGGCAACAAATATCAAAATAGAGTGCTCACTCTGCGGTATGTGGAAGTTCGAGGGCAGAAAACAGCTTCTATCGCATATCATAAGAAATCAGCATAATTCACAAAGTTGTCCATATTACCAGCTAACCAATGCTCAGCCTTGCCGGTGAAAACCCGAGGTAATAATTCCAATCTATAGTGCTCAGGCACTTGCATTAAGTCGAGACTGACATTTAATTCACGCAGATATCTTTCGGCAGATTGAGCTTCGATATCGCCTTTAAACTTAGGAATGTTCGCGATATCAGCCATTCTGGGCATCTTAAACTCTGTTCTTCGTCGAGGAGAAAACTCGTCATTACTATCCTTTTCTCTAGGCCTCTTGCATCTATCAGAAGTTGTTTTATTACCGTGGAAGAATGGGTTTGGAAGTACAACAGCAGGCTCATAGGCAGTAGCTTCTGGGTTCAGTCTTCGGATTGGATCAGGTAGTATATCGGAAGAGGTTTCTGGTCGAATCTGTAAGTTATGGATCTTTTCCTGCAGTTCACTGACCCTACTTATAATTGTACCTGTCTGTTCCTGAATTTCTTGGCGAAGAGATACTTCCATCTTTTTAGCCTTCTCATGGAGAAAACTAACCTTTTCTCCAGCTTCCTTTATTTCAACTTTCTGTTCTTGCACTATATTTTCTATGAGTTCTGTTCGTTCACCAAAAGTTTTTAGTGCTACATTAAATGACTCTACAGAACTCTTTAATTCTTGAACTCTCTCTGGAGGGTCACATTCAGTTTCTCTTCCAGACTGGACAATTTCAAGGCAGGTTTCTATATTCTTCTTCAATTGATCCTGTTCCTTCTCTATCCGTCCTTGCCGAACTGTTAAGAACTCTAGCTGCTCTTCCACAATTTCCTTTACCCTTTCATCCACCTTTTCAGTGACTATAATACTAAGCTTTTCTATCTCTCCTCTGATGCTCTCTACCTGTTCAATTTTATGTTGAGAGAATAGAGCCTGTAACTCTGACCTTAGCTTTATATCTTCCTGTATCCTCCTTTCTTCCTGGTTTTCAATCAATGAACGGAAAATATCTAAGTCTTCTTTTCTCTTTCTCTCTTCCTCCTCTTTCTCTTTCCTTCTCTTTTCTTCTTCCTCTTCTTTTTCCTTCTTTCTCCTTTCGTCTTCCTCCTCTTTCTCTTTCCTTCTCTTTTCTTCTTCCTCTTCTTTTTCCTTCTTTCTCCTTTCCTCTTCCTCTTCTTTCTCTTTCCTTCTCTTTTCTTCTTGATCCTCTTTCTCTTTCCTTCTCCTTTCCTCTTCCTCTTCTTTCTCTTTCCTTCTCTTTTCTTCTTCATCCTCTTTCTCTTTCCTTCTCTTTTCTTCTTCCTCCTCTTTCTCTTTCCTTCTCTTTTCTTCTTCCTCTTCTTTCTCTTTCCTTCTCTTTTCTTCTATAGACTCAACTATGAGCTTAAACTCCATCATCTCCTTCTTTCTAACTTTCTCTATCTGAGCCATCTCTTTCTTACGCTGTTTCTCCTCCTCTATCCTTTCCTTCTGTCTACGCTCCTCATCCTTCTGTCTACGATCTTCATCCTCCTTTTCTTTCTGGTTTCGCTCTGCTTTATCTTTCATCAACCAATCAAGTAGCCAGTGATCTGATGAGGGTTTGGTAGGAACGCTCGGTTCTGGTTCTGTTTCTGGTGCTGACAAGCATGATGTGCATCGCATCTCTTTATTTGATGCCAACGTTACTTCCTGCCCATCACAACTACTATGAAACCTCAGCAAACATTGGCAACACTGGAAGAATTCCCTGTCATTGGTGAGATCGTCACAGCATCCAAACTTGGTTTCTGCATCCATTGTCGTTCTTCCTCTGCTTCGCAGATTCATTCCTGTCGCGTCTTTCTCCATTCTACAACACCGTCTATGGCTCTTACCAGTTAATACCTTCACTTCACTATCACACTTTTACCTTCGTGAATTCAAAGGACTTTCAATATCACCTTCGTGAATTCTATGGACGAACACTTTCAGTATGCACTAAATCGGGTATCACGTTTTAATTGCGAAAATAACTTTGCACTCAAGCCCCCACGATTGTACCAAAATAACTGTGCTCTCAAGCCCCACGTTGGTGTGCCAAAATAACTATGCAAAGTCCCCCGGTTGGACACCAGTCATCACAAAGTTAGTCCGCTACTCCTTTAGTCGGGAACATGAGAATCTTTGCAAATCATCAAGGCTTGTTGGGCCGAAAAGAAACACAACACAGTATTCAAAGTTAAACGTAGTTTTATATGCACTTATATTTCCTATCGTATGTGTACTTACAAGCAAGACAGAGATTTGCTTACGTTTCTGCCTGACGAGGAACAATTCTATATCATATTAAATCACATCACAATCACTAAAGACACTTGCATATAGAATTAACGTTGGACAAGACAAACATAAATACACGAAAGTTTCTGTACTTAATTATTATTTCGAGTATAGCCAGAATGAAACTAAAATAGTTACCAATTACATTATTCCGGCATTCTATTAACTGTTACCACGTTCTTGTTGATTCTTCACCTTCACCTGTTTTCCAAACTCAGTCTGTCGTCAGGTGAGAAACATTCAGGTGTGTTCACTTCCTCTGCTGAGATGAGAAAGTGACGTCAACACGAACAGAATATGACGTATTTATAAACATCTACACAAATTCCAAACACAACTGTATCAATCTAACTATAATTATCTGTGACAACTTGAACATTATTTGAAGTAACAAACATTTTAAAAATCTTAACGTCTTACAAATATAAAACCTTAAACTCTCAGGTTAGTTACAAAACATACGAACACGAAAAAAGAAGCGAATTTTCTAATCATCATTTCATAAAAATTAGAACGACTTTTTTTCATCAGACCAATGCATTTTAATTAAACTGCAAAACCTAACAATTATCCGCCCGAAGATATATCTCGCGAACACAGGTACAATTAGGTGAAAACCGGTACTCTGCCGACTATATAATCCACTCTGGTTTTAAAAGTTTGGAAGACAACAAGAGTTGACAAAATACAATAAATAAATAAGATAAGTATACAAATACAATAATAATTGGCAACAAAGTGTAAAAAATTTACACAACTGACAAATATGCTGCAAAATAAAGTGTTATGGAATTATCACATTTAATGATAGTCAATATGATGTTAATCTTTACGTTATATACAGTGAAGGATCTACGAGCCGCAAAACCCCGCAGTCGGGGGGTGGAGACAAGTAAGCCTTTAGGGGTTCCTCAGCATCGGGGATAGTAGAGGTTTCATATATCCGTATGTAAAATATAAACTTAGATACTCAGCGGTACAGAAATGAATACAATATTTACAGGTAAAGATAAAGTTAAAGGTCCCTGTGCATATAACACAACACCGTGCCATGAGAGCACATTTAGGGTATGTGGACCCTACATATTTTCGGTGTCAGCCATCTTGGAGGTGATGTGATCAGCATCACACTGCGGCCGCCTTTCCCTACCCCCTCCCGGGCTACCATTTGATTTGAGGCTGGGTGGGCCCTAGAGACGATTTATGCTGGGACAAAACCGAAAAAATTCCAACCTTAGATCTCCCACCTCGGTTTTCCCGTGTAGCTGTCAGACTAGATTCAATTCAGCCTATAATTTTACGAGAAATGAAGTAGTGAAGGTTTCTTGAACCTATCTATAATCAGGAAAAAGTAACGACTGCATGATTGTAACAAATGTACCATTTTCCAGGTGTGAGAAAACAGTGTCATACGTATATATCACATCTCCCCTTTCCCATTCAAACATTTTGAGTTGAATTCAATATGGCAGCCACGAATATGACAGACGTCCGCTTGGAACACACCAATGTACGTAGTTACCCCTCAGCCTAACCTGTATGAAGATTATATTATTTGTTTATTTGTATTTTCCTTGTGCGAGTTGTACGCTGTACGCACTACATAAATTTTACTTTACACACACTTACTCTTTCCTTACAGCCATGTATTAATATTGTAACCTCTTTACGTTAATGTATAGATACTCTTAGTAGTTGATCAGATGTAGGAAAATAAGAAAATTAGAAAGTAAGAAAATTAGACATAATAAGTATGGTTTAGCCATCAAATAAAGTTATGTGTCTGATTCCTTTGGTGTCCACTCTCCATATACTTCTATTCCAATCTTTAACTTCTCACACAAACTCCACCCTTGCACTATTTCTCGGGCTGCCTTTCACACTACCATTCTCCCCTCTTCTTTATGATAAGGGGTGTTTACACTTTACGTTACACTATAAACATGGCTTGGTTTGAGCATGATCACTACGTTCGCTGTCTTCTGTAATAGCTTTCCCCGCCGTTCTCTTACTTTCCACAGGTATTTCTCACTTGCCCCGCTTCCTTTGTCTTTATTCTATCGTTTACCACTTCTATCACCTCCCTCGCTGTTACGTCTTTCAGAAACTTGTCCCTTAGGTTATTTTCTCACGAGTACTGAACCCCTTCTTGCAAATTTTGCAGTTGTAAGGATACTTCCCTGTATGTTTCATCATGTGGATTGTCAATGATGAAGTTGTATTGAATCTAGAAGAACAGAACATGCATTTGTAAGGGCGATCACCTGTGTGTCTTCGTCTGTGGTTTACTCGATGGTGTGCATACCGAAATTTCTGTCCACAAATGTCACACGTGTATGGGTATGGATCATCATGCTGTCTCCTGTGTGCCCAGTAGGTGCTTCTATAATAAAACTTTTTATCACAGATGTTGCATGTGAACCTAGTCTCCTTTGTGTGCGTAGACAAGTGCTCCACCAGTCGACCTCTGATAGGAAATCCCTTTTTACAGTGTGAGCAATGGTATTTGAATTTCCCAGTATGTCTAGCCATGTGAGACAAAAACCCATTTCTTGTTTTGTAAATCTGTCCGCAAATGTGACACATCTCTGCTTCTGCAACACCTTTCTCGTGTCTTGCTTCATGTTTCTTCAAACGGATTGGATTTGTGATCTTCACATTTTCGTCTGTACTGTTCCTTTTCCTCTGTAGTCTGCGACGGCTGTTGTGATCTTGTACCAATGGCCGAATTGAACTGCATTAGCAGATCCTCCAGAAGGCGAGGGTTATAGCCTGAGCTTCCACGATGCATTCTTTCCTGTTGTAATGCAAACTCTACTCCTCTTCTAACCTGCTCTTGTGATCGACGGAAGTTGTTACTGTGGGTTCTGTACTGGTGATTATGTCCACCACGATAATTTCTGTGCCTCTGGCGACCACCCTGGTGTTCCTGCTGTCCATTTGACTCTGTATCTGAGCTCTCAGCGTTGCCCATCAGCTATTGAAACGTCTCCAATTTGCTGGTCTTTGTGCTCAGCATACAGAGGGAGAATTCCACACAAGAATAAAAAATTCCCCTACGACTGACTCCAAGCAGAAAACCACAGATTCAGCAAACTTGACTGCAATTTCACCCACCTACGTCATAAAGTTATAAAAATATGTACCAAGTAACTTTTCCCAGATTATTACTTTACACAAACTTGCACCATGTAGCAAAATCATTGACATTGCTATTGTTAATAAAATAGTTCTCTACCTGATGGTTCCTGCTCATACAGTTCATAGAAGAACAACAAGTTGTATTATAATCTTATGTACACTATAATATGGCCAATCTTAAGAGATAATTTAATTTGATACATGAATAGTACCCAGCCCAACTCCCTTACCTTTCATAGGACTTTTTAAGGGACTTTTGAATCACACTCTAGGCTCTCATTTGCGACTTTGATAACATGAGATCAATTGATTGATTTGCTTTATTTTACTTCCCTCTTGTGGCACTTTTCGCTAATTGCGAAGATGGGGATGAGTCATGATATGATGAAATTGATGAATGGACACTCACAAACATCCATTCCCAGGAAGGGACCCCTGACGTCGTTGCGCGATGTGGTAACCACTCCGGCACGTGGACCGGCAACATAAGATCAAGAATTATTCACACACACACACACACACACACACATACATTATACATGAATGTGTATATATATAATATGTTGTTGTTGAATTGTTGTTTAAAGTCCACATTATTCACAGAAAGGCTAATCGGGAATGGACCTACATTTTAAAGTAGGATCCGAACCACCTTGTGCCTACACAGGGTATCGAACCCTATATGTATATATGAGTGTGTGTGTAAAGGTAGGTATATTTTTGCGGGGGAACCCCCAAGATTTGTAGGTTAGGCACGGCTTATATACTTATACCTTTCTAGGCTAACCGCGATGACGTGTAATAATCTGATGCAATAGGAGGGGCTCAATGATACATTCATAACCTCCCCAGAATACGAAATTAAGAGTCTCGTTTTGAGAGAAAGGCAAACGTATATTATTCCAACATAAAAATAATTATTTTTGCTTGTAAAGAAAAAACATTGAATAATGATGTAGCCGTAGGACAAGAAAGGTAGGGTTAGTTAAGAATGTTGCAACCAATCCATGTAGTGGTACGGATAAAGAATTACACAATGTAACAAAAAATATTTTTTTCTGTTCCTGGATAATAATTGTTATTTCCTAATTCATTGTGTTCCAAAAGTATAGAAAATAGCTATTATTCCTCATAAACTTTGTTTTTGTAGCCAGGACAATGATGTTTTGAGATTTACCCTTTTCCAGTACACGTTTTTTTCTCATTATGAATAGAGAAGATAAATAACGTGTCATATTGCGTGCTGTAGCAATATACTGGTCTTCCCTATAACTGAAATGGACAGGGCTTGGCATTCTACCAGCAACAATAGTGCAAATCGTGCAGTTTGGAATGGTTCATTGTTGTCCTAGCTACCTAATTAGATACACGTTTACAATAGCATCAAGAGGCTGCAAGTATATGGCAGACTAATTTTGTTATGGCCATTTTATCAAGAAAAGAGGAAATAAGTAATCTGTGAAAGCATCTGCTAAAATGTGTGAAGCATACAGAGCATATTTCGACATGTCTGTAGGGGAAGAAGACAAAACCTGTGCACCTCATTTCACCTGAGAGAACTGCAAAAAAACTCTTGAAGGTAAGACGGAAAATTAAAATGTAAAATTTTAATAATTTCAATTATATATTAAATATTTAGGGTTTTCTTGAAGAGGCCTTCAATTTTTTGTTTATTTTTGTCTTTTGCAGGATGGTACAGAGGAGAAAAGAGAGCCATGAAGTTCGTTATCCCACTTGGCGGGAACCCACTGACCACTCAAGTAATTGCTACTTTTGTATGGTGGATCCTTCCAAACGTCGGGCTGGAAAGAATGCGCAAGCTATTATATGTCCGGATATACCTTCGTCCATCGCCCCTGTGCCACATTGCCCTGAGTTTCTCGTGCCCACTCCTCCGGAGAGAAAGCTGCCCTCTTCAGATGAGAGTAGTAAGTCAGAGAGCAAGGAAGACATTGATCTTGATACTTACAATTTTCGAGCCGATTAGATGAAAACGATCTTAACGACTTAATAAGAGATCTTGGTCTCACCAAGTCCAATGCAGAACTCTTGACGTCCAGGCTTAAGCAGTGGAATTTATTAGATGAAAGTGTGCAAATAACAGATCAGAGGAAGCGTCATCAAAGTTTTTCCAGCTTTTTCATAAGTCAAGATGGACTCTGCTTCATCCACAATGTCACCGGTCTGTTTGAAGCAATTGGAATTGACTTCAGTCCAAATGAGTGGCGCCTCTTTATTGACAGTTTGTCCAGAAGTCTTAAAGTCGTGCTTCTTCATAAAGGAAATACATACCCGTCTCTTCCACTAGCTCACTCAGTCCACCTCAAAGAAAATTACAACAGCATAAAGTGATTGCTAGATACCTTGAAATATGATGAGTATGAATGGGAAGTCATCGGAGACTTCAAAATCATAGGATTTCTAATGGATCTCCAAGGCGGTTTTACCAAGTTTCCTTGTTATCTTTGCCTATGGGACAGCAGACACACCAAAGCGCACTACAACACGAGGTACTGGCCACAGAGGACCGAGTTCTCTGTGGGAAAAAACAACGTCAAGTGGGAGCCACTGGTAGACCCAAACAAGGTGCTAATGCCTCCACTCCATATTAAATTGGGCCTGATCAAACAATTTGTAAAAGCTTTAGATAAGGAGTCAGCAGCCTTCAAGTACCTTCAAGACTTCTTTCCTAACCTGTTTGATCCAAAGATCAAAGCCGGTGTCTTCGTCAGCCCACAGATAAAGAAGCTTTTGGCGTGCAAATAATTTCCCAAGAAGCTCAGTGAGAATGAAAAAGCGACTTGGAACAGCTTTGTCTTAGTGGTTAAGGACTTTTTGGGCAATCATAAATCCAAAAGCTATGTGGAAGTGGTTGAGACTCTGGTAAAGAACTACGACAAAATGGGCTGCAGGATGTCCCTGAAAATTCATGTCCTCGATGCTCACCTTAATACATTTAAGAATAACATGGGAGCGTACTAGGAGCAGCAAGGCGAGCGTTTCCATCAAGATATATTGGACTTCGAACGTCGCTACCAAGGCCAGTATAACGAGAACATGATGGGATACTATATTTGGGGGCTCATTCGTGAAAGTAATGTACAGTATAATCGTAAATCCCGGAAAACTACTCATTTTTAAATATTTTGCAATAATTTTGTTCACAAGTAGAGTGGAAATATATGTCACTTTTGATGTATATGTGTTTGTCTTTTTCTTTATGTAAACGAAAAACATGAATTCGTATATTTTCTCATCGAAAGCAGGTAAAATTAGAAAATAACACTGTCCTGGTCACAAAAACAAAGTTTGAGGAGAATAATAGGCATTGGTTTCCAGTCAGAAGCCTTTAGAAAATAAAACTCACTACACAGGAACAAAAATTGTGTTACAGGGTGTATTAAGTCAGATATTCTCTGATTGATTTTAATGGCAACATTTGGATTGTTCTCTTCTCTATTTCAAATTAATATAAAGGATCTAAGCTGATATAAAATTACAAAAATGGTGTGTAAAATATTCTTAATTACAAGAGTCTTCATTTATGATTTGTATAACTGTTGTTATGAAATTTGAAGATCTCCACACCTCTAAGTAGGATTGTGGGAGGGAGACGTGCAGTTGGGAGATAGGCCAAGGCCCTTCGAGGGCTGTAGGGCCATCGGTTATTATTATGAAATTTTCCAACAAATCCCTCTCCAATAGTGCAGGTATTCTTGCATGTAACAATATCCGGATAGCGAAATCAGCAAGGCAGGAAGCGATTTCTGGAGAGGAATGAAAGGCCAAGGATAAACTGCGATTTCTTCCAGCGGTCAGCTTCCTGACTACATTGGTATATAAGGAGTCTCAATACATTTTGTCATCACTAACTAATTCAACTACAAAGAGAAAAAATGGCCTTCAAGAGCGTGGTAAGTATTATTTGTGAATATGTATTGAAGTATGTAATATTCTAGTTTGGCTATCTGTAATCAGTGATCGTTCAAAGTCTTCCTACACTGCATTACACACACACACATCTTATGTAGTATGGAATATCCGACATAAGACAAAATTCATATAATTTAAAATTATACCCAAGGTATATTCTATCATTTGTTTCCTTACAATAACACTATGAAAAAACGATGATGAATTTCATTAATCTAAACAACACCAACGCCCGAAAAGAGGCAGAAGGCCATTATCTCTCTGTCGATCAATCTGTCTCACTTACCACTCCATCATAATAGATCTGAAAATTTTTATAATACGTGGAATGAACTTGTACCCAAAAAATACATTTTGAAGAAATCATTTAGGTTACATTAGATAAGTTTGTTCCCTCACAAAATATCCACACGACCTGTTCCGTTTTAGCTTACTGCATTACATTTGATTAATAATGAACCTTCATAACCTTCTGGTTTTATTTCGCAAGAGTGCATAGTATATTTTGTCTCCAGGAAAAAAAACTAAATTTCTTATTAGCAACACGCTCTTAAAATGCATATTACAATTTCAACTATTATCAAACGATAAATTAAGAAGGTATTTTGAAAATTACAAATCTTAAAAGATTTGGAAGAAATGGAGATTTTCTCGTTTTTATTAAATACATGGCCTATTATATTTACTTATAGAGTAAGTGTACGAACTTTATGAACATATCGTCTTCTCGTTTGCAGATGTCCATCTTCGCCGTTGCTTTGATGATGATCATTGGATCAACCTACGGTGAGTATACATTCAATTGACTTTTAGTTCACACTAGAACTAAATTAAGATAATGACAACCAAATAATACATCTTATCGAATATACAGGGTTAGTCAAAATTATGTTAACAATTAAATGGGAGAAACCAATCCATTAATGTTAACATAATTTTGACTAACCCTGTATTATTCAGAAGAATCTATATACTTTTAATATTTTTAAAGGCATAACTTGTAGAAAAGGGAAGGAGATTAGTTCCTTGTTGATTCATAACATATTTTGGAAATGAATTAATTGAACTAGTTGATTATATTTTAAATTCCTTTTCAAAGTCGCTCTTCAGCTTTAGCAAATTCTAATTTATTTTAATTTAGCAAAATTATCACCTCATGTGAGTACGAACAGTTTACAGAAATGTATATTTAATTTGACAAACTGTACTACTTTCTTTATAACTTGAATTCAATATCTATTGGTATAAAAAATGACCCAATCATGATGTTTCTCTTGAATTCTAGCTGTAGGAATCACCGGAGTGAGCAGCCAGAACAACAACAAAATCGCCATCGCCACTCACCCTGTTGTTGGCTATGGTCTTGGAGGTTACGGAGGATACGGTCTTGGAGGCTTGGGAGGATACGGACTTGGAGGCTTGGGAGGATACGGTCTTGGAGGATACGGAGGATACGGTCTCGGAGGATGGGGAGGTTATGGTGCTGGTCTTGGCTACGGTCTCGGCGGCATTGGATACGGATATTACGGTTAATTTACCTTAGACAACATTATGAATTGTTTGTCATCTATAGCCTTTAAACAGTTGAAAATAAACTGATACAAATTGAGCAATAAGCCTTAATGCATTCCTTAATTTACACTACCCTAACTTACTTTAATTTTAATGCAGTCCTTACATTTCCTCATCATAAGGATAAATATCCACAGAATTAGATCATAGTCTAGTAAAACGTGACTTCAGTTTGTGCATCACCCTATTGTGTGCATTGAGTTACTTTCTTTTGCAGAGGTATCATATTGCGTGACTGATGAGATGATGTAAAGAAAGTGTTGGAAATCAGATCTTTCACGTGCAGTACATGCTCACAATAACATACTTTTCATGGTTTTCCAAAGCAAGAGTAGAGGGTACTATCTCTATGGTCTAAAACTAAAATTACATTTATATATTGTTCTCCTTTTAATTCTACCCATTTTTCTCATGTTTAAAATAAAATCTGCTGGTCGTCTAATTTCATGTCTCCGAATGGAGATGAAAGATTAACAACACATGTCATATATTCTAACCACGTTGAACATATATGCACGTACACGTGCATAAACGACACTTTCTCTATTTCAATGCAGATATCTTTACTCCCTCAATAAATTTCACTGCTGCGGTTGTCTATGCCATTCGATTTTTTTTATAAAGCTCCATATCTTGTCATTACACAACTGAAGCATATTATTGAAAATGTCTCTGATTGTATACCTCACTGCTCTTTACAGAGACACACTAATTCCTAAAACGTGAGGTGATAAGTTTCCTGAAGTTTTGGATCAAGTTGCTCTTGGGCAAGGTAAACTTTTTCACGGCACTGGCTGTAGAAGTAGCGGCAGTATCAAAGCTGTTCACAGCAACAGCTGCGCCAGCTTAGAGTTGAGGCGTGCCTCTCCGCGCAGTTTGAAGGATTGCGCGCCCCCAAGAAGTTCGATTATCCGAACAAACCAGTTTTCCGAACACCCATGTCCCCCAATTACTTCGGATAATCGACGCTCTACTGTATTAAAATATGAAATTTGATGTATATCCTTTCGTGAAAATGCCTAGAAAACAATATAATATACTTCTTCACAGCTAGAAAATAATAAAAAATTGGCCATGGTTTGGATCGAATTCAGGCATCGCTGATGAAAGCTCTGCACGCTAACCAGCACTCTATTAACAACACTACATTTTCTTCGGTTAGTCTGTTTCCCTCCTCAAGAAAAGCAAATGCATCCTCTGATAGTTTTTTCATTGTCTATTATTTGAAACCACGTATTTAACAAATAGACGCATTCTTTGTGTGAAATATCCGATGTTTCGCACATCATGCTTCTCCGTTTACTGTTATTTGGACATTCACTTGAAAGTTAAAACTTAGCTTTGGGTGTGTGTTTTCATGTGCATGTGTGTGTGGCAAGAGTGGTGTGAGCGTGTGTTGGATGTTGTTCTAGGTATTATTTTCGTTCGAAGCATTAATATAATTTTAAAATATAGAACTTAGTGCAATGCAAGGTGTAAAAGTATAAACCCAGTTCGTCAGGTTCGTTACCATACAACATTAAATAAAGGAACGTATCGTGGACCGAGTATTATTCCTTGTCGAGAACACGAGACATTAAGTCCGACAATCTTCATATTTATTTATTTATTTATTTATTGATAGAGCTGAACAGGCCGAGCCCAATTATGGTGCTCTAATTACATAATATTACTACAATAAATTCAGCGTTCCAGTAATACTATTTTTTAAATTGTATAAACTCATTGCACAAATATCGTTTGTTTTATTTACACATGGAATTGTGTTGAAAGAGTTGCACGCTCTCCACACCGGAGAGGCAGAAAGAATTGAAGTTTTCGCTCTCTGGCAATGAAAGATTTTGTGCTTGGGGCGTGTTTTGGAACTGGGAACATTAAATGATACGGCTGATAATAAGTTGGAATCGTCTATTATACCGTTAATTACTTTATACAGAAAGAGCAGGTCATTTACTTGTCGTCGGAGTGCTAGTTTGTTGAAGTTGTTCTCTGAAACTAGATTATCGTATGAATCGAATGCTGGATATTCTCCACAGGCTTTGAATTTGAGATATCTAAGAAACTTTGACTGAATACGTTCTAGTCTATGAATTAAATTTATTTGAGTGGGATTCCAGATTACTGACGCATATTCTAGTTTTGACCGTACGAGGGAATAGTAAAGTATTTTCACTGGTTCTATTTTCGTGAAGTCGTGGCTTGATCGGATTATAAAACCTAAGTTTCTGAAAGCGTCGTTAGTAACAGTTTCAATATGCTTATTAAATTTGAGCTTGGTGTCGAAGGTCACTCCGAGATCTTTAATTTCATTTTTGCGCGTGATTTGTACATTTTTAATACGGTATGGAAACACACAAGATGCTTTGCGTTTTGTGTAAGTGACTACGCTGCATTTTGTTGGGTTAAGATCCAACTTGTTACTTTCACACCAAGAGATCACTCTGTCTACATCTTCCTGCAGTTTTAAACAGTCTTCAGAGGTAGTTATTTCGTAGAAAAGCTTAAGATCGTCGGCGAAAAGCAACTTTTGAGAATTTTGTATGCAATTGGGTAAGTCGTTGATAAGTAACAGAAACAAAAGCGGTCCAAGATTGGACCCTTGGGGAACACCAGAATATGGTGTGAAGGGGCGACTTTTGATTTTCCTGTATATTACAGTTTGCGTTCGATCGGCTAAATATGAAGCAAAGAAATTTAAAGTATTAAGTGAAATATTGAATGAAGCAATTTTCTGTAGTAATATATCATGATCAATTTTGTCAAATTCCTTAGTAAAATCGGTGTATATTGCATCGACTTGTCCTGTATTATCTAGTACATTGCATGCGTAATGGGTAAAGTTAGCTAAGTTTGTTACGGTAGACCTCTTTGGAGTAAATCCATGCTGATAAGGAGAGATAACTGGATTGACGTGTGCTAACATCCTCTTGTAAATGATTTGTTCAAATATTTTAGCAAGACTAGAAAGGATTGCTATCGGTCTATAATTTTCTAGGCTTGATCTTTGGTGAGACTTGGGGATAGGACAGACGGACGATGTTTTCCATCTTGAAGGAAAAGTATTGGTATCGAGGGAAAGGTTAAAAATTTGCAGCAAGGGATATTTTAAAATATCGCAACATCCTTTAACTATATATGGTGGTATGTTGTCAGGGCCGGTCGTTGATTTGGATTTCAAATTCTTGATGGCAGCTTCTACTTCGCTTACGCGGATGTTGCGCAAAGTGAAAATATCAAGTTGTTCGTTAGCAATTTTTATTTTCAGATTATTTACGTCATATTTAGCTCTTTCGGCTGCGTACACAGAATGAAAGTAAATTGCAAAGGCATCCGCGATGTCATTTTCGTCTGTTAATATGTCTGCGCCGACTTTAATAGCTTCGCAGTTTTGATGGGACTTTTTACTTTTGATATAGGACCAGAATCGAGAAGGGTCCACACTTATCTGGTCTTCAGACTGTTTTATGTAATTAGTGTAAGCTACAGTTATGTCTTTCTTAACCTGTGCGCGAAGCTGAAGAAATTTTTCTCGATGATATTCTTTGTTTGTAATACTTTTCTTCCATTTTAACCTATGGTAAGCTTTAACTTTAATTCTTTTCACTATAGCAGGCGTAAACCAGCAAGGATATGCTGAGTTCTGTAGTTTTTTAAGGGGAATGCATTGATCAAATATGCCATAAATTAATCTGTAGAAAATATCGGCAGCTTCATTTACGTTAACGGCGCTATTTACTGGCGTCCAATCCGTTTCTGAAACTAAACTGAAGAGTTTTGAGTAGTCTGCTTTCTTAAAGTTGTATGTGGAAATGTTTTGGTTTGACTTTTTATTTGATTTTACGGAAAGGCATTGGATCTCAGTTATTATTGAGGGGTGATGTGTGTCTTCCGGTAGGAGAGGGTGCAACTCTCTGCTTACATCTATATTACTAACATTCGTTAATATAAGGTCAAGTAACCTATTGTTTACATTTTGAATATTGTTTACGTTTCTGAGAGCATGGTAAGACATAAAAAGTTGTAGATCTTGACACACTGGCGTAAGACTTAATAAATCAGCGTTTACACTTGTAATTTCAGGTAAATTAAAGTCACCACAGAATAGTATTTTATCACCTGGCTTAGTATGGGTTTCAACAAAGTCGTAAAATGTGTCATATAATGCCTTAGTTGATTTTGGGGGGAAGTACACAACACCAATATAGAGAGGAAATTTCTTGTTAAGCAATACTTTAACTAAGATGGAGTCAGGCTGTTGCATCGGTTCTCCCACCAAAAAGGACGAATGGTCGTTTTTTACAGCCACAAGTGCACCACCTCCACTCACTTTGCCACTAAGGTCACGGCTTCGATCACATCTGTACACAGTGTACCGGGAATCAAAGTATTCGGAACTCAGGTGAGACGACGTTAGCCACGTTTCATTAACACACACTACGTCTAGATTGCGGCTCAGTACTTTCTCATAAAAAGGCCTACTCTTGTTTCTCAAACTGCGAACATTTTGATAATAGAACGTCAAATAGTTATGAGCATTACTTGCTTGGGAATGTGTAGAGATGACGTCACTTTCTAATCTTACCTCACTACGTAGCTGCACGACCTCTTCCTTCTCCGGATTCCACAGATCCTACCTGCTTTCCTGGTTCCTGGCAGTCGGAGTCCTTTGGGAACGCCTCGGGTGTTGGTGACCGTTTACATTTCTGGGAGGGGGAGGCTTCGATGTGCTGCTCGTTGTCTCCGTCGCGGGCTTCGAACTTCCGTTCCGCATGGATGATTTTGTTTTGGGGTGGTTGGTCACCTCGCTGTAGGATTTTCTATTTCTGTACCCTGGTTCTTGAGGGGGTCGGGAGGAGGAGACGGGGAGTTCAGCGCTGGCCGGGGCCTTCGACGTCGACGGTTCCTTAGGCGATCGAAGGGTGTGGGTGGATGGATGATCGGAGCGTAGAGGTTCCTTCACTCCACTCGAAGAAAAAGGCACTTCGCTACACTCCACAGTAGGTGAAGCATTTGGATTCATTTCTGTGTTTTGGTGCACCTCTTCCGTGATCACAGGCGGCAGTCCGTTAGCATCCAGATCGCTCAACGTATATATTTTATCCTCGATGTAAAGTTTGTCGTACCTCATTGTTGCATGGAGATTGTTTTCTCTGGCTTCTTCCATGTATTTCCACAACTCGCTGCGGATATCGCGAACACGTCTCGAGTAGTCGCCGGAGACGCGGATACCAGTTCCACGAAAGAAGCGCGCACGAGCAAGAACGGTTTCTTTTAATTTGTAATTTGAAAACTTTACAATGATGGGTCTGTTGTGTCCCGATCCCAGTCTGTGCGCCCTCGCTATGTCGTAGTCAGACGTGTCGATCTCCAGAATGTTCCACAAAGCGTCTCTCACGAGCCGTTCAGAACAGTCCCAAGATTCTCCGGACGTTTCACTAAAACCGCGGAAAATTAAATTGTCCCTTCTTGACCGGTTTTCCAAGTCATCCAATTTAAGTTCGCAGAACTGTAGTTTAGTTTTCAACTCCGCATTTTCGTTTTTGAGGCAATTTATTTCTGTTATTAGCTGCTTAATATCGCTCTGGGCCATTGCTGTTGTTTCAGTCACCTTGTCTAGCTTGTTGTCAATAGAATCCAATTTTGTCGCAATGTCTTCCATTGTATAAGGTCCAGGATTTTGCTCGACACCAGAGATAATCAAGGCAATCGCAACGACAATGCCCACGAAAAAAATGCTGGTTGCATTTGAGCTGTTCCGCACGTTCATCACTAACACCAACCACTTCTTAGCTCCTGCATTCCTCAATCCTATGGCACAACGCCACTGCACAAGAGAATTCCCCATCTTGTCACGCTTCACTGCACTTCGGAGCTCGCTGACCCACGTCTTCCTTCCACGGGGTCCTTGATAAACGCTTGATCGTATTTCTCTTTGGCATCACTGCTCAATTTACAGAGATGTACACCCGCGACTGGAATACAAGCCACAGAATTGAAATGCTAGCTTGGTTGTCTACTCACAAAGCGCTTGGTGGTCAGACCCAACAGTGTTGGTGACTGTACAAAGGTAACATTTTGTATGACACGAATCGGATTCAATTCCTAATTGTGTAATCCCAATGTACTGGATAGTACCAATAAGCGTATTTCGGTTACGTATCAAATTTACCTCTAATTTATTTTATACCTGCAACATTAATTGATCACATCGTGAGTGTAAACAGATATAATACCAAAACGTAGTTTCTGGAGTCAGTACATTAGGGCTTTGGAATTCACCAAAACAATAATCACAACACTCTTATTTCTTCACAATCATTTATACAACTTATTCATTCCATCAAGTTAAGAGAGGAAGAGTAAAGATTTATTTATCCTAGATATCCGTAACCACCGAGACCAGCGTGAGCGTTAGGGCCAATCCTCTTGACGATTGCATTGAAACCGTTGACGTCATCAGCTCCGTAGGTGACGACTCTCACGCTGCCGTCTGGTTCCACCAGGCTGTATTGTCCCTTCACAAGAGGACCATCCCGGTATTCAACGTGGTTCTTGTTGTCTCCAGTGACGTGGTCGCTAACAGCATAGCCGAATTGATATCTGGGATAGGCCTGAAATTAAGAAATATGCTTATTCTCTCTGACATTGACGAAGAAATACCTTCAAACCTTTGGAAACAAGAGATATTTGAATTTCACATCATGAGTATATTTCTGGATTCCTTTGAGATCTACTGAAGAAAATTCGACGTTCTGCAGATTAATAAGTTACATTTTTATTTATGGACGTTTATAAATAATACCTTAGTGTGAGTTACCAATTGAATATCACCAATACAAAATTATAGTAGGAATACATAAAGATGATGATAAGAATTCAAGAGAGATTAACTACCTCTTTGTTGAGAATTGAAAGAGAGAAATCATGGTCATAATATTCTTTAAGTTCTTCTTCTAAAGGTTCCTTTAATTTCAAAGAACAGATACTTCAATTCTTAAGTATAACACTGTTATGTCACTTTCAACGTAGTAATTGACGTCATATTTCATATATTTGAGTATGTACTACTACTACTTACATAGAAGTCCACTACAGCCGAAGTCAATGCTACGACAGTAGTAAAGGCGAAGAGGATCTGGAATGCAGATACGTGAACTTAAAAAATGACTCATATTATATGTATAATACTTTATTAAAATGCATGTTTATAAATAATTTCATAGGCTACTAACTGCAGTGAACAGTATGTCTGTCTAACTTCCAAAACGTTTCCCTCGGATCTAGCTGGGAGGATCACATAGTAGTCCAACCAATTATCGCGTGAGAGAAAAAGCAAGGAAAAAGGCGGTGAAATGCGGCTTCAGCTACCAGCAGTTAGCATCAGCGCAAACTGCTTTGCTCCCACACCTCGCTTTCTCCCCACCATTAACGTTATGGGCGACCTTGTTCCACAAATTTCCGAGACAAAGTGTAGTGTCAACATCTCTTCAACATAGATCACATTGGGCAGCATTCTTGCAGCGTAATAAGGCTTTGGCGCGAAAATTCACAACGACCATAATATATATATATATATATATATATATATATATATATATATATATATATTATTTATTTATCAACAACCGATACGTATGTGATTCTGCTTTCTCAACTTCATCTTCTCACCGTTTATGATCAACGCGATTAGCAAAAAGTGGAAGACACGAGAGACAAAATTAAGCAAATACCAAACTAATAAATACATAAGAGTAAGTGCTTGACCATTGGAAACATAACAATTTTATGCGACGTTATTTTAAAAATTATATAATGATTGAGAAGAGATTCATCTTTTTAACGTCTGTACCACAAGCGCAATTCAAACTACATAGTAGCAGTAAAACGTAAAGCAAGCATCTAACACCTGTGCTTTCCACCATGTTATGAAGGCACACAGGGTATGCACATTCTCGACTTCGGCCATACTGGAGGTGGTTGGATAAGCATAATGTTCCGGTTGCCCTTTGAGTCCCTGGGGTGCTCCCAGGAACCCTATGATTAGACGCACGGTGAACCCCAGTGCCCTTTTTACAGAGACATTGACGAAAAAATCCCCAATCCCGTGACGAAAATCAAACAACGACAACCCTAACTTACCAGAAAGGTTCTCATGATGAATCGAAGGTATGCAATGTAGCTGAAGCAACACTAAACTGAATACAGAAGAATATGGAAGCTCTTTATAAAGGTACCAACTAAATTAGGAAGGAAGAGAAAAAATGACGATACTATTTGAAGGGAAAGTTGAAGGACATTATAATTTAATCAATTTTGTTGGTGCTTAATGACATAATGAAGTTTTAGAGATGAATAACCTTCTGTCTGTATGCGTTTCCACATTACCTAAGGAAAATAGAGTAAGAATTCGGTGAAATCGAATGCGCAAAATTTATCACTGAATTCCATAATAAAACTTTTGTTCCTGATCTTCCATGAAGCTAGTCACAACAGAGATTTCTACTACGATATGAAATGCATGTATGTTTCCAATTCATTCGTTTTACGAATAATGATGAACAAATAAGATGTGCCAACTACCTCAGCGATGCCTGTCTTAGTTCTTGATAGAATACTAATTCAGAAATTGCTGATATTCAACTCACACGTCACGATTCTGATTAGCCCGAGATATTCTGATGTTCCAACTTATAAGAATGGTGTTCCGCTGTGTCATTTTTCTTGTAAGCCTAACATTGGCCATGAAAGTGACAGCAGCAAAAAAGTTACGATGTTTTGTAATTTGAAGTTCAGGAACTTGTATTTCACATATTTTAGATGAATTATACAAACCTCAAAGATCACTATCACTCATCCGCTAGGATCTTCTAGTGGTTAGTCAATGACTCAAAAACATTGTCCATTGTCAATATTTAGTTTCTGATAGGGGATGAATAATGATTACAAGATTGATAGTTAAATGTTGGTTTCATGAAATTGCAATTTTTAAAATTTTCACCAAGATATTTTTTTCTCACATTATGAAAACTATCGTGTAATGTTTAGAACACTTGGGTCTCCATAAGGTTCCTCAACGTAGTGATATTGCAAGACTTTCTTAAGGAATTATAGAGGCTGTTAAAATTTCCTCTACAAAACTTGAGCTTACTGTTGTTAACTTATTGGCAAATTTGTGTGTCGATCTTGACTCGATAAATCATTTTCTGTTAGCTTGGCTAATGTCGCTAATGAAGATAAACGTTAACTTTAGAATTTACGTTTTCAAGGCAATTTTCTATCACGAAAAAATGAATAATAATAATAATAATTCTAAATTGAGAATTCTAATTGATGATTTGGTGTAATTGATGAAGGGACATTCACAAAGAAACACCGATGCCTGGGTAAGGACTCAAACCCGGAAACTTCGATGTGAAAGGACCAATAACTATGATAGGCTAACGAGGCTGTTATTCTGCATAATTACGTACATCTTTAATACATAAAAGTTTTTTCCCATACATTGTATCGTGAAATCTGTAATATACTGCTTGAGCCGATGGAAACAGCACCACGCTTAGGTTGCATTTATACTTTTCTACCCAGTGTTTCTTCTCGAAATCAGACCGATTTATGCGGTTGGATCGTGGGATGATTTTCCAGTCGAAACCACCCACGATTGGGAGCGTACATTCTGGCAGTCGAAGGATAATTACTTTCTAGTTATTATAAATAAAATAAATAACTAAATTTACTGTATAGCTGCTGTTAAGTTTCTATAATGTATTTTCTTATTTGTACAATTTGATCATTTATAATCAGTGCTCGAAGTGAGGGGGAATGCAGTGGATGGTGTCCCCCGGCTAGCAAAATTTTCTCAAAGCATCCCCCAGTTCGGTAATAGCATTATGTTAAACGACAGAAGCATCTTCCCATCTAGTATTTTTAACTTCAATGATACTTCATAATAACTACGGAACGAAAGCAAGGTAATCTGTCTCTGATTTGGTTTTCTATTAAAATGCCCCACTTCGTCCCTCTTTCCATACTCAACACATTCCATTATTGTATAAGAGATTCTTCACTTCCCAACCCCAGTTTTGAACGTTTTCCTCCCTTGTCTGTATTTCTAAGCATTGTCCCCTCAGCGTAGTTTGGCCCTCTAATGATATTCGCATCCAATATTTAACAACCCTCATCCGTGCTTGTACCGTGTCCCTGTTCAAGCCCAATTCATTGAGGAGCCCACAGTTAGCCGTACCTCTGCTTACGCCAATTACCCTCTTATAAAAATCTCTTTGTGTGACGGTTATTGTGTTGTCCCCCTTTAACCCCCACAGTTCTACTCCATAATTTCATGTTCGTAATATTATTGATGAATAGTGGTTTTGAATGACCAGGAAAGGCCTTTGAGGTGCCTTATTTATTGTCCTTATGACTTGTTCTACTGCATATTTTGTTTTGGTCTTTCTTGTTCTTATGTGGTGTGACGAGCTTCCAGTCATGGAAAGTGTTGCCCCCAGGTACGTGAAGTTTTTAACCTGCTCTATTAAATTCCCCCCCCCCATATGTCCATGTTTCCTGTCCGTTAAACATATAGCCATTTTTATTTTTTAACTTTTACTTTCAGTTTATATTTGTTGCACCTCTCGTATATATTATCTATGCCTCTTCGTAAACCCTCTATTGTCTCAGACAAGATGGCTATGTCGTCTGCATACATGAGAACTGATCATGACCAATTGTACCCAGCCCAACTCCCTTACCTTTCATAGGACTTTTTAAGGGACTTTTGAATCACACTCTAGGCTCTCATTTGCACTTTGATGACATGAGATCAATTGATTGATTTGCTTTATTTTACTTCCCTCTTGTGGTGGCACTTTTCGCTAATTGCGAAGATGGGGATGAGTCATGATATGATCAAATTGATGAATGGACACTCACAAACATCCATGCCCAGGAAGGGACCCCTGACGTCGTTGCGCGATGTGGTAACCACTCCGGCACGTGGACCGGCAACATAAGATCAAGAATTATTCACACACACACACACACACACACACACACACACACACACATACATTATACATGAATATGTATATATATAATATGTTGTTGTTGAATTGTTGTTTAAAGTCCACATTATTCACAGAAAGGCTAATCGGGACTGGACCTACATTTTAAAGTAGGATCCGAACCACCTTGTGCCTACACCGAGTATCGAACCCTATAAGTATATATGAGTGTGTGTGTAAAGGTAGGTATATTTTTTGCGGGGGAACCCCCAAGATTTGTAGATCAGGCACGGCTTATATACTTATACCTTTCTAGGCTAACCGCGATGACGTGTAATAATCTGATGCAATAGGAGGGGCTCAATGATACATTCATAACCTCCCCAGAATACGAAATTAAGAGTCTCGTTTTGAGAGAAAGGCAAACGTATATTATTCCAACATAAAAATAATTATTTTTGCTTGTAAAGAAAAAACATTGAATAATGATGTAGCCGTAGGACAAGAAAGGTAGGGTTAGTTAAGAATGTTGAAACCCATCCATGTAGTGGTACGGATAAAGAATTATTAAGTCAGATATTCTCTGATTGATTTTAATGGCAACATTTGGATTGTTCTCTTGTCTATTTCAAATTAATATAAAGGATCTAAGCTGATATAAAATTACAAAAATGGTGTGTAAAATATTCTTAATTACAAGAGTCTTCATTTATGATTTGTATAACTGTTGTTATGAAATTTGAAGATCTCCACACCTCTAAGTAGGATTGTGGGAGGGAGACGTGCAGTTGGGAGATAGGTTAAGGCCCTTCGAGGGCTGTAGGGCCATCGGTTATTATTTTGAAATTTTCCAACAAATCCCTCTCCAATAGTGCAGGTATTCTTGCATGTAACAATATCCGGATAGCGAAATCAGCAAGGCGGGAAGCGATTTCTGGAGAGGAATGAAAGGCCAAGGATAAACTGCGATTTCTTCCAGCGGTCAGCTTCCTGACTACATTGGTATATAAGGATTCTCAATACATTTTTTCATCACTAACTAATTCAACTACAAAGAGAAAAAATGGCCTTCAAGAGCGTGGTAAGTATTATATGTGAACATGTATTGAAGTATGTAATATTCTAGTTTGGCTATCTGTAATCAGAGATCGTTCAAAGTCTTCCTACACTGCATTACACACACACACATCTTATGTAGTATGGAATATCCGACATAAGACAAAATTCATATAATTTAAAATTATACCCAAGGTATATTCTATCATTTGTTTCCTTACAATAACATTATGAAAAAACGATGATGAATTTCATTAATCTATACAACACCAACGCCCGAAAAGAGGCAGAAGGTCATTATCTCTCTGTCGATCAATCTGTCTCACTTACCACTCCATCATAATAGATCTGAAAATTTTTATAATACGTGGAATGAACTTGTACCCAAAAAATACATTTTGAAGAAATCATTTAGGTTACATTAGATAAGTTTGTTCCCTCACAAAATATCCACACGACCTGTTCCGTTTTAGCTTACTGCATTACATTTGATTAATAATGAAACTTCATAACCTTCTGGTTTTATTTCGCAAGAGTGCATAGTATATTTTGTCTCCAGGAAAAAAAAACTAAATTTCTTATTAGCAACACGCTCTTAAAATGCATATTACAATTTCAACTATTATCAAACGATAAATTAAGAAGGTATTTTGAAAAATACAAATCTTAAAAGATTTGGAAGAAATGGAGATTTTCTCGTTTTTATTAAATACATGGCCTATTATATTTACTTATAGAGTAAGTGTACGAACTTTATGAACATATCGTCTTCTCGTTTGCAGATGTCCATCTTCGCCGTTGCTTTGATGATGATCATTGGATCAACCTACGGTGAGTATACATTCAATTGACTTTTAGTTCACACTAGAACTAAATTAAGATAATGACAACCAAATAATACATCTTATCGAATATACAGGGTTAGTCAAAATTATGTTAACAAATAAATGGGATATATCAATCCATTAATGTTAACATAATTTTGACTAACCCTGTATTATTCAGAAGAATCTATATACTTTTAATATTTTTAAAGGCATAACTTGTCGAAAAGGGAAGGAGATTAGTTCCTTGTTGATTCATAACATATTTTGGAAATGAATTAATTGAACTAGTTCATTATATTTTAAATTCCTTTTCAAAGTCGCTCTTCAGCTTTAGCAAATTCTAATTTATTTTATTTTAGCAAAATTATCACCTCATGTGAGTACGAACAGTTTACAGAAATGTATATTTAATTTGACAAACTGTACTACTTTCTTTATAACTTGAATTCAATATCTATTGGTATAAAAAATGACCCAATCATGATGTTTCTCTTGAATTCTAGCTGTAGGAATCACCGGAGTGAGCAGCCAGAACAACAACAAAATCGCCATCGCCACTCACCCTGTTGTTGGCTATGGTCTTGGAGGTTACGGAGGATACGGTCTTGGAGGCTTGGGAGGATACGGACTTGGAGGATACGGAGGATACGGTCTTGGAGGCTTAAGAGGATACGGTCTTGGAGGTTACGGAGGATACGGTCTCGGAGGATGGGGAGGTTATGGTGCTGGTCTTGGCTACGGTCTCGGCGGCATTGGATACGGATATTACGGTTAATTTACCTTAGACAACATTATGAATTGTTTGTCATCTATAGCCTTTAAACAGTTGAAAATAAACTGATACGAATTGAGCAATAAGCCTTAATGTATTCCTTAATTTACACTACCCTAACTTACTTTAATTTTAATGCAGTCCTTACATTTCCTCATCATAAGGATAAATATCCACAGAATTAGATCATAGTCTAGTAAAACGTGACTTTAGTTTGTGCGTCACCCTATTGTGTGGATTGAGTTACTTTCTTTTGCAGAGGAATCATATTGCGTGACTGATGAGATGATGTAAAGAAAGTGTTGGAAATCAGATCTTTGACGTGCAGTATATGCTCACAATAACATACTTTTCATGGTTTTCCAAAGCAAGAGTAGAGGGTACTATCTCTATGGTCTAAAACTAAAATTACATTTATATATTGTTCTCCTTTTCATTCTACCCATTTTTCTCATGTTTAAAATAAAATCTGCTGGTCGTCTAATTTCATGTCTCCGAATGGAGATGAAAGATTAACAACACATGTCATATATTCTAACCACGTTGAACATATATGCACGTACACGTGCATAAGCGACACTTTCTCTGTTTCAATGCAGATATCTTTACTCCCTCAATAAATTTAACTGCAGCGTTTGCCTATGCCATTCGATTTTTCTTATAAAGCTCCCTATCTTGGCATTACACAACTGAAGCATATTATTGAAAATATCTCTGATTGTATACCTCACTGCTCTTTACAGAGACACACTAATTCCTAAAACGTGAGGTGATAAGTTTCCTGAAGTTTAGTTCAGAGTTCGTCACTATATTACTGCACACAAATTAGAAGGTGTTTATTGTGAGATCGTTTGCTAGAGAGAGATATCAAACTCAATGAACCAGACGTTATTTTGAAGGCAGAAGACATATATTTTATGACTTGCTTCAAATGATGCTGGTTGTTTGAACTTATGTACTTCGTACATATTCGAATAAGCTAAATGATTTCAATGCAATTCCGAATACAGGCAATTGTGCGGTGAACCGACAAAGTTAACGTATTCAATTAATAATAATAATAATAATAATAATAATAATACATTGGCCTATGGGAATCTAGAGCAAGAAAAATGATTTGACAACTTTTCTATATCACAACTTGAGAGACATGAAATACTTCATTCTAGACCACTTGTCAAAACTACAAGATGAAGCCGATATATTCTACTCTCCATCTTTTAATATCGAGCAATGTCACTGATTTACCTCACCATTTGACTTTACAGAAGGCCCTTGTGGACGAGGCGAATTGGTTGAGCTTTGTGCTGTTTCTGCTCTGAAAATTAAATTTGAGAACTGTGAGCCATCCCTCACTGCTTCTTTTTGGGCTGGTGAAGGGGTGCCCTTACTAGCAAGAAAAGCAACATGACTACCGTTACTGTTTTCGGTTTCCTACTTGTGTGAAAAGTCTTCTCATTTATGGCAAAAATAAAAATCCAAAGCAGGAAACATACAAAGTTGTTCAAGATGACTTGGGAATTGTGTTTTCAATTCAATTCAATTACTTTGTCACACATCATAGTCTTGTGCGCTAAACTACAATCTCAAGTCTGGTAACTAAATTATTAATTTTATATCACATTGTGGTTGGCTGCTGTACTAGTATAAAAAAGAAAAAAATATTATTAGCATTTTTAAAATTTAAAGTATATTGTTCTATGAACGGTGCAGCCGAAATTGAACCATGTTTACAAAGGTGCTACGAGTGAAAAAAATGCTAGGAATCCCTTCACTAAAGACTAAGGTCAGACTATAATGTTGAATTTAAAGTGTAAAAAAAATTATTTATTTTGTGAAATACTTTGTTAGCTTGTACTTTTTAGGAAAATTGAATAACATTTTCTAAATAATTAATTTTGTCTCTTTATTTTTGTAAGTACTGAAATTGTGTCAGTTAACTGAAAACTATTGTTAATTTAATATTAATTATAAATAAACCAGTTTGATGTAGTTTGATGTATTTTTTTCACATTATTGAAATTTAATATTTCTACAAAATCTTGAGGTCAGTGGCCTGCTAATAATGTTAAGAGCGGATATACAGCCTACAAATTTCTTCCTTACACTTGTTGGAAATAAGGTATTTTGTATTCATGAAAATAGATACATGAATATATGTGGCGAAGTAAAATAAGAAAATCTACAATCTAGTGATATAAAACGGATTACAGATTACGTAGATTACTTCCTAAAATCAGGAAAAATGACCCAATCGTGATGTTTCTCTTGAATTCTAGCTGTAGGAATTACAGGAGTGAACAGCCAGAACAACATCAAAATCGCCATCGCCACCCACCATGTTGTTGCCTACGGTATTGGAGGCTGTTGTGGATACGGTCCTGGACGATGGGGAGGTTACGGTGCTGATCTTGGCATTCGAATTTCTTCATTATAACGACAGATCAAACTTTAATAGAGTACGACTTCTTTTTGTGCCTCACCCTATTTTATACGTGGAAATCTATTCCCCTTTGTAAAGGGGCTGCGAGTTTTGAAATGCGAAAATCCCTGTACTGGAGATATAAATTGTAGAACTAGTTTGATTTTATGGAATGCTTTGTTATCTCAAACATTTTCGCAACAATACGTTTCATAAATAACTTCGTTATTATGTAAAACACTAAAATCATATCACTCAATTGTAAAATAAAACTGTGTTAATTATATGAAGAGTATTTGGGGGATACTATGCATTAATGAAATAAGTGTAATCTTTCTGCAGTAATTACTTTGAGCCCAACAGCCTGCTTATGGTGTTAAACGCGACGATAGAGACTACCAATATCTCCTTAAACCGTAACCTATTATCTGTTTTCTTTGCGAATGTAATGCACAGATTGGTAAAGAAGAGTCATTTAAACCCACGATTGGTAAAGAAAGTCTTCATGAATTAAGTAATGATAATGGTATAAGATTAATTACTTTTGCAACCTCAAAGAATTTAATTGTGAAAAGTACCACTTCTAAACATAAAGATATCCATAAATATGCCTCGTCTTCTCTAGATGGTAAAACTCATAACCAGATAGATCATATTCTCATTGATAAGAGAAGACATACTAGTAAAATTGACGTTCGTTCACAAAGAGGTGCTGACTGTGGCATTGACCATTATTTAGTAATTGCTAAATTAAGAGAAAGACTCGCAGTGATAAATCATAAGCAACAAAATCTGAAAGTTCTATAATTTAATAAAGGAAAATTTGCTGATAAAAAAATTAAGAAAGATTGCCAAATTAAACTGTCAAATAGCTTTGCTGTTTTGCAACATTTAAATGATGATGACAATATAAATGAAACAGTCGTAAATAAGAATTCGGAACTCATACGTAATGCAATAGAATCAGCAGCTAAAGAAAGTATAGGATACCATAAACGAAGAAAAAGTAAGCCTTGGTTTGATAAAGATAAAAACGTCAATTTTTTGGCTGACCCAAGCGATATTTTAAATAGGTGGAGGAACTACTTTAATGAACTTTTAAGTGTTCATGTATAAGATAAATCAGAAGTAAATGAAGTACACACAGCAGAACCTTTAGTTCCAGAACCTAACTTGACTGAAGTTAAAGATGCTATTAAAAGGCTAAAGAATAACAAAGCACCTGGCATTGATTTAATACCAGCTGAGTTAATTAAATATGGTGGAAATTCGTTAATATGTCAAATTCATGAATTAATTTGGTTAATATGGAATAAAGAAGAAATCCCTCAACAGTGGAAAGAATCCATAATTGTTCCTGTGTTTAAAGAAGGTGATAAAATGAACTGCAATAATTAAAGAGGAATTTCTCTACTCTCAACAACATATAAAATATTATCTAACATTCTCTTAACAAGACTAACCCCATATGCTATTGAAATTATAACGCTTGCTAAGTTTCTAATCTTTGAAGCGCTGTTTTCTCGGAAATGACTGGCTAATGTAATTGTTGTTCTCTGTCACAGAGTTATGTTTACTTCAACATTTGAGCACACAATCGAAACATACAGAAAAATAATGTTTTTCTTCACTTCATTACTTTTCTCCAAGTTCAAAAAATATCCAGAGTCAAAACTTACTGCTAGTTGGCCAGTTATGCAAAACGTACCTGGACTACAGGCACGGAGCATGCACTTTATCAAAGATGCGAAGGAACCTCGCAAAGCTAACGAAGTTTCTCTGCGGTACTGACGGTTGGCCCCGGAGTCACGTGGTATCTGCTTATCAGTCTAACATGACCTTGTCCATGCAGAACAATCACACTGAAACGAAGGCTAATCATGGGAGTAGTGAGGAATGTTTTTTTAAACTAAAATGATAAATAGACAAACAGGAATAATCACTCTCGCAAAAAGGAAGTAAAATAAAGCAAATCAATCAATTGATCTCATGTTATCAAAGTCGCAAATGAGAGCCTAGAGTGTGATTCGAAACTCCCTTAAAAGACCCTATGAAAGGTAAGGGAGTTGTGCTGGTTAAAATTGGTCATCATCAGTTCTTATGTATGCAGACGACATAGCCATCTTGTCCGAGACAATAGAGGGTTTACGAAGGGGCATAGATAATATATACGAGAGGTGCAACAAATATAAAATGAAAGTAAAATTTAAAAAATTAAACATTATGGCTTTCAAAAATGGCTATATGTTTAAAGGGCAAGACACATGGACATATGGGGGGGATTTAATAGAGCAGGTTAAAAACTTCACGTACCTGGACCCTTCGATGTGAGGTGTGTTTCTTGTTCTAACTATAACTGTGTGTTTTCGTTAGATTCATAGTATTTCGTGAGTAGATATGAAGAAAGTAAATAAATAAGACAAGTTGGTGGAAGGGACTGGAGAATCGTATACTTTTTCACAGCTAAGAAATAATGAAAAAAAGGCCATGGTTTGGATCGAATTCAGGCATCGCTGATGAAAGCTCTGCACGCTAACCAGCCCTCTAAATTACTAAATTAGGAAGGAAGAGAAAAAATGACGAAACTATTTGAAGGGAAACTTGAAGGATATTAGAATTTAAATAAATTTTTACGGATTTTTAGAGGTGACTAACCTTCTGACCGTATGCGTTTCCACATTACGTAAGGAATATAGGGTAAAAATACGGTGAAATCGAATTGCCAAAATTTAACTCTGAATTCCATAATAAAACTTTTGTTCCTGATCTTCCATGAAGCTAGTCAAAACAGAGATTTCTACTACGATATGAAATGCAGGTATGTTTCCAATTCATTCGTTTAACGAATAATGATGAACAAATAAGATGTGCCAACTACCTCAGCGATCCCTGTCTTAGTTCTTGAGAGAATTCTCATTAAGAAATTGCTGATATTCAACTCAAACCCGGAAACTTCGATGTGAAAGGACCAATAACTATGATAGGCTAACGAGGCTGTTATTCTGCATAATTACGTACATCTTTAATACATAAAAGTTATTTCCCATACATTGTATCGTGAAATCTGTAATATGCTACTTGAGCCGATGGAATCAGCACCACGCTTAGGTTGCATTTTTACTTTTCTACCCAGTGTTTCTTCTCGAAATCAGACCGGGTGGATCGTGGGATGAATTCCAGTCGAAACCACCCACGATTGGGAGCGTACATTCTGGCAGTCGAAGGATGATTACTTTGTAGTTATTATAAATAAAATAAATAACTAAATTTACTGTATAGCTGCTGTTAAGTTTCTATAATGTATTTTCTTATTTGTACAATTTGATCATTTATAATCAGTGCTCGAAGTGAGGGGGAATGCAGTGGATGGTGTCCCCCGGCTAGCAAAATTTTCTCAAAGCATCCCCCAGTTCGGTAATAGCATTATGTTAAACGACAGAAGCATCTTCCCATCTAGTATTTTTAACTTCAATGATACTTCATAATAACTACGGAACGAAAGCAAGGTACTATTTTAAAATTAAAATACACTGAAATAATATAATAGGAAATATTATGGAGGAATAAATGAATATGTGTTTGAACAATGAAAAACAATAATGAAATTAATATGATATTGCTTCATTTGTACATCAGTTGGATTAGATTTTTCAGTACTCTCTGTTTAGAGTGTTTAGAAATGTTATATGGAATTTCAATTTGTATTCTGAGAGCAAAAGATAATAACCTAGATGTATGCACAGTGTTAAATAAAATTGAAGTATTTGACAGCTCATATACGAGAAACACATAAACCATGTAATATGTCATATAGGTCATATATCAATTACGAATTTGTAGCAATAATTTTGTTTGAAATTATGTAATCAAAACATACGAACACGAAAAAAGAAGCGAATTTTCAAATCATCATTTCATAAAAATTAGAACGACTTTATTTCATCAGACCAATGCATTTTAATTAAACTGCAAAACCTAACAATTATCCGCCCGAAGATATATCTCGCGAACACAGGTACAATAAGGTGAAAACCGATACTCTGCCGACTATATAATCCACTCTGGTTTTAAAAATTTGGAAGACAACAGGAGTTGTCAAAATATAGTAAATAAATAAATAAGATAAGTATACAATAATAATACGTTGTAATTGGAAACAAAGTGTAAAAAATTTACACAACTGACAAAAATGCTGCAAAATAAAGTGTATGTGGAATTATCACATTTAATGATAGTCAATATCATTTTAATCGTTACGTTATATACAGTGAAGGATCTACGAGCCGCAAAACCCCGTAGTGCGGGGGGTGGAGACAAGTAAGCCTTTAGGGGTTCCTCAGCCTCAGGTATAGTAGAGGTTTCATATATCCGTATGTAAAACATAAACTTAGATACTCAGCGGTACAGAAACGAATACAATATTTACAGGTAAAGATAAAGTGAAAGGTCCCTGTGCATATAACACAACACCGTGCCATGAGAGCACATTTAGGGTATGTGGACCCTACATATTTTCAGTTTCAGCCATCTTGAGGTGATGGGATCAGCATCACACTGCGGCCGCCTTTCCCCAACACCTCCCGGGGTACCATTTGATTTGAGGCTGGGTGGGCCCTAGAGACGATTTATGCGGGAACAAAACCGAAAAAATTCCAACCTTAGATCTCCCACATGTCAGACTAGATTCAAATGAGCCTAGAATTTTACGAGAAATGAAGTAGTGAAGGTTTCTTGAAACTATCTATAATCAGGAAAAAGTAACGGCTGCATGATTGTAACAAATGTACCATTTTCCAGGTGTGAGAAAACAGTGTCATACATATACGTATATATCACATCTTCCCTTTCCCATTTAAACATTTTGAGTTGAATTCAATATGGCAGCCACGAATATGAAACACGTCCGTTTGGAACACACCAATGTACGTAGTTACCCCTCAGCCTAACCTGTTTGAAGAATATATTATTTGTTTATTTGTATTTTCCTTGTGCGAGTTGTACGCTGTACGCTCTACACAAATTTTACTTTACACACACTTACTCTTTCCTTACAGCCATGTATTAATATTGTAACCTCTTTACGTTAATGTATAGATACTCTTAGTAATTGATCGGATGTAGGAAAATAAGAAAATTAGATATAAGAAAATTAGAAAGTAAGAAAATTAGACATAATAAGTATGGTTTAGCCATCAAATAAAGTTATGTGTCTGATTTCTTAGGTGTCCACTCTCCATATACTTCAATTCCGATCTTTAACTTCTCACACAAACTCCACCCTTGCACTATTTCTCGGGCTGCCTTTCACACTATCATTCTCCCCTCTTCTTTATGATAAGGGGTGTTTACACTTTACGTTACACTATAAACATGGCTTGGTTTGAGCATGATCACTAATTTCGCTGTCTTCTGTAATAGCTTTCCCCGCCGTTCTCTTACTTCCCACAGGTATTTCCCACTTGTCCCGCTTCTTTTGTCTTTATTCTATCGTTTACCACTTCTATCACCTCCCTCGCTGTTACGTTTTTCAGAAACTTGTCCCTTAGGTTACGTGTAGAAGGGCAGTTCACGAGGATATGCTCGTCCGTCTCCTTTCCATCGCACATGCAACATATAGTTTCCCCTTCTTCGTTTCTCTTCGTTCATTGTTTCCATCCCCCTAGTCTGAACCATGCCAGCGCGCCTCTTTTGCTCTGTTGCTTTTCCGACAACATTAACATATTTCGCTTTCCCCAATCTCTTACTCTTAACTGTCCCCTGATTGAGGACTTTGTTTGGCAGTCTGCTGTTATTTCTTGTCTGTATATGTCCAGTAATCTGTCTCTAATTTGGTTTTCTATTAAAATGCCCCACTTCCTCCCTCTTTCCATACTCAACCCATTCCATTATTGTATAAGAGATTCTTCACTTCCCAACCCCAGTTTTGAACGTTTTCCTCCCTTGTCTGTATTTCTAAGCATTGTCCCCTCAGCGTAGTTTGGCCCTCTAATGATATTCGCATCCAATATTTAACAACCCTCATCCGTGCTTGTACCGTGTCCCTGTTCAAGCCCAATTCATTGAGGAGCCCACAGTTAGCCGTACCTCTGCTTACGCCAATTACCCTCTTATAAAAATCTCTTTGTGTGACGGTTATTGTGTTGTCCCCCTTTAACCCCCACAGTTCTACTCCATAATTTCATGTTCGGAATATTATTGATGAATAGTGGTTTTGAATGACCAGGAAAGGCCTTTGAGGTGCCTTATTTATTGTCCTTATGACTTGTTCTACTGCATATTTTGTTTTGGTCTTTCTTGCTCTTATGTGGTGTGACAAGCTTCCAGTCATGGAAAGTGTTGCCCCCAGGTACGTGAAGTTTTTAACCTGCTCTATTAAATTCCCCCCCCCCCCATATGTCCATGTTTCCTGTCCGTTAAACATATAGCCATTTTTATTTTTTAACGTTTACTTTCAGTTTATATTTGTTGCACCTCTCGTATATATTATCTATGCCCCTTCGTAAACCCTCTATTGTCTCGGACAAGATGGCTATGTCGTCTGCATACATAAGAACTGATCATGACCAATTGTACCCAGCCCAACTCCCTTACCTTTCATAGGGCTTTTTAAGGGACTTTTGAATCACACTCTAGGCTCTCATTTGCGACTTTGATAACATGAGATCAATTGATTGATTTGCTTTATTTTACTTCCCTCTTGTGGCACTTTTCGCTAATTGCGAAGATGGGGATGAGTCATGATATGATGAAATTGATGAATGGACACTCACAAACATCCATGCCCAGGAAGGGACCCCTGACGTCGTTGCGCGATGTGGTAACCACTCCGGCACGTGGACCGGCAACATAAGATCAAGAATTATTCACACACACACACACACACACACACATACACATACATTATACATGAATGTGTATATATATAATATGTTGTTGTTGAATTGTTGTTTAAAGTCCACATTATTCACAGAAAGGCTAAACGTGACTGGACCTACATTTTAAAGTAGGATCCGAACCACCTTGTGCCTACACCGGGTATCGAACCGTATATGTATATACGAGTGTGTGTGTGTAAAGGTAGGTAGGTAAGTAGGGGGACCATTGCATATATTTTGCGGGGGAACCCCCAAGATTTGTAGATCAGGCACGGCTTATATACTTATCTACCTTTCTAGGCTAACCGCGATGACGTGTAATAATCTGATGCAATAGGAGGGGCTCAATGATACATTCATAACATACCCAGAATACGAAATTATAGTCTCGTTTTGAGAGAAAGGCAAACGTATATTATTCCAAGATAAAAATAATTATTTTCGCTTGTAAAGAAAAAACACTGAATAATGATGTAGCAGTAGGACAAGAAAGGTAGAGTATCCTACATAAAATAATAGTTACGAAGGTTGCAACCTATCCATTTAGTGGTACGGATAAAGAATTATAAGTCAGATGTTCTCTGATTGATTTCAATGGCAACATTTGGATTGTTCTCTTGTCTATTTCACAAAAATTAATATAAAGGATCTAAGCTGATATAAAGTTACAAAAATTTAGTGTAAAATATTCTTAATTACAAGAGTCTCCATTTATGTTTTATAACTGTTGTTATGAAATTTGAAGATCTCCACACCTCTAAGTAGGATTGTTGGATGGAGACTGGCAGTCGGGAGATAGGCCAAGGCCCTTCGAGGGCTGTAGGGCCATCGGTTATAATTATGAAATTTTTCAACAAATCTCTCTCCAATAGTGCAGGTATTCTTGCATGTAACAATATCCGGATGGCGAAATCATCAAGGCAGGAAGCGATTTCTGGAGAGGAATGAAAGGCCAAGGACAAACTGCGATTTCTTCCAGCGGTCAGCTTCCTGATTACATTGGTATATAAGGAGCCTCAATACATTTTTTCATCACTAACTAATTCAACTACAAAGAGAACAAATGGCCTTCAAGAGCGTGGTAAGTATTATTTGTGAACAAGTATAATGTATGTAATATCCTAGGTTCGCTATCTCAGTGATCGTTCAAAGTCTTCCTGCACTGCAATACACACACACACACACACACACACACACACACACACACACACACACACACACATACACACACAAATAATTATGTTATATGGTATGGAATATCTGACATAAAATAAAATTCATATAATTTAAAATTAAAAATAGCTACCTAGGTATATTCTATCATTTGTTTCCTTACAATAACACTATGAAAAAAGATGATAAATTTCATTAATCTATACAACACCAACGCCCGAAAAGAGGCAGAAGGTCATTATCTCTATGTCGATTAATCCGTCTCACTTACCACTCCATCACAATAGATCTGACAATTTTAGTAATACGTAGAATGAACGTGTACCTAAAAATACATTTTGAAGATAACATTTAGGTTATATTAGATAAGATTGTTCTCCTATAAAATATCCAAGCGACATGTTCCTATTATAGCTTACTGTATTACATTTGATTATAGAGTTAGTGTACGATCTTTATAAACATATCCTTTTCTCATTTACAGATGTCCATCTTCGCCGTTGCTTTGATGATGATCATTGGATCAACCTATGGTGAGTATACATTCAATTGACTTTTAGTTCACACTAGAAGAATCTATATACCTTAAATAAATATAAAGGCATAACTTGTAGAAAAGGGAAGAAGATTTGTTCCTTCTTGATTCATAACATATTTTGGAAATGAATTAATTGAACTAGTTGATTATATTTTAAATTCCATTTCAAAGTCGTTCTTCAGCTATAGCAAATTCTAATTTATTTTAATTTAGCAAAATTATCACCTCATGTGAGTACGAACAGTTTACAGAAATGTATATTTAATTTGACAAACTGTACTACTTTCTTTATAACTTGAATTCAATATCTATTGGTATAAAAAATGACCCAATCATGATGTTTCTCTTGAATTCTAGCTGTAGGAATCACCGGAGTGAGCAGCCAGAACAACAACAAAATCGCCATCGCCACTCACCCTGTTGTTGGCTATGGTCCTGGAGGTTACGGAGGATACGGTCTTGGAGGCTTGGGAGGATACGGACTTGGAGGATACGGAGGATACGGTCTTGGAGGCTTGGGAGGATACGGTCTTGGAGGTTACGGAGGATACGGTCTCGGAGGATGGGGAGGTTATGGTGCTGGTCTTGGCTACGGTCTCGGCGGCATTGGATACGGATATTACGGTTAATTTACCTTAGACAACATTATGAATTGTTTGTCATCTATAGCCTTTAAACAGTTGAAAATAAACTGATACGAATTGAGCAATAAGCCTTAATGTATTCCTTAATTTACACTACCCTAACTTACTTTAATTTTAATGCAGTCCTTACATTTCCTCATCATAAGGATAAATATCCACAGAATTAGATCATAGTCTAGTAAAACGTGACTTTAGTTTGTGCGTCACCCTATTGTGTGCATTGAGTTACTTTCTTTTGCAGAGGAATCATATTGCGTGACTGATGAGATGATGTAAAGAAAGTGTTGGAAATCAGATCTTTGACGTGCAGTATATGCTCACAATAACATACTTTTCATGGTTTTCCAAAGCAAGAGTAGAGGGTACTATCTCTATGGTCTAAAACTAAAATTACATTTATATATTGTTCTCCTTTTCATTCTACCCATTTTTCTCATGTTTAAAATAAAATCTGCTGGTCGTCTAATTTCATGTCTCCGAATGGAGATGAAAGATTAACAACACATGTCATATATTCTAACCACGTTGAACATATATGCACGTACACGTGCATAAGCGACACTTTCTCTGTTTCAATGCAGATATCTTTACTCCCTCAATAAATTTAACTGCAGCGTTTGCCTATGCCATTCGATTTTTCTTATAAAGCTCCCTATCTTGGCATTACACAACTGAAGCATATTATTGAAAATATCTCTGATTGTATACCTCACTGCTCTTTACAGAGACACACTAATTCCTAAAACGTGAGGTGATAAGTTTCCTGAAGTTTAGTTCAGAGTTCGTCACTATATTACTGCACACAAATTAGAAGGTGTTTATTGTGAGATCGTTTGCTAGAGAGAGATATCAAACTCAATGAACCAGACGTTATTTTGAAGGCAGAAGACATATATTTTATGACTTGCTTCAAATGATGCTGGTTGTTTGAACTTATGTACTTCGTACATATTCGAATAAGCTAAATGATTTCAATGCAATTCCGAATACAGGCAATTGTGCGGTGAACCGACAAAGTTAACGTATTCAATTAATAATAATAATAATAATAATAATAATACATTGGCCTATGGGAATCTAGAGCAAGAAAAATGATTTGACAACTTTTCTATATCACAACTTGAGAGACATGAAATTCTTCATTCTAGACCACTTGTCAAAACTACAAGATGAAGCCGATATATTCTACTCTCCATCTTTTAATATCGAGCAATGTCACTGATTTACCTCACCATTTGACTTTACAGAAGGCCCTTGTGGACGAGGCGAATTGGTTGAGCTTTGTGCTGTTTCTGCTCTGAAAATTAAATTTGAGAACTGTGAGCCATCCCTCACTGCTTCTTTTTGGGCTGGTGAAGGGGTGCCCTTACTAGCAAGAAAAGCAACATGACTACCGTTACTGTTTTCGGTTTCCTACTTGTGTGAAAAGTCTTCTCATTTATGGCAAAAATAAAAATCCAAAGCAGGAAACATACAAAGTTGTTCAAGATGACTTGGGAATTGTGTTTTCAATTCAATTCAATTACTTTGTCACACATCATAGTCTTGTGCGCTAAACTACAATCTCAAGTCTGGTAACTAAATTATTAATTTTATATCACATTGTGGTTGGCTGCTGTACTAGTATAAAAAAGAAAAAAATATTATTAGCATTTTTAAAATTTAAAGTATATTGTTCTATGAACGGTGCAGCCGAAATTGAACCATGTTTACAAAGGTGCTACGAGTGAAAAAAATGCTAGGAATCCCTTCACTAAAGACTAAGGTCAGACTATAATGTTGAATTTAAAGTGTAAAAAAAATTATTTATTTTGTGAAATACTTTGTTAGCTTGTACTTTTTAGGAAAATTGAATAACATTTTCTAAATAATTAATTTTGTCTCTTTATTTTTGTAAGTACTGAAATTATGTCAGTTAACTGAAAACTATTGTTAATTTAATATTAATTATAAATAAACCAGTTTGATGTAGTTTGATGTATTTTTTTCACATTATTGAAATTTAATATTTCTACAAAATCTTGAGGTCAGTGGCCTGCTAATAATGTTAAGAGCGGATATACAGCCTACAAATTTCTTCCTTACACTTGTTGGAAATAAGGTATTTTGTATTCATGAAAATAGATACATGAATATATGTGGCGAAGTAAAATAAGAAAATCTACAATCTAGTGATATAAAACGGATTACAGATTACGTAGATTACTTCCTAAAATCAGGAAAAATGACCCAATCGTGATGTTTCTCTTGAATTCTAGCTGTAGGAATTACAGGAGTGAACAGCCAGAACAACATCAAAATCGCCATCGCCACCCACCATGTTGTTGCCTACGGTATTGGAGGCTGTTGTGGATACGGTCCTGGACGATGGGGAGGTTACGGTGCTGATCTTGGCATTCGAATTTCTTCATTATAACGACAGATCAAACTTTAATAGAGTACGACTTCTTTTTGTGCCTCACCCTATTTTATACGTGGAAATCTATTCCCCTTTGTAAAGGGGCTGCGAGTTTTGAAATGCGAAAATCCCTGTACTGGAGATATAAATTGTAGAACTAGTTTGATTTTATGGAATGCTTTGTTATCTCAAACATTTTCGCAACAATACGTTTCATAAATAACTTCGTTATTATGTAAAACACTAAAATCATATCACTCAATTGTAAAATAAAACTGTGTTAATTATATGAAGAGTATTTGGGGGATACTATGCATTAATGAAATAAGTGTAATCTTTCTGCAGTAATTACTTTGAGCCCAACAGCCTGCTTATGGTGTTAAACGCGACGATAGAGACTACCAATATCTCCTTAAACCGTAACCTATTATCTGTTTTCTTTGCGAATGTAATGCACAGATTGGTAAAGAAGAGTCATTTAAACCCACGATTGGTAAAGAAAGTCTTCATGAATTAAGTAATGATAATGGTATAAGATTAATTACTTTTGCAACCTCAAAGAATTTAATTGTGAAAAGTACCACTTCTAAACATAAAGATATCCATAAATATGCCTCGTCTTCTCTAGATGGTAAAACTCATAACCAGATAGATCATATTCTCATTGATAAGAGAAGACATACTAGTAAAATTGACGTTCGTTCACAAAGAGGTGCTGACTGTGGCATTGACCATTATTTAGTAATTGCTAAATTAAGAGAAAGACTCGCAGTGATAAATCATAAGCAACAAAATCTGAAAGTTCTATAATTTAATAAAGGAAAATTTGCTGATAAAAAAATTAAGAAAGATTGCCAAATTAAACTGTCAAATAGCTTTGCTGTTTTGCAACATTTAAATGATGATGACAATATAAATGAAACAGTCGTAAATAAGAATTCGGAACTCATACGTAATGCAATAGAATCAGCAGCTAAAGAAAGTATAGGATACCATAAACGAAGAAAAAGTAAGCCTTGGTTTGATAAAGATAAAAACGTCAATTTTTTGGCTGACCCAAGCGATATTTTAAATAGGTGGAGGAACTACTTTAATGAACTTTTAAGTGTTCATGTATAAGATAAATCAGAAGTAAATGAAGTACACACAGCAGAACCTTTAGTTCCAGAACCTAACTTGACTGAAGTTAAAGATGCTATTAAAAGGCTAAAGAATAACAAAGCACCTGGCATTGATTTAATACCAGCTGAGTTAATTAAATATGGTGGAAATTCGTTAATATGTCAAATTCATGAATTAATTTGGTTAATATGGAATAAAGAAGAAATCCCTCAACAGTGGAAAGAATCCATAATTGTTCCTGTGTTTAAAGAAGGTGATAAAATGAACTGCAATAATTAAAGAGGAATTTCTCTACTCTCAACAACATATAAAATATTATCTAACATTCTCTTAACAAGACTAACCCCATATGCTATTGAAATTATAACGCTTGCTAAGTTTCTAATCTTTGAAGCGCTGTTTTCTCGGAAATGACTGGCTAATGTAATTGTTGTTCTCTGTCACAGAGTTATGTTTACTTCAACATTTGAGCACACAATCGAAACATACAGAAAAATAATGTTTTTCTTCACTTCATTACTTTTCTCCAAGTTCAAAAAATATCCAGAGTCAAAACTTACTGCTAGTTGGCCAGTTATGCAAAACGTACCTGGACTACAGGCACGGAGCATGCACTTTATCAAAGATGCGAAGGAACCTCGCAAAGCTAACGAAGTTTCTCTGCGGTACTGACGGTTGGCCCCGGAGTCACGTGGTATCTGCTTATCAGTCTAACATGACCTTGTCCATGCAGAACAATCACACTGAAACGAAGGCTAATCATGGGAGTAGTGAGGAATGTTTTTTTAAACTAAAATGATAAATAGACAAACAGGAATAATCACTCTCGCAAAAAGGAAGTAAAATAAAGCAAATCAATCAATTGATCTCATGTTATCAAAGTCGCAAATGAGAGCCTAGAGTGTGATTCGAAACTCCCTTAAAAGACCCTATGAAAGGTAAGGGAGTTGTGCTGGTTAAAATTGGTCATCATCAGTTCTTATGTATGCAGACGACATAGCCATCTTGTCCGAGACAATAGAGGGTTTACGAAGGGGCATAGATAATATATACGAGAGGTGCAACAAATATAAAATGAAAGTAAAATTTAAAAAATTAAACATTATGGCTTTCAAAAATGGCTATATGTTTAAAGGGCAAGACACATGGACATATGGGGGGGATTTAATAGAGCAGGTTAAAAACTTCACGTACCTGGACCCTTCGATGTGAGGTGTGTTTCTTGTTCTAACTATAACTGTGTGTTTTCGTTAGATTCATAGTATTTCGTGAGTAGATATGAAGAAAGTAAATAAATAAGACAAGTTGGTGGAAGGGACTGGAGAATCGTATACTTTTTCACAGCTAAGAAATAATGAAAAAAAGGCCATGGTTTGGATCGAATTCAGGCATCGCTGATGAAAGCTCTGCACGCTAACCAGCCCTCTAAATTACTAAATTAGGAAGGAAGAGAAAAAATGACGAAACTATTTGAAGGGAAACTTGAAGGATATTAGAATTTAAATAAATTTTTACGGATTTTTAGAGGTGACTAACCTTCTGACCGTATGCGTTTCCACATTACGTAAGGAATATAGGGTAAAAATACGGTGAAATCGAATTGCCAAAATTTAACTCTGAATTCCATAATAAAACTTTTGTTCCTGATCTTCCATGAAGCTAGTCAAAACAGAGATTTCTACTACGATATGAAATGCAGGTATGTTTCCAATTCATTCGTTTAACGAATAATGATGAACAAATAAGATGTGCCAACTACCTCAGCGATCCCTGTCTTAGTTCTTGAGAGAATTCTCATTAAGAAATTGCTGATATTCAACTCAAACCCGGAAACTTCGATGTGAAAGGACCAATAACTATGATAGGCTAACGAGGCTGTTATTCTGCATAATTACGTACATCTTTAATACATAAAAGTTATTTCCCATACATTGTATCGTGAAATCTGTAATATGCTACTTGAGCCGATGGAATCAGCACCACGCTTAGGTTGCATTTTTACTTTTCTACCCAGTGTTTCTTCTCGAAATCAGACCGGGTGGATCGTGGGATGAATTCCAGTCGAAACCACCCACGATTGGGAGCGTACATTCTGGCAGTCGAAGGATGATTACTTTGTAGTTATTATAAATAAAATAAATAACTAAATTTACTGTATAGCTGCTGTTAAGTTTCTATAATGTATTTTCTTATTTGTACAATTTGATCATTTATAATCAGTGCTCGAAGTGAGGGGGAATGCAGTGGATGGTGTCCCCCGGCTAGCAAAATTTTCTCAAAGCATCCCCCAGTTCGGTAATAGCATTATGTTAAACGACAGAAGCATCTTCCCATCTAGTATTTTTAACTTCAATGATACTTCATAATAACTACGGAACGAAAGCAAGGTACTATTTTAAAATTAAAATACACTGAAATAATATAATAGGAAATATTATGGAGGAATAAATGAATATGTGTTTGAACAATGAAAAACAATAATGAAATTAATATGATATTGCTTCATTTGTACATCAGTTGGATTAGATTTTTCAGTACTCTCTGTTTAGAGTGTTTAGAAATGTTATATGGAATTTCAATTTGTATTCTGAGAGCAAAAGATAATAACCTAGATGTATGCACAGTGTTAAATAAAATTGAAGTATTTGACAGCTCATATACGAGAAACACATAAACCATGTAATATGTCATATAGGTCATATATCAATTACGAATTTGTAGCAATAATTTTGTTTGAAATTATGTAATCAAAACATACGAACACGAAAAAAGAAGCGAATTTTCAAATCATCATTTCATAAAAATTAGAACGACTTTATTTCATCAGACCAATGCATTTTAATTAAACTGCAAAACCTAACAATTATCCGCCCGAAGATATATCTCGCGAACACAGGTACAATAAGGTGAAAACCGGTACTCTGCCGACTATATAATCCACTCTGGTTTTAAAAATTTGGAAGACAACAGGAGTTGTCAAAATATAGTAAATAAATAAATAAGATAAGTATACAATAATAATACGTTGTAATTGGAAACAAAGTGTAAAAAATTTACACAACTGACAAAAATGCTGCAAAATAAAGTGTATGTGGAATTATCACATTTAATGATAGTCAATATCATTTTAATCGTTACGTTATATACAGTGAAGGATCTACGAGCCGCAAAACCCCGTAGTGCGGGGGGTGGAGACAAGTAAGCCTTTAGGGGTTCCTCAGCCTCAGGTATAGTAGAGGTTTCATATATCCGTATGTAAAACATAAACTTAGATACTCAGCGGTACAGAAACGAATACAATATTTACAGGTAAAGATAAAGTGAAAGGTCCCTGTGCATATAACACAACACCGTGCCATGAGAGCACATTTAGGGTATGTGGACCCTACATATTTTCAGTTTCAGCCATCTTGAGGTGATGGGATCAGCATCACACTGCGGCCGCCTTTCCCCAACACCTCCCGGGGTACCATTTGATTTGAGGCTGGGTGGGCCCTAGAGACGATTTATGCGGGAACAAAACCGAAAAAATTCCAACCTTAGATCTCCCACATGTCAGACTAGATTCAAATGAGCCTAGAATTTTACGAGAAATGAAGTAGTGAAGGTTTCTTGAAACTATCTATAATCAGGAAAAAGTAACGGCTGCATGATTGTAACAAATGTACCATTTTCCAGGTGTGAGAAAACAGTGTCATACATATACGTATATATCACATCTTCCCTTTCCCATTTAAACATTTTGAGTTGAATTCAATATGGCAGCCACGAATATGAAACACGTCCGTTTGGAACACACCAATGTACGTAGTTACCCCTCAGCCTAACCTGTTTGAAGAATATATTATTTGTTTATTTGTATTTTCCTTGTGCGAGTTGTACGCTGTACGCTCTACACAAATTTTACTTTACACACACTTACTCTTTCCTTACAGCCATGTATTAATATTGTAACCTCTTTACGTTAATGTATAGATACTCTTAGTAATTGATCGGATGTAGGAAAATAAGAAAATTAGATATAAGAAAATTAGAAAGTAAGAAAATTAGACATAATAAGTATGGTTTAGCCATCAAATAAAGTTATGTGTCTGATTTCTTAGGTGTCCACTCTCCATATACTTCAATTCCGATCTTTAACTTCTCACACAAACTCCACCCTTGCACTATTTCTCGGGCTGCCTTTCACACTATCATTCTCCCCTCTTCTTTATGATAAGGGGTGTTTACACTTTACGTTACACTATAAACATGGCTTGGTTTGAGCATGATCACTAATTTCGCTGTCTTCTGTAATAGCTTTCCCCGCCGTTCTCTTACTTCCCACAGGTATTTCCCACTTGTCCCGCTTCTTTTGTCTTTATTCTATCGTTTACCACTTCTATCACCTCCCTCGCTGTTACGTTTTTCAGAAACTTGTCCCTTAGGTTACGTGTAGAAGGGCAGTTCACGAGGATATGCTCGTCCGTCTCCTTTCCATCGCACATGCAACATATAGTTTCCCCTTCTTCGTTTCTCTTCGTTCATTGTTTCCATCCCCCTAGTCTGAACCATGCCAGCGCGCCTCTTTTGCTCTGTTGCTTTTCCGACAACATTAACATATTTCGCTTTCCCCAATCTCTTACTCTTAACTGTCCCCTGATTGAGGACTTTGTTTGGCAGTCTGCTGTTATTTCTTGTCTGTATATGTCCAGTAATCTGTCTCTAATTTGGTTTTCTATTAAAATGCCCCACTTCCTCCCTCTTTCCATACTCAACCCATTCCATTATTGTATAAGAGATTCTTCACTTCCCAACCCCAGTTTTGAACGTTTTCCTCCCTTGTCTGTATTTCTAAGCATTGTCCCCTCAGCGTAGTTTGGCCCTCTAATGATATTCGCATCCAATATTTAACAACCCTCATCCGTGCTTGTACCGTGTCCCTGTTCAAGCCCAATTCATTGAGGAGCCCACAGTTAGCCGTACCTCTGCTTACGCCAATTACCCTCTTATAAAAATCTCTTTGTGTGACGGTTATTGTGTTGTCCCCCTTTAACCCCCACAGTTCTACTCCATAATTTCATGTTCGGAATATTATTGATGAATAGTGGTTTTGAATGACCAGGAAAGGCCTTTGAGGTGCCTTATTTATTGTCCTTATGACTTGTTCTACTGCATATTTTGTTTTGGTCTTTCTTGCTCTTATGTGGTGTGACAAGCTTCCAGTCATGGAAAGTGTTGCCCCCAGGTACGTGAAGTTTTTAACCTGCTCTATTAAATTCCCCCCCCCCCATATGTCCATGTTTCCTGTCCGTTAAACATATAGCCATTTTTATTTTTTAACGTTTACTTTCAGTTTATATTTGTTGCACCTCTCGTATATATTATCTATGCCCCTTCGTAAACCCTCTATTGTCTCGGACAAGATGGCTATGTCGTCTGCATACATAAGAACTGATCATGACCAATTGTACCCAGCCCAACTCCCTTACCTTTCATAGGGCTTTTTAAGGGACTTTTGAATCACACTCTAGGCTCTCATTTGCGACTTTGATAACATGAGATCAATTGATTGATTTGCTTTATTTTACTTCCCTCTTGTGGCACTTTTCGCTAATTGCGAAGATGGGGATGAGTCATGATATGATGAAATTGATGAATGGACACTCACAAACATCCATGCCCAGGAAGGGACCCCTGACGTCGTTGCGCGATGTGGTAACCACTCCGGCACGTGGACCGGCAACATAAGATCAAGAATTATTCACACACACACACACACACACACACATACACATACATTATACATGAATGTGTATATATATAATATGTTGTTGTTGAATTGTTGTTTAAAGTCCACATTATTCACAGAAAGGCTAAACGTGACTGGACCTACATTTTAAAGTAGGATCCGAACCACCTTGTGCCTACACCGGGTATCGAACCGTATATGTATATACGAGTGTGTGTGTGTAAAGGTAGGTAGGTAAGTAGGGGGACCATTGCATATATTTTGCGGGGGAACCCCCAAGATTTGTAGATCAGGCACGGCTTATATACTTATCTACCTTTCTAGGCTAACCGCGATGACGTGTAATAATCTGATGCAATAGGAGGGGCTCAATGATACATTCATAACATACCCAGAATACGAAATTATAGTCTCGTTTTGAGAGAAAGGCAAACGTATATTATTCCAAGATAAAAATAATTATTTTCGCTTGTAAAGAAAAAACACTGAATAATGATGTAGCAGTAGGACAAGAAAGGTAGAGTATCCTACATAAAATAATAGTTACGAAGGTTGCAACCTATCCATTTAGTGGTACGGATAAAGAATTATAAGTCAGATGTTCTCTGATTGATTTCAATGGCAACATTTGGATTGTTCTCTTGTCTATTTCACAAAAATTAATATAAAGGATCTAAGCTGATATAAAGTTACAAAAATTTAGTGTAAAATATTCTTAATTACAAGAGTCTCCATTTATGTTTTATAACTGTTGTTATGAAATTTGAAGATCTCCACACCTCTAAGTAGGATTGTTGGATGGAGACTGGCAGTCGGGAGATAGGCCAAGGCCCTTCGAGGGCTGTAGGGCCATCGGTTATAATTATGAAATTTTTCAACAAATCTCTCTCCAATAGTGCAGGTATTCTTGCATGTAACAATATCCGGATGGCGAAATCATCAAGGCAGGAAGCGATTTCTGGAGAGGAATGAAAGGCCAAGGACAAACTGCGATTTCTTCCAGCGGTCAGCTTCCTGATTACATTGGTATATAAGGAGCCTCAATACATTTTTTCATCACTAACTAATTCAACTACAAAGAGAACAAATGGCCTTCAAGAGCGTGGTAAGTATTATTTGTGAACAAGTATAATGTATGTAATATCCTAGGTTCGCTATCTCAGTGATCGTTCAAAGTCTTCCTGCACTGCAATACACACACACACACACACACACACACACACACACACACACACACACACACACACACACACACATACACACACAAATAATTATGTTATATGGTATGGAATATCTGACATAAAATAAAATTCATATAATTTAAAATTAAAAATAGCTACCTAGGTATATTCTATCATTTGTTTCCTTACAATAACACTATGAAAAAAGATGATAAATTTCATTAATCTATACAACACCAACGCCCGAAAAGAGGCAGAAGGTCATTATCTCTATGTCGATTAATCCGTCTCACTTACCACTCCATCACAATAGATCTGACAATTTTAGTAATACGTAGAATGAACGTGTACCTAAAAATACATTTTGAAGATAACATTTAGGTTATATTAGATAAGATTGTTCTCCTATAAAATATCCAAGCGACATGTTCCTATTATAGCTTACTGTATTACATTTGATTATAGAGTTAGTGTACGATCTTTATAAACATATCCTTTTCTCATTTACAGATGTCCATCTTCGCCGTTGCTTTGATGATGATCATTGGATCAACCTATGGTGAGTATACATTCAATTGACTTTTAGTTCACACTAGAAGAATCTATATACCTTAAATAAATATAAAGGCATAACTTGTAGAAAAGGGAAGAAGATTTGTTCCTTCTTGATTCATAACATATTTTGGAAATGAATTAATTGAACTAGTTGATTATATTTTAAATTCCATTTCAAAGTCGTTCTTCAGCTATAGCAAATTCTAATTTATTTTAATTTAGCAAAATTATCACCTCATGTGAGTACGAACAGTTTACAGAAATGTATATTTAATTTGACAAACTGTACTACTTTCTTTATAACTTGAATTCAATATCTATTGGTATAAAAAATGACCCAATCATGATGTTTCTCTTGAATTCTAGCTGTAGGAATCACCGGAGTGAGCAGCCAGAACAACAACAAAATCGCCATCGCCACTCACCCTGTTGTTGGCTATGGTCCTGGAGGTTACGGAGGATACGGTCTTGGAGGCTTGGGAGGATACGGACTTGGAGGATACGGAGGATACGGTCTTGGAGGCTTGGGAGGATACGGTCTTGGAGGTTACGGAGGATACGGTCTCGGAGGATGGGGAGGTTATGGTGCTGGTCTTGGCTACGGTCTCGGCGGCATTGGATACGGATATTACGGTTAATTTACCTTAGACAACATTATGAATTGTTTGTCATCTATAGCCTTTAAACAGTTGAAAATAAACTGATACGAATTGAGCAATAAGCCTTAATGTATTCCTTAATTTACACTACCCTAACTTACTTTAATTTTAATGCAGTCCTTACATTTCCTCATCATAAGGATAAATATCCACAGAATTAGATCATAGTCTAGTAAAACGTGACTTTAGTTTGTGCGTCACCCTATTGTGTGCATTGAGTTACTTTCTTTTGCAGAGGAATCATATTGCGTGACTGATGAGATGATGTAAAGAAAGTGTTGGAAATCAGATCTTTGACGTGCAGTATATGCTCACAATAACATACTTTTCATGGTTTTCCAAAGCAAGAGTAGAGGGTACTATCTCTATGGTCTAAAACTAAAATTACATTTATATATTGTTCTCCTTTTCATTCTACCCATTTTTCTCATGTTTAAAATAAAATCTGCTGGTCGTCTAATTTCATGTCTCCGAATGGAGATGAAAGATTAACAACACATGTCATATATTCTAACCACGTTGAACATATATGCACGTACACGTGCATAAGCGACACTTTCTCTGTTTCAATGCAGATATCTTTACTCCCTCAATAAATTTAACTGCAGCGTTTGCCTATGCCATTCGATTTTTCTTATAAAGCTCCCTATCTTGGCATTACACAACTGAAGCATATTATTGAAAATATCTCTGATTGTATACCTCACTGCTCTTTACAGAGACACACTAATTCCTAAAACGTGAGGTGATAAGTTTCCTGAAGTTTAGTTCAGAGTTCGTCACTATATTACTGCACACAAATTAGAAGGTGTTTATTGTGAGATCGTTTGCTAGAGAGAGATATCAAACTCAATGAACCAGACGTTATTTTGAAGGCAGAAGACATATATTTTATGACTTGCTTCAAATGATGCTGGTTGTTTGAACTTATGTACTTCGTACATATTCGAATAAGCTAAATGATTTCAATGCAATTCCGAATACAGGCAATTGTGCGGTGAACCGACAAAGTTAACGTATTCAATTAATAATAATAATAATAATAATAATAATACATTGGCCTATGGGAATCTAGAGCAAGAAAAATGATTTGACAACTTTTCTATATCACAACTTGAGAGACATGAAATTCTTCATTCTAGACCACTTGTCAAAACTACAAGATGAAGCCGATATATTCTACTCTCCATCTTTTAATATCGAGCAATGTCACTGATTTACCTCACCATTTGACTTTACAGAAGGCCCTTGTGGACGAGGCGAATTGGTTGAGCTTTGTGCTGTTTCTGCTCTGAAAATTAAATTTGAGAACTGTGAGCCATCCCTCACTGCTTCTTTTTGGGCTGGTGAAGGGGTGCCCTTACTAGCAAGAAAAGCAACATGACTACCGTTACTGTTTTCGGTTTCCTACTTGTGTGAAAAGTCTTCTCATTTATGGCAAAAATAAAAATCCAAAGCAGGAAACATACAAAGTTGTTCAAGATGACTTGGGAATTGTGTTTTCAATTCAATTCAATTACTTTGTCACACATCATAGTCTTGTGCGCTAAACTACAATCTCAAGTCTGGTAACTAAATTATTAATTTTATATCACATTGTGGTTGGCTGCTGTACTAGTATAAAAAAGAAAAAAATATTATTAGCATTTTTAAAATTTAAAGTATATTGTTCTATGAACGGTGCAGCCGAAATTGAACCATGTTTACAAAGGTGCTACGAGTGAAAAAAATGCTAGGAATCCCTTCACTAAAGACTAAGGTCAGACTATAATGTTGAATTTAAAGTGTAAAAAAAATTATTTATTTTGTGAAATACTTTGTTAGCTTGTACTTTTTAGGAAAATTGAATAACATTTTCTAAATAATTAATTTTGTCTCTTTATTTTTGTAAGTACTGAAATTATGTCAGTTAACTGAAAACTATTGTTAATTTAATATTAATTATAAATAAACCAGTTTGATGTAGTTTGATGTATTTTTTTCACATTATTGAAATTTAATATTTCTACAAAATCTTGAGGTCAGTGGCCTGCTAATAATGTTAAGAGCGGATATACAGCCTACAAATTTCTTCCTTACACTTGTTGGAAATAAGGTATTTTGTATTCATGAAAATAGATACATGAATATATGTGGCGAAGTAAAATAAGAAAATCTACAATCTAGTGATATAAAACGGATTACAGATTACGTAGATTACTTCCTAAAATCAGGAAAAATGACCCAATCGTGATGTTTCTCTTGAATTCTAGCTGTAGGAATTACAGGAGTGAACAGCCAGAACAACATCAAAATCGCCATCGCCACCCACCATGTTGTTGCCTACGGTATTGGAGGCTGTTGTGGATACGGTCCTGGACGATGGGGAGGTTACGGTGCTGATCTTGGCATTCGAATTTCTTCATTATAACGACAGATCAAACTTTAATAGAGTACGACTTCTTTTTGTGCCTCACCCTATTTTATACGTGGAAATCTATTCCCCTTTGTAAAGGGGCTGCGAGTTTTGAAATGCGAAAATCCCTGTACTGGAGATATAAATTGTAGAACTAGTTTGATTTTATGGAATGCTTTGTTATCTCAAACATTTTCGCAACAATACGTTTCATAAATAACTTCGTTATTATGTAAAACACTAAAATCATATCACTCAATTGTAAAATAAAACTGTGTTAATTATATGAAGAGTATTTGGGGGATACTATGCATTAATGAAATAAGTGTAATCTTTCTGCAGTAATTACTTTGAGCCCAACAGCCTGCTTATGGTGTTAAACGCGACGATAGAGACTACCAATATCTCCTTAAACCGTAACCTATTATCTGTTTTCTTTGCGAATGTAATGCACAGATTGGTAAAGAAGAGTCATTTAAACCCACGATTGGTAAAGAAAGTCTTCATGAATTAAGTAATGATAATGGTATAAGATTAATTACTTTTGCAACCTCAAAGAATTTAATTGTGAAAAGTACCACTTCTAAACATAAAGATATCCATAAATATGCCTCGTCTTCTCTAGATGGTAAAACTCATAACCAGATAGATCATATTCTCATTGATAAGAGAAGACATACTAGTAAAATTGACGTTCGTTCACAAAGAGGTGCTGACTGTGGCATTGACCATTATTTAGTAATTGCTAAATTAAGAGAAAGACTCGCAGTGATAAATCATAAGCAACAAAATCTGAAAGTTCTATAATTTAATAAAGGAAAATTTGCTGATAAAAAAATTAAGAAAGATTGCCAAATTAAACTGTCAAATAGCTTTGCTGTTTTGCAACATTTAAATGATGATGACAATATAAATGAAACAGTCGTAAATAAGAATTCGGAACTCATACGTAATGCAATAGAATCAGCAGCTAAAGAAAGTATAGGATACCATAAACGAAGAAAAAGTAAGCCTTGGTTTGATAAAGATAAAAACGTCAATTTTTTGGCTGACCCAAGCGATATTTTAAATAGGTGGAGGAACTACTTTAATGAACTTTTAAGTGTTCATGTATAAGATAAATCAGAAGTAAATGAAGTACACACAGCAGAACCTTTAGTTCCAGAACCTAACTTGACTGAAGTTAAAGATGCTATTAAAAGGCTAAAGAATAACAAAGCACCTGGCATTGATTTAATACCAGCTGAGTTAATTAAATATGGTGGAAATTCGTTAATATGTCAAATTCATGAATTAATTTGGTTAATATGGAATAAAGAAGAAATCCCTCAACAGTGGAAAGAATCCATAATTGTTCCTGTGTTTAAAGAAGGTGATAAAATGAACTGCAATAATTAAAGAGGAATTTCTCTACTCTCAACAACATATAAAATATTATCTAACATTCTCTTAACAAGACTAACCCCATATGCTATTGAAATTATAACGCTTGCTAAGTTTCTAATCTTTGAAGCGCTGTTTTCTCGGAAATGACTGGCTAATGTAATTGTTGTTCTCTGTCACAGAATTATGTTTACTTCAACATTTGAGCACACAATCGAAACATACAGAAAAATAATGTTTTTCTTCACTTCATTACTTTTCTCCAAGTTCAAAAAATATCCAGAGTCAAAACTTACTGCTAGTTGGCCAGTTATGCAAAACGTACCTGGACTACAGGCACGGAGCATGCACTTTATCAAAGATGCGAAGGAACCTCGCAAAGCTAACGAAGTTTCTCTGCGGTACTGACGGTTGGCCCCGGAGTCACGTGGTATCTGCTTATCAGTCTAACATGACCTTGTCCATGCAGAACAATCACACTGAAACGAAGGCTAATCATGGGAGTAGTGAGGAATGTTTTTTTAAACTAAAATGATAAATAGACAAACAGGAATAATCACTCTCGCAAAAAGGAAGTAAAATAAAGCAAATCAATCAATTGATCTCATGTTATCAAAGTCGCAAATGAGAGCCTAGTGTGTGATTCGAAACTCCCTTAAAAGACCCTATGAAAGGTAAGGGAGTTGTGCTGGTTAAAATTGGTCATCATCAGTTCTTATGTATGCAGACGACATAGCCATCTTGTCCGAGACAATAGAGGGTTTACGAAGGGGCATAGATAATATATACGAGAGGTGCAACAAATATAAAATGAAAGTAAAATTTAAAAAATTAAACATTATGGCTTTCAAAAATGGCTATATGTTTAAAGGGCAAGACACATGGACATATGGGGGGGATTTAATAGAGCAGGTTAAAAACTTCACGTACCTGGACCCTTCGATGTGAGGTGTGTTTCTTGTTCTAACTATAACTGTGTGTTTTCGTTAGATTCATAGTATTTCGTGAGTAGATATGAAGAAAGTAAATAAATAAGACAAGTTGGTGGAAGGGACTGGAGAATCGTATACTTTTTCACAGCTAAGAAATAATGAAAAAAAGGCCATGGTTTGGATCGAATTCAGGCATCGCTGATGAAAGCTCTGCACGCTAACCAGCCCTCTAAATTACTAAATTAGGAAGGAAGAGAAAAAATGACGAAACTATTTGAAGGGAAACTTGAAGGATATTAGAATTTAAATAAATTTTTACGGATTTTTAGAGGTGACTAACCTTCTGACCGTATGCGTTTCCACATTACGTAAGGAATATAGGGTAAAAATACGGTGAAATCGAATTGCCAAAATTTAACTCTGAATTCCATAATAAAACTTTTGTTCCTGATCTTCCATGAAGCTAGTCAAAACAGAGATTTCTACTACGATATGAAATGCAGGTATGTTTCCAATTCATTCGTTTAACGAATAATGATGAACAAATAAGATGTGCCAACTACCTCAGCGATCCCTGTCTTAGTTCTTGAGAGAATTCTCATTAAGAAATTGCTGATATTCAACTCAAACCCGGAAACTTCGATGTGAAAGGACCAATAACTATGATAGGCTAACGAGGCTGTTATTCTGCATAATTACGTACATCTTTAATACATAAAAGTTATTTCCCATACATTGTATCGTGAAATCTGTAATATGCTACTTGAGCCGATGGAATCAGCACCACGCTTAGGTTGCATTTTTACTTTTCTACCCAGTGTTTCTTCTCGAAATCAGACCGGGTGGATCGTGGGATGAATTCCAGTCGAAACCACCCACGATTGGGAGCGTACATTCTGGCAGTCGAAGGATGATTACTTTGTAGTTATTATAAATAAAATAAATAACTAAATTTACTGTATAGCTGCTGTTAAGTTTCTATAATGTATTTTCTTATTTGTACAATTTGATCATTTATAATCAGTGCTCGAAGTGAGGGGGAATGCAGTGGATGGTGTCCCCCGGCTAGCAAAATTTTCTCAAAGCATCCCCCAGTTCGGTAATAGCATTATGTTAAACGACAGAAGCATCTTCCCATCTAGTATTTTTAACTTCAATGATACTTCATAATAACTACGGAACGAAAGCAAGGTACTATTTTAAAATTAAAATACACTGAAATAATATAATAGGAAATATTATGGAGGAATAAATGAATATGTGTTTGAACAATGAAAAACAATAATGAAATTAATATGATATTGCTTCATTTGTACATCAGTTGGATTAGATTTTTCAGTACTCTCTGTTTAGAGTGTTTAGAAATGTTATATGGAATTTCAATTTGTATTCTGAGAGCAAAAGATAATAACCTAGATGTATGCACAGTGTTAAATAAAATTGAAGTATTTGACAGCTCATATACGAGAAACACATAAACCATGTAATATGTCATATAGGTCATATATCAATTACGAATTTGTAGCAATAATTTTGTTTGAAATTATGTAATCAAAACATACGAACACGAAAAAAGAAGCGAATTTTCAAATCATCATTTCATAAAAATTAGAACGACTTTATTTCATCAGACCAATGCATTTTAATTAAACTGCAAAACCTAACAATTATCCGCCCGAAGATATATCTCGCGAACACAGGTACAATAAGGTGAAAACCGATACTCTGCCGACTATATAATCCACTCTGGTTTTAAAAATTTGGAAGACAACAGGAGTTGTCAAAATATAGTAAATAAATAAATAAGATAAGTATACAATAATAATACGTTGTAATTGGAAACAAAGTGTAAAAAATTTACACAACTGACAAAAATGCTGCAAAATAAAGTGTATGTGGAATTATCACATTTAATGATAGTCAATATCATTTTAATCGTTACGTTATATACAGTGAAGGATCTACGAGCCGCAAAACCCCGTAGTGCGGGGGGTGGAGACAAGTAAGCCTTTAGGGGTTCCTCAGCCTCAGGTATAGTAGAGGTTTCATATATCCGTATGTAAAACATAAACTTAGATACTCAGCGGTACAGAAACGAATACAATATTTACAGGTAAAGATAAAGTGAAAGGTCCCTGTGCATATAACACAACACCGTGCCATGAGAGCACATTTAGGGTATGTGGACCCTACATATTTTCAGTTTCAGCCATCTTGAGGTGATGGGATCAGCATCACACTGCGGCCGCCTTTCCCCAACACCTCCCGGGGTACCATTTGATTTGAGGCTGGGTGGGCCCTAGAGACGATTTATGCGGGAACAAAACCGAAAAAATTCCAACCTTAGATCTCCCACATGTCAGACTAGATTCAAATCAGCCTAGAATTTTACGAGAAATGAAGTAGTGAAGGTTTCTTGAAACTATCTATAATCAGGAAAAAGTAACGGCTGCATGATTGTAACAAATGTACCATTTTCCAGGTGTGAGAAAACAGTGTCATACATATACGTATATATCACATCTTCCCTTTCCCATTTAAACATTTTGAGTTGAATTCAATATGGCAGCCACGAATATGAAACACGTCCGTTTGGAACACACCAATGTACGTAGTTACCCCTCAGCCTAACCTGTTTGAAGAATATATTATTTGTTTATTTGTATTTTCCTTGTGCGAGTTGTACGCTGTACGCTCTACACAAATTTTACTTTACACACACTTACTCTTTCCTTACAGCCATGTATTAATATTGTAACCTCTTTACGTTAATGTATAGATACTCTTAGTAATTGATCGGATGTAGGAAAATAAGAAAATTAGATATAAGAAAATTAGAAAGTAAGAAAATTAGACATAATAAGTATGGTTTAGCCATCAAATAAAGTTATGTGTCTGATTTCTTAGGTGTCCACTCTCCATATACTTCAATTCCGATCTTTAACTTCTCACACAAACTCCACCCTTGCACTATTTCTCGGGCTGCCTTTCACACTATCATTCTCCCCTCTTCTTTATGATAAGGGGTGTTTACACTTTACGTTACACTATAAACATGGCTTGGTTTGAGCATGATCACTAATTTCGCTGTCTTCTGTAATAGCTTTCCCCGCCGTTCTCTTACTTCCCACAGGTATTTCCCACTTGTCCCGCTTCTTTTGTCTTTATTCTATCGTTTACCACTTCTATCACCTCCCTCGCTGTTACGTTTTTCAGAAACTTGTCCCTTAGGTTACGTGTAGAAGGGCAGTTCACGAGGATATGCTCGTCCGTCTCCTTTCCATCGCACATGCAACATATAGTTTCCCCTTCTTCGTTTCTCTTCGTTCATTGTTTCCATCCCCCTAGTCTGAACCATGCCAGCGCGCCTCTTTTGCTCTGTTGCTTTTCCGACAACATTAACATATTTCGCTTTCCCCAATCTCTTACTCTTAACTGTCCCCTGATTGAGGACTTTGTTTGGCAGTCTGCTGTTATTTCTTGTCTGTATATGTCCAGTAATCTGTCTCTAATTTGGTTTTCTATTAAAATGCCCCACTTCCTCCCTCTTTCCATACTCAACCCATTCCATTATTGTATAAGAGATTCTTCACTTCCCAACCCCAGTTTTGAACGTTTTCCTCCCTTGTCTGTATTTCTAAGCATTGTCCCCTCAGCGTAGTTTGGCCCTCTAATGATATTCGCATCCAATATTTAACAACCCTCATCCGTGCTTGTACCGTGTCCCTGTTCAAGCCCAATTCATTGAGGAGCCCACAGTTAGCCGTACCTCTGCTTACGCCAATTACCCTCTTATAAAAATCTCTTTGTGTGACGGTTATTGTGTTGTCCCCCTTTAACCCCCACAGTTCTACTCCATAATTTCATGTTCGGAATATTATTGATGAATAGTGGTTTTGAATGACCAGGAAAGGCCTTTGAGGTGCCTTATTTATTGTCCTTATGACTTGTTCTACTGCATATTTTGTTTTGGTCTTTCTTGCTCTTATGTGGTGTGACAAGCTTCCAGTCATGGAAAGTGTTGCCCCCAGGTACGTGAAGTTTTTAACCTGCTCTATTAAATTCCCCCCCCCCATATGTCCATGTTTCCTGTCCGTTAAACATATAGCCATTTTTATTTTTTAACGTTTACTTTCAGTTTATATTTGTTGCACCTCTCGTATATATTATCTATGCCCCTTCGTAAACCCTCTATTGTCTCGGACAAGATGGCTATGTCGTCTGCATACATAAGAACTGATCATGACCAATTGTACCCAGCCCAACTCCCTTACCTTTCATAGGACTTTTTAAGGGACTTTTGAATCACACTCTAGGCTCTCATTTGCGACTTTGATAACATGAGATCAATTGATTGATTTGCTTTATTTTACTTCCCTCTTGTGGCACTTTTCGCTAATTGCGAAGATGGGGATGAGTCATGATATGATGAAATTGATGAATGGACACTCACAAACATCCATGCCCAGGAAGGGACCCCTGACGTCGTTGCGCGATGTGGTAACCACTCCGGCACGTGGACCGGCAACATAAGATCAAGAATTATTCACACACACACACACACACACACACACACATACACATACATTATACATGAATGTGTATATATATAATATGTTGTTGTTGAATTGTTGTTTAAAGTCCACATTATTCACAGAAAGGCTAAACGTGACTGGACCTACATTTTAAAGTAGGATCCGAACCACCTTGTGCCTACACCGGGTATCGAACCGTATATGTATATACGAGTGTGTGTGTGTAAAGGTAGGTAGGTAAGTAGGGGGACCATTGCATATATTTTGCGGGGGAACCCCCAAGATTTGTAGATCAGGCACGGCTTATATACTTATCTACCTTTCTAGGCTAACCGCGATGACGTGTAATAATCTGATGCAATAGGAGGGGCTCAATGATACATTCATAACATACCCAGAATACGAAATTATAGTCTCGTTTTGAGAGAAAGGCAAACGTATATTATTCCAAGATAAAAATAATTATTTTCGCTTGTAAAGAAAAAACACTGAATAATGATGTAGCAGTAGGACAAGAAAGGTAGAGTATCCTACATAAAATAATAGTTACGAAGGTTGCAACCTATCCATTTAGTGGTACGGATAAAGAATTATAAGTCAGATGTTCTCTGATTGATTTCAATGGCAACATTTGGATTGTTCTCTTGTCTATTTCACAAAAATTAATATAAAGGATCTAAGCTGATATAAAGTTACAAAAATTTAGTGTAAAATATTCTTAATTACAAGAGTCTCCATTTATGTTTTATAACTGTTGTTATGAAATTTGAAGATCTCCACACCTCTAAGTAGGATTGTTGGATGGAGACTGGCAGTCGGGAGATAGGCCAAGGCCCTTCGAGGGCTGTAGGGCCATCGGTTATAATTATGAAATTTTTCAACAAATCTCTCTCCAATAGTGCAGGTATTCTTGCATGTAACAATATCCGGATGGCGAAATCATCAAGGCAGGAAGCGATTTCTGGAGAGGAATGAAAGGCCAAGGATAAACTGCGATTTCTTCCAGCGGTCAGCTTCCTGATTACATTGGTATATAAGGAGCCTCAATACATTTTTTCATCACTAACTAATTCAACTACAAAGAGAACAAATGGCCTTCAAGAGCGTGGTAAGTATTATTTGTGAACAAGTATAATGTATGTAATATCCTAGGTTCGCTATCTCAGTGATCGTTCAAAGTCTTCCTGCACTGCAATACACACACACACACACATATACGTGCATATGCTACCTTGTGGGGACTCTGTTAGTGCACATACACTGTGGGGACCGGGGGAAATCACAGTCGTAGTCTGATGTGTTTGTTGAAATTATGTGACAAATAACACAGTAAAACTATAAACTCCCGAAAATTAAAAGTAACCTACATTGTGAGCAAATTATACAAGAAAAACGTTTCCTATCCTTGTGGGGACACCAGTACCCACAAGGCCTGTGAAATCAGGTGGCCTCGGGTCCCCACAAGGTCCATTAGATTCATGAAAATTTGCACATACACTCCATACACACGATTGATTCTGTACAGACGCTGTGGGGACCGATGTGTAAATAAGTTTGAAAATGCTACCCTGTTGGTAATTGACAATAAAAGAGAGGAAATACTTTTAGTCTCTGTTGATTTTTGCAGTTTTTGTCGTTTATGATATTTTTCATAAACAAAATCGTAAATACTTGTCCTGCAGAGAATAAATCACTGGAAAAGAGAAACAGATGTTACATGAAATAGGAGAGATCTGACGGACACAAGAGTACTGGGAAAATTATTTTGGATGTAATTAAATGACTGACAAAAAAAGTTAGCAAAATAATTATAATAACGAGTGTTGTGCTATTTTGGGAAGAAATGCAAACTTTTGTCTTTTAAAATGAAGACAAAAAGTAAAAAGCTACATACCAAGCGGATTACAAATAATAATAATAATAATAATAGTAATATTAACGATAATAATAATAATGATCATAATAATTATAATACCATGTGATACGATGTGGAAATCAAGCAGAGGGATATAGGACTTGAAATCGATTCAATAAAGTTCTGAGTTCGATTATTTTCTTCCAGTGTCCCTTCATCAATGTTATCTAATTGTCACGATTAGCCAAAAAAGCCAGAAAGAAACGAGGCAAAATGTGATATATATGCAAAAAGTATCTTCCATTGTTCTCACAAACTATTTGTGTTTAATTTATATACATTTCGAATCATGCTTTGCTTTAAGTTAAATGTTAATTTGCATCTAACATTACAATGCTGACCAAGGCATTAAACAAGGCTCAACAGTGTTACTAAATTAAATTAGTCAATATTTTAAAAAGTGCTTTTACTAGGGATATAAATTCTGATGGAAAATCGAGTAGTGTCCCTACAACGTTGTTATCTTCCATTGGAAATATATAGTGCGCTCAAGGGTATACAAGCTCTTATAAATTTTCTAAGCGGAATAGGGGAGGGGTGTATCATGGGCAAAGCCAATATTATTTTCAAGGAAGCTAAACTGTAACTTTACACGCCATGAAAATACTAACAGTAACTGTTATTATTATTATTGATTTATGTACATTTTTAATTTATGATAATATATTATTCTTTTATGCATTATTTACATCTCACAAATTCAATCAATTTACTTTACGTGCTCGGATGCTTTGAAATAAGGAAGTCATGGTTTCAATTCGCGATAGAAATTCGATATACCTTTAAGAAACTTTTCGCTCCACAAGCTTACCTTTTTGTTGTTGAAATGTATGATGTCCTCACAACGTATATTACTGCCGATCCAAAGCGAGTAGTGTCCCCACAAGGATGATATCTTCCGTTGAAGAAGTGTTTGATGTCCTCACAAGGTTTATTACTTCTGATGTAAAGTGGGTAGTGTCCCCACAAGGTTACTATCTTCTGTTGAAGAAGTGTATGATGTCCCCACAAGGTTTATTACTTCTGATGCAAAGTGAGTAGTGTCCCCACAAGGTTACTATCTTCTGTTGAAGAAGTGTATGATGTCCTCACAAGGCTTATTACTTCTGGTGCACAAGTGAGTAGTGTCCCCACAAGGTTACTATCTTCTGTTGAAGAAGTGTATGATGTCCTCACAAGGTTTATTACTTCTGATGCAAAGTGAGTAGTGTCCCCACAAGGTTACTATCTTCTGTTGAAGAAGTGTATGATGTCCCCACAAGGTTTATTACTTCTGATGCAAAGTGAGTAGTCTCCCCACAAGGTTACTATCTTCTGTTGAAGAAGTGCATGATGTCCTCACAAGGCTTATTACTTCTGGTGCACAAGTGAGTAGTGTCCCCACAACGTTACCATATGCTGTTGAAGAAGTGTATGATGTCCCCACAAGGTTTATTACTTCTGATGCAAAGTGAGTAGTGTCCCAACAAGGTTACTATATTCTGTTGAAGAAGTGTATGATGTCCTCACAAGGTTTATTACTTCTGGTGCACAAGTGAGTAGCGTCATCACAATGTTGTTATCTTATGTTGAGGAAGTGTATGATGTCCTCAAAAAGTATAGGGGGCTTAAAAAATCTCGAAGGAAGGAGGGGCGACATAACGCATGGGTAAAATCAATATTTCAGTCAAGGAAGCTACAAGTTAGATAAAACTAAATTAATGCTTACTGGAAGAAAGTAATGTTTCGTTTATTTTTATGACTCAGGCCTCCCCGATGGCGCAGTGGTAGCGTCGTCGCCTTGTATTCAAGGGGTACCAGGTTCGATACCCGGTGGAGAGGCACATAGTGGTTCGGATCCCACTTTAAACTATAGGTCCAGTCCTAATTTGTTTTACTGTGCATAAAGTTGACTTAGAACACCAATCAATCAATTTTTCACATATATTCTGGCTTCAAGATTCCACTATGTCAGTGTTAGAGTAAGGTGGGGTAAGACTGCGCGGCGGGTAAGACTGCGCACCGGTTTTTCGAGGTGAAAATCATACACAGTTGGCACCACTGCGCCACCGTTACTTCGTTCAAGATGGTAGCTAGCTGTGGACAGTGGTGAAGATACGTTTGAAATTCGTTGTGCTGAGAGACGTAAGTGAAAAGATTTTGAGGGGGTTTGCTATTTATTTTGGTACTACGTGTTTTGAGTACTAGTTCATTGTGAATGTATACAATATTACGATGTTGATGGATAGAAGAAGCTGTGTTAATGCCGAGTCCACCTGTGTATTAGTTTCCATTGCTTTGTGCAATGGCTGGGCAGCATCACGTGATTTGTTCAGGAATGCAGCACGGGGCACGACTGCGCACGTGCGAGGTTTTACCCCACATGTGTGTGGCTTGCAGGTGCAAGTGTGTGGCTTGTATGGCCCAGCCATTAGATAGATCATTTTTTGGTCCACTGAAGTCGTTTTATTCATCTGTGTGTGATAAATGGATGAGTAACCATCCGGGTCGCCCAATCACAGTTTTCCAAGTGGCATCTATTTTTACAAAGGCATATGGGAAGGCAGCTACAGTTGGGAATGCCATGAAGGGCTTTGAAATGACTGGATCATGCCCTTTCAATCAAGACATCTTCACTGAGGACGATTTTCTTCCCTCTACTGTGACAAATGTATCAGCTAAAACTCCAGGTGAGCAGCCTTCAACAAGTGGGGTTAACAATACTGGATCATACGGGCACATTTCCGTTAACCAGATATCACCACTTCCACGTGCAGAGCATATTCAGCACCGCCGACGAAATACAAGGCAGTCTCAGGTGTTAACTGGATCTCCATTCAAAGTCAACTTGGAAGCCTCGTTGCTTGAGAAGAGTAAGAAGAAAGTTCAGGGGAAACAGAAACCGAACATCGTTGTTGAAGAAGATGTAGCAAGCAGAAAACGCCAGAAGAAAGAGTACAATTACCCAGGTTGTAATGAGAAGTACAGCGATCCTGCAGTAGAAGATTGTATCCAGTGTTCCATATGTGACGAGTGGTGGCATGAAAATTGCACCTAGTATGAAACAGGAACCTTTATTTGTGATTTGTGTTAGCGATTCCTAACCCAAGTGCAGGACGGGATTCACTGTGCCTACTGTTAGAATACCACGAGAAATGTTTCCATACGATAGAAGAACTTTTAAAGGTGATTTGTGTTTCTTTTTATACAAATGTGACTCTGTGTGGAAAGTGCGCATTCTTACCCGAACTTGATCGCAGTCTTACTCCGCGGTGCGGGTAAGACTACGCATTTGCATGGTCACGGTTTTGTAATTGTTTCATGCAGAAATATTGTTCATTCAGCTTTCGGAAATTTACTGTGAGTTAGCAAAGGATAGTGTAATGTGTATTGCTTTTTTCATGTGTGTCTGTAGTTTCATAGCTTGAATATAAAATTATGAACTCAAACTGCGAGGTCTTGCCCCACCTTACTCTATATCTAAGGAGGAGGCAACTGTGAATTCATTATGGCGGGGAAACAAATATGTTTTTATTTTTTTTTCGCTTTGGAAGATTCCTTCCACTGCAACTGCTTACTCATGATATCCGATTAACTGTAAACATGTTGAAGGGAAAGAATGGCGCCACATATCATGGAAGAAGAAGAAGGAAGTGCAGGCACAGGCAGGTCGTAATGATTTTTTTATTTTAATGCAAGTGTCATTTTTGTCTTCGGTGAGTCCTTTAGGCGGTACGAACGTTCAAAAGAGTCCGTTTTTATTACATTGCTCTCTGTGGTAAAACCACGCATGCTTAGGGGTGCAAGGAACACATATTGAGACCAAAGTAACGTCATCAAAACACGCAGCCTTCGGTTGGCGGAACCAACATTTCAAATGTTTCAAGTACTGTTCGGCGATATATCGTCCAGACGATATATCGCGATATTGAGAAACTATCGTCCAGGCGATATTAACTAGACGATATATCGTTACGATATTTTTGCGATATATATTGTGGAGAGGGAGACGATATATCACTCATATCACGATACGGAAATAATATCGTATCGTCTGCGACGATAGTTTCTTGACGATATATCTCGATATCAAAATTCCGATATTGTACATCCCTAAATTCAAGTCCAATTTATGCACAGAAGTTAATCAGCCCGCCTCTGCGTCGGATACGATATTTGTTTATTAAAGTTTACGTATTCTGGTTATTTCACGTCAGCAACATGGTGATTGAACAAACACAATGACGAGGATTCGAACCTGGGACCTCTGACATACTACCAGTCGCAACGGAAAGCAGACTTCAGTTTGCGGGATCCAGAAGTCCTGTCCCGGGAAACTTCGGGAAATGATTTCCTTACTTTCGGGTTTCCGATAGGTCAGGAATTTAAAATGATCGCGAAATAAGAATTCTGGATATACTTAATTACAGGAAGGGAAATCTTCTAGAAATGGCATCAAAATACCGAAAATAATTTCTTTGGGGACAAAATGTGGGTGGAACTCGATAATTTCAGGAGTGTTTGGAAATTCTGAACATTACCCATCCATAAAATTATTGTAGTCAGGAAATACGTGAAATTTTCTGTCCTGAAGATCGGGATAGTTTTATAAACCGTATCGATCCCGTCCCGGACCCATAAACTCCGATCACTCACACCCATAAAGTAAAAGAAACAGTTTTTTAAGTCCACTTTATGCATAGTAAGGCTAATCGGGACTGGACCTATAGTTTGAAGTAGGATCCGAACCACTATGTGCCTCCACCGGTTATCGAACCCAGCACCCCTTGAATACAAGCCGACGACGCTACAACTTCACCATCGGGGAGGCCTGAGGCATAAAGAAAAGAAACGAAACATTGCTTTCTTCCAGTAAGCATTAATTTAGTTTCATCTAACTTGTAGACCTATTTCATTTGATGATATTTGGTCTTTCCATTAATTTACAGTGAACGAAAATATTCTTTAAATAATTTGAAAAATGTAAATAGTTTGGTCGTCTTCTGTGGCGGAGAAGTAAGTGTAGCGCCAGAATTCCTGGAAACGAATCTTTGTCAAGGCATAATGTGTTTTTGTCTTTCCATCTATTTCACAATTTTGTCCTTGTCGTTGCGATTAGCTAAATTGGCAGAAAATCGACGTAAAAATACAGATGGAATTAGTTTGATCTTTTCTCAAACAGCACATTTGCAAGGGTCATTCAGGGTTGACCGACCAAGACTACAAGTCCTACAAGGACAAAACTACGTGAGTTTTTTAAAGAAATCTCCCTGAGCATACAGGCATAGCTACTATCAATGTGTCAGTTCCGTGAGTTATTTGGCGTTGTCATAGCCTGCTGTCATAGCCACCGCAGGATATCTTGATATCTTTTGTCAGTGCTTCATCTGTCAAAAATGTCTTCCCTCTCATATTATCTTTCAGCGGCTCAAATAAATCTGATATTCATTAAGAGCTAAGCCCGGAGTGTAAGAACATGAAGCAAAACCCTTTCGGAGAGTTATTGCTGTCAAATTGACCATGTGGGGATGTTATGGTGAAGGATAACATTTGCAGGCAACATCAACGTTTTTTTTATACAAATGTCATTATACGGCACCCTTCATCAACGTGCAGGAAAACTGGGCATAAAGCATGATCCTTTCCCCAAAAATTCACATAAAGAACACCTTGCATGTCCCAGTCGGACAAATGTGTCCACACGGTTCATTCGTGAGCAACTAGCGTTCTTCGCCAAGCTGTTGAGATCATTCGTACACTCTTGCCCATTCTCCGGCAGTTGTGTTTGTCAAGATGATACGAAACTGAGAAACTGTAACAATTGAAAAGTGTAAAATAGAGAAAAAGTGTAAATAGTGGGGTATTTTCTTTATGTATATATATATGGATAGCACATCGCGCTGCGACACCAAGGGTCCCGGGTTCGAATCCCGCTCGGGCTTGGTTGTTTGTGAATGTCCATTCATCAATTTTATCATTTCATCACTCATCCCCATCTTCGCAAATTAGCTAAGAGGCACAAAACGCGAAGTAAAATATACTAAATCAATCAATCAATCAATCGACTCTTGGGAATCTGTTTATGAGTTCTATTAACTTTTTCTCTATTATTTTGTCCCTTTCCAGTAGGCTCTGAAGTTTTCCTCCTCTATTCTCTTTCTCAATGACACCTGAGCATCTTCTTTTGGCTAGAGCAGTTCCCATTGTTTTCTCTGATGTTAAAAGTGTGTTTAGAAACATGGTTTTACACACTGATACTACTTCTCTTTCCTTCTATGGTAAAAAGTAATGATTTGTTTTTGATCTTCGAGATTCTTCATTTTGCGTAGTTTTGTGTTTAACGTCAGAAACCTTTACATATGTGTTGACGAATTGTCGTTGAAGCTGAAGGTCGTCACTTGCATAAAAGTCCTTAAAAATTTCATGTCTTTCCGCATCTGTGATTTTAAAGCATTCTTTACCAAACTTTTCACATTTTCCATCACATTTTACTTTCAGATTTCTCCCTGGAACTAACTTTTTTGTGTATGGACTAACGTACGATTCACCCTTGTTTCATAAATCTTATTTAAATTTATATAATATTTCGTAAATCGCATATCTTGTTTCCCGATATAAGCTTACGCCAGTAAGCGCCTTCATTTCTTAGCAGCCACTGAAGAAACTTTGCAGATATTTTTATGCAGAAAATTTCAAGATACGCCAATTGCAGGGTGCTTAAATCTCCGGAACCAGTGGAAATTCAGCCACGAAATATTGACAGGTAACAGAGGAGGTAGTCATAACTCAAAAACGCAATTTTTCGAGTTACGCCACTTCGCCCCTTCACCGACGATATATGCAACATGGAGCGACGTGGACACTAAATTGTGTGCATATTCAAAGTTTATTTAATACATATTATATACAACTTATATTATTTAATCAACCAATTCATCCATCTCACAATAAACCAACAGCAAAAATTACATAAATTGTCTCTCAAATGTGCACGTCCCTTTCCTCGAAATAATTGTTCATGCATTTAAAACAAAATCAATTAAGACAAGTCTTATTTCTCTGTCTGGTAATTTACAATGCATTACAGAGAACAATGATATATTGCGAGCAAAGCGAGCAAGAACATTTTTGGATCCAATTTTTTTGCAGGCTGAAATCAATATTGGTTTAATAGGGCTCAAACAATTTCACGGGACGCCAATGCATTCTCTCTCTCACAACTTTTGTGCCTCCCCGACAGGGACGGGTACGGGTGGGCAATTGCCTACCCAGAAATTGCTGTGCCCACCCGATTGCCAACCCAATCAAATTCAATAAATATATACACTTGGGAAAATGCGAATGGTCCAATAAAATAAGTTATTATGGTGTTCACTTCATGTATATTTTACTTGTGAATATTATCTATATTACAGACAAGTTCACATATTATCATTCAATAAAAAGCTTTGTTGTCCTTTAACGAAACACTGATTTCGTGAATAGGTTTACAAAAGTCAGAGTAAATAATAAGTTGAATGAAATTAGTTTAAGCTTTTCTTTCAACTTCCTTAACTTTTTCATTGGAAAGCGAAAGGAATTTCCAAATCTTTTGAAACAAAAAATGTGATGTAATGCCCACTTGTATGCTTAAGCAGCCAGTGGGGTTAGGAGGCTTTATGGGAGACGCAAAATTGTACAGAATATGATCAAGATTAGAACAGGATTATGGGCCTGAGGGCTGCAGCTTCTGACCTTCACAGGGATGATACATCAAATTGCTTTGAAAATGTGCCACAGAATGAAAAGAAATAGATTCTTGAAATGTGGCAAAAATATAGAAATATAATTAACTGTCTGCCATAACTTGGCCAAAAAGTAACTGAAACTGAGTGTAGAAGGGGTGGAGTTTAGTTGCTTGATGTTGTCAACAACGGGCTTCCGGCCTGGATATGATTAAGGTAATCTGTTAAACAAATAAAAACCACTTCTTCCTCCTGCAACACACAAAGTTGTTTAGTTAGGTCTACATCGAAATACTAAGACAGAGGTAATTTGATATGCCCCTTTCATCATCACAATTTTATATACCTGTCATCTTCTAATTTTGATATCGTATCCAAAATAGATAATAATAATTTTATATTCATTCTACTAATAAGAAGCAATCACAAAAATAGATTTTGATAAAACAGCTCTGTAGGTTTGAAAAATACCTGCAGAATTATTGACTTGATGAGTTAGCAACCGTATTAGGAATCTTCTTACATGAATTGTTGTTTTAAGTCCACTTTATGCACAGATAGGCAATCGGGACTGGAACTACAGTTTAAAGTGGGGTCCAAATCACTATGTACCTCCACCGGTTATTGAACCCGAGACCCCTTGATCACAAGGCGACGACTCTACCACTATGCCATCAGGGAGGCAAAATCTTCTTAGAGATACATTTTCCCTATCAGTTACGTAATCATGTGATTTTTCTTATGGTTAACTAACATATAATAGGGACAAAATTTTAAAATTTTGTGCTTCATAACATAATACATACAATTTTATTTATTTATTTATTTATTAAATTTCGGAGATATTTTGCCAAAATGTCCTTCTTTAGCTTAGGTAAATATTATGCAGAATGAACTAAGAATTTGATTTATACCCGGGTTCTTGCCTTTTTTTAAAATTTTGCTAATAAGACATTATTCATACTTATGCCAAACGCTGAGAATGCACACGTGATGTGCACCCTTCCACAGATCGGATTGATTTTAGTTATTATGTATTAGTTTTAATCTGCGAATTAATTAATGTTTAAACGATATTTTTCATTTTATTGCAAGATATTTTTAGTAAGGGGTTTGCCCCCGTATTATGTGAGGGCATTTTAGAATGAATCGTCTTGAATTTCAGTCCGTATATGTTCGTAATTCTATGTCTTGGCCAGTTTGTAAATGCTGTAGATACTTCTTACAGGCAGGTGTGCACACGGAGGTGCCAAAGGTACCTGGCTACCCCAAACGTCTTCTAAAAAATAAAGAAAATATGTTGAACTACCATTAAAATAATGAAAATAATATCAGTGGTAAAAAATAAGGAATTTCGTTTCATTTGAGATGACCATCTCTCTCTCTCTCTCTCTCTCTCTCTCTCTCTCTCTCTCTCTCTCTCTCTCTCTCTCTCTCTGAATCTCTCCCTCTCCACAAACAATGTGATATTCCTTTACTATAGTAATCAGTAATCACGTAGTAAATAAATTATTTTTTCCTTGATCAATCGCAGAGCCCCTTCACATATCGGACCGTAAATATTATTTTCCCGAGGACCGACTTGTTTGTTAATGCAACCTTCTAACATTTCCAATAAGAGTTTCATGTTCAAAGACTTTCATGAATGCTCTCTCCCTTCTCATTCAATGACAAGTGTATCAATTTTCAGATTTTTGCTTACATCTGAATTCTACGGTTTAATTTGATATGTAACACATGGCACTATCTATCGAGTGACCAGGTACAGCAATATATTTTATGAAGTAGGCGAATGTGCATTAGAAAACATGGTAAAACTGAACCTACAGATGTACTTCAGATTATTGATTCAGCTGATAGCACCTGTAGAGATATAGCCTTGTATTCATCATTTTCAATTGTTTACTATCATTACATAAAATATCGACACGGTGAAAGTAAAACCTGTGCTAAAATGATAACAAATGCTCATTCTATAATGTTAAAATTTCATGTTTATATACTTAATAGTTTCTGTGAAAATAACATGAAGTTACGACTATAGGCTAGCCATGTCCAGATAGATAACTGAAACTTCCCTTAAGGGATCCCCAAATAAATTATTCTGCGCGCACCTATGCTTACAACATCGCAAGTATAATTATTATTTTGTATTTTGCCAGATAAGACTCCCAAGTTGTTGTTTTCAATTCAAGTGGCAATCTTGTTACGCGTCCCTGGAAGTTACGTCAGAGCGATCGGTTGGTGAGTTGGGTTGTATACGTACAGTCATGGACACTTCTGGGTTGTAATGATTGCATTGAAAGTTAATGGGATTGTTATAACCCAGAAGTGTCTGTGACTGTACATACAGGTTAGATTTTCAGCGCTCATAGATCAGAAACTAAGCACTTTCGAGGTTATGAGAATGAGGAAAAGTTTATTGTTTTTTTATATATATTTACCAGCATCCAACCGTTGTTGAAGTTGTTTTAGGACACCCTGTATATGTTGGAGGGGGTGGGGGACGGGCATGAGTGCATGAAAAACTCATATAAGGTCTTAGATTTATACTGCCCACCCTAATTTATGAATATACATCTTCTGCCCACCAGGTCGAAAATTTCTGGCGCCGCCCCTTCACCTCGATGGTATAATGATAACATCGTTACCTTGTGATCAGGGGGTCCCGGGTTTGATACCCGCTGGAGGCACATGGCACAGTGGTGCTAATCCCACTTTAAACTGCAGGTTCAGTCCCGATTAGCATTTCTGTGATTAAAATGGACTTAAAACCATAACCCAATCAATCAATTTTACAACTTATTTTCCTTCAAGTCGTTCGGCGCCCAGGGCTGATTTCCGCCACCCCCTACCTACGGTAGTGAAGACTAAGAAAAGATAAGACTAACAGTAAGAAAAGCAGGTAATGCTAGCCAAGCGATCAAGAACATTTTGCGAAAAGTATTTTTATTTGCATAAAATTTCAAGTTGTGGGCGGTAATTGCAGGTACACTTGGCCGTCAATGTTTGCCCCCCCCTTGTCCCCCCAACAACTCATTTCCGTCCAAGGTTGGGGGGCAATACCTCCCCTGCCCCTCCCACCCCTGTGGTCGCGCCACTGCATCGGAATGAAAGTGGCGACACGTGAGCTGCGTTCGCGCTAAATCTTTCGTTGCTGGGTCACTTGATGTCGACAAATAAACTCAAGGTCAACAGATTTAGGGTCGCGTGGGTGCTGCAGGAAAACGTGTAAACTGCTTACGTGTCACTTATGATGTAAGCGCGCTCATTTTGATAGGAGTGTTTGGGATTGATTACGTCAGGGGAAATGATTTCCTTACGCTAACCTGATGTGAGGGTAGGAAGTATGAACTAGGAATGAAGTTAATGGCAAGCACAAACGCACCTGTCGTGTGTGTGTACGTAGAGGTCGATTTGATGTTATAAGTTCACTTTATGCACATTAAGGCTAATCGGGATTAAACCTACAGTTTAAAACTATGATCTGCACCACTGTATGCCTCCACCGGGTATCGAACCAAGGTACAAGCGAACAACCCTACCACAGCGCCATCGGGGAAGCCGAATTAAATATTATCATGAGGATTCATAACATACCAAACTTACATACCCTATTTCCAAGATGTCTCAACTACAATTTTACATTAAACAACTCTGGGAATAATTGAATGTCGATGCTGAATTAAGATGTAACACAATTCAAACAAGTTTCACATGTAGCAGTTTCCTAGCTCCTTCCTTGCTCAATTCATTCAACTTAAATTGACAATTTGTACTAGGTGGTTAACCGTGGCGACAAAGTAAGAGAGTGATGGAAAATGTGGTAAACAAATAAGAGGAAATGAAATATTTCCGCAGCATTTGTCTCAAGTGACGGTGGAAACTTCAAGTTAACACCCACTGAGACGCGGCAACAGAAAGCAACAGAATTTCTGTTGTCTGCTTCTATTGAAATCAAATGGTGTAATGCCCACTGCAGGGAAACGCACGTTAACAACGTCTCAGTGGGCGTTACGCTTAACCCGTGAATTACAACCGGCTACTTCCAAAAACGAATCCGTTATCTTAGACGTTGAAAGGTAACGAGGTGTCTGACAGACCCGAGTGAAACTTAATTTGTCGACCATTTTGTGATACAAACTGCCATGGCAATCCTTTTGAATGTACCCCTAGGTGCTTGCACTTTGGATGTATTTCTACGTTCTCTCGTGTTGGCTTGGCGTCCCTCGGATTCACATTACCAGTTGAGTTACACTGCTTGACACAAATATCGCTGACTTTTTTTTATTCCAAAGAAGTCGAGATTTGAACTTTAAGTTTTGAAAGTGAAAGTAATTAGAAAATATTAACTAACTCTCTGGCATTCCTAAAGCGAAAAGTGCGAGCGTCCTCTTGTAATCGAGGAATCCCGGTTTAAATACCTGATTGAGGCACATAATGGTTCGGATCACACTTTAAACTGTAGGCCCAGTCACGACTAGCCATACTGTGAATAGAGTGGACTTAAAACACAAACTCGAACTTAAACTCTAAAGTGGAAAGTTTATTGTCACAGCAACCTAAACTTTTTATCCGTTCCTACAATGGGTAAGATTAATTCAGGTTTCTCCATTGTTACCAGTTTCCTTATAAGCGTCTTATTTATTGCCATTCCATCTTCGTCTTGGCCTTTCTATAAGTTTCCTACAATTAGGTTTCCCAACCAGGATTCTGTAAGTTTTCTTTCTTCTCCCATTCGTGCTTCATGACCTGCCCACCGAAATCGTCTTTATTTAATAATTCTAATAACATCTGGTGATGAATATACCGATTATCAAATTCATTATTTTTTACCCTTCTTCATTTTTCCTGTTTCCGACATACGACTCGCACAAGACCCTGAATGAAAAAGAGGAGGTCAACTCCGCAACACATGAATATTTAAAAATCCTTGGTGAGAACAGTTGTTTGGCAAAAAGCACGACAAATAACGTTTACATTTGTTTCAACAGGAGACCCTGGCACAGTTCCTCTGTAAGACTTAATCCAACTCATTACTATGAGCAAGAAATTTCAATGGTGCACAATAACGTTTTGTGTGAACAACAAATCACACAGCATTTCACAGTGATAGTCGCTCCTGCGGCATACAAACATATTTTTTAGAAAATAATTTTAGGCACGATATGTTTCAGGATAGTGTTTCATATATTTACATTACATATATAGTATTTTACAGACTGAGTCTTACACTTAACTTTCGTAGTCAACAATCATAACTAATTGATATAAAACGCAGATTTTCAGTTCTGAGATGGATGTTCATTGTATGTTTTAAGTCCACTTTATACTCATATAGGACTAGACCTACAGTTCAAAGTGGGATCCTGACAACTGCGCCCTCCACCGAGGATCGAATCAAGGACCTTGATTAGAAAGTGACAACATTAGCCACTTCACTGTCGGCGTTTTTTGAAAGCTTTTTCTGTTTCAGTGTACATACTCTGCGTTTACAATAGACTTTCCCAGCTATATTTTCTGTTTCGTATTCTTTCGTTATTCTAACAGGCTTCTGTTTATGTTTTCTGATTCGTATCTTTCGCTCTTGCTGCTTTCTGGTTTCCCATTACTTCCAGCCCCCCTTCCTCCCCCGTTGACAATTTTCTTCAAGACTCCTTGAACAAAATAAGCAAGGAAATCGTTAACTGGAATACCCTAATATAACAAAAGTCTGAATGGAATACATGTACGTACCCTACATATTTTTTTAAATATTTAAACTAGCTAGTACACAATTCGAACAAGTGTTCTCGGGTTACCAGTCAGGTTAAATTGGAGTTGGCTTCCAACGTTTCGAGGGCATACATTGGATAGCAATGCTAAGTTTTAGATTGGCACAGAATTTTATAGTAAGGGGGATCGAACTTTGGAGTTCAGGGGGGGGGCAATCAATATTTAGCGCTTTGGCATAAAATTCGTATGGTGATCATTATTTAGACACCATACCATTTGATGATCGTATAGTATAAAGTGGATTTTACTCTGGATTATTCGCTAAGCGGCGTGGCGGTGGGTGTCATAGTCATCCGCCTTTCTTCCTTCTCTCTTAAAACAAACATGTGATGCATGAAAATTTAGTGAAGTAAAATAGAGCACCGACTACTAAATAAGAAGTACACATGTAACTATTCCTTATTTTACGTTACTTTTCTGCCACTTTAGGATAATGAAGGTGAGAGAGATGGTTTGACATAGCATCAGGTACGGTGGCGCCACAAACTCAGAGACAACAAAGTGGGTGCAGAAGAAGCAATAAGAGAACAATTTGGAAGGAGCAAAGGTCGCGGCACCGTATGAAAATATTTACTCCTTATTCAATTAGTATTATTGCCAGTTTCTTAATTAATGCCCTAATTATTTTCTTGCTCGATTCGCTTGCAGTGCTTCGCACAGTGTACAACAGCGGATTGAAGAAAAGGGGCATAGAACGCTGGAAGTCACCACAAATATATATATATATATATATATATATATATATACAGGGTGTTTCTAAAGGTCGTTTACAACGCTTGGGAGGTGATTCCTCACACGAAAACAAGCAAAAAGTGTGAGTAACATTTTTACGACTGAGGCTTCGTTTCCGATATAGGAGCCTCGCAAAAGGTGACAAAGTGAACGTCACACTTAACTGGGACGAATACTATCACAGATAGAGAGGCGGTTCCAAGGGAGTCATAAAGGAATCGTATGTGCTCAGTCCGGAAGTCACTATGAAGAGTTCACTGCACGCATGCGCAATGGAGTCCTCAAAGGAATTGGGGATTTCCAGCAAGAACAATGCATGGAAAGGGTATGTAACGCAGCAAGAAGGACCGTGACAATGAGAAATGCGTTAAAGACAACACATTCCGACCTCAAACATCAAAACATGAGCACGGAACACAAAATCCGAAAAGTTGAGCACGGTTGCATACCCCAGTTACACGCGAGGAATGAACGAATCATGTCATGTGACATAGGAGAGACACATTACTCCACCAGGAGGAGGAAAAGAAAAACACAATATCAGATGATTGCGACAACGTGTATTTTTACACGCGACAACTACGTAATACCCCCTCCCCACACGCACAACAAACAACAAATGGTACAATGTCTTACGCACAGACACTGTACACCAACTGAAGATGTCACTTTCAGTCGTCCCAGACGTGTTGCAGGTGCTGGGATATGATCAGCAGTTCGCTCTAGGTTGTCATACGCATTGAAAAGTACTAGTATGTTGTATTGAAAGAAGTTGACGTGGTGGGGTGGGCAAGTCAAATATCGCAACAATTGGTCTGTGATGTTCGTACGGTGATACGGCCAATTTGTGCAGTGTGTCAGTGTTAAACAAAAACGATACTTTGTAGTTCCAGCTCCATATTACGCAGATTCCTGCGTATACGACCCAGCAGCTAGCAGACATGCATCTTATGTATGGGGAGGCACGTGGTAATAGCCGTGAGGCGAGGCGTCTTTATGGAGAACGCTTTCCACATAGACGTTTACCGTCTCACGCCTTCTTTCAGGTAGTGGGCAGTCGACTGCGTGAAACAGGGTCAGTGTTACCACCGCGGCAAGAAGTTGGAAGACCCCGAAGTGTACGCACACGTCAGTTTGCAGAAGATGTGTTAACAGCGGTCGCAGAACATTCTGGCACTCGCTCGGGCACGAGACACGTCTCATGTGAATGTTTGGCGAGTGTTGTCAGAGGAAGGAATGCACCCTTTTAAACTGCTGAAAGTACAAGAACGGTTACCTCGTGCATAAGCTGGACACAAACCCTCACTTCGGGGCAAAGGTATTGTGGACAGATGAAGCCATTTTCACCGGGATGGATGTCTTCATTAGTAGAAACAGTCATGTCTGGGACTTTGACAACCCACATGCACTTTTTGTGGCCCATCACCAGCACAAGTTTTCAGTGAATGTGTGATGCGGGATAGTACATGATCATTTAATTGGACCATACATTCTCCCTGTTCGCCTGAATGGTCGCACGTATCAGGCACTTCTTATTAAGTTTCTGCCGAAACTGTTGGAGACCGTACCTTTGCCACTGCGGCAAGAAATGTGGTACCAACACGATGGGGCACCAGCTCATTTCGATCGTAATGTAGTACATTTCCTGCATGATGTGTTTCGCAATAGGTTCATTGGTAGGAATGAGCCTGTGCCTTGCCCACCGAGGTCACCAGATCTCAACCCTCTCGATTTTTCTTCTGGGGAGAAATGAAAACCCTCGTATACGACACACCTGTCACATCAGCTGAGGATCTCGTTGCTCTCATCAACGTCGCCGCCGCGACGGTAGCAGATGCACCTGGCTTGTTTGCTCGTACTCGACAATCCTTGATTCGTCGCTGTCATCTCTGCGTAGAAGTGAACGACAGACATTTTGAAAACCGGCTGTGATTATCGCCCTCGGCAAATCCCAGTGAGAACACTCTTGGTATTGCTCCCCACCCCCTTTGTGTGGTGAAAGTGACATCTTCAGTTGGTGTACAGTGTCTGTGCGTAAGACATTGTACCATTTGTTGTTTGTTGTGCGTGTGGGGAGGGGGTATTACGTAGTTGTCGCGTGTAAAAATACACGTTGTCGCAATCATCTAATATTGTGTTTTTCTTTTCCTCCTCCTGGTGGAGTAATGTGTCTCTCCTATGTCACATGACATGATTCGTTCATTCCTCGCGTGTAACTGGGGTATGCAACCGTGCTCAACTTTTCGGATTTTGTGTTCCGTGCTCATGTTTTGATGTTTGAGGTCGGAATGTGTTGTCTTTAACGCATTTCTCATTGTCACGGTCCTTCTTGCTGCGTTACATACCCTTTCCATGCATTGTTCTTGCTGGAAATCCCCAATTCCTTTGAGGACTCCATTGCGCATGCGTGCAGTGAACTCTTCATAGTGACTTCCGGACTGAGCACATACGATTCCTTTATGATTCCCTTGGAACCGCCTCTCCATCTGTGATAGTATTCGTCCCAGTTAAGTGTGACGTTCACTTTGTCACCTTTTGCGAGGCTCCTATATCGGAAACGAAGCCTCAGTCGTAAAAATGTTACTCACACTTCTTGCTTGTTTTCGTGTGAGGAATCACCCCCCAAGCGTTGTAAACGACCTTTAGAAACACCCTGTATATGCTAAAAGGCTAAGAACAAGTAAAGACAGTGAGATTGGAACCTCTACCTTAGCGGCATATTGAATTTGGACAAGGGCGTATTTAGGGGGGAGGGTTCCGAACACCCCCCCCTCGAAAGGCACCAAGCACTAAAATAAAATAATGAAAATGTACTTTCAGCATAATACTGGACTCGAAGGTACTACGTTATTATTACATATATTACTATTATTATTATATTGGATCATGGTACCAAAAAAGATTTATGCACTCTATTACTTCTGATATATGCACAAAATATTAATCAGGAACTTTTCGTGAACTGGATCTAACTGGATCAACTGGATTATTATTCGATAAATATTCAATTCATTATCTATTTGACATTAATTTTCTTGCTTTTATACAAATTTTGTAGATCTTCAGTACCCGCAAGTTAGATAATAAATATATGATATTATATCTTTTTACGTATTCATGTAATAATAAAAATGCAATATTTTTAAATTTAAATATTTAATTAGTATTTAATTTAATTACAACTTAGTTATATTAATTTAAAGATTTACATTATTGTTGCTATTTTTATTATTATTGAGACGGTTGGTTCAGTTCCCCCTCCGAAAAAAATTCTAGATACATACCTGAACGTGGACTACCTGTTGAGGCAGCATATACGAATACGAATATCTTTGTCCTCTTCAACGCGTTGCCCTGGGAGGGAGGGGGGGGGGGTTGGCAGAGGGTACGCCTAATCAGTGGCGAGCGTGTTGCGTGGTAGACTCTCGTCTCTGGGTTCGACTCGATTTTGGTTATTTAGCGTCGCTTTTTGCAACTATTGGCTAATCGCGAAGATGAAGTTACGTGATGATATGATAAAATTGTTGAATGGAGACTGCCAAAGAACACGCCCAGGCCGGGATTTGAACTCTGGTGTCGTAGCGCGCTTTGCTGATCGCTGCGCCACAGAGTACGGCGCGCTAAATTACAAAAAAAAAAAAAAAATACTAATTCTTGGCGTCGTTTTTTACTCGTATTTCTCGCGACGGTGAATAATGAAATATTTTATTTGCTTATTTAGCTCTTGTTTCAGATACACACTTGCTTGTTAAAGTTGTTTTTTGTTACGTCCACTTCATGCACAAAGGCTAACCGTGAATGTGTCTAGAGTTTAAAGTGGGATCAGAACCACTATATGCTTTACAGGGCGACGACGTTGGTTTAACAGATACCCATCACAAAAGACAAACCACAGTGAAAACGGAAATTCGTCGATATGCACAAAACAATTATTTATACACTCATACATACCTAAATATATGTAAATACGTATGCAATTACCAGGCTCCCGCGGTAGAGTGCTTATCACAGCACACTACGATCCCAGGAGGCCCGGCTTCGAAACCCGACCTGAGCATGGATGTTATTTCTGAGTATCTGTACATTGAGTTAATCACTCATCTTCACGATTAGCCAAAAAAGTGGCAGAAAAGCGAAGAGTAAACAACATCAACCATCACATTCACACACAAATTTATACAGGGTGTCCCACGAACGGCGCAACTGGGAATTAAGAGTGGCGTTACTTGTAACCGAAACCTGTACATACATCAGTCATACACCAAATGTTAGCCCTGTCCAAGTAGATATTTTTAAACATAGAAACAACAAACGGGGTGCAGTGTTGTTCATGCAGTGTTGCCAAATGTAAGTGAAAGTGTAAATTTATTTTTCCACAAAGCATGGAAAATTGCATGTCAAACATTCGTACGGAAATTTGGACGTCAATTTCCACCTTGGGTAGGTGGACTATTTCGCATGGTTGCCAGGAGTAGGTAAGTAACACTATTTTCACCATAATTTTCACTTTCTTTTTTTCCTGTTTCCAGTATTTCCATGTCATAGACCATCACTAAACATACCTTTTGTTACCTTCAAACATCAACAGTGTTGCCACTGTACCTCATATTTTTTTTTAAAACACACATTTGGACCGGTACGCCTTTACGAGGCATTTCAGGATTGGCTATACGCGAGAACGATCGGTTTTCTTCTCTGAACTATAGATGGCGAAATAGTCCACCTACCCAAGGTGGAAATTGACGTCCAAATTTACGTACGAATGTTTGACATGCAATTTTCCATGCTTTGTGGAAAAATAAATTTACACTTTCACTTACATTTGGCAACACTGCATGAACAACACTGCACCCCGTTTGTTGTTTCTATGTTTAAAAATATCTACTTGGACAGGGCTAACATTTGGTGTATGACTTATGTATGTACAGGTTTCGGTTACAAGTAACGCCACTCTTAATTCCCAGTTGCGCCGTTCGTGGGACACCCTGTAGTATATATTTCGAGAACTAGACGAGCATTTACAATCCCTCCACACTCTTTAACTGTGGTGGAGCTACAAAAGTATTTCGCCTCTTCGCTTTCTGTAGCGCTTGTCGTTTCCTCATTCCCTAACGGAGCAGCGAAAGGGTTCAATTAGATCGAGTGAACGGGAAAGTAACACGAGTGAGTTGTAAAAGTAAGGGAAGCAAAGTAATAATTACTATCAGAGCAAAAGTTAAAATGGGATTAGCAACAGTTCATAAACGATCAAGCGCATTGTTGGCTCTGAATATAAAAGAGAACACGTTGCCCGGTAATTAGACCTGCGAATACAAGTTTTTGGACATAGAAGTGCGATAAACGCTACGAAGAAAAAACGGTGCAAAAGTGAGTAGATAGCGCTATGGATCTTGTTTCGCAGATCTTTCGCGATTTGATGTCCGTCAGGACCAGGCTGCAAATTCTCAGTCGACAGACTACAAGCGCATTTAATCCCCCAATTCGGAGAAAACTGCTTGCGGGACTTTGCTATGATGTACATAAACATATAAGTCAAGCAGAAAACTACTTAAGAAAATTTCTAAATTTGGACGAGTGTTACTCGCATCATGCATATCGCATACAAACAACCCAGTTCTTCACAGTGTGGACTTTTGAGGATCGTATTTACAGCTCTTCTGTCATCTATCGACTCCTGTCTTATCAATCATCTTCGGTGATGAGATACGCTTCTTTAATTCAGACGGACGGCCAACCTCGAGTAATCTTTTCTGTTAGCATTAGAGAAATTTATAAGATGACTGACGAAACGCTACGAGTTAGGGCTTTCGACGTGCTAGTTCATGGTTTCCACAAGATTGTTGAATGTTCAGTAATAAGGAGTGATATGAAAACCAAAAAGGAAGCTGCTGTTCTCTCCCAAGACGAGCACGTCAAAATTACGGAGACGATTGAAACCAAGAAGGATCCAATCTTCCTTACCATTGAGAACAATGAAAACATTAAGAAGAGAACGAACATTGCTTTAACAGAAGACGATATTGTACTAGTTAATGCAGAAGATAGGCATCGGGACCCCAACTCACATTCGCACCCAATACGTGGCCAAGAGATAGATTTGCCTGAAGGAGAAGCCCTGGTCGTCACTCTTTCTCCTGCATGGGGGGTGAAAGATAATGAATCGCCAGGTGCATACGTTGTAAATGACGAGTGTAGATATGGCACCGCTGTTAGGGCACCGAGCACTTCGCAGTCGCTCAGAAAGGCCACCGACCAGAATGAGTGCGCTGGAAAAGAAGAGAGCGTCAAAGGGTCACGCAGCCACTTGCCGCGGAGAGATTTTAAACCAAACCGTGATTTGCCGATAAAACCCCTGGAAATGAACTATATTATAGATTGTGCAGCACCCTGTGCTTGCTGCGACAGATATTTTGAAGGGAAAGCGAGGAGAACAATACAGGAAGCAACGAGTATTCCTCTGAAGGAAGAACTTGACAAGATGGCCGAGGCCGTGACTTGTCAGCTGGCAGAAGACCGTGGCAGAAGACCCACGGATCATGACGAGAGGGAACCGACATCTGAGTATTCTTCTAGCTACGTGCACGAAAGCGGTGACATTTACTGCGAACTCTTGTCCCACGGCGTACAGTTTCCTTACAATGCAAGAGAACTTGAAAACATGGCCGAGGCCGTGACGCATCAGCTGACGGAAGACCGCGCAGGTCCACGCACGAATCATGGAGACGCTCTGTCTGCCGATGTGAAACCACCTGGAGAAGCCAGCACATCGAAGGAAGGAAGCACTGCTAGGAACGTCTACACAAGAGGCGACGACTACAGTAGAATTTCTTCCAACGGCGTGCAGGTCGCTGGAAAGGAAAAACATCATGAGAGGATTTATGAGGCCACTACACGTCAACTGCCAGAAGATCGTAAGGAATCGACCACGAATAATGAAGACGCTCTGTCTGCCGATGCGAAACCACCTGGAGAAGCCAGCACATCGAAGGAAGGAAGCACTGCTAGGAACGTCTACACAAGAGGCGACGACTACAGTAGAATTTCTTCCAACGGCGTGCAGGTCGCTGGAAAGGAAAAACATCATGAGAGGATTTATGAGGCCACTACACGTCAACTGCCAGAAGATCGTAAGGAATCGACCACGAATAATGAAGACGCTCTGTCTGCCGATGTGAAACCACCTGGAGAAGCCAGCACATCGAAGGAAGGAAGCACTGCTAGGAACGTCTACAGAAGAGGCGACGACTACAGTAGAATTTCTTCCAACGGCGTGCAGGTCGCTGGAAAGGAAAAACATCATGAGAGGAATTTTGAGGCCACGACACGTCAAATGGCAGAAGATGGTGAGGAATCGACCACGAATCGTGAAGGCGCTCTGGCAGTTGATGCGATCTCGCCCACAGACACTCAAGATTCGGGGGACGATGCAACGCAACACGAAACTACTAAAATGGATCGCTTTGATGGAATTAAGGTTAAAGTAGAGGAAACAACGCCCTCGCAGCTTGCAGATGAAGATTCGCGCTCTCGACGGGGCGAAAAGTTCATCAGAACTTACGTTAGTGCTGAGTGGGAGGACACGATGGTGATGGTTAACTGCGCTGTTCAAGCAAAAAAATCCGCTTCAATGAAGAGCTTGAAAGGGAAATTTTTGAAGAAAAGCGCGTTAACCGTCTTCCAGAAGGAGGTTGCCAGCTTGGAAGCAGCATTAGTATCGAGGTGCGAGGAGCTTCAATCGAAACAGGAGGAAGAGCTGCAGTACTTCCTGCTCTCCAAAAAAAACAACAGAGCACATTACACATTGAAATTCGCTACGTTCCAATGCAAGACTGTAAAACTGTTCAGGAGGAATCTAATGAACCATATAGAACGAGAGTTCAGGAGGATTCAGGAAGAGAGAAGTTTCTACGAGATGGTTGTGAAGAAAAAGGAGAAGCCGCTTATACCTTGCTACTATTGCATTCAGTGTCGGCGGGGCTCCGTGGGAAGTCCACCACGAGAAGAGCGAACCCCCCCGGCACCTGAGATTTTAACTTTCGCAGGGAAGAGAGGGCAAATGATAGTTGTCCATACCGAAAACCAGAAGAAGAGAAAGGCAAACGGCGACAAAGAAGCTGAAAAGAGCGAAGATAGTCCCGTATCAATAGTTTATAACAGTGAATGGAAGCGTGCGGAGGAAGAACTTAGTCAGTTCGTGGACTCCCAGAAGTCCTCACTGCAGAAAAAGCTGTTTTCTACAAGTGTGCTATCTAGATTTGACAAAAAGATCCAGGATTTGGAAGCAAGCCTTAAACGAAAGCTTTCGGACGAACAGATGGCTTCCGAAAACAGACTCAAATATTATTTTGAACAACCCAAGCGACTCGACCACGAACATGCTGTGCGGTTCATGAAAAGCCATTGCCTGTCAATTAAGGAAACGAAAAAGAATCTGATTGAAGAGCTGAAGTTGGATTTTAGAATCCTTGAGAAGGAGATGGAGTTCTATAAGGTCAAGACAGGGTGCTGGAGAAGGTTGTCATGTTTCTGCCGCAGGAATTTCTGCTTGTCGAGTGAAAGTGACTTGTGAACATATAATTGCACGGATTCCGATGCAGTGATATTGTTATTTCTGAGGTAGATAGATAAAGAAGCATTCCAAATTGAGATTCAAATCCGTCTGTAATTATAAGCAAATAAAGAAAATTCTTTGTTATGTGTTATCATATGAAGGGTGTTGTTCTAATGCTACAATTATATCTTGAAAAGGATAATCATGAATTTTACGACTTTGGCACTAATGTCCACTTTAGTTTTAGTTTTCGTTAATACACCATGTAGCTATATTATTATTAAGAGAGTTTTTATAAACTATTTAACAAATATAATTTTAAAATTAAACGTACCCCATAAAATGTTTTAGTTTTCGGCACATTTTAAGAATTTCGCAGAAATTTATCTATTTTGCATTAATTATTCTCCCTGCCTGTTTCTAAACAACGTAACTGGGCGTACACTTGACTGTTTCGTTGACATTTTTTCTCAATTCTCGAAATATTACACTGCGGAAAACTAAGTTAGAAGTTTAAGTCCGCTTTATGCACTGGTAGGCAAATCGGCGCTGGACCTATAATTTAAAGTGAGACCCGAACAACTATATGCCGTTGGGGGTATCGAACTCGGGGGGTCTTTGTTTACCACTACGGAATCGAAGAGGCCCTCGAGAAAGAAAACGAATTAAAGTGAAGAAGGTTTGGCCGGAAATATTTCCATTCAATCCGAACAGTTTTCTGATTTTTTCTTTGGGGGGGGGGGGCAGTGGGCTTATAGTGACTTCAATTTCTGGATTCAAATATAAAAAGGAAATGCATATATTTGGAAGGAAATGTATTTTTTTAATGGGGGAGTAGATTGTTGCATATTATTTATTATCAATATTACTGGTAGTAATAAGTAGAAGAGAACATTAAAATACATACATACAAAAGAGATTTTCATTAGGGCGCTAAATGTTGAGACGACCAAACGAAAACAGAATGGAAGAGATGAATCTCTGGTACAAGATTGTGAAGAAGGAGATGAAGTTCTGCAAAGAAAGAAAACGATGCTGGATCATCGTTCTGCCGCCGCCATTTTTGTCTTTTGGTAGTGGGCGGTTGTTTACGTGATGTTTAGTGGACTATGTCTTGTGTCATGAAGACGGTCATCCAGAGATTGAAAGGAAGAGGAAAAGAAGAGAATTAAGATAAGAAGCAGAGGTAGAAGACGACGGAAATGAAACAGCGAATACCAAGAACGAAATTATGCTAAATCAGAGTTTGGAACTATCATCATACTCAATTTCCTTTCTTTAGAAATTAATCCCATGTTATGTACACTATGTAGCCAAAAGTCACCGGACACCCAAGTGAACGTGACGGTCAGGCCAAGGCAAATATATTAAATTCCTGATGGGACAAGTATCATGGCTGGGGAACGGATTTTAAGGTGCAGGCAGCACCTTTCCAAAAATATAGCTGCTTTCATAACGATCGTTTGAGATACGTATTAAGTAAAGTAAACACACTCTGTTGCATCTTTTCGTTATATTACCTTTTTTATCCACTTTGTACCCCCTCTTTTTTGTTTCAGCACATTTCCCGGTACTTTTATTCCCCAATTGAAACTAGTACGAGAAATCGAAAGGTCAGTCAATCCTGATTTTACAAACGATACCACTTCATTTTTTCTGCTCTCAGGAAAGATGAAATTCGGCTGATTTTCATATAACTCTAGTAGTTTATTTTGCCAATTTGACAAGCGAAAAAAATAGCTCTCTTCTTTTATCCACTGAACTTCAGCGCCTGTTGGTGCTCTGCCATCTATCAACTCTGATTTCTGATAAAATGGTTCGTCACGAACTGAATACCAACCTGAGTAAGAATCCAGATATATTTGTCCTCTCTCTTCAAGCCTACTCTTTTTTCATGTTTTGTTAAAAAATATTGGACAGAAAAAAAAATTCACTCTTTTTGAGCAGCTATATAAAATCCTATAGTCTCATTTTGTAGAGCGGAACAAGAGCTATAAAATAGTACAATATAATCATTGCAGACCCAATAGTTCTTAAGATAATGTAGCAAAACCCGCGAGAGAAAACACAAACTTCAACATAACCTATTCGGCAGAACCACAGTTCTCTATGCGGTCCGCGCGCATTATATACAGAAGGCGGGTGCTAATTAATCCCCCATCAAAATACGCCGAATTGCAAAATCAAAATAAATTAGGAACCAAAGACCCAATGTAAATTCATATACCTTTCTTGAAATTTCCTTGTACTTTCTTTGGAAGAACCAAATCCTTCACTTCCTTCATACCAGCCGAGGGAGACAACCCCCACCCCCAACGAACTGCCGGTACGCTCAGGCTCCAAGGAGGCAAATTAAACCCTTTCGAGGACAACACCTCAAAACTTCAAGCTCCAGCCAAGTAAACAGGAGCAAAAACCTCTTCCCTACCCTAGAAACTCAGCTGTTGCAGTTGCAGCAGGAATAAGCATATCCCAAAAACGAAAGCAACAAAATTTTCCATTCCTACCTACACTCAGAGAACTAAATGCGTCATATAGACTGATGTACCAGAATGCATCGATTGATGCACTAAAGTGTGTTTTGTAGCATCTTCAAGGAATCAGATTCACATTTGATGCATTGTGGTGCATTTTTGCATATCGTGAAAGAAACACCAAAGTGCATCATTTGATTCAAGTGAGGATTTCTTTCAGTCAAGATGCACTTTAATGCATCAGCTGATGCGTTTTGATGCTTCATGTAGCTCAGACGAAACGTTTAAGTGCATCATCCAAGAAGATGCAGGAAGGTGCATCAAGGAACATCAACTGATGCATTAAAGTACATCTCGACTGAAAAAAAAATCTCACTTGAATCAAATGGTGCACTTTGGTGTTTCTTTCACGACATACAAAAATACACCCAAATGCATCAAATATGGATATGATTCTTTGAAGAAGCTACAAAACATACTTTAGTGCATCAATCGATGCATTCTGGTGCATCAATCGATATGATGCATTTAGTTCTCTGATTGTAGCACCACCCTTCAAAAGAAAAGCCAAGTTCCGCGGGACGTTACTTACACCAGTAAGAATGATGATGATGATGAAGACAGTATGGAATAAAGGCATTTTATCAGCACATTCTTGAAAACATTTTCAGAAACATTTTTTTTCCTTTCCCGACCATAATTTGCACCTTAAAATCCTTTCCCGAATCATGACACATTCATGCCTGATCATGGTTCAAACCTGGGGTCTCTGGCTTGTTAGCGTGATGCTCAGACCACTCAGCCACGGTGGCCGTCAACAGTGTTTCCCATTGTTGCATACGCAAATATAATACAACTCGGCGCGAATGAAATTAACGTAACGCGATCCTTCAAGAAGAAATTAAGAAACGAGCAGCGTCGTAGAATATCTCGTCTCATTCCGAAATTAAGCTCATTGAAACTCCGTGGTGATTTCACGGAATTATGACTCTCGACCCCTTGATAATGCCGCACCGTTTCCAACTAATTGGTTAAACGCTAAACCGTCTCATGTTTGCTTGTTCTGTGCTTTTGTCTCCAGTCATTCGGCTTGTTAGTCACGGTGAATGGAAGGGCTAAAAAGAACCAACGGTTGATGGAACTCATGAAAGGACACCCACACAGAACACCCTTGCTCATGTCAGGTTTCACATTTCAAAAAGTATGTGCAAATTAAAAGTACGGGGTACAATATCACACAAGGTTCCCGTTTGTTGTACTTCTATCGAAATGTTCTCGAAGATTGAATGGATGTCCCTTTTGTAATGTACCTAAATATCAACCCTACTTCACGTAGTACTCCTTGGACTGCCTTTTTCAGACGACCGAGGCTTTGCTGCCCAGACCTACAGCCAATATAACCCGCTGTATGAATTGCATGGTGTCATCATATGTGCCTGTGTATGTCCCTTCATCCATCTCATTGCAACGTAGCGTTAACCAAAATTGGCAGAAAGGCGACGTAAAATAACATAATCCAATCAATAGAAAATTGAACAGAGCCTCTGATGCTTGAATTGTTCTGTACTGAACGTACAGTATATCAAAATGGGATCTGAACCACTGTGTCTTGTGACTCCACCGGGTATCGAACCCGGGATCCGAATGCGACGACGCTACCACTACGCCATCGGGGAGGCCCAGAGCCTCTGATGTATTCTCGGTTATGCCTCCCCCCCTCTCCCCGCTTGTGCCAGTTGAGAACAGCACATTAAGTCGATTATTAATCTCGATATACATTGTACTCGTATAAATACTACCTTCAAATACAACAAATGTGTTTTAACTGCTGTTAAACTTGTTTTCATTAATCAGTACCTTGTTTTGTACCTATTTTTGTTCGATTGATTGATTTATTGAGTTGTTGTTTTAAGTCCACTTTATGCTCAGTAAGGCTAATCGGGACTGGACCTATAGTTTAAAAAGGGATCAGAACCTATGTGCCTCCACCGGGACTCGAACCCGGGACCGCTTGATTACAAGGCGACGACGCTACCACTGCGCCATGTGTGTGCGGTTAAATGAACATGTTCGTAGAGTACTTTAAAAGCAACGCTTCCATAAGCGTCTACGTAAAATGCTATATTCATCCGACCCTAAGACAAGTAAATTCCTTGATTTTAGTTATTTTACTTTGCTTTTCTACCACTTTTGTTAATCGTAACGATGACTGATGAACTATGATATGGATGAAGGGACAAATGCGTGCCTTAAACAGGATTCCAACTTTTGACCCCTTTCTTCGTAGCTCTGTGCCTTTAATATAGGGATGAAGCATCGTCGTATTCAATTCGACTAAGCAAAATTACCTACGATCCTGCAGGGTATACAACCCGCAAATCGTAACGCGCTTGTTGGTTGCAGCAGTGACAGGATATGAACGATGAAGGGAGAGATATGGCAATCCCTGTCCCTTCAGGAGTTAAAATTTTGTAGCAAGTTGAATCGCAATCATTTGTATCAAATTATTTAAACGTTATACAGGGTGTTTCTAAAGGTCGTTTACAACGCTTGGGGGGTGATTCCTCACACGAAAACAAGCAAGAAGTGTGAGTAACATTTTTACGACTGAGGCTTCGTTTCCGATATAGGAGCCTCGCAAAAGGTGACAAAGTGAACGTCACACTTAACTGGGACGAATACTATCACAGATGGAGAGGCGGTTCCAAGGGAATCATAAAGGAATCGTATGTGCTCAGTCCGGAAGTCACTATGAAGAGTTCACTGCACGCATGCGCAATGGAGTCCTCAAAGGAATTGGGGATTTCCAGCAAGAACAATGCATGGAAAGGGTATGTAACGCAGCAAGAAGGACCGTGACAATGAGAAATGCGTTAAAGACAACACATTCCGACCTCAAACATCAAAACATGAGCACGGAACACAAAATCCGAAAAGTTGAGCACGGTTGCATACCCCAGTTACACGCGAGGAATGAACGAATCATGTCATGTGACATAGGAGAGACACATTACTCCACCAGGAGGAGGAAAAGAAAAACACAATATCAGATGATTGCGACAACGTGTATTTTTACACGCGACAACTACGTAATACCCCCTCCCCACACGCACAACAAACAACAAATGGTACAATGTCTTACGCACAGACACTGTACACCAACTGAAGATGTCACTTTCACCACACAAAGGGGGTGGGGAGCAATACCAAGAGTGTTCTCACTGGGATTTGCCGAGGGCGATAATCACAGCCGGTTTTCAAAATGTCTGTCGTTCACTTCTACGCAGAGATGACAGCGACGAATCAAGGATTGTCGAGTACGAGCAAACAAGCCAGGTGCATCTGCTACCGTCGCGGCGGCGACGTTGATGAGAGCAACGAGATCCTCAGCTGATGTGACAGGTGTGTCGTATACGAGGGTTTTCATTTCTCCCCAGAAGAAAAATCGGGAGGGTTGAGATCTGGTGACCTCGGTGGGCAAGGCACAGGCTCATTCCTACCAATGAACCTATTGCGAAACACATCATGCAGGAAATGTACTACATTACGATCGAAATGAGCTGGTGCCCCATCGTGTTGGTACCACATTTCTTGCCGCAGTGGCAAAGGTACGGTCTCCAACAGTTTCGGCAGAACCTCACTAAGAAATGCCTGATACGTGCGACCATTCAGGCGAACAGGGAGAATGTATGGTCCAATTAAATGATCATGTACTATCCCGCATCACACATTCACTGAAAACTTGTGCTGGTGATGGGCCACAAAAAGTGCATGTGGGTTGTCAAAGTCCCAGACATGACTGTTTCTACTAATGAAGACATCCATCCCGGTGAAAATGGCTTCATCTGTCCACAATACCTTTGCCCCGAAGTGAGGGTTTGTGTCCAGCTTATGCACGAGGTAACAGTTCTTGTACTTTCAGCAGTTTAAAAGGGTGCATTCCTTCCTCTGACAACACTCGCCAAACATTCACATGAGACGTGTCTCGTGCCCGAGCGAGTGCCAGAATGTTCTGCGACCGCTGTTAACACATCTTCTGCAAACTGACGTGTGCGTACACTTCGGGGTCTTCCAACTTCTTGCCGCGGTGGTAACACTGACCCTGTTTCACGCAGTCGACTGCCCACTACCTGAAAGAAGGCGTGAGACGGTAAACGTCTATGTGGAAAGCGTTCTCCATAAAGACGCCTCGCCTCACGGCTATTACCACGTGCCTCCCCATACATAAGATGCATGTCTGCTAGCTGCTGGGTCGTATACGCAGCAATCTGCGTAATATGGAGCTGGAACTACAAAGTATCGTTTTTGTTTAACACTGACACACTGCACAAATTGGCCGTATCACCGTACGAACATCACAGACCAATTGTTGCGATATTTGACTTGCCCACCCCACCACGTCAACTTCTTTCAATACAACATACTAGTACTTTTCAATGCGTATGACAACCTAGAGCGAACTGCTGATCATATCCCAGCACCTGCAACACGTCTGGGACGACTGAAAGTGACATCTTCAGTTGGTGTACAGTGTCTGTGCGTAAGACATTGTACCATTTGTTGTTTGTTGTGCGTGTGGGGAGGGGGTATTACGTAGTTGTCGCGTGTAAAAATACACGTTGTCGCAATCATCTGATATTGTGTTTTTCTTTTCCTCCTCCTGGTGGAGTAATGTGTCTCTCCTATGTCACATGACATGATTCGTTCATTCCTCGCGTGTAACTGGGGTATGCAACCGTGCTCAACTTTTCGGATTTTGTGTTCCGTGCTCATGTTTTGATGTTTGAGGTCGGAATGTGTTGTCTTTAACGCATTTCTCATTGTCACGGTCCTTCTTGCTGCGTTACATACCCTTTCCATGCATTGTTCTTGCTGGAAATCCCCAATTCCTTTGAGGACTCCATTGCGCATGCGTGCAGTGAACTCTTCATAGTGACTTCCGGACTGAGCACATACGATTCCTTTATGACTCCCTTGGAACCGCCTCTCTATCTGTGATAGTATTCGTCCCAGTTAAGTGTGACGTTCACTTTGTCACCTTTTGCGAGGCTCCTATATCGGAAACGAAGCCTCAGTCGTAAAAATGTTACTCACACTTTTTGCTTGTTTTCGTGTGAGGAATCACCTCCCAAGCGTTGTAAACGACCTTTAGAAACACCCTATATATATATATATATATATATATATATATATATATATATATATATAGTATACGGTTCACATTTTGTGATATTATATGCGAAAAGATTATTGTAGTTCGTGTCTTACCATTTACTTGATATTGTACCACTTTTCCACCCCATTTCTTAGTGATGCACCCTTTTTGTTTTTGGCGCCCATGAGCAAATGGAGAGTAAGTTGGGAAAGAGTAAATAGCACGGCATCCTTTGAAAGTATTGACGCAAAATTAAATTAATGTAATATTATTGTAAGTATGCAAATAAATAGATATAAAAATTTTCCCGCGCGCTTCGCTCTCAATTATCCCTATTTGGGTCTTGATAACATGATTCTGAAGGATTATACTGTAGCTACATTACGGTTTGATTTCATTTTTGTTATTTAGCGTCGCTTTTCTTTCACTTTTGGCTGATCGCGACGATGAGAATGAATGATGACATGATAAAATTGATGAAGGAACATTCACAAAATAACACTCATGCCCAGCCCGAAATTCAAACCCGAGGTCTTTGGCGTCGTAGCGTGCTGTGCTAATCACACCGCCACGAAGGTCGGCTGCTACATTGCCAGACACGACCAATATTCTTGGTGTTGATTGAATTTTTTAATAAATTTAGGAGATTTAGCCACAGTTCATTAGGTGAATCACTTTCCAAAAAGGTTAAAAGTGCTTTCGCAACAGGAAAACGCGCAATCCCACAAATCGAGCGCCCCAAAGGCAAATTGCACTAATTTTGCTTCGAATTTATTCCCCATCCAGCCTATTCACAGGACTTGGCCCGTGCGATTTCTTCCTGCAGGTGCACCATTTTAACGAAGAAGTTCTATTAAAAATACTACTGTATTGTCTGTTCCGTGTGCTGTCAGAATTGTACTAAATATACTACATACTAACGCATTGTAAAGAACCCGATACAACAGAAAAATATGTAATGTAAGATGTGCATATCAAACTTGTCGCTGAAAGTGAAATTTACACGTGAGATACAATCCAGATTTTCTTTACTTTGAAATACTCTAAGCCTAAGAGGAGAATTTGTTGCAGGAGGCAACAAATTCTATTTTCACTATCTACGGCTCTGTGTATGAAACGATAATTGAATCAGTCATACAAACAAACAAGTTCTGGTTAAGACAACTGGAGCATGAATATTTGGTTTGCCCACTGGTGTACTCAGGGTAGGGGTTGGGGGAGATGATGTTGCTGCAGTTCCACAATTACCTATGAATTTTTGAGAAAATTTGAAATTCTGAAATTTTGAGAAAATCAATTTTTTCAAATGAAAGCAGAAAAAACTCTGGAAAAGCAAAATGATAAAAGCAAACTCCCCTTAAAACGACCCCCCGATATTTGTCTTTGAACAACTTTAAAAGGGAAGGCAAAAAATAATATTTATGAAATATTTTATATCCCATCTTCTCCCAGAACAATTCCGCCCTCCTCCGAAAAGAAAAATCATGCGCATGCAAGTGGTGTGCCCAGTTAAATTTTTCTATCTTATCATTAAGTTGTGGGCTTGTTAACATCTATTCCCCGACCAAAAACACTGAATACACATTATTTATTTTCTGACATTTCAAATTATCTATAAAATCAATGTGCTTAGCTTTCTGCGTGTCGAAAATATACATTTTAAGATATAACTATTGACCACTTGATAGGCTATTGCATCCAAATTAAAATCAGTTACTATATTTATCAAAATAATATTGGGTGGTTAAGATGATCGAATTTAGTTATGAATTTTGGACTATTATCCTTATGCTTGGGGCCTTGAAATTCTTTATTTGGGAGACTCCGTTCAGGGCCTTGAGGGGGATGGTCACCCTGGTGGAGGGAATCATAGTCCCTGTTTGGCCCAGTAAAAAGAATGTCTAAAGCAGGAAATGGTGGCAAAAAGATTGCTAACGAAAGTCCTTGGTATGCCCCTGTGTGTAGAGTTCGGTAGAGTTTTATTTTTAAACCCACTTTATGCACATAAATACTTTTCGGGACTGTGGACTTGCAGTTTAAAATGGAATCCGAACAACTTGTACCTCCACCTTGCATTAAACCCGGAGCCCTTTTGATTACAAAGAGGTGGCTTTACCACTACGCTACTCATCAAAGAAAGAAAAAAACTGAAACTCTTCCACAACTTTTCAAGACAGGATCTGTTCCATTTGAAACATAGAAGGGGAGGAGAAAGGTCTTCCTCTTTCTGATAGGGAAGGAAGTGTGATAATTTTCATTGACATTTCTTAACATTTTGATGTTTTCCCCTTCAAAAATAGGACGAGGCCCCAATGACTTTTTTATTTCCATGTGTTTGTACATACAGCGTAAGTCAAAATGATGTTCCCGATTTCAGTGTCTATTTATTTCATTGTAATGATACGTAAATGACTGATATTGCACACACAGATTGAAAAACTCAAAATGTTTTTCCTGGCGTATTATAAATGTTATCTGTGTGATCCACGTGTTACACGACACACATCTAGTCTATAATCAAGTTCCTGCCACACTCTTCCTAGCATGTCAGGGTCCACGTCGGCTATGGCTGCAGTGATGCTCTCACGCAATTCCACCAATGTTGTAGCATTTTCTAATTGACTTGCCAGAAGGCGGTTCAACCACAAATCTTGTTCGGAAATGTCGCTGAACGAGAACACAGAACGCTTTCTGCTGTCCAGTTGTAGCCACTTTTCTCACTGCTACTAAACTGCCTTCTGGTGGCTGACAGCGCAACTACGAGTCTTCAATAGAAAGAAGAAAAAAAATACTTTTTGAGATTGTATTCCATAAAAAAATTACTTATGCAAGAAAAGCTCATTACCTTTCGTAGAAATACAATATGGCATACCAAGTTTTACTCTTCCCTTTTGCTGTTTTGAGAAAAGCCTAATTCTAAAGTTGCGGATTTCGCAATAATTTAATATTTAAAGGGTTATATCTACTAACAGCGTCAATATCCAAGTAATGTGCTATTTCAGTGAGTGCTGATAGTGAGCTTCCAGGTCGAGTAAAAAGAATTGGTAGTGTTGTTTAACCAAGATATTACGGGCCGAAATAAGTAAAAATACAGTGGAAACCTGTATTTCGGGCTCTCTTTATTGCCGCATAACAATGGAAAACAACAATCCCAAAAAAACAATTGAATCTATACAAGCAAACAGTCTTACACTAACAACATATTTTTAAGAGGTATAGAGAAAACCTCAAAATTTCATGTTTAAGGCCAGTGGTGGCGATTGGATTCCAAAACCTGGGGGTGGGGCGGTGCAAGGAAAATTTACTTTCTCTTGGTAGTCAAGGCTTAGCATTAAGAGGCCATAGTGAGGAGGCAAAAAAAATAGGGATTGAATTGCTTTATTTTACTTCGCTTTTTGTGCCCCTTTTGGCTAACTTACCAATATGGGGATAAGTGACGATATGATGAAATTGATGAATGGACAATCAAAAACATCTATGCCCAGGCCAGGATTCGAAACCGGAACCCCTGGCGTCGTAGCGCGATGTTGCAATATCCTCCAGTTGGACACCAGTCGTCACAAAGTTAGTCCGGTACTCCATTTGTCGGGAACATTAGACTCTTAGTAACTCATCAAGGCTTGCTGGGTAACAAGTATAAAAAAGCCAATATCTGAAATATCAGTATCTGCTGTAGGTTCACACATGCATATGCATTTTTCTATTATATAAGGTTACAAACCGCATACACGGAATTTGGTCTGGGCACAAGTAAATCATCAATCAGAACTTTGTTTTTCAGTTGATTTGTGCAGTTTATTTCTTTCTTAATAAACTGCTCCAATATCCGGTATTGCTGAAATATTAACTTTAGAGAAAGAGACCTTTGATCTCTTCAGCCCTCGACCCGAAATAGCACTACACTGAGGCTCCGGAAGTTCCGCTGTCGTCATTGTCTTCATCTTTGGACCCGAACTGGAACTAGATGTAGACTTCGTTACTTTTCATTTTCAAATCACTAGATATTATAAAGCCACCAATGGACACTGACTGATCACTAATCGACTGTATGAGTTGTCACACTTACCTCTGAAGTCTCATTAACCGATTCTATTGTACAGGTCAACCGGGAAATGAATATTTTCATATTCTAGAACGTTCAGCAGGAAAACGATTCGTTAATATAGCCAGTAGTAGTTCGACTCCTTCTCTTATTCAAGAACGTTCTCTCTCGCGCTTTCCAGAGATTAAAAATTACAACGAATCGTCCTACTTGTGGCGCTACCTTTGTTGTGCAGCTTTCAAATGCTGACAAGTCTTTCCATAGTGCTCAAATTTGCTGCGACAACACCGAAAGCGCAAGAAAAGTTTACGTGAACAACAGGGTTATAGAACATTCTTCGTCTTGCCTTGATAATTATTTCTCTCTTTAAGTCATCGTCCTATTATTCAAGAAGACAAAAACCTATTTTTTTTTAAAGTAACTTGAAAAATTTCCGATCCCCACCTTGGATACGTGCTATTAACAATAAGAGGGTTATAGAGCATTATCTGTCTTGTCTCGATAATCATAACTCTCAAATTATGATCACATTATTCAATAAACTAAAAGCCTCATTTTATCTAGTGTAATCAGAAAATTTTCGGTGGGGGGCTCGAGCCCCCTTGGATACGTGCCTGATGTCAGATTAAGATCGATGACTTGCCTGTTGTATGCAGTAATACCGATCTCACTTCAAAACCTTTCTACGCTAAATATGACATGGTTTAACAAGTTGAACAAGGGATGCTGGACGGCGTGAGGAAGAAAATGAAGGGGTGATGAAGCACCCTTCCCCACCTCCTGGCGGCCCCCCTGATTCTAAGTAAACCCGAACTCATACACGAAAATAGTTATCGAACTACTAACACCGAAAAAGTTACCAACTGTATATTGCCAAGTTCATACTTAATGCCAATCTTACATACCTACAAGTTTCTTGTGAACAATTTAATAAGTGTAAAATATCAGCACTATGCGACGAAAATTTGAGTTTCTGTTGTCTCGGCACAGTGAGATTGTCAGTTTCGGAATGGTGTCCTTCCTTAATCCACAAAGCTGCATGCTTTGGGGCAGGGAAATCTTATGAATGGACCATTAATGGACAAATGATTTTTCAATTGTGTCTGTTACATAGTTAAGACATGGAATAATATATCCTTTGAAGTCCATTTTTCTTTAGAGGGATAAAAACACTTCTGGCAGGGATAAAAATAATTTTCTTTTGCAGGGGATAAAATTTATTGTGGTGGGGAAATCACCGGCACCCCCTTCGCTTAATTCGCACACTGCTTAACTCATTTAATTAATAACCTTCCTAAAATACCACTCTTTTTCCTCTCTGTCTTAACACATTCTCCCCGCTCCCCAACCTTCGTTTCATTACTAACATAAAAAGTAAAGTGTTCCCCTGTGCTTTGCACCAAGCTATGAAGGCGTATACGGAGTGTGGATTTAGGACCCCACACTTTCTTGATCAGGGCCGAAGGTGGGCCGCCTTTATATCCCACAGTATCCTCCACGTACCCACTTTATACGACGCTGGGCGGGCACCAGAGCCGCTTGAACAGGTGGAAAAAATCCCGGGTCTCTCGCATGGTAGTCAGACGCTAGTTGAGCTACCGCGGTTTTCATTACTAGCAATGGGATGCCATTAATTTAATTCAATTACTAGCAAGTAAGATCTTGCAACCAAGTTCGTTTCTAGAACGCCGGAACAATCTTGGTACACTATATCCATGAGAAGTGAACTAGATTTAGCTTTAGTGCCTCGTACATACATATAATTGAAACCGTCAATACATGGACGAAGAGAAAAACGGGGGAGCCGAAATTCCGCTGATCTGACGCCCTTGTTTATTTTAAAGGCACCACGGCAATAAGCACCTACCCCTGAACGTATGCGGGAGGAGGTTTCGGGGGTTTCCCCTTTTTCTTTCCTTGTCTGTTTATTACTGAGGGAAAATGCAGGGCTTGAAGCTGAAAGCTAGTTGTGGAAGCATTCCCTTTCATCCCATGCTGCGGCGACCTATTGAAAGAATACGCTGCATTCTTTATGGAACCAAAACACAATTATAGTCCACCCCTTCCAAGGTCAAGTGGAAACAACCTGCATTTGTTTTCTAAGCATATGAAGTCACGTACGCGGTCAAGAAGACGACGTGGGCGACCCAATGCTTTCCGAATCAAGTTATGTTTATTCCGTACTGAAAGAGACAAACAATACCCAGTCTGTAGGCCACATCGAACCAACGGAAAGCGACGTAAAATAACGAAGAAATAACTAATACCACAAAGAGCATATAGATATCTCACATATTTAATAATAATAATAATGATAATAGTAGTAGTAGTAGGTAAAATGTAAAGTTTCCCGCGCATATAGCACCGTGCATGAGGCAAATTTAGGGGACGTGGGAGCACATATTCTTGATCTCGGCCATTTTGGTGGTGATGTGTTCAGCACCACACTCCGGCCGCCCTTACTCCCGAGGATTACCCCAAGGTATTATTTTTTTTGAGTCAGGGTGAGCCTCAAATAATAATAATAATAATAATAATAAACTTCTGTATCTGTATAATAAACGAAACTTTGTATCAAGATACTTTGAGAGTTACTTACAGATATGTACTTAATTTTACATTCATTTTGGAAGACAATGTATGTTTCATAATTCCCGGGTCTCTTTGGTTATTCCTAGAACACCCTTGTTTATGAGATGGGGCCTAGTGTTGTGTAGGCCCCACCAGATCAAAACAAACATTGGAGGAGCAAGGGAGTTTGTGCTTTCTTCATAGCATTGCTAGCGACTTTTGCCCTGTCGCGAATTCACAACTCTCATAAACAAATGCGTGTGAAATAATGTGTAACTGTAAAGACAAGAGAAGAATTCGCACGAAACCTAGTGGTGTGAAAAGTTGAGTAAAGTAAGGTTGAACCCGCATTATTTTATTTTTTAAGAAATAAACTTGAAATGATAGTGAGGAAACAACAACACGAACAACAAAAAGAGAGGTTAGGCAGAAATATTGATCTGCTTTCCTGATGATACATGCCACATTTCATTTAGCATAACAGAGGGCTTCCAGCCATTGGATGTTACCGTCACTTGAACCTTACATCCATGCATATACCTACCTATATGTACATATGTATGTATGTATGTATGTATGTAAATATATTTATGCATATTCACTACTTACCCATTTTTGACATTTGCAACGCTCTGTAGAAACTAAATATTCAGAGCTTAATCATCGAAACTCAACAAACAATAGATGTACAATTTGCCACTAAGAAATTTACTTTTGAGTGCATAGGTGGGGGGGGGGGAGCGGGAACAAAATAGAAAACTTACAACTCTGCTAAGATGGTAATTACTGTAAATTTAGAGCTTTTAGGCAGATTTTTTTACAGTCGCTGTATACCTTTGAGGACTAGAGTGATAATTCATTTGAGTAAAATTTGGTCAAGGCCTTCGATAAGGCGTGAGGAAAATGGATTTTCGCTATTTTGCGCGATTACAAAATGTTGTAAGTTGAGAGATGTTTAGTTTTTCTTTCGGCGAAGTGACGAACTTGATTGATTGATTAATTTGGTGTGTTAAGTCCACTAAGGCTAATCGGGACTGGACCTACAGTTTCAAGTGGGATCCAAACCATTATGTGTCTCTACTGGGTAGAAGTGGCGAACTTGTTTCAACAAGTTAAACTTACTCTAACCTCTGGCGCAACTGCTCTAATCTCTGACGATATCTTGAATTGTACAAACATTGCCACAACAACAAAAACAGTGCTTTAATGTCGCACAAATATCTACACATTCAGTTGCTTGCTACACTATGTGGAAGAAAATCACTGGACATCCCGGTTTCAACTCTGAAATGAACTCCTCATGGAAAACAGAGTACAGACGGGTATATATACGGCAGCCTGAGGCTTCTCAGATAATTCGCTGATAAAATGACGGACAGGAAAGAGCTCAGCATGTTTGGAAGAGGGATCATAGTAGGCTGCTCCATAGGAGGTATGAGGGCCTCCCCCATGGCGCAGTGGTAGCGTCCTTGCCTTGTAATCAAGGGGTCCCGGGTTCGATACCCGGTGGAGGCACAAGTGGTTCGGATCCCACTTTAAACTGTAGGTCCAGTCCCGATTAGCCTTACTGTGCATAAAGTGGACTTAAAACAGCAACTCAAACCAAACCATAGGAGGTATGAGTATACGTAGCATAACTGATGCCTGACAGGTCCCTAAATCAACTGTAGTCTTTGTCATCAAGAAGTGGAAGGAAAAGGGACACTGCAGCAGTGCACCACAAAGTGGAAAACCCACGAAATTGGACGACCGGGACAGGAGAGTACTGAAGAGGGAGATTCGGATAAACGGGACCCGTCCGATGCATTCGATGCAGAAGAGTTTCAAAGTGCGACCAATTTGACTGTTTCGACCAAGACACTTGGCAAGGAGGCCCATGCGCTCGGTTATCATGGTCGAGCCGCTGCCCACAAACACCTGATAACAAAAGCAAGAAACGGCAGAGAGTACGCTGTTGTAAAGAGCGGAGAAACTGGATGGTGGAGCAATGGCAGAAGGTCCTATGGAGCGATGAATCACGCTTCACACTGTTTCGATCAGATGGGAGAGTGTGGGTATGGCGATTACCCGGAGAACGTCTGTTACCCGAGTGTGTAGTGCCCACAGTGAAATATGGTGGTGGCGGCATCAAGTTCTGGGGTTGTTTCAGCTGGCATAGCGTGGGTCCACTGGTACCGGTGTATGGCCACTTGACGTCTGCGTCGTACCGAGATATTCTCGACAACTCTATGGTCCCCACGTTGTGGCGTTTCTATGGAAACGAAGAATGTGTGTTCCAGGACGATAATGCGACTTGTCATGTTTCCAGGGCTACCATGGAGTGGTATGCAGAAAATAATGTCACCCGACTAGATTGGCCTGCTCAGAGCCCTGACCTCAACCCTATCGAACATCTATGGGACGAACTGGAGCTCCAACTGAGCTCGAGATCGCCTCGCCCTTCTACACTTCCAGGGTTGGTGACTGCACTGCAGAAGGAACGGTGGAATATCCCACTCAATGTACTACACGACCTTGTGGCCAGTTTACCATGACGTGTAGTTGCTGTTATCGCTGCCAAGGCGGACCGACCTCCTGTTGATTGCAAGAAAACTGATGGTATCCGCTGACATGTGGTGTCCAATGACTTTCTTCCACATAGTGTATAAGCGAGTGGTGTCAAAGCTACTATTTTAAACAGTGGATCTACAAGCTGATGGTTGATTTCCTGACTGGATTGGTTTTCGTAGACACACCCGCATAATGTCGTTCGAATCTGTGCTTTAGGACAACTCAGGGCATTATTAAATGCCTCGATACCCATGGAGAACATGATAAGCTGCAACCCTAGCTCCAACTTGTTCAAACACAAATCTAGAACATATTTTAAAAACGAAGATTAATTGCTTCTCAATGAAACTACTCGCTACGACCCTGTTGATTACAATTTTACAACTTTCTTCACTACAATGATAACAAGCAATTGAGGATTTGAGGAATACAAGGGTGGAGGAGCGGCACCTCACGGTCGTACACATGTTTGACACATGCGTACATGAACATACCTTAGCCTACAAGAAAAATTGTCCCTACAAGAAAAATTGTCATTTAACCAACTTTTACCTCAAGTATGCATTTTGTATGCGATATTTCATGGGAATAAAATTTGACTATTCCTAAGAAAATATTTCGGTCCCCCCTTTTTTTCTATCTTTCTCGGCGACACTGTAATGCTGACAGAAGCTCTTTGATATTTTCAAAATAAAATGTTTCCTCTATTCGGAGGAACGTTGTTGTCCATACCTTACTTTCTTCTGTTTTGTTATTTTACGTCCTTTTTTTACCTCTCTAGGTTAATCACAATCAATGAGGATGAAGGATGATTTGATGAGATAGATGACGGAACAAACACACATCGATTACCCAAGATTCGAACCTAGAACCTAGGATCAGTGTGTGAAAGTGCAACCCCCCCTCTTTGAAAGGTTAGCCCCCAGTCCCTGGTTTCTATCCGGCCCTCTGGATTACTTCCTGCTTTAATCCTTCAAATCCCTCCTTTCACCTCACCCTGGGTGCAAAGCGAGCAGATTATATTTGAGCCGGAAATACGAAAGGGGGGTTTCACATAACAATTTATATTTTTAGTCCCTGGTTCGTTACGCATGTACATCAAGTGAATGAACAACTGGTTTAAAATGGACAGTACTGTAGTTCTTAGAGTTAATTCAGCAAATCATAACATTTCTAGTAGTGCCTCCTCGATGGCGCAGTGGTAGCGTCGTCGCCTTGCAATCAAGGGGTCCCGGGTTCGATACCCGGTGGAGGTACATAGTGGTTCGGATCCCACTTTAAACTGTAGGTCCAGTCCCGATTAGCCTTACTGTGCATAAAGTGGACTTAAAACACCAAATCAACAACAACAGCAACAACATTTCTAGTAGGATTATATTGTTTATTATACGTTGTTATATATCGTATATAACTTTGCAAAACTATCTCTGCGGGCCTACCCTCAGCTGAAATGATATTCCGTTCATTACAAATGCGTATCCTTACGCCTTTACTCTTTCTTTTGGGCATCAACTATTCAATACGGAAATATCCAAATATTTAAAACTTTTCTAAAGGGGACTTGGGACAGCAAACAGGGGTTGGCTTACACCAAATGCTACATTCTTATAATAGTCTAGCCACCAAAAGTGGACTAAACTCGACGAGACATTCCTCGTCGTCGAAAGTTGGGGAAACACTGTTTTCTATAAAGCCCAATTGACTTTTTTATAGTCTGGGTAAACGTCTGTGGACGTGGACCACGTAGCGTTGAAAAATTCCACTGTAACGGTCTTTGGAAAGACATCTCCCCCACTGGGGTGATAAAAAAATCTAATATCCAGCAAAGCACAATCCAATGAGCACATACACTTACATCCTGTAATAACATATAAGTACGCACATGAAAAACATATTACTTTACCCTACACCTTGTAGCTGGCCAGCAATTAATTAACATATTTCCAAAACCAGTAATGCTCAATCCGACCATTACAAGTACTCCGAGGTTTTTCTTGGCTATGACATTTATGTTACGAAGATTTCATACAAAATATACAAATAACAAGTACGTACAGGAGAGAAGCAAGTTGCTTGAACCAACAGAGGGTTTCGTACCAAAGCAACAAAATGCAAGGGATACAACACCTGGATCTTCTTTGCAATCTTCAAAACAGCATTCACTGCACGTGAACGGTGCAACTAGACTATAGAAAAAACAAACCTTTCCGAGAGTCACCCAATCTACAGGCAACTGAGCTGCTTATTGCGTCGCCCCGGTCTGGAAAGTCACACTTGCTTCTTAATGTTCGCTTCAAACGACACTTGTTTCTTGTTTACTTATTCTTCTGAAATCTGCTTTTGCCTGAATCTTCCTTAATGCATCAAAATATCTGCTTTCGAAAGTTTTAATGAGCACGTTTTAAGAACATCTCAACGACCAAAGTCAAGAATTAGTAGAACTTTTGACTGTCTTCTAATCACCGAAAATTAGCAAATATATTTCCATCAATGGATTGTAAATTGATTATGTACGAGTTACATGTAAATATATTTTGTAAACTTCAAGTTAGTATATTTCATTGATTGATTGATTGATTTGGTTTATTTTACTTCGAATTTCTGCCACTTTTGGATAGTCGCGAATATGAGGATGAGTGATGATTAGATGAAATTGATTAAGTGATACTCAGAAAGAATACTCATGCCCCTGGCGCTGACCACTCCGACGGTTAGTGTATTTCATTTTACACAGAACTTTAAATAATATTTTTCTTCCATGTGCAGCAAGTTGTACCACAGTTATGTTCCGAATTTGGCAACTTCGACATTTCCGTTAACGAAACAAATAGTTGATGAAGGTACGATGAATAAAAGCGAACTATAAAGATCACATTTTATGTATTTTCCGTCCATAATTATAATACATGAATAAAGTTAACCCACAGTTTTAAATTTTCACATGCAAATTTGCTTCATTATTCGGGCTGGTTGATTAGAGGATAACAGCAGTGTACGTAAAAATGATCAAGCATAGCGTTATGAACCTCAGGTTGAAATTCTAAGTAAAGCATGCATGTGCGAATATCCCTCCACTTATTTCATGAGTTCATGATTCATGCTTATGTCACGTCGTAGATATGTAAAAAGAAGTTAGAACGGTGTTTACAGTGTAACTGCGAATGCTCTATGCTATGTGTACTAATCAGAAAGTAGTATATCCATAGTTGAACTCACATTGACAGACAAACAATTTTATCAACATGTCAATTATTCCATAATACTAGACTTAAGACTACTTTTAATCCAATTTGCAATTATTTCTGAGCAATCGACAGGTATATGTTGTCAAATTGTTTACCCTCACTTACAAACAGACAAACCATTTGACAAACCATGTACATAGGCATAACTTGGCGGAGGCAAGGGCGGGAAACCGCCCCCCCCCCCAAATCATGTGTTGAGTGAAAGAGAGGTATATTCCACACATAAAATGTCAGAGACAGAAAATAGTTCACAACTCAATGTGCTGTCAGGAATGTGTGAATATAAGAACACTCATAATGAGTTTCAACCCAGAACTTTCTTGTGTGTGAGGAACAACATTTACGAGAACATTTTCCAAATTTGAAATGAACTGTTCAAACCATTATTGACAACCTCCGTGAGTTCAGGATGCTGTGAGCATTCTTTCTTGTCCTCGGAGGTTCAGGACCAATACACTGTATACTCAAAGCTACTTGGCATTAAATACTTCGCCTTATTGCTGTTTTGTATATTTAACAAACGAATGATATTAATAGGTCCAAAATTATAAATTAATTTTACTCGGACGCAACTCGTCAAGAAAGGAAACTGAAGCTTCATTAGATTTTTGATTGATTGGGTGTTTTAAGTCCACTTTATGCACAGCAAGGCTAATCGGGACTGGACCTAAAGTTTAAAGTGGGATCCGAACCACTTTGTACCTCCACCGGATATCGAACCCGGGACCCCTTGCTTACAACCCGGGACCCCTTGCTTGCCTCCCCATCGGGGAGGCCTGAAGCTTCATTAGAACTACAAGCTTCACTCATACTTGTGTGCTATATGTGGTATGTGGCGGATCGGATTTATATGCTATATAAAGATCGAAATATGCTATGCATAAAAACACCTTCGAAATTGTATTATGGTCTATATATGTTTATGACCTCACGGATACTCTTGAAGATGCCACGTATCACATGATTCCAAATACTGAAGGAATTCCCTTCTAAAGCCCACATTTCTTGCGTGGCTGGGTACCATCATTTTTCAACATAGATAGCGCAAAACTATTGCATTTTTATCACTTGTATTTGAAGAATAGATATCGTTTACAGAGGAGGAATTGATGAGTTGCTGGGCTCATTTATAGTTTTCTTCTGCAATAATAGAACCATTATGCACTAGAGGTATTAACTGCTCAACATGAGTGACAAAACTTGCTGCAAACAAATTGTAAAATTTACACGCTAAAAAATAGTTTAACTATACTGTTCTAGATGAAACTAAATTCATACAAACAATCTCACACCGTACTGCATACTTTGCCCACCATGGCACAGATTTTTCAAAGGCCTGAAATTCTGGACAAAGCACGTGACCAGCTTTCTTGAAATATATTATTATTTAATGAGGATACAGGGGTAAAAATGATGATAAATAATTCAGAATCACCCCTTCCCCTCCCCAGGTACACTTTGGACTCATCGTACATACATACTTGAGTTCTGATTCTTGTTCTTTAAAAAATGGCAGAAATACAAAGAGCGAACTATCGCGCCCTCTCACAGAAAAGACTACAAAATTTAGAAAGAGAACTACATTGGTTAAATGTCCAATTTATAAAGTAGGTATTGTCCAGGTTTTCAGGGCTTTGCAAATACTGTGTGGTCCTTACGGCATGGAGGAAGTCCTGCTCTTCACGGCCACCGGAAATCACATGAAACCGTGGAAGATTTATGCGTGTGAAAATTTCCATACAAGTCGATATTTCTGTGCTGGGACGTACACAGTGGATAGCAGAAAGTCAACGAATCTGAAAAGTTTCATGCATGCTGTGTGACGTATAAATTATATTGTTAAGTTGTTGTTCTAACCTCACTTTATGCACTAATAGGATAATCGGGACTGGACCTACAGTTTAAAGTGGGATCCGAATCACTGTGGGCCTCCAACAGGTATTGAACCTGGGTCCCTTGATTACAGTTTAAAAATATTGACCACAATTGTATTTGTAAATTCCCACGTGAATAACCAGATGTTACTTTAAATATCAAAAATATTAAATTGAATACTTAAATGCAAACAGTTTGCTATATATTAAATAATTCTGGCATCAGCGAATGTGCATGATCATAATCTATTCACTGTTGAAACAGTTTGACCTTAACTCTTTCAATATTAAAATTTCTAACATGTACCATTTGAAACAAGTATTTTCAGGTGGGGAAGGCCACCTTAAAACAAGTCTTCAAGGACTAATATTTGCAACCAGAAAGAAGAATGCTCTTTTATCTCCTAAGTTTAAATTAAGTATAACAACAAAAGTTTGCTGTGTGTTTAAAATTTCTATTCGGCTTGTTAATTTTCCAATAAATAATTAATGAGTTTAAAAGTTTAATTAAAAATTGATTTTATATTAATATAACTTTTTTAATTTTACAAATACAGTAGTTATGGGATGAAACAAATTTTGATCCTGCCCCCCCCCTCCAATTTAGGTCCCAAGTTACGCCCATGGAAGTTGCTATTTAACATATCTATCAAATTACACGTTCGTAGCTTTAATTGAGTCCAAGATATTTAAGTATAAGAATATTTTCATTGTTGACTTTCGATTCTTGCCTCCCATAAACAGACGGATACTCGCATCCAGATAGTTTATACCGCTCCATGCTAGTATTTGATAGGTCTACCTATCTACGCTTCTATTTTATGGTTTTTGACTATCTATACAATTATTTCGTGAATGACTACAACAATTAAATGAAAGACCCAATGGAGATTTTTAATAACGCGTCCGGTTGGTTTGACAAATTTCAATTTATAGCTCGAACCGTTTCGGTCACGTCACCACTTTAAAATTCAGGGTGATTCGAAAGTCGAAAGAGAAACACCCATATAATTTCTACAGATATTATAAACCGTGAATGCAATCACGTGCAGCATGTAGGAGTCTATGTGTCCATTCCTTACTTTCTTCGCCTGTTCTGTTATTCTACGATATTTTTCTACCTCTCTAGGTTAATCGCAACACAATGAGAATCAATTGATGAAAGTGGATAGGAAGTTTTCCTTCTTTTTTTTCAAATGGCATATCAAATTCATGTAAAATTTCTGAAAAATTGAATGGTGAAATCCGGTTTTCAGATATCTGTATTACTTTCGAAGTTACGGGATGTCAAAAAGTACTGACGTATAAACAGGCAAAAACATGGAACCACCCAATTTCATGACAACGCATAACGTTAAACCAATAATATCATTACCATTATGTCTTGGACTGAAGAGTGCAACAAGAATACCCGCTCCAACTTCAAATCTGCTTATTTTTTTTAATTGGAAAGGGGATCATGTGTCATACCGAAATAACGTGAAATTTTCTGAAATATCACATTTTGAAATCCTTTTTAAGGGATTTTTATTCGTTTTTGAGTGTCTGCATAATATAAAATTACGTACTTAATCATGGTTCTCCTGAACTCGAAAACTGTCAAAGATGTGTTTGATGTGTTACTTACCCAGATTCTCATTTTTGAAAAAGGTTAGATCAAATATGGCGAATCCAATATGGCGGACGGGGTATCTAACATGCCTCAGAGATGAAGCACTTTATCTCCTAATACCGCATATGGCTACATTAATGGTCCATGTTTCAACTCAAGCAGAAAATGTAAATTTTCAATAAAACTTCAAAAAAGCGAACTTCCAGTCTTTATATCGAAAATTAACAGACTATAACTGGGTAAATCTATGCGATATTGAGGATGTCAATACACTAACTAATACGTTTTATGATATTTTGTATAATATTTTGAATGACTGCGTACCACTGAAACGCATCAAGATACCTAAATATCCTGTGTGGTTCAATGGTGACATTATTAGGAAAATAATGTCAAAATTATATCATTACAAAAAGTGGGGAAAAAGTCATTGCAACGCAGAGTATCATGAAGGGAAATACAAGAATCTTAGGAAAGAGATAAAGAAAGGGCTAACAGCAGCGTACAAAGCGTACATCCGTGAGACGGAGGAAAACATACGGATAGATGTAAATAATGTATGAACTTATATTAGAAATAAAAAGAGGGATTCAGGTAGTGATACGTTTGAATACAACAATGAAATCTTACACAATGGACACGATATTGTAAATGCATTTACTACCTACTTTCTATCGGTGTACAAAGATTCTTTACAGTACTCTATAGTTGAATCAGATAAGTGCGAAATCGGAGTGCTTTCCCAACTCCATATATCGTATATCGAATTGAATGATATCGAGGAAGCAATTAAAATGTTGAAAGCCAAAAAAGCAGTGAGGATGGACATCATTCCTCCCTATGTGGTCAAGGGGTGCGCTGAACTGCTAATAAAACCATTGAGTATAATATTCAATAACATTTTAGAACATCACAACTTCCCATCAAAATGGAAAATTACTAAAGTTAATCCCTTCCCAAAAAAAGGCAAATGCAAAGAACGTTGATTGCTTTAGGCCAGCGTAAATTCTCTCAGTTTTTTGCAAAGTGTTTGAACAAATACTGTACGACAGAATAATGGCCAACGTACGACCGGCTATATCTCCAATGTGACATGGTTTTATATCGCGGAGGTCGACAATCCCAAACGTTGCCGAATTTGCACATTTTGTAGCTTATGAATTAGACGAAAGGAAACAGGTATCTATGCTGACCTGGCCAAGGCGGTCGATTCGGTAAATGATGACATTTTACTTCAGGAACTATCGTATTTTAATATATTTGTGAAAACGTAATTATGCTGCTAAAATCTTACCTCATGGACCGAAAGCAATTTGTCAATTATAGAGGATACATATCTCGGGAATACCCTACGCCTTCTGGGGTGCCGCAGGGATCCAATTTGGGCCCACTCATTTTCTTACTCTTTATTAATGACCTCCAGAAAATTATTACGAAATCACGTTGACTTATATTTGCAGACGATGTAAAAATATTTAGAACAATTTGCTCTGACGAAGACAGCCTTGACTTGCAGGCAGACTTAAATAGATTACTACAATGGAGCGAAAATAATAGACTTTCATTTAATCTTGATACATGTCAGGTAATGTCTATAACAAACGCTGAAATAAAAAGAAACTTCCAGTGTCAGATGGGAGGAAAACAAATAGCTAAGGTCACTAAATTCACGGATCTTGTTATCACGTATGATGCAAATCTATGTTTTAAAGAGCATGTGCATCATATCGTTAATCAAGCATATAAGTTGAGTTGAGTTGGGTTGGTGTTTTAAGTCCACTTTATGCACAGCAAGGCTAATCGGGACTGGACCTACAGTTTAAAGTGGGATCCGAACCACTTGTGCCTCCACCGGGTATCGAACCCGGGACCCCTTGATTACAAGGCGGTGCCACTACCACTGCCAAGCATATAAGAAATTAGGATTGATAAAAATATGTGGGGAAGATCTAGAAAGCATCAATATTAATAATTTTTGTATGTCTCCCTAGTACGCTCATTCGTAGAATATGCATCGGTAATATGGCAGCCCTTGGACAAAAAAAAAAACAACATATGAGGGAAATAGAAATGATTCAGTCCAAGTTCTTGAGGTTCATATAGAGAAGACAAAGTATATCCTAAATTCAATCCGTACTCTGAGCTTGTATCGCAGTTTAACATTGAAAAAACTGAAGAAAAGTTTAATCTTAATTTGATGAGCACGTTATATAAAATTGCAAATAACAAAATAGACTCTATGGGGTTAGTATCTGCATTACAATATCATGTACCTCAAATGAGAAGCAGACCGAAACCCGGTTTGTTTCATGTACCAAAATCTAGAACAAATTATGTAAATATATCTCGAATGTGGAAAACTGGTAAAACTTATAATGAAGTAGTAGCAAATGATCCGAGCGTTGATATAAACAGTATGTCATTTCAATCATTCAAAAAAGAGCCATACTGGCTCAGTGGAGAAAGGGGTGAGGGGTTCGTCTGTATATTAGTTAGTGAAACAATTTATGTTATGCACAGATATATGTAATGCACAAATATAATGCACAAAATGTATGTATGTCTCAATGGAACAATGTTCTGTGGGATCATTTGTTAAATAAATAAATAAATAGATAATATCTGGAAAAAATATGTGGGTGGTTTCCGACTTTTGGATTGGATTCGAGATAATTTATACCGGGATTGTTTAGAATTTTCTTTGTCGTTAAATTGTGTTTATTTTTGCGGATGTAGCGTCAACAGATTCTGTGATATGGATGTCTCACCTCGCATCGACTCTTGTCCCTCACGGTCAAAAAGAACGGACTGTCCGATAGAGATGTGTTTACCTACTATCTGTTAGGTCTATCAGATTTTTTAATTTGTAGCTTTGAGGCACTGATCGTTCATACGGGCTGATGGACTTGGAGAGAAACACTTTACACATTCGCTAATCAGTTTCCTGAAAGGAATATAAAAGAATCCAAAAATATAATATAAAAATAGTATGGCAATAAATATCGTGTTTAGTAACGTTACAGAAATTCATGAAAAATAATTTCACCCAGTCAGAACTATATTTTTTAATATATATTAAACATAGCTTGTTTATTGTGATAAATGTGAGGTAAAAGGTAAAGTTCCCCGTGCAGATAGCACCGTGCCATAAAGGCACATTTAAGGGATATAGGTATAGGACCCCCCTCATATTCTCGAACTCGATCTCGGGCATTTGGAGGTGATGTGATCAGCAGCACGCTGCCGCCGCCTTTACCCCTCAGGGTTGGCCCCAGGTAGCAATAGATTTGAAAGTCTGTGAGCCCAGACCCGCTTTATGCGGGGACAAGGTCGGAAAAAATTACGAAAGTATATCATGCCCCACCCGAAAATCGAACCCTGGTTACCCGCTTGGAAGTTAGACGTCCTGAGGAAAATAACTGCCATTAATTTTTTATCACATCATTCGTAGAATATATTTTGTAATATCAACTTCATAATAAAAGATGTATGTATTTTGACGTTCACAAGATGGGACGTTTGACTTCCAATATACCTACATCACACGATGCAGTTCAAAGTGATTCCAGCGAAAGAACTCAAGGTCGAAATGGAGCAGTGGACATGCTGTGAGCAACTTCCACAAATGTTTTCTGGGGCTGCTGTGTTTTTATCAACAACGAAACACAAGACATTAGGTTCCAAGCATGTGTGTGGGTATCACGAATCGAGACATTGCAATCTGAACTTTCTGACCTGTCACGTTTCTCCTTTCCTTCTCAAGTCACAAGGCAGCTGATTCTGATATGCTTACGTCACGGCGAACGACCTACTGTTTTTTATTCACGTCTGCTGAAAGGTTTTTGGAAACTATGAATTAAGTTAATGAGAAGCGGAAAATTGAAGGATGGTTTTTGTGATTGGGTGCTTGTTTATTTACTCATCATTGCTTACTTATATGCACAATTAGCTGAATTGATTGATTGATTGATTTGGTGTTTTAAGTCCACTTTATGCTCAGTTAGGCTAATAGGGACTGAATCTACAGTTTAAAGTGGGATCCGAACCACTATGTGCCAGGGACCCCTTGATGACAAGGCGACGACTCTGCCACTGCGAACTAGGACGTTGATCTTGTAAATATAGGTTCCAGGCTTAGATTTCTTACGGGGTCACGTTTCAAGTTGTCCTTGTCGCGCTTTGAATTTGTAGCTCCAGTTCGGTCAGATCGGGCATAAAGTGGACGTAAACTTCCGCTCGATTCGGTCAAAAATAATATGAAATACTGGGAAGATACATCTGCAAGAGTGAAAAAAGCAGCATTAGGCTTCTTACTAATTTTCTGGAAGCGCCATTGAATTCATGGCAGAAATAGACGTTATTTAATTTCGTTCACATTAAGACGATCCGATTTTATGATGTTATTTATCTAAATTTAATTTTCCTTCGATTTCTTCCACACTTTTACGCCAACCATAAAACTTTACGTAATTTTACAGAATGAAATATTCGATGTTTGTTTCGTATGCTCAGATTATAGTATAAACATTTGGAGCTTAACTCATGGGGGGGGGGGTTGAGCAGAATATTTTCTTTTTTGCAGCTCATAGAAATATCATCCAGGACTATTTTGATAAATAGGTGTTACATTTGCAAAATCATAAAATTACTGATTACTGTAGTCCTCGGGTTTCAGGAGGTTAACAAAAGTACCATTATCTCTTGAATCTCCATAAACCAAAAAAAAAATGTGAGCAAGTGTCTCCTTTACCCCTGCTACGTTACGCCTACGGTTGCTGCGCATAAATGCGTCGCTGAAAACCCTTAACAGTTAGAAGAATCAAGGATTCCTTCCTGGTAGGCCACAACAATGATGAATAAATTGGAACGGGACGGTGCAGGGTACAGGTATCTGGATAACATAGTGGTAGCAACTGTCGTCTTTGACTGTCTCTAAGTCATCCAGCAACTTGGCAACAATATTAAACGTACAATAGCATTGTTACATTCAAAAAGGCATATGTGAAAAAATATAAATTCTATTCACATTTTTACATCACATAAATTGGTATTGATTTTTTGATTGATTTAGTTTATTTTACTTCGCGTTTTGTGCCTCTAGGCTAATTTGCGAAGATGGGGATGAGTGATGAAATGATGAAATTGATGAATGGATATTCACAAACAACCAAGCCCGACCGGGATTCGAACCCGGGACCCTTGGCGTCGCAGCGCGATGTGCTAACCACTCGGTCACAGGGTCGGGCAAAAAAATTGGTATTGAATGTAATTGATAGTATTTATGTGCAGAGAATGTTCTGAGAAGGTTCAAATTCGATATCCTTCTTAAACACACCAGTACCTTCAACAAAACGATTTTTCCAGAATTGGTCTAATTACTTCTGGGACAGAATTTGCATAATATATATGCTGTGTCCTAGAGAACAGTAAGTTTACAGTCAAGAAATAAAGAACAAAATAGGTATTGACGTTGTTCTTCCCTCGTTTTTTACTCTGTGGTTTTATTCCCTACACATCGCAGTAATTAAGTAATAAAAGAAACTGAATCTTAATCTTTTCTCGCTATCGAGGTTGAAGCAAGGAGAAATAAGTGGGAAAAATAACTGAACAACATGTATTTACCCTCTCTAACTTTACACTTTTAACGGACGTCTTTTTAGCTCATGACTTCCTTCTCACACTAACACTAACATTAAGGCGCACGACGCACAATATAACCTATCCTAAACATTACCAAACCAATTACACACTTATGTGATTTTGTATTTGTATTCATAAATATTATTAATGTTGAACACTAACACACATTTACCTTCTACTATTATTAACGTTTATTTTAATCTTACTTATTTCCTCGTAGAATGCTGTAAAACCAACGTTGTTCAGGAAAACCGAACAAATTTGGTTCTTCATGCCAATGTCGCAGTGAGTTACTGTAAACAAAAAATAAGGAAAATAAAGGATGAATCAAAAAGGGAATCCGTAAAAGAAAAATCGCGGAACTCACGCCCTGAGTTAATTTTAAGGTACCAGGGCATAAGAAAATACCTCCGAAAGTATGATGTTCCCCTCTTTTTCCTTCTGATAATTCTAAACCCCTCAAAATACTCGATCATCTTTAAAAGTAAAGGTTGAGCAATGTTCCGCAACCTTCTTGTCCTCGCAGAATACCATAAATTATCCAGTATTGAACACGGCACATCATAAAATTTATTTATCTAAAAAAAAATACATTACGGCACTGTTGATATAAATTAAAAGTTTAGGAATGAGTTACAATATAATCAGTAAAAAATTCTACTACTACTACTACTACTACTAATAATAATAATAATAATAATCCAATTCACTGCACTCATAGGTACTTTTGGTATTATTATTATTATTATTATTATTATTATTGAAACGATTCATGCAGCTGATTATATGGATCCGAAACGCCTGTAGAGATTATGTATGTGTAATAAGAAACTGACCCTTGCCATCAAGGGGCGTCTTATTTAAGTCATGACAATGACAGAGCGAAAAATACAAACATAAGAAAACAAATTTGTAAGGTAAAAAGTAAAGTGCTTCCCTGTGCATTGCAGCATGCCATGAAGGAGTAAAGTGGGCGTGGAGTTTGGACCCTACACTTTCTTGATCACGGTCGAAGGTGGGGGTGAAGTGATCAGCACCACGTCCATGGCCACCTTCTTTCGCCAAAAGTTTTCTACAGATACCCACTTTATACGACGCTGGGTGGGCGCCAGAACCGCTTGAACAGGTGGAAAATATACTGGTTCTCCCCCGCTGGGGATCGAACCCGGATCTCTCGCATGGTAGTCAGATTAAATAATTTACATTTACATTTTGTTACTACAAGAAAAGTTCGCAGCACACCCGTGACCTTGTGGAGGAACACCGGTTGCGAAACATAGATTTGGATAGAGGGGAATGGCGCCAAATAATGAGAATTAAAAGTATTTCAGAAATCGAATTCCAGAAAGCTGTGGGGTAAAAAGTGACCTTCAGCCAGACACTGTCTCAACCTCTCCTGACGAGCGCCGATACACCTTTAATATCTTGGCCTTTGACCGGGAGGTGATTCTCCGGTACCCACAAGGTCTACTCGGAAAGAAATCGTGTGTATGCGCTCCCCCTCTCACCGCACCATCACCCGAAACTTCCCCCCTTACTCCACTTCCCCCCGGGTACCGACAAGGGCGATAAAACCAGAGCGTGTGGGTGTGTAACGCGGACGCGATTTTTCTGCCACCTGGTGAGGAAAATAGTAAGCTCATCCCACACGTTGCATTGAAATTTGCCACCCTATGGGGACACGTGAAAATCAAATTTTTCCCAACTAAGGATGCTATGCATCAGGTTCTTCCATGTACTTCCTTTTAGGTAATTCCATTATCGTTCCTCAAAAATTCAAGAGCAGTGATCCGAGGCTTCTAAATGTATTTTCGTAACGATTTCCTTGTGGGGACCGGATTTTGGTCCCCACAAGTCGGTGTGGTCCCCATAAGGTGGATTCACAACTGACGAGTGTCCCCATAAGGTAGCATCTGCAAAAGCACACACACACACACACACACACACACACACACACACACACATACACACACAAATAATTATGTTATATGGTATGGAATATCTGACATAAAATAAAATTCATATAATTTAAAATTAAAAATAGCTACCTAGGTATATTCTATCATTTGTTTCCTTACAATAACACTATGAAAAAAGATGATAAATTTCATTAATCTATACAACACCAACGCCCGAAAAGAGGCAGAAGGTCATTATCTCTATGTCGATTAATCCGTCTCACTTACCACTCCATCACAATAGATCTGACAATTTTAGTAATACGTAGAATGAACGTGTACCTAAAAATACATTTTGAAGATAACATTTAGGTTATATTAGATAAGATTGTTCTCCTATAAAATATCCAAGCGACATGTTCCTATTATAGCTTACTGTATTACATTTGATTATAGAGTTAGTGTACGATCTTTATAAACATATCCTTTTCTCATTTACAGATGTCCATCTTCGCCGTTGCTTTGATGATGATCATTGGATCAACCTATGGTGAGTATACATTCAATTGACTTTTAGTTCACACTAGAAGAATCTATATACCTTAAATAAATATAAAGGCATAACTTGTAGAAAAGGGAAGAAGATTTGTTCCTTCTTGATTCATAACATATTTTGGAAATGAATTAATTGAACTAGTTGATTATATTTTAAATTCCATTTCAAAGTCGTTCTTCAGCTATAGCAAATTCTAATTTATTTTAATTTAGCAAAATTATCACCTCATGTGAGTACGAACAGTTTACAGAAATGTATATTTAATTTGACAAACTGTACTACTTTCTTTATAACTTGAATTCAATATCTATTGGTATAAAAAATGACCCAATCATGATGTTTCTCTTGAATTCTAGCTGTAGGAATCACCGGAGTGAGCAGCCAGAACAACAACAAAATCGCCATCGCCACTCACCCTGTTGTTGGCTATGGTCTTGGAGGTTACGGAGGATACGGTCTTGGAGGCTTGGGAGGATACGGACTTGGAGGATACGGAGGATACGGTCTTGGAGGCTTGGGAGGATACGGTCTTGGAGGTTACGGAGGATACGGTCTCGGAGGATGGGGAGGTTATGGTGCTGGTCTTGGCTACGGTCTCGGCGGCATTGGATACGGATATTACGGTTAATTTACCTTAGACAACATTATGAATTGTTTGTCATCTATAGCCTTTAAACAGTTGAAAATAAACTGATACGAATTGAGCAATAAGCCTTAATGTATTCCTTAATTTACACTACCCTAACTTACTTTAATTTTAATGCAGTCCTTACATTTCCTCATCATAAGGATAAATATCCACAGAATTAGATCATAGTCTAGTAAAACGTGACTTTAGTTTGTGCGTCACCCTATTGTGTGCATTGAGTTACTTTCTTTTGCAGAGGAATCATATTGCGTGACTGATGAGATGATGTAAAGAAAGTGTTGGAAATCAGATCTTTGACGTGCAGTATATGCTCACAATAACATACTTTTCATGGTTTTCCAAAGCAAGAGTAGAGGGTACTATCTCTATGGTCTAAAACTAAAATTACATTTATATATTGTTCTCCTTTTCATTCTACCCATTTTTCTCATGTTTAAAATAAAATCTGCTGGTCGTCTAATTTCATGTCTCCGAATGGAGATGAAAGATTAACAACACATGTCATATATTCTAACCACGTTGAACATATATGCACGTACACGTGCATAAGCGACACTTTCTCTGTTTCAATGCAGATATCTTTACTCCCTCAATAAATTTAACTGCAGCGTTTGCCTATGCCATTCGATTTTTCTTATAAAGCTCCCTATCTTGGCATTACACAACTGAAGCATATTATTGAAAATATCTCTGATTGTATACCTCACTGCTCTTTACAGAGACACACTAATTCCTAAAACGTGAGGTGATAAGTTTCCTGAAGTTTAGTTCAGAGTTCGTCACTATATTACTGCACACAAATTAGAAGGTGTTTATTGTGAGATCGTTTGCTAGAGAGAGATATCAAACTCAATGAACCAGACGTTATTTTGAAGGCAGAAGACATATATTTTATGACTTGCTTCAAATGATGCTGGTTGTTTGAACTTATGTACTTCGTACATATTCGAATAAGCTAAATGATTTCAATGCAATTCCGAATACAGGCAATTGTGCGGTGAACCGACAAAGTTAACGTATTCAATTAATAATAATAATAATAATAATAATACATTGGCCTATGGGAATCTAGAGCAAGAAAAATGATTTGACAACTTTTCTATATCACAACTTGAGAGACATGAAATACTTCATTCTAGACCACTTGTCAAAACTACAAGATGAAGCCGATATATTCTACTCTCCATCTTTTAATATCGAGCAATGTCACTGATTTACCTCACCATTTGACTTTACAGAAGGCCCTTGTGGACGAGGCGAATTGGTTGAGCTTTGTGCTGTTTCTGCTCTGAAAATTAAATTTGAGAACTGTGAGCCATCCCTCACTGCTTCTTTTTGGGCTGGTGAAGGGGTGCCCTTACTAGCAAGAAAAGCAACATGACTACCGTTACTGTTTTCGGTTTCCTACTTGTGTGAAAAGTCTTCTCATTTATGGCAAAAATAAAAATCCAAAGCAGGAAACATACAAAGTTGTTCAAGATGACTTGGGAATTGTGTTTTCAATTCAATTCAATTACTTTGTCACACATCATAGTCTTGTGCGCTAAACTACAATCTCAAGTCTGGTAACTAAATTATTAATTTTATATCACATTGTGGTTGGCTGCTGTACTAGTATAAAAAAGAAAAAAATATTATTAGCATTTTTAAAATTTAAAGTATATTGTTCTATGAACGGTGCAGCCGAAATTGAACCATGTTTACAAAGGTGCTACGAGTGAAAAAAATGCTAGGAATCCCTTCACTAAAGACTAAGGTCAGACTATAATGTTGAATTTAAAGTGTAAAAAAAATTATTTATTTTGTGAAATACTTTGTTAGCTTGTACTTTTTAGGAAAATTGAATAACATTTTCTAAATAATTAATTTTGTCTCTTTATTTTTGTAAGTACTGAAATTATGTCAGTTAACTGAAAACTATTGTTAATTTAATATTAATTATAAATAAACCAGTTTGATGTAGTTTGATGTATTTTTTTCACATTATTGAAATTTAATATTTCTACAAAATCTTGAGGTCAGTGGCCTGCTAATAATGTTAAGAGCGGATATACAGCCTACAAATTTCTTCCTTACACTTGTTGGAAATAAGGTATTTTGTATTCATGAAAATAGATACATGAATATATGTGGCGAAGTAAAATAAGAAAATCTACAATCTAGTGATATAAAACGGATTACAGATTACGTAGATTACTTCCTAAAATCAGGAAAAATGACCCAATCGTGATGTTTCTCTTGAATTCTAGCTGTAGGAATTACAGGAGTGAACAGCCAGAACAACATCAAAATCGCCATCGCCACCCACCATGTTGTTGCCTACGGTATTGGAGGCTGTTGTGGATACGGTCCTGGACGATGGGGAGGTTACGGTGCTGATCTTGGCATTCGAATTTCTTCATTATAACGACAGATCAAACTTTAATAGAGTACGACTTCTTTTTGTGCCTCACCCTATTTTATACGTGGAAATCTATTCCCCTTTGTAAAGGGGCTGCGAGTTTTGAAATGCGAAAATCCCTGTACTGGAGATATAAATTGTAGAACTAGTTTGATTTTATGGAATGCTTTGTTATCTCAAACATTTTCGCAACAATACGTTTCATAAATAACTTCGTTATTATGTAAAACACTAAAATCATATCACTCAATTGTAAAATAAAACTGTGTTAATTATATGAAGAGTATTTGGGGGATACTATGCATTAATGAAATAAGTGTAATCTTTCTGCAGTAATTACTTTGAGCCCAACAGCCTGCTTATGGTGTTAAACGCGACGATGGAGACTACCAATATCTCCTTAAACCGTAACCTATTATCTGTTTTCTTTGCGAATGTAATGCACAGATTGGTAAAGAAGAGTCATTTAAACCCACGATTGGTAAAGAAAGTCTTCATGAATTAAGTAATGATAATGGTATAAGATTAATTACTTTTGCAACCTCAAAGAATTTAATTGTGAAAAGTACCACTTCTAAACATAAAGATATCCATAAATATGCCTCGTCTTCTCTAGATGGTAAAACTCATAACCAGATAGATCATATTCTCATTGATAAGAGAAGACATACTAGTAAAATTGACGTTCGTTCACAAAGAGGTGCTGACTGTGGCATTGACCATTATTTAGTAATTGCTAAATTAAGAGAAAGACTCGCAGTGATAAATCATAAGCAACAAAATCTGAAAGTTCTATAATTTAATAAAGGAAAATTTGCTGATAAAAAAATTAAGAAAGATTGCCAAATTAAACTGTCAAATAGCTTTGCTGTTTTGCAACATTTAAATGATGATGACAATATAAATGAAACAGTCGTAAATAAGAATTCGGAACTCATACGTAATGCAATAGAATCAGCAGCTAAAGAAAGTATAGGATACCATAAACGAAGAAAAAGTAAGCCTTGGTTTGATAAAGATAAAAACGTCAATTTTTTGGCTGACCCAAGCGATATTTTAAATAGGTGGAGGAACTACTTTAATGAACTTTTAAGTGTTCATGTATAAGATAAATCAGAAGTAAATGAAGTACACACAGCAGAACCTTTAGTTCCAGAACCTAACTTGACTGAAGTTAAAGATGCTATTAAAAGGCTAAAGAATAACAAAGCACCTGGCATTGATTTAATACCAGCTGAGTTAATTAAATATGGTGGAAATTCGTTAATATGTCAAATTCATGAATTAATTTGGTTAATATGGAATAAAGAAGAAATCCCTCAACAGTGGAAAGAATCCATAATTGTTCCTGTGTTTAAAGAAGGTGATAAAATGAACTGCAATAATTAAAGAGGAATTTCTCTACTCTCAACAACATATAAAATATTATCTAACATTCTCTTAACAAGACTAACCCCATATGCTATTGAAATTATAACGCTTGCTAAGTTTCTAATCTTTGAAGCGCTGTTTTCTCGGAAATGACTGGCTAATGTAATTGTTGTTCTCTGTCACAGAGTTATGTTTACTTCAACATTTGAGCACACAATCGAAACATACAGAAAAATAATGTTTTTCTTCACTTCATTACTTTTCTCCAAGTTCAAAAAATATCCAGAGTCAAAACTTACTGCTAGTTGGCCAGTTATGCAAAACGTACCTGGACTACAGGCACGGAGCATGCACTTTATCAAAGATGCGAAGGAACCTCGCAAAGCTAACGAAGTTTCTCTGCGGTACTGACGGTTGGCCCCGGAGTCACGTGGTATCTGCTTATCAGTCTAACATGACCTTGTCCATGCAGAACAATCACACTGAAACGAAGGCTAATCATGGGAGTAGTGAGGAATGTTTTTTTAAACTAAAATGATAAATAGACAAACAGGAATAATCACTCTCGCAAAAAGGAAGTAAAATAAAGCAAATCAATCAATTGATCTCATGTTATCAAAGTCGCAAATGAGAGCCTAGTGTGTGATTCGAAACTCCCTTAAAAGACCCTATGAAAGGTAAGGGAGTTGTGCTGGTTAAAATTGGTCATCATCAGTTCTTATGTATGCAGACGACATAGCCATCTTGTCCGAGACAATAGAGGGTTTACGAAGGGGCATAGATAATATATACGAGAGGTGCAACAAATATAAAATGAAAGTAAAATTTAAAAAATTAAACATTATGGCTTTCAAAAATGGCTATATGTTTAAAGGGCAAGACACATGGACATATGGGGGGGATTTAATAGAGCAGGTTAAAAACTTCACGTACCTGGACCCTTCGATGTGAGGTGTGTTTCTTGTTCTAACTATAACTGTGTGTTTTCGTTAGATTCATAGTATTTCGTGAGTAGATATGAAGAAAGTAAATAAATAAGACAAGTTGGTGGAAGGGACTGGAGAATCGTATACTTTTTCACAGCTAAGAAATAATGAAAAAAAGGCCATGGTTTGGATCGAATTCAGGCATCGCTGATGAAAGCTCTGCACGCTAACCAGCCCTCTAAATTACTAAATTAGGAAGGAAGAGAAAAAATGACGAAACTATTTGAAGGGAAACTTGAAGGATATTAGAATTTAAATAAATTTTTACGGATTTTTAGAGGTGACTAACCTTCTGACCGTATGCGTTTCCACATTACGTAAGGAATATAGGGTAAAAATACGGTGAAATCGAATTGCCAAAATTTAACTCTGAATTCCATAATAAAACTTTTGTTCCTGATCTTCCATGAAGCTAGTCAAAACAGAGATTTCTACTACGATATGAAATGCAGGTATGTTTCCAATTCATTCGTTTAACGAATAATGATGAACAAATAAGATGTGCCAACTACCTCAGCGATCCCTGTCTTAGTTCTTGAGAGAATTCTCATTAAGAAATTGCTGATATTCAACTCAAACCCGGAAACTTCGATGTGAAAGGACCAATAACTATGATAGGCTAACGAGGCTGTTATTCTGCATAATTACGTACATCTTTAATACATAAAAGTTATTTCCCATACATTGTATCGTGAAATCTGTAATATGCTACTTGAGCCGATGGAATCAGCACCACGCTTAGGTTGCATTTTTACTTTTCTACCCAGTGTTTCTTCTCGAAATCAGACCGGGTGGATCGTGGGATGAATTCCAGTCGAAACCACCCACGATTGGGAGCGTACATTCTGGCAGTCGAAGGATGATTACTTTGTAGTTATTATAAATAAAATAAATAACTAAATTTACTGTATAGCTGCTGTTAAGTTTCTATAATGTATTTTCTTATTTGTACAATTTGATCATTTATAATCAGTGCTCGAAGTGAGGGGGAATGCAGTGGATGGTGTCCCCCGGCTAGCAAAATTTTCTCAAAGCATCCCCCAGTTCGGTAATAGCATTATGTTAAACGACAGAAGCATCTTCCCATCTAGTATTTTTAACTTCAATGATACTTCATAATAACTACGGAACGAAAGCAAGGTACTATTTTAAAATTAAAATACACTGAAATAATATAATAGGAAATATTATGGAGGAATAAATGAATATGTGTTTGAACAATGAAAAACAATAATGAAATTAATATGATATTGCTTCATTTGTACATCAGTTGGATTAGATTTTTCAGTACTCTCTGTTTAGAGTGTTTAGAAATGTTATATGGAATTTCAATTTGTATTCTGAGAGCAAAAGATAATAACCTAGATGTATGCACAGTGTTAAATAAAATTGAAGTATTTGACAGCTCATATACGAGAAACACATAAACCATGTAATATGTCATATAGGTCATATATCAATTACGAATTTGTAGCAATAATTTTGTTTGAAATTATGTAATCAAAACATACGAACACGAAAAAAGAAGCGAATTTTCAAATCATCATTTCATAAAAATTAGAACGACTTTATTTCATCAGACCAATGCATTTTAATTAAACTGCAAAACCTAACAATTATCCGCCCGAAGATATATCTCGCGAACACAGGTACAATAAGGTGAAAACCGGTACTCTGCCGACTATATAATCCACTCTGGTTTTAAAAATTTGGAAGACAACAGGAGTTGTCAAAATATAGTAAATAAATAAATAAGATAAGTATACAATAATAATACGTTGTAATTGGAAACAAAGTGTAAAAAATTTACACAACTGACAAAAATGCTGCAAAATAAAGTGTATGTGGAATTATCACATTTAATGATAGTCAATATCATTTTAATCGTTACGTTATATACAGTGAAGGATCTACGAGCCGCAAAACCCCGTAGTGCGGGGGGTGGAGACAAGTAAGCCTTTAGGGGTTCCTCAGCCTCAGGTATAGTAGAGGTTTCATATATCCGTATGTAAAACATAAACTTAGATACTCAGCGGTACAGAAACGAATACAATATTTACAGGTAAAGATAAAGTGAAAGGTCCCTGTGCATATAACACAACACCGTGCCATGAGAGCACATTTAGGGTATGTGGACCCTACATATTTTCAGTTTCAGCCATCTTGAGGTGATGGGATCAGCATCACACTGCGGCCGCCTTTCCCCAACACCTCCCGGGGTACCATTTGATTTGAGGCTGGGTGGGCCCTAGAGACGATTTATGCGGGAACAAAACCGAAAAAATTCCAACCTTAGATCTCCCACATGTCAGACTAGATTCAAATCAGCCTAGAATTTTACGAGAAATGAAGTAGTGAAGGTTTCTTGAAACTATCTATAATCAGGAAAAAGTAACGGCTGCATGATTGTAACAAATGTACCATTTTCCAGGTGTGAGAAAACAGTGTCATACATATACGTATATATCACATCTTCCCTTTCCCATTTAAACATTTTGAGTTGAATTCAATATGGCAGCCACGAATATGAAACACGTCCGTTTGGAACACACCAATGTACGTAGTTACCCCTCAGCCTAACCTGTTTGAAGAATATATTATTTGTTTATTTGTATTTTCCTTGTGCGAGTTGTACGCTGTACGCTCTACACAAATTTTACTTTACACACACTTACTCTTTCCTTACAGCCATGTATTAATATTGTAACCTCTTTACGTTAATGTATAGATACTCTTAGTAATTGATCGGATGTAGGAAAATAAGAAAATTAGATATAAGAAAATTAGAAAGTAAGAAAATTAGACATAATAAGTATGGTTTAGCCATCAAATAAAGTTATGTGTCTGATTTCTTAGGTGTCCACTCTCCATATACTTCAATTCCGATCTTTAACTTCTCACACAAACTCCACCCTTGCACTATTTCTCGGGCTGCCTTTCACACTATCATTCTCCCCTCTTCTTTATGATAAGGGGTGTTTACACTTTACGTTACACTATAAACATGGCTTGGTTTGAGCATGATCACTAATTTCGCTGTCTTCTGTAATAGCTTTCCCCGCCGTTCTCTTACTTCCCACAGGTATTTCCCACTTGTCCCGCTTCTTTTGTCTTTATTCTATCGTTTACCACTTCTATCACCTCCCTCGCTGTTACGTTTTTCAGAAACTTGTCCCTTAGGTTACGTGTAGAAGGGCAGTTCACGAGGATATGCTCGTCCGTCTCCTTTCCATCGCACATGCAACATATAGTTTCCCCTTCTTCGTTTCTCTTCGTTCATTGTTTCCATCCCCCTAGTCTGAACCATGCCAGCGCGCCTCTTTTGCTCTGTTGCTTTTCCGACAACATTAACATATTTCGCTTTCCCCAATCTCTTACTCTTAACTGTCCCCTGATTGAGGACTTTGTTTGGCAGTCTGCTGTTATTTCTTGTCTGTATATGTCCAGTAATCTGTCTCTAATTTGGTTTTCTATTAAAATGCCCCACTTCCTCCCTCTTTCCATACTCAACCCATTCCATTATTGTATAAGAGATTCTTCACTTCCCAACCCCAGTTTTGAACGTTTTCCTCCCTTGTCTGTATTTCTAAGCATTGTCCCCTCAGCGTAGTTTGGCCCTCTAATGATATTCGCATCCAATATTTAACAACCCTCATCCGTGCTTGTACCGTGTCCCTGTTCAAGCCCAATTCATTGAGGAGCCCACAGTTAGCCGTACCTCTGCTTACGCCAATTACCCTCTTATAAAAATCTCTTTGTGTGACGGTTATTGTGTTGTCCCCCTTTAACCCCCACAGTTCTACTCCATAATTTCATGTTCGGAATATTATTGATGAATAGTGGTTTTGAATGACCAGGAAAGGCCTTTGAGGTGCCTTATTTATTGTCCTTATGACTTGTTCTACTGCATATTTTGTTTTGGTCTTTCTTGCTCTTATGTGGTGTGACAAGCTTCCAGTCATGGAAAGTGTTGCCCCCAGGTACGTGAAGTTTTTAACCTGCTCTATTAAATTCCCCCCCCCCCCCCATATGTCCATGTTTCCTGTCCGTTAAACATATAGCCATTTTTATTTTTTAACGTTTACTTTCAGTTTATATTTGTTGCACCTCTCGTATATATTATCTATGCCCCTTCGTAAACCCTCTATTGTCTCGGACAAGATGGCTATGTCGTCTGCATACATAAGAACTGATCATGACCAATTGTACCCAGCCCAACTCCCTTACCTTTCATAGGGCTTTTTAAGGGACTTTTGAATCACACTCTAGGCTCTCATTTGCGACTTTGATAACATGAGATCAATTGATTGATTTGCTTTATTTTACTTCCCTCTTGTGGCACTTTTCGCTAATTGCGAAGATGGGGATGAGTCATGATATGATGAAATTGATGAATGGACACTCACAAACATCCATGCCCAGGAAGGTACCCCTGACGTCGTTGCGCGATGTGGTAACCACTCCGGCACGTGGACCGGCAACATAAGATCAAGAATTATTCACACACACACACACACACACACACACACATACACATACATTATACATGAATGTGTATATATATAATATGTTGTTGTTGAATTGTTGTTTAAAGTCCACATTATTCACAGAAAGGCTAAACGTGACTGGACCTACATTTTAAAGTAGGATCCGAACCACCTTGTGCCTACACCGGGTATCGAACCGTATATGTATATACGAGTGTGTGTGTGTAAAGGTAGGTAGGTAAGTAGGGGGACCATTGCATATATTTTGCGGGGGAACCCCCAAGATTTGTAGATCAGGCACGGCTTATATACTTATCTACCTTTCTAGGCTAACCGCGATGACGTGTAATAATCTGATGCAATAGGAGGGGCTCAATGATACATTCATAACATACCCAGAATACGAAATTATAGTCTCGTTTTGAGAGAAAGGCAAACGTATATTATTCCAAGATAAAAATAATTATTTTCGCTTGTAAAGAAAAAACACTGAATAATGATGTAGCAGTAGGACAAGAAAGGTAGAGTATCCTACATAAAATAATAGTTACGAAGGTTGCAACCTATCCATTTAGTGGTACGGATAAAGAATTATAAGTCAGATGTTCTCTGATTGATTTCAATGGCAACATTTGGATTGTTCTCTTGTCTATTTCACAAAAATTAATATAAAGGATCTAAGCTGATATAAAGTTACAAAAATTTAGTGTAAAATATTCTTAATTACAAGAGTCTCCATTTATGTTTTATAACTGTTGTTATGAAATTTGAAGATCTCCACACCTCTAAGTAGGATTGTTGGATGGAGACTGGCAGTCGGGAGATAGGCCAAGGCCCTTCGAGGGCTGTAGGGCCATCGGTTATAATTATGAAATTTTTCAACAAATCTCTCTCCAATAGTGCAGGTATTCTTGCATGTAACAATATCCGGATGGCGAAATCATCAAGGCAGGAAGCGATTTCTGGAGAGGAATGAAAGGCCAAGGATAAACTGCGATTTCTTCCAGCGGTCAGCTTCCTGATTACATTGGTATATAAGGAGCCTCAATACATTTTTTCATCACTAACTAATTCAACTACAAAGAGAACAAATGGCCTTCAAGAGCGTGGTAAGTATTATTTGTGAACAAGTATAATGTATGTAATATCCTAGGTTCGCTATCTCAGTGATCGTTCAAAGTCTTCCTGCACTGCAATACACACACACACACACACACACACACACACACACACACACACACACACACACACATACACACACAAATAATTATGTTATATGGTATGGAATATCTGACATAAAATAAAATTCATATAATTTAAAATTAAAAATAGCTACCTAGGTATATTCTATCATTTGTTTCCTTACAATAACACTATGAAAAAAGATGATAAATTTCATTAATCTATACAACACCAACGCCCGAAAAGAGGCAGAAGGTCATTATCTCTATGTCGATTAATCCGTCTCACTTACCACTCCATCACAATAGATCTGACAATTTTAGTAATACGTAGAATGAACGTGTACCTAAAAATACATTTTGAAGATAACATTTAGGTTATATTAGATAAGATTGTTCTCCTATAAAATATCCAAGCGACATGTTCCTATTATAGCTTACTGTATTACATTTGATTATAGAGTTAGTGTACGATCTTTATAAACATATCCTTTTCTCATTTACAGATGTCCATCTTCGCCGTTGCTTTGATGATGATCATTGGATCAACCTATGGTGAGTATACATTCAATTGACTTTTAGTTCACACTAGAAGAATCTATATACCTTAAATAAATATAAAGGCATAACTTGTAGAAAAGGGAAGAAGATTTGTTCCTTCTTGATTCATAACATATTTTGGAAATGAATTAATTGAACTAGTTGATTATATTTTAAATTCCATTTCAAAGTCGTTCTTCAGCTATAGCAAATTCTAATTTATTTTAATTTAGCAAAATTATCACCTCATGTGAGTACGAACAGTTTACAGAAATGTATATTTAATTTGACAAACTGTACTACTTTCTTTATAACTTGAATTCAATATCTATTGGTATAAAAAATGACCCAATCATGATGTTTCTCTTGAATTCTAGCTGTAGGAATCACCGGAGTGAGCAGCCAGAACAACAACAAAATCGCCATCGCCACTCACCCTGTTGTTGGCTATGGTCTTGGAGGTTACGGAGGATACGGTCTTGGAGGCTTGGGAGGATACGGACTTGGAGGATACGGAGGATACGGTCTTGGAGGCTTGGGAGGATACGGTCTTGGAGGTTACGGAGGATACGGTCTCGGAGGATGGGGAGGTTATGGTGCTGGTCTTGGCTACGGTCTCGGCGGCATTGGATACGGATATTACGGTTAATTTACCTTAGACAACATTATGAATTGTTTGTCATCTATAGCCTTTAAACAGTTGAAAATAAACTGATACGAATTGAGCAATAAGCCTTAATGTATTCCTTAATTTACACTACCCTAACTTACTTTAATTTTAATGCAGTCCTTACATTTCCTCATCATAAGGATAAATATCCACAGAATTAGATCATAGTCTAGTAAAACGTGACTTTAGTTTGTGCGTCACCCTATTGTGTGCATTGAGTTACTTTCTTTTGCAGAGGAATCATATTGCGTGACTGATGAGATGATGTAAAGAAAGTGTTGGAAATCAGATCTTTGACGTGCAGTATATGCTCACAATAACATACTTTTCATGGTTTTCCAAAGCAAGAGTAGAGGGTACTATCTCTATGGTCTAAAACTAAAATTACATTTATATATTGTTCTCCTTTTCATTCTACCCATTTTTCTCATGTTTAAAATAAAATCTGCTGGTCGTCTAATTTCATGTCTCCGAATGGAGATGAAAGATTAACAACACATGTCATATATTCTAACCACGTTGAACATATATGCACGTACACGTGCATAAGCGACACTTTCTCTGTTTCAATGCAGATATCTTTACTCCCTCAATAAATTTAACTGCAGCGTTTGCCTATGCCATTCGATTTTTCTTATAAAGCTCCCTATCTTGGCATTACACAACTGAAGCATATTATTGAAAATATCTCTGATTGTATAACTCACTGCTCTTTACAGAGACACACTAATTCCTAAAACGTGAGGTGATAAGTTGGCTGAAAGTTTTGGATCAAGTTGCTCTTTGGCAAGGTAAACTTTATCACGGCACTGTACTTTAAAATTAAAATAATGTGCAGTGAAATTAGTGCAGAGTTTGTCACAATAATACTGCACACAAATTAGAAGGTGTTTATTGTGAGGTCGCTTGCTGGACATAGATATCAAACTCAATGAACCAGACGTTATTTTGAAGGCAGAAGACATATATTTTATGACTTGCTTCAAATGATGCTGGTTGTTTGAACTTATGTACTTCGTACATATTCGAATAAGCTAAATGATTTCAATGCAAGTCCAAATACAGGCAATAGTGCGGTGAAGTTAACGTATTCAATTAATAATAATAATAATAATAATAATAATAAATTGGCCTATGCGAATCTAGAGCTAGAAAAAACGGTTTGACAACTTTTTCTATATCATCGCAAAATGATCACAACCTGAGAAAGATGAAATACTTCATTCTAGACGACTTGTCAATTTATTCTACCTTTCATCTTTTAATATCGAGGAACTTCATTGATTTACCTCAGCATTTGTTATTACAGAGGACCTAGTGGACGATCCGAATTGGTTGAGCTTTGTGCTGTTTCTGCTCTGAAAATTAAATTTGAGAACTGTGAGCCATCCCTCACTGCTTCTTTTTGGGCTGGTGAAGGGGTGCCCTAACTAGCAAGAAAAGCAACATGACTACCGTTACTGTTTCGATTTCCTACTTGTGTGAATAAGTCTTCTCATTTATGGCAAAAATAAAAATCCAAAGCAGGAAACATACAAAGTTGTTCAAGATGACTTGGGAATTGTGTTTTCAATTCAATTCAATTACTTTGTCACACATCATAGTCTTGTGCTCTAAGCTGTAAATACTGAAATTATGTCTGTTAATTGAAAACTGTTGTTAATTTAATTTCAATGATAAATAAACCAGTTTGATGTAAATTGTTTAATGTTTTTTAACATTATTGAAATTTAATATTTCTGCAAAACTTTGAGGCCAATAGACCGCTAATAATGTTAAAAGCTGATATACAGCCTACCAATTTCTTCCTTACACTTGATGGAAATAAGGTATTTTGTATTACTGAAAATAGACACATGAAGACATGTGGCGGAGCACAATAAGATAATCTACAATCGAGTGATATAAAACACACAACACAAGCAAAAGAAAGGGATTACGTAAATTACTTCCTGAAATCAGCTGACTGTATAGATGAAAGTTTCCCAAATATTATTTACCTAAATCTTTGGATTGGCCCTTATCCCGAAATGTATTGGACACGGCTAATGAGAGTAAATCCTTGGTAAACTTACATAGTTAGTAATTACACATTCTTTGCATTGGGTTAGGCAATTGTAAAGAAATTTACCAGTATTTCTTTAAACACCATCCATTTTTTTTTATGTAAGTTACTCTCTACTTATTCTCCCAAAAATATTCTTCGACTGAAGTATCTTTATTTTCAAGTGCAAGTTAAGAAAGTTGATCAGTTGCAAGATATAGTGTTCTAGTACATTCTTTGATGCAGGTAGCAAGCCACCCATCATGAAGTAGGAATTAGGATAAGAATTTCTCACTCAACTGTCTTGTAATCAGTTCTCTCATTCATTTTACAATTTAATAAAGGGAGAATCAAACTTACAAAAAATTACAAAAATATGGAGTGTAAAATTCTGTTCATTTGCAATAATTTTAATGCATTTTATCTATGACGAGGGTCGAAATTCAACAAGAAATCTCTCGACGACAGTTCAGGTATTTTTGCAGGTAGCAATACCCGGTCGAAGAAATCCGCAAAAGAGAGGAAGCGTTTCTGAACAAGAATGAAACGTCAAGGAGATGAGAAACAACTGTTTCTGGCCACATTGGTATAAAATGAACTTCAATCCATTCCCTCACCACTAACTAATTCAACCACCAAGAGAAAAACAAAAATGTCATTCAAGAACGTGGTAAGTGTTATTATCAAACATATATATGAACATACAGTATTGTATGTTCTCATATCTTTAATCTGCGTGAATTCACAATGACTACACTACATTACACTACTAGAAGGAAGAAATACTTCTACTTAATCGTAATTTATGCGTTCATTTCTTATTTTATACAATGAAAAATCATATGACAGAGAAATTTGTTATCTTAGAAGCGTGTGCTGTATGTATCACATAGTGTGCATTTTGGTATTCTCAGGTATTCTATGGGATGCCTGGATGAAAGCCATTCCAGACTCTGGAGAACACTAAGTAAATCAGTGCAAATGAGGATTTGCTGTAAGCTGTGAACGTCAGGAAAGTCCAGTGCCTCTAGAACTACATACATTTCCAGTGTGTAGATTGAGGAGGAAGGATGTAAGATGAAACTATACCCCGCGACAGGTTAAGTTTGCAGCAGGTTTTATGTATTAAACCGCGCGAGAACGGCGCTCAGCATCTCCCGTGCGAGTCTTGCCTCTACCGCCGAGCTGTTCACATCACAGACATTGAGAAAATCGGCAGTATTGCAGCGGAACTATATTCTGCGCTCACGTTTGGGTCTACATGGGCAAAAAGTTGCTGCAAACTTAACTTGTCGCGGGGCTTAGTCAATATGCGTTTCTTTCCTAGGACGAAATGGTATCCGTAAGCCCCAGTTTCCATTGAGACTTTTGTGTTTAAATCATTAACAGAAATAGGATTTAATAACGATTGCATATAATGGTAAATATGGCGTAACTTCATTGGAATAAATTTTCCTACACCACATGATACTATAACCATTGTAAATCTTTGCCGCTCCCTACAGTCATAAAGCCAGAAAACACACAGAATGCAAATATCTGCGGTTGTTCGATCAGTCTAACTTACCACTATCACCACAATAGATCCGGTAATCTAAATTCCTTAGTGAACTTATACCCAAATATACATTCTGAAGGCAATATTTAGGGTACATTAGAGACTGGTATTTCATAAAATATCCTCGGCATTCACCTCTTTAAATCTTCCAAAGGATTTTTTTCCGGCAACACACGCACATTTAATTAATAGTGGACCTTCCTATCCTCGTCGCTTAATTTCCAAGGAATGCGTATATCCCATCAACATGAGTAGTATATTTTGAAGCTAATGTATACTAAATTTCTTATCAGAAACATTCTCTAAAAATGTGAATAATACTTTTAAGTATTGTAAGAGCATATGCCCCTATATTAATGCGAAGGATTTTTAATTTTTAACGTAAGTTTACAAATTTCATAATTTTTAAGAACACAAACTCAGTATTGATAATGAGAACCAACTTCTTTTCTCATTTGCAGATGTCCATCCTTGCTCTTGTTATGACGATCGTTGGATCAACCTACGGTGAATGTATCTTCAGTTAATTTCTGCTTAGCATTACAAGCTGACAGGATAGTTTTCAACTGTATTTAAGTATCAACACGTGCAATCAAATAAGATATGTCCATTTAAGTTGTATTACCTTCAATATTGAGACATCAATACAATTGCAAACGTATATAATAGGCTATTCTTCTTATGAAGAATCTACATATTTTTTAAAAAAACGTATATCTGGAAGGCGTTTTGTTCTGCGTTCATTCATAATATATTTTACAAGCGAATACATTTATTCGCATTAATACAGTACAGTAATGATACATAAATTATTCGCTTCAAAAGTAAACAGTCTTATTTTCGTTTATACCGAGAAAGAGAACTCTATATTTAATTTTCAAAATTGTGTTCTTTCTACATTTTTAAATTAATATTTCCTCGTATAAAAGTCAATTATAATGTTTCACTTGATATTTAGCTGTAGGAATCAGCAGAGTGAGCAACCAGAACAACAACAAAATCGCCATTGCTACCCACCCTGTTGTTGGCTACGGTCTTGGAGCATACGGAGGATACGGTTTTGGAGGCTACGGAGGATACGGCCTTGAAGGTCACGGAGGATACGGTCTTGGATGTTAAGGAGGATATTGTCTTATAGGTTGGGGTGGGTACGGTCTTGGACGATAGGGAGGTTACGGTGCTGGTAGCATTGGATACGGATATTACGGTTAATTTAACTTTCGATAACATTATGAACTGTTTGTTGCCAATAGCTTTGAAACAATTCTAATAAACTGATGCTTATCGAGCTACAAACGTTGACGTATTTCTTAAATGACACTACCGTGGCCTAATTCCATTATCATGCAGCCATTCAAATTTCCTCATTATAAAAACAGATCAAACTTTAGTAGAGTGCGAATTCTTTTCGTGCCTCACCCTATTTTATACGTGGATATCTTTTCCCCTCTTCAAAGGGGCTGCGAGATTTGAAATTGCGAGAATCCCTGCACTAGAGATTTAAATTGTACAGCATATTTTATTTTATGGAATGGTTTGTTATCTCATACATTTTCGCAATAATACGTTTCATAGATAACTTTGTTATTATCTAAAACACTAAAATCATATCACTCAATTGTAAAATAAAACTGTGTTAATTTTATCAAGAGTATTTGGTGGATACTATGCATTAATGAAATACGTGTAATCTTTCTGCAGTATTTAATTTTATGCCAACAGCCTGCTTATGGTGTTAAACGCGACGGTACAATATCTCCCTACACCGTAACCTACTAACTGTTTTCTTTGTTTCCAGCAAAAGAAAACAACTACATCAGCGAGTGTAGATAAAAAATAGCCAAATATTAATTTCGTAACTCTTTCTGATTGGACTTTACCCTGAAATGGTTCAGTCTAGTACATTTAGCTCAAAAATTAAACGAACCTGGAAGTAATTACAAAGCAGTTTCTTTCAATGGTATCTTATAGTCAAATGTCTAGAGCAATTAGTTGGCGAAAAGTCTAATACTCTACGAGTTGGAGTGCGTCCAATACAGTAGATTTTCTTATGTGGCTACAATGCATTCCTAAGTGGAACATGAGCGAAAATTTTGCCTTATGTCTATTTCTTGATATCACACAGACAAAAATGTTTCTATTTAGATGTTTTTTACCAACAAAATTACCTTTCTTATGATATAAGAATCATTATATTCGGATTAATATTACACCTCCCATGCAAATTTCCTTCTCATAAATTGTGTCTTTCAGTTGTGTTACCACTGTCTTTATAGTTTATTAGTTTGCAACTTGATAAAGAATCTTCCCGTTTAAGGTCTTTCCTTAAACATTTAACTTGACAGTTACCCCTCTACGAGAGATACTTTTATCTAGAAACAATTATAAGGATTCACCTATAGAAACAACTATTTTTCAATTTTATGTATTCAGGACGCTCCTCTATTATGGCCGGTTTCCAAATCTCAACATTCTTCTTCTTCTTCTTTTCTGGCACTACAGACCATCACAGGCCTTGGCCTCCTTCAGAATCTTCCGCCATCCATCTCTATCCAGCGCCTTCCTTCTCCAACTCCTAACTCCCAGCATACTTAGGTCCTCTTCTACCGAATCAACCCACCTTAAAGGTGGTCTTCCTACTTTTCTCCTGCCCTCCATATGCATAAACGTTATCTTTTTGCACATCGAGTTATCTGGCATTCGGTATATATGTCCTAGCCACCTTAACCGTATTAGTTTAATTTCCTTCACAATATCTATATCTTGGTAGAGTTGATATAGTTCATTATTGTATCTTCTTCTCCAAAATCCGTTTTCACATATAGGACCATAGATCCTGCGCAGGATCTTCCTTTCAAAACTTCCGATCATTGTCTCAGCATTCTTAGTTATAATCCATGATTCACATCCATACATTAAAATAGGTCTTATTAACGTTTTGTATAGCTTAACTTTTGTTTTCCTTCTGATATACCGGGACTTCATATGTTTTCCAAGTCCAAAGTAACTTCTATTTGCCATACTTATTCTGTGTTGAATCTCTGTCAGAGAATCTCCTTTTTCTGTTATATACACACCAAGATATTTAAATTCCTGTACTCTCTCGAAGGAGAGCCCGTTAACTTCAAGATGTGTAGTACTGGTATGCACCTTGGTTATTTCCATATATTTTGTTTTAGCAGCATTTACTGCAAGCCCCATTTTTTGTGCTGCTGTAAGGAGATTAGCTACAGCTTCACGCAATGCTCTTGTTGTTCTAGCTATTATAACCACATCATCTGCATATGCCATCATTTGCACTGACTTGTTTATTATAGTTCCTCTAGTGTCTATGCCTGATTCTCTGACAGCCTTTTCTAGTGCAATATTGAATAGCATACATGACAGGGCATCTCCTTGACGCAATCCTTGTTTTGTTTCGAATTCTTGAGATAGCTGATTTCTTATTTGTACTCTACATCGCACTTTTTTTAGAGTCTCTTCTACTAGATTTACTAATTTCTGTGGGATGTTGAATTCCCTCATGGCTTCAATCAGCTCGTTCCTTCGTATGGTATCATACGCAGATTTAAAATCTATATATAGGTGATGTGTATTTATTCCAAATTCTTTTGTCTTTGCGCATATCTGTCTAATTGTATGTATGTGGTCTGAGGTCGATTTTCCCTCTCTAAAGCCACATTGGTAGTCACCTATTATTTTGTTTACATACGGGGAGAGCCTTCGGAAAAGTATATTAGAGAGAATTTTGTATCCGGTATTAAGTTTGCTGATGCCTCTATAGTTTTCTGTTTGTAGGCGATCCCCCTTCTTATATATGGGGTATATTATACCTTCTTCCCATTGTGATGGGATTTCTTCATCCTTCCATATTTTATCTAGTAGATTTTGAATGCTTCTCAAGAAATCCCTTCCGTGAAGTTTCATCATCTCTGCTGTTATTTTGTCAGATCCTGGCGCTCTATTGTTTTTCAGCTTCTCAATGGCACTCTTAACTTCTTCAAGGCTAGGTCCCTGCTTTTCCTGTTCATTAAGCTGGGGATTTGTTACATTCTGATCTTCTTCCGTATGCTGATTCTGTTCTTGCTCCATTCCACTTCCATTCTGGTTTTGTTCATTCAAAAGTTCATTAAAATGTTCCTGCCATCTAATTAAAATATCCTGGTCATTACTTAACAGTCGTCCGTCTTTATCCTTACATATATATGCTCCAGTTTGGAATCCTCGCATTTCATTGACAGTTCTATAGAATCTTCTACTCTCTCGTTTTCCATTAAATGATTCCACTTGTCTCATTTTACTTTCCACACTCTCTTTTTTCTTTCTCTTATGTATTTTCTTTTCCTTCCTTCTCAGTTCTCTATATACTTCTAGCTTTGCTCTTGTAAAATAACTTTGTATCATATTTCTGTATGCTTCATTTTTCTGCTTGGTCATCTCCTTGCACTCCTCGTCGAACCATTCATTACGGTTTTGTTTCTTCATTTCCCCTATTTCCTCATCTGCTACTTTTATTATTACATCTCGTATTTTGCACCACTCTTCATTGGGATTGGTGTTGTTCACGCCATCTTCCAGGTTTTTCAGTCTGTCAGTAATCTTTTGCTGATATGTTTTCTTTCTGTCTCTTTCCTTCAATTTATATATATCATATTTTGTGATTTTACTTTCTTGCCTTTTGTGTATACATGATATTCTGTTCTTGATCTTAGCAATCACTAGGTAGTGATCTGTGTCCACATTTGCTCCCCTAAAACTACGTACATCTAAAATGCTTGATTTGTGTTTACTATCTAAAATTACATGGTCTATCTGGTTACTTGATCTCCCATCTGGAGTTCTCCATGTTGCTTTATGTATATCTTTGTGAGGATAAAAGGTGCCTGCTATGATCATTTGATGCCTATTTGCAAAATCAATCAGTTTTATTCCATTATTGTTACTCTCAACATTATGAAGATGAATATTAAAAACATGCAAATTATATTTTAGCAAAACTAATTATGCTACTAATATTAAAGAACCTTATCAGTTTAGAGGATTAAGAAAATTCAAAGAATAATCCTGATATATTGTTTATAAATTATGAATAGCCAGAAAGGTGAAAAGCTAAATTTATTCCATAGTTACCTCAAACAGCTGAAAGTCGCTAGTAACGAAATAAACAGTCTTCCTATATAAAAGCGAGAAAGATGCGATAGATAGTCGAAGTCATATGGGGTTTTCACTCGTATGCACTTCGTCCAAAGTCCCGTCAACAGGGTTTTCATCCGTTGGAAGACGACTTAACTAATTGAGAATCACTTCGGAAACCTGGAAGGGGGATGCGGTTTTCACCTAAACCCAAGTAGGGCCTTTCGACTGATAATCACCAGCAGAGTCTGTATTAATGCGACCTGTGGTTTTCACTTGGGTACCTTTTACTCATGGCTAACAAGCATTTGATCTTTTCACAGGTAGCAGCAACTACAAGATATTCTACGCAAAAAGCTACAGCTTGGAATAACGGTATTATAAATAATGCTGGTGATATCAAAACAGAGATTGTGATGGAGAATACTGCAAAATTAATCAATAGATAGAACAAGCCGTTCAAGGACTAAGAACGGAAGATTCCTACCTGTATCGCTGGCAACGGACCAGGTGTTACCTAAGCCTTAAGAAGAGTGTCCGATCAAAGAAGGTAACGATACCTGTGGAGTTCAAAGGAGACGGTCGCGGGGGTACGTGACAGGGAAGGGAATTTCTGACGACCGTGACAGGACACGAAGAAGAAGAAAAAGAAACAGACTGGTTTCATCAGAAACATGGATAGAAGCTTGAGAAGCTCTGGCAAAGTTATGAAAGAGCAGACAGACTTAATTAAACGCTCTAGATGCAAACGAAGGGTTACTAAAACTCTTAGCACCGAAGCACAGACATCAGAAGATTTCATGTGTGATGTGTGCCTAGACCAAATAACAGCACCAACAGATCCAGTTACTGATGGCAATCGAGATATTGCAACGGAACAGTTAAGAAATGTTGCAGATATCTCAGGAAAGAACACAGAAGATATTTCTTCTGTGGAGCAGCCCGGAGAAGTTATTCAGGAATCTACATGCTTCCTCTCCAGACATAACAACTTTCCTACTATCCTCAATGGAAAATGTTAAATCAGAAAGGAAAGAAAGGGAAGAGAAGGCGAAAGAAAGAGAGCGAAAAGAGGAAGAGAAGGCTAGAGAAAGGGAGCGAAGAGAGGAAGAGAAGAAGAAAGAAAGGGAGAAAAGAACAGAAGAAAGAGACGAACGGTTATTGCAACTAATATCTGCTATCAGCAATAACTGCCGTGCTGAAGTACAGGAAAAAAGGGAATCCTGCGAAGTAGGAAGAAAGAACAAGATCTGAGAATTACTGAATTGGAAAGAGAAAGAGAAACTCAAGCCATGGAGTTAGCTGACTTGAAGACGGAATGGACGAAGAACTTACCTATGTTAAATATCGCGGAAAACAGAATAAAGGAAACCCAAAAGGAAGCAAACACATTAAAGGAACAAGTTGCCAATTTAAAGCAATGGCAAACTCATGGACTACCCAATGCTTTAGACGAACGGCTGCTTCAAGAGGAAGCCGATGATTCGGCATATGATCTAAATAGATCCATCCATTGCCTAGGAGGCATGAAGAAGAGCATTTCTCACCTGCAATCAAGAGATCAAAGGGAAGAAATTGCAATGACAACAAGATAAAGATACGAATGTCAGATATAAATTCTCTATCAAAATTCAATGGAGAAATTAACACCATATTTGCTGAAAGAACTAACTGATTGTTTAGATATGATGTGTATATCCCATGAATATACTTTAAAGATAATACCCTTTCTGATGACAGACCGAGCTAAATCATGGTACTCATCCAATGAAAGGAAATTGACACGTCCTTTCCCTTTGGACCAATATTTATTGTTGTTAATTTTATTTCTTATTCTACAAATGTTTGTTGTTATTAATCTTAATCTCTGTTATTTATTTTGTGGTTTCTTGTGGTATGTGATATTTAAACATATCACTGATAATGTCAGGATAGTGACTGACCGGTATGTACATATCTTGTAAGGGCTGTTACCATGGGAATTACGATTGTGTTTTGTCTTGACTTTAAAGTTCGGGTGATCAATTTGAAGTATAAGAAGTTTAATTTCTTTGAGTGAAATGGGTTATATGTTAGGCATATAAGTATTTAGTTTGCAAAGAAGTAAAATAGACTTCCTTTTTCTTAGTGAAAACTTAACTTTAATTTTTATTTGACGAACTAACAGATAAATATTACTCAATACCTTGAGAGGCATCACGTGAATGCTTTCGAGTCTTCATGTGAACTTATTATTTGGTGTTTTAGTTCAACCGTGTTCTTGTTACTAAAAGAACACGTCAAAATGGTTAACCTTCGAACATTTCTGTTCTGACGTTAAAAAGCAGCACGCTTCGTAGAGAAGCAAACTACGGAAGCTACAAGTCTTGAGGAACCGTAGATATCAGAGGAATGTAAACCATAGTATGGAAGACTATTGCCGGGAAATCTACTCATCGTACTGCAACCTGGTAGAGGAAATTGACCAAATGGAAGTTACTAATTTAATAACTGGACAATTACCGCTGAGGATAAGGCAGTTTATCCTGACCAGAGATCCCATCAACATCGAAAAACTGACTTACTTGTTAAACAGCTATGAAGCTACGGAACTGGCTGAATAGGAAAATATTAAAGTGGAAGAGAGAAAATCTAACCAACCCTGAGTCAGACAAACCTGCATTAGGATGGACAAATCAAATCTGAATACACAAAATCCTCAGCAAAACACAGGACAGGCTAGAGGAAAATTTGTTAAAAATAGAAACTTCAATCAGAAGCCAAACTTTCACTGAACTAACCAGAAAAATCGGAACAAAACTGATAGTAGCTGCCCAACAGAGGGAGGAAATCAGATTGACCAGAGTCAAATGAATCCCTGTTCTCCACCATGGGAAGCACACTGCAGCAGATCTACATATTTATACTCCAAGAAGTTGTAGAGAGATCTCTCGGCTCTACAACTACCAAAGATGTACCGACGGGAGAACAAGAAGACCTAGACCTAGTGCTGGATGAGGACCTAGGGGTCTTAATTTTGGATTTCAACACTCCTCAAGGAGAAGAACTAACCACGGCATGGTTTGAAGAAGATACAAATAGAAGACCTGAAGGTGCAGCAGATGTCTTAGGGGTGAAGATAAGTTGTACCCTTGACACTGGAAGCGAATGCACAGTCATGAGTGGGAGAACCTGGAACCAATTAAGAGAAAAGTTACCAGGACTCATGCTACAGAAATGAGAGACTTTGCTGGAAAGGAAAGGACAAGAATATTGGGATGCAGGAAAATCCTGTTTAACATCTCCAATTATATGTTCGAAGATCTGGTGTATGTAGTAAGGAATTTGGAGACAGAGCTTATTTTTGGATATCCGTTCTTTAAGAAATACGAGGCTAAATTGGACACTGGAACCGACTAGATATATCTGACTGTACAAGGCCATGAGAGAGCTGAGTCACTCTTGCCTATATGCTCACAAGGATCAGTGGATATAATCAAGGATAAGATTGCCACGATTAATATCCTAGCGAAGGAAGATATAATTGCTGATCGATGGACCACTGCAGAGCCGGCCAGCAGACATCCTGTTGCAGCTCATCATGCAGACATCATGCAGCCAGCCAGGCAGTGGACATCCTGCAGCAGCTCAGCACGCAGCCAGCCAGCAGACATACTGTTGCAGCTCATCATGCAGACATCATGCAACCAGCCAGCCAGCAGACATCCTGTTTCAGCTCATCATGCAGCCAGCCAGCCAGCAGACATCCTGTTGCAGCTCATCATGCAGACATTATGCAACCAACAAACCACATGCAGCCAGCAATTCAACATGTAGCCAGCAGACCACATGCAGCCTGCAGCTCAACATACCACCAGCGGTCAGCATTCCAGCTGAACATGCAGTGCAGTAGAGCTATACCGACGGGTCCAACTTTCTTTTCATTCTCATTATTTACACATTATTATATACAGGGTTTTTATTTTTCTTTACTCCATGTAACTTTAATTATTATTTCAAAATATACTCTCCATAATGCCTAGCTTTGAGATATTCGCCATTCAAGCCTCTGCATCTAGAAGGAAGAAATCCAGGATTGCACAAGGACACAAAAATCCTTGTTTAAACTCCATGCTGAAATTTAAAAAAGAAAGAACTGCTTACAACTGTAAAAATTCCGCTGAAGAAAGAGAAGTCATAACCGTAATAAGAAGAGTGAGGAAAAAAAATCGGTAAACGGAAGAAAGGTGTCTTGTTCCAAGAATATCCCGGACAGCGCCATATTAAAATTCCAGAAGAACGAATTATAATCCAAAGAGATTAAAGCATTATTGGAATAGATTAAAAAGCGATGATCCTAAATACATATTGGAATGTTTAACTCTTCAGAGAACCAGAAGTACAAGACAAAAACTCGATCAAGGACGTATTCCGAACAGCGAATAAAAAGCCATCGTCAATACGAGGACTACCTTAAATATTTATATCTGCGCTTGAATAGATTATGTCAAGCACAACGTATATTGTCTGAGCTAAAAGAAACATTGTGCCCGTTAACAAGAACTACATTTAATTTTTTTCTTCTAAAGTGAGGATCAATATTGAATCCTTAGGAAAGGAGTTAGTAAATACCAGAACACAGCTGACTGAAGAAATTAGTAAATTGCAGCTACAGGGAAAGAAGCTTCAGTGAGTAGATATGAAGAAAGTAAATAAATAAGACAAGTGGGTGGAATGGACTGGAGAATCGTAGCTACGGATTGAGAAGATACCCTTCGTCAAGATGGGGAATCTCTTTATCCCCTTGTGATAGAGAACCTATTAGAAGAATGAAAGGACAGATAAAAATATGAAATTTGATGTGTATCCTTTCGTCAAAATGCCTAGAAAACAATATAATATATTTCTTCACTGCTACAAAATAACGAAAAACTTTGCCCATGGTGGGGATCGAACTCAGGCATTGCTGATGAAAGCTCTGCACGCTACCCAAACACTCTATCAACAACACTACATTTTCTTTTTTTCAGTAAGTCTGTTTCCTTCCTCAACACCTGAAAAAGCAAATGCATCCTCTGATAATTGTTTCATTGTCTATTAATACAAACCACGTAATTTAAAAAATAGACGTATTCCTTCTGTGAAATATCCCATGTGTCGCACATCATGCTTCTCAGTTTACTGTTATTTGGACATTAACTTGGAAGTTAAAACTTGGGTGTATGTTTTCATGTGCATGTGTGTGACAAGAGTGGTGTGAGCTTGTGTTGGATGTTGTTCTAGGTATTATTTTCCTTCAAAGCATTCATATAATTGTAAAATATGGAATAGGGGTAAAAATATAAACCCAGTTCGTCAGGTTCATTCCCAAACAACATTAAATAAAGGAAGGTAACGTGGAGCGAGTATCATTCCATGTGGAGAAGACGAGACAAGACATCCGACAATCTTCATATCATATTTCTCTTTGGCATCACTGCTCAATTTACAGAGATGTATACCCGCGACTTGTATACAAGCCACAGAATTGCAATGCTGGTTGGGTTGTCTACTCACAAGGCGCTTTGTGGTTAGACATCGAGGGCTTGCTTCAGTGCTTTTTCAATAGGGTCGTTACAACCCAACAGTGTCCGTGACTGTACAAAGATAACATTTTGTATGAAACGAATCGGATTCAATTCCTAATTGTGTAACCCCAATGTACTGGTTAGTACCAATGAGCGTATTTCGGTTACGTATCAAATTCACCTCCAAATTTTTAATGATCACATCGTGAGTGTAAACAGATATAATTCCAAATCGTAGTTTTTGGAGTCAGTACGTTAGGGCTTTGGAATTCACCAAAACAATAATCACAACACACTTATTTCTCCACAATCATTTATTCAACTTATTCATTCCATCAAGTTAAGAGAGGAAGAGTAAAGATTTATTTATCCTAGATATCCGTAACCACCGAGACCAGCGTGAGCGTTAGGGCCAATCCTCTTGACGATTGCATTGAAACCGTTGACGTCATCAGCTCCGTAGGTGACGACTCTCACGCTACCGTCAGGTTCAACCAGGCTGTATTGTCCCTTCACAAGAGGACCATCCCGGTATTCAACGTGGTTCTTGTTGTCTCCAGTGACGTGGTCGCTAACAGCATAGCCGAATTGATATCTGGGATAGGCCTGAAATTAAGAAATATGCTTATTCTCTCTAACGTTGACTAAGAAATACCTTCAAACCTATGGAAACGAGAGATATTTGCACTTCACATCATGGTATATTTCTGGATTCCCTTGAGATCTACTGAAGAAAATTGGACTTTCTACAGATTAATAAGTTACAATTGTATTTATGTACGTATATAAATAATACATTAGTATGAGGTACCAATTGATTATCAATAATACAAAAATATAGTAGGAATACATGAATTAGATGATAAGAATTCAAGAGAGATTAACTACCTCTTTGTTGATTGTTTCGTTGATTTGCTGTTTTAAGTCCACTTTATGCACAGTAAGGCTAATCGGGACTGAACGTACAGTTTTAAGTGGGATCCAAACCACTATGTGCATCCACTGGGTATCGAACCCGAGAGCTCTTGACTACAAGGCGACGACGCTACCTCTCTGTTGAGAACTAAAAGTTAGAAATCATGGTCATAATATTCTTTAAGTTCTTCTAAAGGTTCATTTAATTTCAATGAACAGATACTTCAATTCTTAAGTATAACACTGTTGTACCACTTTCAACGTAGTACTTCACGTCATATTTCATATATTTGAGTATATACTTGTACTACTACTACTTACATAGAAGTCCACGACAGCCGAAGTCAATGCTACGAGAGCAGTAAAAGCGAAGAGTATCTGAAATGCAGATATGAACTTAGAAAATTACTCATGTTCCATTCATAATATTTTCTTAAAATGCATCTTTATAAATAATAACATAGGCTACTATCGGCGATGAACAGTAGGTCTGTTAAAGTTATTCAAAGACGTTTTCAATTATTGAAGTTTTATGGAGTATTAAGTGTGGGCCTTTTAAATACTCTTCTTTAAGAATTCACGCTTCCTCATTATACAGTCATACAAAATATTTACAAGAGGAACAGGAACGTAGATAAGTCAAAATTTTACAGGACAGCATTATAAACAATTTTTATTATTCATTAGGTGGTGTCATTTAAGAGCATTGTTGTTATCATTATTTAAGGAAAAATATTTACTGTTCATTAAATATATTCTAGAACATGAAGCTGTGGTCAATTATAAAACGTGTTCCATACGGTTGCCTTTTCCTGTATGTATGGGCTGTAGGTCATGGGCTGTAGTTACTGAAGTTAGACATGATTATTTAATATTTTATACTATGTGGGTAAGTGGAGTGTAAGGAGTGCTCCATTCCAAAAGACACTCTACACTCTGTCTCGGGAATCTCTGGAGCAACCGAACGAAAATAAGTACTCTGTACAGGGACGTCGTTAGGGGGAGCGGGGGGGCTCTGGCCCCGGCAGTTGTAACTCTGGCCCCCGCAAACAAAATTTTGATTTCTTAAAAATTATCCTAAATTTATACTACGTATTATTTTCTGGTAAATTTGTAGCAGAGTTGGAAACACTGAGCGGGAACAAACCTGCTATTCCCAAGAAAATCTCCGGAAGCAAATTTAGGAAAGCAAAATTCCACCCTTTCGTTGCTTACCAATTTATAACCAAAGGCATAAAATCTGTCCGCTTGAGGTTATTACCCTTTCCCTACCCTAAGTTCCTGAAAACCTTTTGTCTTCTGATGCAAATGACCCTTCCGTTCCAGATGGAATCAAAGACTCCGCCGAGGCCGAGCGGTCAGTGGTGGAGGGTCGAGCGACATTTGGGGAGAGTTCTCCAGTACTGGCATTGTTCTGAGATTTAAAATTGTTCCTTGCTTCAGCTTCAGAGCCACAGATTAGCTTTGTGTTCTTGCTTGCGAGCAAGGTCTGCTATCGGGTTGCTACGGTCACGGTGTATTTGTTCGTGTGTAGGAAGAGTTCTAGCGTTGTTGTGCATTTCCATTTAAAATGGATAAATTTATCAAAACTGGATATTTTAAAACTATCTCAAAACATGTGGAACATGACGACAATGAAGATGATGTTGATCCAAGTTCTGACGTTCCAAAGTTAGACAAAACAAGTGAATGTACTAATGTGAAAATAATTACTGATCTTGGGGTAGATAATCCCAGGCAACCACTTTTGCAAAACTATCCAAATACTACGTTCGGAAAGCGAAAGCGATCATTTCAAAACCACTGGTTTGCATCTGCGCCGTGGCTAGAATATAGTGTGGAACTTGACGCATGCTTTTGTTTTCCATGCCGTAAATTTGGCACAGATTCAGGATATGCAGAATCAAAATAGGGATGCGCAACTGCAAGAGACCATGTGAAAAAATTAAGGAACACGGAGGAACGTCCTATCATCTAAAATGCATGGAACTGTGAGTACCAAACAAAGTGAGTACCAATCAGTTTTGTAAAATAATTATAGGTGTGTGTGTGTTCGTAGTTTAACGTAAATAATAAAATATGTATATGTCTGTATCGAGTGTTCAAATTTTAAAAAATGCTGAGGAGAAAATTTCACAGCTTCCTTTTTCAAATTTTGAGATTTGTACCTGATTGAAAGCCAACTGAGTTGGGCAGAAATTTCTCTAGGGGAGGGGTCTCAAGAATCCCGTACCTAAAACATACGGACTAATGATTCAAAGTAAATAACACAAATTTTCCAATTAATGTACAAAAGTTCAGTAATCACCGATCTCGTCTCAGTGGACTTTTATTTAATATCAGAATTATTTTTCTTAGAGGAAGGCAAATTAATCAGGAAATATTTTCTCATCAAATACATATTGTAATTTGCAAACCAACAACAGTATTAATTTTAATCTAACATTCAGTACAGAAACTGACAATTTATATGTTGATATTAATGTAATATTTACTTCAAGTTGAAAGAAATGATTACGTCAAATTCTTAATAATAGCAAAATATGATCGAGAATATTTAAGAGGGAAAATTCTTTACCTGGTCAGGAGATAAATTAAAAACTTCTCCCCCCATTTCACTTCGAACACTGGATGTACTTTGATTTTCGATTCCTGATTTTACATTACTTTACTGACACTTCTGGCTAATGTCAAAGATATGCAACGGTGATACAAGACATTAATGAATGGACAGTAACAAAAGACACGCCTGCCTCTCCAGGCGGCACTTCGTCCCAAATATTCTCTGAACTTCCTGTCATAAAATGTTCCTGCGAGAGGACAGTCGTCACTGAATGACTAGACCCCTTTGTGTCGAACCTGCAGGGAGGGTAAAAACACAGTGAAGCACATCCCTCATCGCTAATTGCCAGAAACTCGCAGGGACAAGTTTCCGGTAATTCAAAACCATGGAGTCAAATGGGGAAAAACATGGTGGAGCCCCACTCATCGCAAGATATTCCCAGGATCAAACACGGTTTGATCTTGGGTCTCTTGTTTCAAGTGGAAGGTTCTGTGACTCAAGGTCACTTCTCCCCTTCGTGGAAGACACCCTCCTCATTTTCCCAGTTTCTTTTGACAGAGTTCCGCTCAACGGAAAGAATTGGGACCAGTTTGAGTGGGAGAGGCTTGTTCAGAGGTGCCTGTCCGACATCTGGTTCATTCATTATATCCTGACATTTTTATGGCTTGACCGGGTTTCTTTAGATTAGCAAGGGTCCTTGTGCCGCACTGTGTTTTTAACCTTACCTTACCTTACCTCCAGTTTGAAACTTCTTAGTAGTTTAATATACCAATGCAGGATATATGTAGCAATATTATAATGTAATATAATATATATCTATATATCTATCTATCTATCTATCTATCTATCTATCTATCTATCTATCTATCTATATATGTGTGTGTGTGTGTGTGTACATTACACGCACAGAGTTATTTACCTGTACTGTCTGGTAATATTTACATAGCAACAAATTTCAGATTTGGCCCCCCCGAACTGATCAACCTAGCTACGTCCCTGCCTCTGCACAAATAGTGGCTGCAGAGAGCTCAACCAAATATCGCGTGATAGAAAAAGGAAGGAAAAAAGCGGGGAAATGCGGCTTCAGCTACCAGCTGTTAGCATCAGCGCATACTGCTTTGCTCCCACAACTAGTTTTCTCCCCACCATTAACGTTATGGGTGACCTTGTTTCACAGATTTCCGAGACAAAGTGTAGTGTCAACATCTCTTCCACGTAGTTCACCTTGGACAGCATTCTTGCAGCGTAATAAGGCTTTGGCGCGAAAATTAATTAATTTTGTTGTCAACCGCCGATACGTATGTGACAGTAGAAGTTGAATACGCCAAGGCCGGTCGCTATTTAATATTCGCAATTCATTTGCACGTACCTATAACTAATTTGCACGGGTTTTAATTAATTCACATGTACTTAGAATTCATTTGCACGTAGTTAGAATACTTTACATTTATGTATTTGCATGTTTATAACTTTTTATGAATATATAATTATTTATTTTATGAAAAATATGTATATAGAAGGTAATTAGAGGTACTAAACGCTATGCATATGATTTTATATTCATTACTGCACAGTATGTAATGTATCAAACGATAATAATTAATGTTTATAATATTGAAAATAAGAGTTTATGGTTTATGAACCGCTATGAACGGTGGTAATGGGTGTAGGTACAGGTCCAATTACGATTGGGGACGGTCCCGGTACTCGAACCCGCGATATGTAACGGTAATAAATGGTTTTAGTGTACAATGTATATAATAATGTATGTTATTATGGTATGAAAGACGATGGTTTCACACGCTAGACAGAATACAGTCTCCGAATCTCAACTCCGCTCTGATGCCAGACAGAGAGAATGAATTAATATTCCGAGCAGGTAGAGGAGAAAGGAATTTGGGGAGTGTGCGTTCAAGGTCAAATGACGTCAGAACGTCAGAACAAAGAAGGAACCGATTGACCAATCAGAGAACGCGTCGGTAGATTTTCAGAACCGGTTTTTCCAAGGTCAACCAGTACGCAATAACAGGGGAAAGCTATGCAATACTGTAGGGCATGGGAGGGATTGATCCAGACAACAAAGGATGTCTGGAAATGCGCAGCAATGGTCAAATTCTGAAGCTATGCGTCGCTTGTAGAACTGGTTTCCACCGCCAATTAATATTCCGCTCAGGGTTGCCCCAAGGCACAGGACGCTTTAGCGCAGGTTTTTTTTTATTTGTACTATGAAGAAGGGAGAGCTATCAGGGACGGGGCCTACAGTTTTCACCATTTGCTTTTATCACGGGGTAACGAACCTAGGACCCTTTGATTATTGATTTAGGTAGTAAATGTATGTTACTGTGTGCTATTTAACTTAATTTTGAGTTTATTTTTTACCAAACTTTGACTTTATGTCAAACATTTTCACAGCTTATCCTTATTTTTACAAAAATAACACTATTTGTACTATTCAGGCAACATTTTTTATTAAATTTTGGACTCGCAAAGACATTTTTTCAACTTTTAATTTATTATTTTACAATTTTATGTTAATTTTTTACCAAAATAACACTATTTATACTATTCAGGCAACATTTTTAGTTACATTTTCGATACATAAAGTGCGCTTAGTCAACTTTTAACTTATTATTTTACAATTTTATGTTAATTTTTTACCAAAATAACACTATTTATACTATTCAGGCAATATTTTTTATTAAATCTTGGACTCACAAAGACAATTTTTCAACTTTTAACTTATTATTTTACAACTTGATATTAATTTTTTACAAAAATAACACTATTTGTACTATTCACGAAAGACTTTTAGTTACATTTTCGACACACTAAGTGTGTGTTCTCAACTTCTATCTGTTTATTAGGCTTATTATTACTCAAATAACACAATTTCAGCTGTTCAGGCAACATTTTTTTATTAAATTTTGGACTGACAAAAAGATATTTTCTAAACTTTTAACTTATTATTTTACAACTTCATGTTAATTTTTACCAAAATAACACTATTTATACTATTCAGGCAACATTTTTTATTAAATTTTTGACTCATAAAGATATTTTTACAACTTTTTAACTTATTATTTTACAATTTTATACCTATTTTTACCTAAATAACACTATTTACACTATTCAGGAAAGAGTTTTAGGTATATTTTCGACACACAAAGTGTGTGTTCTCAACTTTTATATGTTTATTTCACAAGTTTATTCTAATATTTACTCAAATAACACGATTTGAACGTGTTTTTTATTACATTTTGGACACACACACACTTACACACTTGCACAGACACACACACACATACACACACACACATACACACACACTTACACACTTACACAGACACACACACACACACATACAGAGAGAGAGAGAGAGAGAGAGAGAGAGAGAGAGAGAGAGAGAAAGAGATATTTTTTTCCAAGTTTACAGGATTATTCTCCACGTTTACTCAAATAACACAATTCAAATGTGTTTTGAATTAAATTTTGTACACACGAAGTGTGTTTCGTCAAGTTTTACCCTTTATTTTTCAATTTTATGCTTATTTTACCAAAGTAAGACCTCTTAGTCTATTCAAGAAAGAGTTTTCAATTATATTTTGGATGCAAAAGTATGTTTTGGCAAGTTCTACCCTTTTATTTTACAAGTTTAGGCTTATTATTACTCAAATAACAACGAAAGTTTGTTTATTTTAGAGTTTTCTGAGTATTTTGTTACTGTTGTACTAGGTAAAAGTTTTCTAAATATATCAGATAGGGCTCTGTATATTTTTGTTTTTGCTATTTTGGAGATTATGCGATGAGATCAGCACCACTCTTCCTTCATCTGCTTTTTTATTTTATGTACCCTAATATTATTTTGAGGCTTAGTGAATTCTAGAGCCTATTTATGCAGGAGAGAGGGCTTGAAAATTTTGATCTCAGATAACCCACAACTATTTGTCAGAGTATTTTAAAGGATATTTTATACTTATTATGGGCCACTAGAATATCTAAGCTTGCTTAATTTTAATGCCTGTAACGCTGTTATTGTATTTCTAGCTAAGGCTTACTGGATAAAGTACACGAAATGTTTAACATTTCGACTATTTGCCAAATTTTTAGTGTAACAAAAATTATTGTGTGTCTATAAAGACTGAAATTCTTTTACCGAGGGGTCCACAACTGGACGCTTACCAACATTGTTTATTTTCTTTTTTAAATATAACCATTTATCAATATATTGACAATTCACAGGACAAGACGAAGTTCACAGACGACTGACTATATGAACTATAGGTCCACATGCTAAACTTTTTTCTATGCTAGAAGAATAATTTAGCCTTATAGCCTTTTTCAAGGTATTTTTGAAGTATTACTGGTGTTTTGGGTGCATCAACACTTGGGTTATTTCCATTTGGTTTATTATACGAGGCTACAATCACTATCTGAACACTGAAATCCTCAGATTGAAACTTAAAGCTTAGGCTGTAACTAGGGACTTAGTATGTATATCGACAATTTATAGGACAACACGAACCTTACAATGGATTGTAGGTGACGTAGGACCAGACGCCAGAGCTTTGTTAATCTTCAAGAAGCATTTACAGCTAATATTACGAGGAAATGAGGTTGATTTTTACTGTTTCACAAGAATGCTATCTTTTATACACCAAATATTTGCTTTTTCAAGTAACTACATGTACCAGAAGTACTTACAGGCCAACTCTAACTAGACTTCGACTTATTCTATATCAGGTGCTAAATTTATAAAGAACTATGATTGTGTATATTTCTGAGGAAGTACGCAAAAGCAGATTACCCGATTAAAGTATCTGAAGAACAGATTTTTCTATGTAAGTATATTTTTATTGACTGGATTATTTAACAGATCAAACAGGAGGACTGCAAAATTCATTAAATGTAGTTCTATAGTATAGGTGGTTTCAGAGATATAAAAAAACAAATATAAGATTTCGCTTTTTTTTTCTTCTGAGGCTAATCGCGACGCTAAGGGTAAATGGCGAGGAAATGTAACGGAGGAGAAACAGTCCCAAAAGTTATGGGCTGCATGTAAGTTAATACCACAGAGATATTACAGTAGGTGTAGGTTCTACCACCAGAACTTTTCTATCATAATAATAATGGTTATGCTGTACTGTTAGCTAAAGATGTTGATATTTGAGAAACTTAAAAGCTTATTTGCAAAATTTTAAGAAAAATAATAATCTGTTAGACTGTAAACATATTTTATATCCATTCTGCGCAAGATCCGATGACAAAATTTAAAAATTGTAATCGCCCAGACAGGGACTCGAACCCTGGACAGATAGGTTAAAAGCCTAACGCTATACCAACTAAGCTATCTGGGCACAAGGTATTCTTTTTTTGAAAAGTTAGTTATGTTAAGAAATATATTGAAACATTTGAGAACACTCTTGGTCTGGTTCGACAGAGAAGGAGACAACATTTCCAAATTTTTACAGACTGGGTGTACTTTTCCACTATAGAGGCCTTCACTATATGTAATTCGAAACGCTAAAGTTCAGCTAGCTTCCAAAATTGAGGCAAAGATTGTGTTTGACGAGATTAACAAGTTACAATTATATCCAGTTACGGACAAATAAAGCTAAAACTCTCAGATTTACTGTACTAGCCAAGTTTTAGTAACATTTTCTTCACTTTAGTACAAATACCAAAGAAATAGGTATATTTTATTTATAATTTGACAAAATGTACTAGTATTTAATTCACAAAGTTAGGTAAAAACAGTATTTTTTAAAAAATATTGTTTCTGCCTTCAAATTTTATGTTATTTAACCACTAACAACTGGTTTACACTGTTTGGCATCCTTTAAATAGGAAAATAAGGAATTATTTGTTTAGTATTTTTACTACTTTATATTTATTTAAGAAAACAATTCTACAGTTTAACTTAATTTTTAACAAATTGTTACTAATTTATATATCAAAGTTATGTTATTTAGAGTGTATGAAGGCGTATAAAGTTAATATTTGCACTTATCAGCGCAACTAACAATTATATTTTACACACAAAAGATAATGTTTACAGTTAAATTACTTGAATCAGAGAATAATATTTTACAGTAATTGATTCATTCAGCACTAGTCAGTACTTTTATGCATCAGAAAGTTTTCTTAATTTTCTATTACGCATGCTATTTTGGGCTATTCTTAAAATGTATTTCTAGGGCAAACTGGTTTAATTTTCTGCTTTTAATGCAAAGTTGACATAGTTTTCGCACAATGCATTGTACATTTGTTATATTCTCTACTTACAATCCAAATATTATGCTTATTTAATGTATAACTAACTAACTCTCTAGCCTTTTTAAACCCGAATGTTCATGGCTGCAGCAACACATGCCTTTCATCTGTCCCTGTCCTGAGCATGATCTTTATACTCCTTTCCTTCCCTACCAATTTCCTTTAGGTCCATCTCTACATTATCCCTCCATCTTTGTTTTGGTCTTCCTATTGATCTTTTACCACCAGGTTTCCCAACAAGAATCCTGTATACTCTTCTTTCATCTCCCATTCGTACCACATGATCTACACACCTAAGTCTTCTTGATTTAATCATTCTAATAATATCTGGACATGAATACAAATTATGTACTTCTAATTTATGTAACCTTCTCCACTCATCTGTCTCCTCATCTGTTTTAGGCCCAAATATTTTCTTAAGGATTTTATTTTCAAATACTCTCAATTTATGTTCCTTTTTCAATGTAAGGGACCAGGTTTATTTACTGTATTTAACTTTCATTTTTTTGTAATTAACAAAAATTAAAAGCTTATACTGTAGTTATTATATCTTTTTCTATCAGCTTATTTTGAAATTAATATTATTAGTTATAGTCTTTGATTTATAACTATATTGCTTTTTTATCAATTTATCTAAGAGTACACGCAGACAAACACATGTGTACACACTTTTCTGTAAATAGATATGCCTTTTTTTCAATATTTTAGTATGAAGATTGCACTTTAGCTATTTAAGCAAGGGTAGGAAAGGTAGGATTTCTGAGAATTTGTTGCAGGATTTTGTTGTCCAAGTATAGATGAGAACTGAGCTGGGAGACTGTTTTGAACATTTTCATGATAGTTTGCATGTGAACTGTATGCAAATTGAGCACTATTGACTGTGCATGCTTCTAAGTTTTGCTGTTATTTTACATCAAGTCTGTGAGACTAGTCAGTTTTCCCTTTTCAAGTAGTTTTTATTGATTGTATTTGTATATGTTTTGGGGACTTAGCAGTTTTATGTTATGAGGCAGTTTGTTGTAGAATATTTTTACCGGATTGTTTTGAGATATTGAGTGTCTGCTGTTTTACTTGTAATTATTTTCCTTCTTGTGTTGTGTATTTGACTATATTTTGTCCAAGTTCGTAGTATTTAGAATAATTGTTATTGACTTGTAGATGTAGGGAGTAATAATCCTTTGCAAGATGCTCTATACTTTAGTCTGAACATTATTCTTAGTGTTCACTTTTGAAGCCTTAGTATTCTGGTAGTATTACTAATGTAGAGGTAAATTAGGCTGAAATGTAGGCATTTTTCTGATACATTATACTCACTTAGTTGTTTCAGCAGGTAGAAGTTGCACGATGGTTTACTGCTGATGATGTTAATTTGCTCTTCTTATGTACTACGTATGATGTAGCTTACTTGAGTAATTGGAATTTTCTACTGAAAAAAGGATTGCTTGTCTATTTTATTCCTATGTTGTTGAGTTTGTCCATAAGCAAGCCATGTTTTTACTCTATCCTATGCCTTGGAAGAATCTAGATATATTGTGTTTGCAGTTTTATGTTTCTCTAAGGTTTCAGCTATGTAGTTTTTTAAACTGTGTTTTCTCTGTGATTTCTCTTTCTGTATGCCATGTTGGTTTCTGTGTATTCCTCTTGCTGCTTGAATTTGACTTAGGTTGTTTGCTTTTTTTCTTAGAGAAACATAAAACTGCAAACACAATATATCTAGATTCTTCCAAGGCATAGGATAGAGTAAAAACATGGCTTGCTTATGGACAAACTCAACAACATAGGAATAAAATAGACAAGCAATCCTTTTTTCAGTAGAAAATTCCAATTACTCAAGTAAGCTACATCATACGTAGTACATAAGAAGAGCAAATTAACATCATCAGCAGTAAACCATCGTGCAACTTCTACCTGCTGAAACAACTAAGTGAGTATAATGTATCAGAAAAATGCCTACATTTCAGCCTAATTTACCTCTACATTAGTAATACTACCAGAATACTAAGGCTTCAAAAGTGAACACTAAGAATAATGTTCAGACTAAAGTATAGAGCATCTTGCAAAGGATTATTACTCCCTACATCTACAAGTCAATAACAATTATTCTAAATACTACGAACTTGGACAAAATATAGTCAAATACACAACACAAGAAGGAAAATAATTACAAGTAAAACAGCAGACACTCAATATCTCAAAACAATCCGGTAAAAATATTCTACAACAAACTGCCTCATAACATAAAACTGCTAAGTCCCCAAAACATATACAAATACAATCAATAAAAACTACTTGAAAAGGGAAAACTGACTAGTCTCACAGACTTGATGTAAAATAACAGCAAAACTTAGAAGCATGCACAGTCAATAGTGCTCAATTTGCATACAGTTCACATGCAAACTATCATGAAAATGTTCAAAACAGTCTCCCAGCTCAGTTCTCATCTATACTTGGACAACAAAATCCTGCAACAAATTCTCAGAAATCCTACCTTTCCTACCCTTGCTTAAATAGCTAAAGTGCAATCTTCATACTAAAATATTGAAAAAAAGGCATATCTATTTACATAAACGTGTGTACACATGTGTTTGTCTGCGTGTACTCTTAGATAAATTGATAAAAAAGCAATATAGTTATAAATCAAAGACTATAACTAATAATATTAATTTCAAAATAAGCTGATAGAAAAAGATATAATAACTACAGTATAAGCTTTTAATTTTTGTTAATTACAAAAAAATGAAAGTTAAATACAGTAAATAAACCTGGTCCCTTACATTGAAAAAGGAACATAAATTGAGAGTATTTGAAAATAAAATCCTTAAGAAAATATTTGGGCCTAAAACAGATGAGGAGACAGATGAGTGGAGAAGGTTACATAAATTAGAAGTACATAATTTGTATTCATGTCCAGATATTATTAGAATGATTAAATCAAGAAGACTTAGGTGTGTAGATCATGTGGTACGAATGGGAGATGAAAGAAGAGTATACAGGATTCTTGTTGGGAAACCTGGTGGTAAAAGATCAATAGGAAGACCAAAACAAAGATGGAGGGATAATGTAGAGATGGACCTAAAGGAAATTGGTAGGGAAGGAAAGGAGTATAAAGATCTTGCTCAGGACAGGGACAGATGAAAGGCATGTGTTGCTGCAGCCATGAACATTCGGGTTTAAAAAGGCTAGAGAGTTAGTTAGTTATACATTAAATAAGCATAATATTTGGATTGTAAGTAGAGAATATAACAAATGTACAATGCATTGTGCGAAAACTATGTCAACTTTGCATTAAAAGCAGAAAATTAAACCAGTTTGCCCTAGAAATACATTTTAAGAATAGCCCAAAATAGCATGCGTAATAGAAAATTAAGAAAACTTTCTGATGCATAAAAGTACTGACTAGTGCTGAATGAATCAATTACTGTAAAATATTATTCTCTGATTCAAGTAATTTAACTGTAAACATTATCTTTTGTGTGTAAAATATAATTGTTAGTTGCGCTGATAAGTGCAAATATTAACTTTATACGCCTTCATACACTCTAAATAACATAACTTTGATATATAAATTAGTAACAATTTGTTAAAAATTAAGTTAAACTGTAGAATTGTTTTCTTAAATAAATATAAAGTAGTAAAAATACTAAACAAATAATTCCTTATTTTCCTATTTAAAGGATGCCAAACAGTGTAAACCAGTTGTTAGTGGTTAAATAACATAAAATTTGAAGGCAGTAACAATATTTTTTTAAAAATACTGTTTTTACCTAACTTTGTGAATTAAATACTAGTACATTTTGTCAAATTATAAATAAAATATACCTATTTCTTTGGTATTTGTACTAAAGTGAAGAAAATGTTACTAAAACTTGGCTAGTACAGTAAATCTGAGAGTTTTAGCTTTATTTGTCCGTAACTGGATATAATTGTAACTTGTTAATCTCGTCAAACACAATCTTTGCCTCAATTTTGGAAGCTAGCTGAACTTTAGCGTTTCGAATTACATATAGTGAAGGCCTCTATAGTGGAAAAATACACCCAGTCTGTAAAAATTTGGAAATATTGTCTCCTTCTCTGTCGAACCAGACCAAGAGTGTTCTCAAATGTTTCAATATATTTCTTAACATAACTAACTTTTCAAAAAAAGAATACCTTGTGCCCAGATAGCTTAGTTGGTATAGCGTTAGGCTTTTAACCTATCTGTCCAGGGTTCGAGTCCCTGTCTGGGCGATTACAATTTTTAAATTTTGTCATCGGATCTTGCGCAGAATGGATATAAAATATGTTTACAGTCTAACAGATTATTATTTTTCTTAAAATTTTGCAAATAAGCTTTTAAGTTTCTCAAATATCAACATCTTTAGCTAACAGTACAGCATAACCATTATTATTATGATAGAAAAGTTCTGGTGGTAGAACCTACACCTACTGTAATATCTCTGTGGTATTAACTTACATGCAGCCCATAACTTTTGGGACTGTTTCTCCTCCGTTACATTTCCTCGCCATTTACCCTTAGCGTCGCGATTAGCCTCAGAAGAAAAAAAAAGCGAAATCTTATATTTCTTTTTTTATATCTCTGAAACCACCTATACTATAGAACTACATTTAATGAATTTTGCAGTCCTCCTGTTTGATCTGTTAAATAATCCAGTCAATAAAAATATACTTACATAGAAAAATCTGTTCTTCAGATACTTTAATCGGGTAATCTGCTTTTGCGTACTTCCTCAGAAATATACACAATCATAGTTCTTTATAAATTTAGCACCTGATATAGAATAAGTCGAAGTCTAGTTAGAGTTGGCCTGTAAGTACTTCTGGTACATGTAGTTACTTGAAAAAGCAAATATTTGGTGTATAAAAGATAGCATTCTTGTGAAACAGTAAAAATCAACCTCATTTCCTCGTAATATTAGCTGTAAATGCTTCTTGAAGATTAACAAAGCTCTGGCGTCTGGTCCTACGTCACCTACAATCCTTTGTAAGGTTCGTGTTGTCCTATAAATTGTCGATATACATACTAAGTCCCTAGTTACAGCCTAAGCTTTAAGTTTCAATCTGAGGATTTCAGTGTTCAGATAGTGATTGTAGCCTCGTATAATAAACCAAATGGAAATAACCCAAGTGTTGATGCACCCAAAACACCAGTAATACTTCAAAAATACCTTGAAAAAGGCTATAAGGCTAAATTATTCTTCTAGCATAGAAAAAAGTTTAGCATGTGGACCTATGGTTCATATAGTCAGTCGTCTGTGAACTTCGTCTTGTCCTGTGAATTGTCAATATATTGATAAATGGTTATATTTAAAAAAGAAAATAAACAATGTTGGTAAGCGTCCAGTTGTGGACCCCTCGGTAAAAGAATTTCAGTCTTTATAGACACACAATAATTTTTGTTACACTAAAAATTTGGCAAATAGTCGAAATGTTAAACATTTCGTGTACTTTATCCAGTAAGCCTTAGCTAGAAATACAATAACAGCGTTACAGGCATTAAAATTAAGCAAGCTTAGATATTCTAGTGGCCCATAATAAGTATAAAATATCCTTTAAAATACTCTGACAAATAGTTGTGGGTTATCTGAGATCAAAATTTTCAAGCCCTCTCTCCTGCATAAATAGGCTCTAGAATTCACTAAGCCTCAAAATAATATTAGGGTACATAAAATAAAAAAGCAGATGAAGGAAGAGTGGTGCTGATCTCATCGCATAATCTCCAAAATAGCAAAAACAAAAATATACAGAGCCCTATCTGATATATTTAGAAAACTTTTACCTAGTACAACAGTAACAAAATACTCAGAAAACTCTAAAATAAACAAACTTTCGTTGTTATTTGAGTAATAATAAGCCTAAACTTGTAAAATAAAAGGGTAGAACTTGCCAAAACATACTTTTGCATCCAAAATATAATTGAAAACTCTTTCTTGAATAGACTAAGAGGTCTTACTTTGGTAAAATAAGCATAAAATTGAAAAATAAAGGGTAAAACTTGACGAAACACACTTCGTGTGTACAAAATTTAATTCAAAACACATTTGAATTGTGTTATTTGAGTAAACGTGGAGAATAATCCTGTAAACTTGGAAAAAAATCTCTCTCTCTCTCTCTCTCTCTCTCTCTCTCTCTCTCTCTCTCTCTCTCTCTCTCTGTATGTGTGTGTGTGTGTGTGTCTGTGTAAGTGTGTAAGTCTGTGTGTATGTGTGTGTGTGTATGTGTGTGTGTGTCAGTGCAAGTGTGTAAGTGTGTGTGTGTGTCCAAAATGTAATAAAAAACACGTTCAAATCGTGTTATTTGAGTAAATATTAGAATAAACTTGTGAAATAAACAGATAAAAGTTGAGAACACACACTTTGTGTGTCGAAAATATACCTAAAACTCTTTCCTGAATAGTATAAATAGTGTTATTTAGGTAAAAATAGGTATAAAATTTTAAAATAATAAGTTAAAAAGTTGTAAAAATATCTTTGTGAGTCCAAAATTTAATAAAAAATGTTGCCTGAACAGCTAAAATTGTGTTATTTGAGTAATAATAAGCCTAATAAACAGATAGAAGTTGAGAACAAACACTTAGTGTGTCGAAAATGTAACTAAAAGTATTTCCTGAACAGATTGAATTGTGTTATTTTGGTAAAAATAAGCCTAAACTTGTGAAATAAACAGATAAAAGTTGAGAACACACACTTTGTGTGTCGAAAATATAACTAAAAATCTTTCCTGAATAGTATAAATAGTGTTATTTAGGTTAAAAATAGGTATAAAATTGTAAAATAATAAGTTAAAAAGTTGTAAAAATATCTTTGTGAGTCCAAAATTTAATAAAAAATGTTGCCTGAATAGTATAAATAGTGTTATTTTGGTAAAAATTAACATAAAGTTGTAAAATAATAAGTTAAAAGTTTAGAAAATGTCTTTTTGTCAGTCCAAAATTTAATAAAAAAATGTTGCCTGAACAGCTGAAATTGTGTTATTTGAGTAATAATAAGCCTAATAAACAGATAGAAGTTGAGAACACACACTTAGTGTGTCGAAAATGTAACTAAAAGTCTTTCGTGAATAGTACAAATAGTGTTATTTTTGTAAAAAATTAATATCAAGTTGTAAAATAATAAGTTAAAAGTTGAAAAATTGTCTTTGTGAGTCCAAGATTTAATAAAAAATATTGCCTGAATAGTATAAATAGTGTTATTTTGGTAAAAAATTAACATAAAATTGTAAAATAATAAGTTAAAAGTTGACTAAGCGCACTTTATGTATCGAAAATGTAACTAAAAATGTTGCCTGAATAGTATAAATAGTGTTATTTTGGTAAAAAATTAACATAAAATTGTAAAATAATAAATTAAAAGTTGAAAAAATGTCTTTGCGAGTCCAAAATTTAATAAAAAATGTTGCCTGAATAGTATAAATAGTGTTATTTTTGTAAAAATAAGGATAAGCTGTGAAAATGTTTGACATAAAGTCAAAGTTTGGTAAAAAATAAACTCAAAATTAAGTTAAATAGCACACAGTAACATACATTTACTACCTAAATCAATAATCAAAGGGTCCTAGGTTCGTTACCCCGTGATAAAAGCAAATGGTGAAAACTGTAGGCCCCGTCCCTGATAGCTCTCCCTTCTTCATAGTACAAATAAAAAAAACCTGCGCTAAAGCGTCCTGTGCCTTGGGGCAACCCTGAGCGGAATATTAATTGGCGGTGGAAACCAGTTCTACAAGCGACGCATAGCTTCAGAATTTGACCATTGCTGCGCATTTCCAGACATCCTTTGTTGTCTGGATCAATCCCTCCCATGCCCTACAGTATTGCATAGCTTTCCCCTGTTATTGCGTACTGGTTGACCTTGGAAAAACCGGTTCTGAAAATCTACCGACACGTTCTCTGATTGGTCAATCGGTTCCTTCTTTGTTCTGACGTTCTGACGTCATTTGACCTTGAAAGCACACTCCCCAAATTCCTTTCTCCTCTACCTGCGCGGAATATTAATTCATTCTCTCTGTCTGGCATCAGAGCGGAGTTGAGATTCGGAGACCGTATTCTGTCTAGCGTGTGAAACCATCGTCTTTCATACCATAATAACATACATTATTATATACATTGTACACTAAAACCATTTATTACCGTTACATATCGCGGGTTCGAGTACCGGGACCGTCCCCAATCGTAATTGGACCTGTACCTACACCCATTACCACCGTTCATAGCGGTTCATAAACCATAAACTCTTATTTTCAATATTATAAACATTAATTATTATCGTTTGATACATTACATACTGTGCAGTAATGAATATAAAATCATATGCATAGCGTTTAGTACCTCTAATTACCTTCTATATACATATTTTTCATAAAATAAATAAATATATATTCATAAAAAAGTTATAAACATGCAAATACATAAATGTAAAGTATTCTAACTACGTGCAAATGAATTCTAAGTACATGCGAATTAATTAAAACCCGTGCAAATTAGTTATAGGTACGTGCAAATGAATTGCGAATATTAAATAGCGACCGGACTTGGCGTATTCAACTTCTAGTTACTTGTGATTCTCCTTTCGTCAACTTTATCTTCTCACCGTTTAGCAAAAAGTGGAAGACACGAGAGAAAAAATAATATAAATTCCAAGCTAATAAATACATAAGAATAAGTGCTTGTCCATTGGAAACATAACAATTTTATGCGACATTATTTTTAAAATTATATAGTGATTGAGAAGAGAATCATCTTATTAACGTCTGCATCACAAGCGTAATTCATTGTATATAATAGCAGTAAAAGGTCAAGCAATCATCTAACAGCTGTGCTTTCCACCATGTTATGAAGGCACACAGGGTATGGACATTCCCGACTTCGGCCATACTAGACGTGATATGATAAACACAATGTTCCCGTCGCCCTTTGAGTCCCTGGGCTTCTCCCAGGAACCCTATGATTATTCGCGCGGTGAACCCCAGTGCCCTTTTTACAGAGCCATTGACGAAAAAATCCCATATGAGATAACCAATCCCACGACGAAAATCAAACAACGACAACCCTAACTTACTAGAAAGGCTCTCATGATGAAGCGAAGGTATGCAATGCAGCTGAAGCAACACTAAACTGAATACAGAACTTTATAAAAGTACCAACTAAATTAGGAAGGAAGAGAAAAAATGACGAAACTAGTTGAAGGGAAAGTTGAAGGACATTAGAATTTAAACAATTTTGTTGGTGCTTAATGATATAATGAAGTTTTAGAGATGAATAACCTTCTGTCTGTATGCGTTTCCACATTACCTAAGGAATATAGAGTAAGAATTCGGTGAAATCGAATGCGCAAAATTTAACACTGAATTCCATCTCTTGTTCCTGATCTTCCATGAAGCTAAGCGGAACAGCGATTTCTACTGCAATATGAAATATATGTATGTTTCAAATTCATTCATTTTACGGCACAAATAAGATGTGCCAAATATCTCAACGATGCCTGTCTTGGTTCTTTAGAAAATACTATTTCAAAAATTACTGATATTCAAGTCGTACGTCACGATTCTGATTAGCCGGTGCAATTCTGACTTCCTGCTTATATGAATGGTGTTCCGCAGTGTAAGTTTTGTAAACTTAACATGGACCATGAAAGAGACAGGAGAAGAAAGTTACGATCATTATTTAAAGAAGAAATGTCTTGTAACTTGAAGTTCAGGAACGTTATTCCATATCATTTAGTTGCATTATACGAACGTCAACATTCACTACCATTCATCCACTAGGAAGAGGGTCTTCTAGTGTACTTAGTCAATGACTCAAAAGCATTGTCCATTGTCAATATTTAGGTTGTGAACGGGTGTACATTATGTTTACAAGAATAATAGTTAAATGTTGGCTTCATGAAATTGCAATTTTTAAAATTTTCATCAAAATATTTTTTTCCTCACATTATGAAAACTATCGTGCTATGTTTAGAACACTTGGGTCTCCACAAGTTTCCTCAACGTAGTGATATCGCAAGAGTTTCTTAAGAGATTACAGAGGCTGTTGAATTTCCTCTAGGAAACTTGAGCTTACTGTTGTTAACTTATTGGCAAATATGTATGTGGATCTTTACTCGATAAATAATTTACGTTCTCAAGGATGAATAATAATAATTCTAAATTGAGAATTCTAATTGATGATTTGGTGTAATTGATGAAGCGACATTCACAAAGAAACTTCAATGCCTGGGTCAGGACTTAAACGAACCTTCGATATGAAAGGACCAGTAACTATGATCAGCTAACGAGACTGTTATTCTGCATGATTTCGTACATCATTAATACAAAACAGTTATTTCCTATACATCGTATCGTGAAATCTGTAATAGGCTCTTTGAGCCGATGGAATCAGCACCACGCTTAGGCTGCATTTACATTTTACTACCCAGTGTTTCTTCTCGAATTTAAGCCGATTTATATTATGGATCGTGGGATGAATTCCAGTCGAGACCACCCAAGATTGGAAGCGTACATTCTGGTACTCGAAGGATGATTACTTAGTAGTTATTATAAATAAAATAAAGAATTAAATTTACTGTATAGCTCCTGCTAATTTTGTACAATGTATTTTCTTATTTGTACAATTTGATCATTTATAATCAGCGCTCGAATTGAGGGGGAATGCAGTGGATGGTGTCCCCCAGCTAGCAAAATTTTCGCAAACCATCCCCCCCCCCCAAGTTGGATAATAACACTATATTAAACGACAGAAGCATCCTCCCATCCAGTATTTTCAACTTCAAGGATACTTCGTAATAACTACTGAACGAAAACAAGGTATATTTTAAATTTAAAATACACTGAAAAAAGATAATAAGAAATATTATGGAGGAATAAATGAATATGTGTTTGAACAATGAGAAACAATAATGAGATGAATATGATATTGCTTCATTTGTAAAATCTCTCCACATCAGTTGGATTAGATATGGCCATTACACAAATATCAAATGAAACAATAATCTCTGCTTAGAAAGCTTAGAAATGTTATAAGCAATTTCAATTTGTATTCTGAGAGCAAAATATAATAACCTAGATGTATGCACAATGTTAAATAAAATTGAAGTATTTGACAGCTCATGTGCTAATCATATAGGCCTACAAGCTATGTCATATTTATGAATCATGAATCTGCAGATACATTCTGTTGTTTTAAGTTATGCCATCAAAACATAATAACGCAATAAATGAAGCTAATTTTCTGATCATCATTTGATAATTATTAGCACTACTTCTTTCATCAGACATATGCATTTTAATTATACTGAAAAATGTAACAATTACCGAAGCTACCGGGACTCTGACGACTAAAACGAGACGTCTGATCACCATTACTTAAGATCCATTTTGGGTTATAAAAGTTTGGAAGAGAACGAGCGTTGTCAAAACACTATAAATAAATAAAATAAGTTTACAATAATAATTGGCAACAAAGTGTAAAAAATTTCACTACTGACATAAATACTGAGAAAGAAAGTGTAAATGGAATTATTACATTTAATGATAGTCAATTCTTGTAACTGGTTAATCTGTACGTTACATACTTATCTACAATTCTGGACTAACCGCGATGATGTGTCATAAACTGATGCAGTAGGAGGAGGTCAATGATACATTAATATCCTCCCCAGGATACGAACTTAGGAGTTTCGTTTCTAGAGAAAGGTAAACTTTTATTATTTCAAGATAAAAATAATTATTTGTGCTGATGAAGAAAACACACTGAATAATGATGTAGCAGTAAGCCAAGGAAGGTAGGATAACCTATGGAACATAATAGTTAAGAAGGTTGTAATCCATTCATTGAAGTGTCGTCAACCCCTCTCTACGTACGTGAGTGCAGCGTGACAAAGCTTAAATAAACTTGGAAGGATGATGTGCAAAATATATATTTTATTGTAATTTTTTTCTCAAGATTTATAATATTCTCTTAACTCTACAGCTCTCATAATCCCTTGGTGTTCCTTAAGTTTTGTGGAGAAGTGTAGAATGAACTGGTACTCAAAAAATACATTCTGAAGATAACATTTAGATTACATTAGATAAGACTGTTCTCTCATAAAATATTACCGCGACCTGCTCTGTTCTAGCTTACTGCATTACATTTAATAATAATGAACCTTCCTAAACTTCTAGTTTAATTTTGTAGGAGTGCATAGTATATTTTGTCTCCAGTAGAAACAAAATTTCTTATTAGCAACACGCTCTTAAAATGCATATTACATTTTCATGCAACGATAAATTAAGAAGATATTTTGAAAGATACAAAGTTTGAAAGATTTGAATGGAATGGAGCTCTTTTAGTTCTTTTAAATGCATGGCCTATTGTATTTACTTATACCTAGGTAGAGTAAGTATACGAATTTTATAAACAAATCCTCTTCTCATTTGCAGATATCCATCCTCTATGTTTGCTTTGATGCTGATCGTTGGATCAACCTATGGTGAGTATAACTTCAGTTGACTTTTGATTCACACTAGAAGTTGAGTGGAGAATTGAGACAATGACAACCAAATAATATATCTTAGCGAATATATTATTCAGAAGAATCTATATATTTTATTAAATTTCAAGGCATAACTTATAAAATAAGGAAGGAGATTAGTTCCTTGTTGATTCATAACATATTTTGGAAGTAAATTAATTGAACGTTTTGATTATATTTTAACTCCTCTTCAAAGTCGCTCTTCTGCAATAGCAAATTCTATTTAATTTTATATTAGCAAAATTATCACTTCATGTGAGTACGAACAGTTTACAGAAATCTGTATTTAATTTGACAAATTGGGTTTCGTTCTTTAGAACTTAAACTCAATATCTATTGGTTTAAGAAATCACATGATCGTGATGTTTCTTTTGAACTCTAGCTGTAGGAACCACCGGAGTGAGCAGCCAGAACAACAAGAAAATCGCCACTCACCCTGTTGTTGGCTACGGTCTTGGAGCTAACGGAGGATACGGTCTTGGAGGTTACGGAGGATATGGTCTTGGAGGATGGGGAGGTTATGGTGCTGGTCTTGGCTACGGTCTCGGTGGCTTTGGATACGGTTATTACGGTTAATTTAACAGTCAATCATATTATGACTATTTGTCGTCCAGATCCCTGAAACAATTGGAGAAATAAAGAATACGAATTGTGCAAATAGCGTTGATCTATTCCTTAAGTGATACTACTCTGATCTACTTTGGTTCTAAGGTACTTAATTGCATTTTCTCATTCAAAAGAGAATCTTTCTCATTGTGTACTCACCTTGCATGCTGTCCACAGCAATAGGTCAGGCTCTATGTAGTTAGAATTCACTTTTTTCCCTCCTTACTCCAGTGTGTTTGTTATTGTGGGACTGACGAGATGAAGAAAGGAAGTGTTGGAAATTTACACCTTAAAAATTTCTCCTTTTTAAATCCATACATTTATCCTCTTTTCACTTTGTACCGGTCAAGTGAGTTCATGACGATGAATCCAGTGGCGTTGGTTAACAATGCACTAGACGTTCACATTTTCTAACCACGTTGATTCACATTTTGGGATATCGAATGCACAAACTACATCAGAAAGAAGAAGGATACGTCCTTTACGCCTCTTCGGAGAAAGGCATAAGGAAAACGCTGCAAATATTCAACCCACGAACTAACCGAATTCCAACCTAGCTTTTTCCAAAAACTGTAAGCATACTCTCTATACTTTTGTCACGATAATGCCGCCGTTCTGAGAATCGGTTTGCTATCACATCTCAGAACAGTTATTTTGACAAAATCCTGTTTTCCGGTTGGCTCTTATGGGAGGAGGGATTGTGCTGTTGTCGCTTCTTGCTCAAGCGGTAGGTCTAATTGGCTGTTTGACTGCAAGTTCCTTCGCACGTAAACGCGGCGACAGAGGGTCACTGCCACAACGACGTTGACCGCCCCGGATATAAGGGTGGTGGGACTGCAATTACTCTGGATACTCCTCTTACTAATTCTTCATATTTTTGCTGCCGATTATACCTCCAAAGTTCCCGATACTTCCCAGGATATCTCGCACTCCCCCTTTCCTTCCTGATGATGCCTCTGGCACCAACCGTCGGACCCCCTCCTGCTGGTCTTCTGCAAGCATCCTTGCATCAATTAGCACTTGTTCTTTCATCCCCTTTCTTCATTCCTAATATTAATACCTACACTCAAATATAATAAAAATATTCCACTGTATAAATCATTACATACATACATGCATAGGTATAATTGGTAATTACTACCTTACATCACATTCCTTTTCCATAGCCATTATAGTATGTAAATGTAATCATAAAATACGTGTTCAGATATATGAAGATTTATCTTAAAGACAGATGCCTTCTCCATTGCAATATGCTTCTTTTGTGGGTACATCAGTATTCTACCTTGAAAGGCATTTTTCGTAGAAGTTAATTGACTTCATCCATGTATTTGATAAATCATATTCCAAAGTTAATGAGCAAGGGGTCCCGGGTTCGATACCTGGTTCGGATCCCACTTTAAACTGTAGGTCCAATCCTGATTAGCCCTAATGTGCATAAAGTGGACTCAAAACACAAACTCAATCAATCAATAAATCAATCCAAAGTTAACGGAAACAAGGTCTCCACTTAAGGTTTCGTGAAACGTAAAGTAAAACCTGTGAAAATTTTGGGACTACACCAATGACTATCCCACTTTGTTTATTAACACTCCCACATATTTTATTTTTCAGCTCTGTTCTCTCTATGTTGATTCACAGTAAATTGCAGTTATTGGAAATGAATAAATTATACGTAGTTGTTCCGTCAATGGCAAAACAATGAGTAAAATGCTAACCAGCGCCATCTCTTGGTGTTGAGTACTACTAAAAACAGTAGAACGTCGTGGAGCGTACAGCAGAGACAGACACCTGCACGCGAGAGGATCGCTGTTCACAACGCTATGTACTTTCATGTATTTTTATGTATATTTACAGCCAGCTCATGCTTTATATACAATAAAGCCACGTATAAGCAGTACACGAGTGTTTTTATCATAATCTCATAGGTGAAGGATGCACAACAGTCCGGAGACGCAACAGGAGTTGTTTTGCATCTATTGTAAGAAATCATATTTATATGTAAATTTCCCTATGAACCACAGTGACTAATATAAAAAGTCACATTATTTAAATAGTGTTACATTTGACATTTTTGAATAATCCAATACATACTAGTTTAATTGAAACTATCCCAACCTGGCGTGGAATCTTTGAAAGCATTCCAAAAGAAACTGGACAAATACGTCTCTCTTTAACGTCCCGGTTAGTAACAAGATGGACTTGCCATTCTCATGGGCATAAATGGGGGTGGATAACATTTCGATTTTGCCCTCATTCTTCCAAAGTTAAGCTCCAAGGTCAACTCTGCCCGCCCACCAAAGCTAGGCCCCAAAGTACGCCAATGTCATTCTGATAGTGTGGCAGTCAAAAATCATTTCGTAAATATTTGATAGCAGCTATTCAAGAAATTGCGTGAAACTAAAGAACAGTTCAAGTGAAGGCGAAAGCAAAAGGACTGCTTTGCGGATGAAAACATTTGAATTCATATATTTACAGATATTGCCTAATATTATAAGTCATAATAATATTGTTAGCAGGTCTTGACAATCATCACACATTGACTTGCTGTCGGCAATGGACAACGTGAGACTCTCAAAACGCATGACGCATGGTATAAAACCACATTCACAAACATTATTGAAATATGTAATGGCTTGGATAAAGAAATTTCTAGTCAAAAGAAAAAAATGTGTCATTGACATACGTGGCAAAATGAAGTCCAGTTCAAATCAAAAGAGGAAGAATTCAAAGTACACACACTTTACATAAATTTTCACGGTTGCTTAGACATTATTACCTTTTTCATCTTGGCTTCAATAACAAGCAGTCTTATCTTCTGATCTTTCATTCTTCTCTTTATCTTCTACCCCACAACTCTACAGAGTAATATTTAAATTTTCATTCTGTCTTGTTTCTTCGGCAACAATGATTGCTTTCGCGGACTCTGAAGTTGGCGTTAGGATAACGGAAAGTGTACGTATAATTTCGTAGCCCAGGCATAAGCATTTTTAATTCTTTCTGAATAAGATTACGAGTGATGCACATTGTTAATAAATGTTGGCTTCTGGACGTGCAAGTAGCCCTGAGCTTGGAAGCTTTTTCAAAGACGCAAATTATTTCAGTTGAGCGGGAACCTTTGTAATATAAGTGACGGACTTTCGGCTGTGCAAGTTACTTGTGCTGTCTGTATTCTGTTTAATTCCAATATCCAGCGTATTGTGACAAGATGGAACCATTTGTGCGAATATGGGAATAGGCTCTCAAAAAAGCAAGAAATATAAGGTAAGTACAACTAACAGTAAACAAATCAATAAAAATATACACATTTGTTTCGCTCATCTTGTAGTTCTCAGTGTTTGAGCTTTAATAATTCCACAGGTAGTGAAGTTACTGCTCCCTGTGATACTGCTGAGGAATGTGATTTTATTGCACGTAAAAAAGGTAATAGTTTCGAAATATTCATTAACGGTGAAAGCAACAGAAGTAGTTAAGAGGAAGACGAACAATTTCATACAAAACCAAACATCGCTAGACGTGAGTAATACAATTGTTGACGTGTCGATAGACCGGCTTCCGTGACGGAGTGGTTAACAGGGGTCCCGGATTAGAATCTCTGCCTGGGTATGGATGTTCTTTGTGAGTGTCCCTTCAATTTCTTCATATCATCACTCATCCTCATCTTCACAATCAGCCAAAAAGTGGAAGAAATGTGAAGTAAAATAAGCAAAATCAATCAATCAATCATTTAATAAATTGTGCCGACTGCCCTACGGATTTAGATGAAGAAATGAAAGTATATTAGTTGAAAATGAATCTTTTCAGCCATACGAGACAATTCCCAAATACATATATAAGGCAAGAAAAATTTACAGATAGGTCAGAACATTCGGAAAGAGTGGTTGTGCTATTCTGTTATAAATGATTCTGTTTACTGCAAACCATGGCAAAGTTTATTCTGCTTGATAATTCTATATTAGCTTTCAGTGATCGCGATCTATATATCGCCTTCTATTTGTTTTTTACTCTTCTCTTAACTGCAGCATTAACTGCAGAAATTTCCCTACATATTTTAAAGAAACATACTTCAAATTCGATCAGCCAGAGAGCAGGAAAACTATTTTTCAAATTTGAGAGCAAGACCATCATGTTGGCAACACCAGCAATTTTCCCAACTTCACCATCTGTGTGTGCGTTTGTGAGGGGAATGCAGCAACCTCACGAAGGTGAACGTGTGTCAGAAACCGTTCCGTTTTGCCAATAGATAAGAGGCATTACCATTGTAAATGTAAGCCAAACATCACAATACATTGTACAGAATTCTGCATTGCTCGTAACATGAAAACAGTGCATGCCGAATTAAATGCCCTCAGATCCTGGGTGCTGTCCCCTATTGATCGTTTAGGGTTGGAACTTCTCTGAGGGAGAAAGTCCGTTTTCTGTGCAGTTTCACCTGAAATCGACTCTTTGATTACACTGTGACAACGTTAACGGAGGTTGATATTGAGAATTGGTTTGTTCTTGACTCACGTCGCTTTTTCTACCTCTTTATGTTAATCGCGTTTTCTACCTCTTTATGTTATCACCGACGCTACACTTATTCCAAAAACATGCGTTCTTCTTGCGCCACCCTGTATATCTGAAGATATGGACAGTAAAATTGACATTTCTCGAGCATGCTTACCACAATTCGCAAAGATAATACAAAAAAAAAAAACATTTGAATTTAGCATCCTATGAAGATGATACATAAAACCATTTCCTGATTATCACTTATCATCATCGTCGTGTTTAGCCTAAAGGGACAGATCAAATTTCCATAGCAACCGGCATTGACATCGCTTCACAGATTTATTTTATTTCGCCGTGACGAGAGTCGGATCAACGAACTATGTATGTGAAGGAAGTCGGAGGTAGCTAACCTAATTTGACAGTTCTGTCTCTTTATTTTCCCTAAGTAAAAATATTTATGTTTCCATTATTTTTTTTTGTAAACTTTTCTAGATTTTCATACCGATTGGTTGATTTGTTTATTTTACTTTATGTGCCACCATTGGCTACCCAGTGACTGTAAGCATCCACAAGTAATAGAAACTTCTTCCCAGCCAAGAAGAAATGGTCCACGTGTATTCTTTGTTCGGCCAATATCGCTTCCGAAAACCTATTATCTGGATCTTTCTTGACCTTCGGACTTGAGGATTGACAACTTTCCTCATCAACAGGTTTTTCCTTGTTAAATGGTAATCCGGAAAGCGTATGCGTCGCAGGTGCAGTATCTTCACTTGACGACACGTGCATGGTGTTCGGTATCGCCTTCGATACATCGCTACCAGTGCTAGAAGAAGTAAAGACGTGTTCATATTTCAACACCGAGTGTTGAAGTTGCTCAGTCTCTGTAGGTATTATTAATACCATAGAACTTTCTGACTTTGAGCGTAACAGTAAAGTCCTCCAATCCGGAGTAACAATTTCTAACCAGGAATGGCCTAGAAATGGATAATTTAGATGTTCCTTGCACAAAATAACAGGAAGTGTATAAATCGATCCAGAGTGTGTAAGTTCCAGTTCAGCCTGTCCTTCAACTGAAAGAGCATGTTTCCCTACATCATACATTTTGATTTTAGAGCGGTTTTTATGGGTTGTTGGGAAAATTCCTGAATGAAACTGCTTGGAATAGAGTTACGGCAGATCCTGTGTCGAGCTCACATTGAATAAACTTGCCGTTAAAAAGGAAATACTTTAACATTGGATTATTTGATAATGGGTAATTGGATTTAGATGACCCGATGATGTGTGAGTCTAGGGTTACCAGATCGCTATAAGGGAAATGTAGGACGTGCTGTTCCAAAATGTAGGACATTAAGTCAAATGTAGGACACAAAATATTCTCAATAATACATATTTCTATAAAATACGTTAGAAAGTAATTGAAAAATGACACTTTTCAGTTTTAAAAAATGAATTCTTAATGAATTTTTTAATGTAAAATTTCAAAACTTGCAATCATATTAAACAATGCACTTCTCACTTCATGATTTAAGTGGTACTTCTCAGAAGCATCAATTTTTCTCAAAATTTCAGGTTTAGTCAAAATATATTTATATTAGAGTGGACAGTCAAACTCTTGAAATTATAGGGACCAGTACCAAGCATTTTACAGATTTTATGAAAAACAATCTCTCTCGTGAGTCTGTTGTGCTGATGTAGTTCTCTAGTACTTTCTCAACATTTGTATTATAGCCTGCCATGGCGACCAAATATTCAGCAATTGCCGTAATTTGAAATGGTCCCAGAGAAGTTTCATTTTGGGTTTCTAACAATATAACAAATCCAAAATTCTTGATTTTTCTGGACTTTTCTAGAACTTTTTTCCGTTTTTCTTAACGTTTATTTATTCGACCACTACTGTACTTAGGTATAGTTGGAAATTAGTAATTAAGAAAATAAATATTTATTTAATGAAAACCCCTGCCAAAGGGCCAGTTAAAATGAAAACTGAAGCTGTGTTTAAGAAGAGAATTAGATCTGTTTTATCGATTAATGCATCCTGTACTGTTTTCGGCAGATTAGCGAGGCTTTGGTGTCTGGACTCACAGCCAGTATAATCTTATATGGGTTTGATTGATTGATTGATTTGGTGTTTTAAGTCCAGTTTATGCACAGTAAGGCTAATCAGGACTGGACCTACAGTTTAAAGTGAGATCCGAACCACTATGTGCTTCCACCGGGTATCGAACCCGGGACCCCTTGATTACAAGGCGACGACGCTACTACTACGCCATTCGGGGAGGCCAATCTTACATGGGGCTTGTGTCGGTTGTCCCTATATGTTTTTGAATGTCCCTTCATCCATCTAAATGGTGCGGTGACCATTTAGATAGCCGAAACAATTAATAGCTATATAATTTTTAAATAAACAATAGTACATCAAGGGGCAGGCTTGATAAAAACACCGCACGCCACTGCTTTCCGGCATTTTAGTCTTTCACGGGCTCCGCAAAAATGCCTCTCGACACTTTCGGGGAGTCTAAGTATCCTGGGAATTGTGCATATTCGAATTGCATGCCGAAGCAGTGCTTCGGTAGCTTACCTTGTATGCACGCCACTGCTTACCACCATTCATCTTCATCCTTGCGATACCCAAAGGGACAGAAAGAGTGAAGTAAAATAAACTAAATCAACCAATCAGTCATTGTGATAGCAAAAATTCTTCACCACAAGAATAATTTATTGCCTTCTTATTGACTTCTTGACCTACGTGTTGTTGTTTTTTTACTTTTTCTTGACTTCCATGAAACTCTTGACTGGCAGACACCATGAATAACTTTGTTCTCTATACCCCCTGCTTTAAAATCAAAATATTGAATAAGAATGGGAAGCACTTTATTTTATCAGTATAAACCCCAAGGCAAGAAATTCCGCTCAGGCATTGAACAGTGACATCATCAGAAAGAGATCCCAAAACTTTGTTCATTAATTGCTTCCGTTTTCCCGTTTTTTTTTCTAACAGGACAAATTTTTATTTTATTTTTGGCAATGACTGAATCAAAATAAATTTCTCTATTGAGTTTGGAAATTCAGTCCATAGACTTGTAACTTGCATGATTTTTTTGTTACCTATTTTCCTAATTAAAATTATGTGATGCTCAAAATGTAGGACATTTATGATATTTGTTAAATTCCTTACGGACGCCGGACATAAGTTTAAAATGTAGGACATGTCCTGGAAAAACCGGACGTCTGATAACCCTATGTGAGTCACAACTGTATCAGACGACATTATAGGTAACCATGTTATTCGCTCGTCAACTGTACTTTGAGATTTTGACATCTGCAAATTTTCGTGTTCAGTAGTTTGTCCTACGTTATTATTACTATTGGGTTTCTGTTTAAACATCTCTCTCTTTCTACAGTGTTTTTGCCAGTGAACACGTTTTCTACAGAATGAACAAACAGAATCATTCGCTGGACAGTTGTCCTTAGAATCATGTCTGTATGTACAGTTAGGACAACTTTAAGCAGTATATTTCATTCCGTGACTCCTCGTGACTCCTCGGAGTAGACGAACTATAAGTATGCTGTTATGGTTGTTGGTCCCCTTGCACTATTCGTGTTGGAAATTGGGTCGAGCAGCGTGAAACTGTTGATTCTCGCCTTACATTTGTGATTGTATTAACAATCTGGTTTTATTCTGTAAAATTTCATTTTGTAATGTCAGTTCTATATATTGCTGAAAGTCCAGTGAACGTTCTGAAAGCAACTTCCTTCTAGTAACTTCAGATTGAAAAACTAACACATTTTTTTCAACCAAAGCTTCGTCCACATAATTTCCGTAGTTACATTTTGTGGCTTGTTACTTAAGCCTTATGAAAAAATCAGAAACTGCACACAACGTCGAAACTGAAAACATTCAACAAACTTATTAGTTACAGGTTTGTAGTGTGACCAAACGTTATCCTTTTTGCGAGAATATGATTTTGCACAAGTTCCGGTGCGACAACATTATTCAAGACTTTTAATGTCCTTGCACCTATGAAAACGATGAGTATAAGAACTCTTTGATCATCAGTGTTTATATCTAACAATGCACAACTGCTTGAAATACTATAACAAATAATCCTCAATATCTTCCGAATCTTCATCGAAAGCAGAAAATGTCATTTTTGTAAACATATTTATGATCGTAGAACAAAACGTGGAGCCTAATAACTATGAAAAGTAAATGCGCACTTCTAATTACGCTTGATCTGCATTGGATCAAAATGTATTCATGAACGTATCAAAGCCTTTGTACGTCTTGTGAGCATAACTTGTGTCCACATTAAAATAAATCTTTATAGATATATACACACCACACTATTTTGTAAGACTATATACTGTAGACGGTTAAACCTTTCCGTGTTATGTCAAATTGTGTGAAACCGACACTTTTATGACGATTAAAACAGCCTGTTGTATGATGAGGACAGTCAGTCGGAGATGAATAAACTTACGGAAATGTAAGGTCTTGCAAATCCTGCAATCCTTGAAGCGAAGAGTTCTTTCATAAAGACGGCCCAATAATTTTGTGCGATGCAAATACATATATTTACAAGATAAACTGCATACATTAAGAAACTCACAAACAATGTAACACTTTACATTATAACAAAACTACGTTCCACCCTCCGTCTTGTTTGCACAGGTTATTCCATAGCAACAGTAGTTTGCTTCTTCTTCCTCTAGGGGTACATTGTCATTGCATCCCTAGACGTATAAGGTCTCTTGATGGCTACTCTCCGAGATGTCCTTCGGCTGTGAAGTGATCCCCTCTGAGATGTCCTTCTGCTCTGGAGAGCTATTCTCCGATATGTCCTTCGGCTGTGTGGTGCTCCCCTTTAGATGTCCTTCTGCTGTGGGGTGCGTATATCCGAGATGTCCTTCGGGTCTGGGGAGCTCCTCTCCGAGACGAACTTCGGGTCTGGGAAGCTTCTCTCCGAAGTTGCGTTCGGGTCTGGGGAGCTCCTCTCCGAGATGTCCTTCTGCTGTGGGGTGCTCCTCTCCGAGATGTCCTTCTGCTCTGGGCTACTTATATCCGAGATGTCCTTCTGCTCTGGGCTACTTTATCCGAGATGTCCTTCTGCTCTGGGGAGCTCTTCTCCGATATGTCTTTCGGCTGTGTGGTGCTCCTCTTGAGATGTCCTTCTGCTCTGGGGTGCGTATATCCGAGATTTCCTTCGGGTCTGGGGAGCTCGCCTCCAAGATGGCATTCGGGTCTGGGAAGCGCTCTCTCCGAGATGGCCTTCGGGTTTGGGGAGCTCCTCTCCGAAGTTGCCTTCGGGTCTGGGAAGCTCCTCTCCGAAGTTGCCTTCGGGTCTGGGGAGCTCCACTCCGAGACAACCTTCGGGACTGGGAAGCTTCTCTCCGAAGTAGTCTTCGGGTCTGGGAAGCTTCACTCCGAGGTTTCCTTCGGGTCTGGGGAGCTCCTCTCCGATATGTCCTTCGCCTGTGTGTGCTCCTCTAGAGCTGTCCTTCTGCTCTGGGGTGCGTATATCCGAGATTTCCTTCGGGTCTGGGGAGCTCGCCTCCGAGATTGCATTCGGATCTCAAAGCTTCTCTCCGAGATGGCCTTCGGGTATGGGGAGATCCTCTCCGAGACGACCTTCGGGTCTGGGAAGTTTCTCTCCGGACTTGCCTTCGGGTCTCGAGAGCTCTTCTCCGAAATGTCCTTCTGCTCTTGGGTGCTTATATCCGAGTGTCCTTCTGCTCTGGGGAGCTCCTATCCGAAATGTCTTCTGCTGTGGGGAGTTCATCTCCGAGATGTCTTTCGGCTGTGTATTGCTCTTCATGAGATGTCCCTCTGCTCTGGGGTGCATATATCCGAGATGTCCTTCGGGTCTGGGGAGCTCCTCTCAGAGATCGCATTCGGATCTCAAAGCTCCTCTCCCAGATGGCATTCGGGTCTGGGAAGCTTCTCTCCGAGATGGATTTCGGGTCTGGGGAGCTCCTCTCCGAAGTTGCCTTCGGGTGTGGGGTTCTCCTCCTGAGATGTCCTTCTGCTGTAGGGTGTTCCACTCCGAGATGTGCTTCTGCTCTGGGCTGCTTATATCCGAGATGTCCTTTAGCTCTGGGGAGCTCTTCTCCGATATGTTCTTCGGGTGTGTGGTGCTCCTCTTGAGATGTCCTTCTGCTGTGGGGTGCGTATATCCGAGATGTCCTTCGGGTCTGGGGAGCTCCTCTCCGAGATCGCATTCAGGTCTGGGAAGCTTCTATCCGAGATGGCCTTCGGTTCTGGGGAGCTCATCTCCGAAGTTAACTTCGGGTTTAGAGAGCTCCACTCCGAACTTGCCTTCGGGTCGTGGGAGCTCCTCTCCGAGGCGACCATCGGGACTGGGGAGCTTCTCTCCGAAGTAGTCTTCGGGTCTGGAAGGTTCTCTCCAAAGTTTCCTTCGGGACTGGGGAGCTCCTCTCCGAGATGTCCTTCATCTGGTGGGTGCTCCTCTCCGAGATGTCCTTCTGCTCTGGGCTAATTATATCCGAGATGTCTTTCTGCTCTGGGGAGCTCCTCTCCGAGATGTCCTTCTGCTCTCGGCTCCTTATATTTTAGATGTCTTCTGCTGTGGGGTGCTCCTCTCCGAGATGTCCATCTGCTCTGGGCTCCTTATATCCGAGATGTCCTTCTGCTCTGGGAGCTCCACTCCGAGATGGCATTCGGGTCTGGGAAGCTTCTCTCCGAAGTTGCCTTCGGGTCTGGGGAGATCCTCTCCGAGATGTCCTTCTCCTGTGGGGTGATCCTCTCCGAGATGACCTTCTGCACTGGGGTGCTTATATCCGAGCGTCTTTCTGCTCTGGGCTCCTTATATCCGAGATGTTCTTCTGCTCTGGGAGCTCCTCTCCGAGATGGATTTCGGGTCTGGGAAGCTTCTCTCCGAAGTTTCCTTCGGGACTGGGGAGCTCCTCTCCGAGTTGTCCTTCATCTGGTGGGTGCTCCTCTCCGAGATGTCCTTCTGCTGTGGAGTGATCCTCTCCGAGATGACATTCTGCACTGGGGTGTTTATATCCGAGTGTCTTTCTGCTCTGAGCTCCTTATATCCGAGATGTTCTTCAGCTCTGGGAACTCCTCTCCGAGATGGATTTCGGGTCTGGGGAGCTCCTCTCCGAAGTTGACTTCGGGTCTCGGGAGCTCCTCCCCAAGATGACCTTCGGGTCTAGGAAGCTTCTCTCCGAAGTTGCCTTCGGGTGTGGGGAGCTCCTCTCCGAGTTGTCCTTCTGCTGTGGGATGTTCCTCTCCGAGATGTCCTTCTGCTCTGGGCTGCTTATATCCGAGATGTCCTTTTGCTCTGGGGAGCTCTTCTCCGATATGTCCTTCGGCTGTGTGGTGCTACTCTAGAGATGACTTTCTGCTCTGGGGTGCGTATATCCGAGATGTCCTTCGGGCCTGGGGAGCTCGTCTCCGAGATGGCATTCGGATCTGGGAAGATTCTCTCCAAGATGGCCTTCGGGTCTGGGGAGTTCCTCTCCGAAATTGCCTTCGAGTCTGTGGAGCTCCTCTCCGAGACGACCCTCGGGTCTGGCAAGCTTCTCCCCGAAGTTGCCTTCGGGTCTGGGGAGCTCCTCTCCGAGATTTCCTTCTGTTGTGGGGTGCTCCTCTCCGAGATGACCTCCAGCTCGGTGCTGCTTATATCCGAGATGTTCTTCTGCTCTGGCGAGCTCCTTTCCGATATGTCCGGCTGTGTGGTGCTCCTCTTGAGTTGTAATTTTTCTGCTCTGGGGTGCTTATAACCGAGATGTCCTTCGGGGCTGGGAGCTCCTCTCCTAGATATAATTCTCCTGTGGGGTGGTCCTCTCCGAGATGACCTTCTGCACTGGGGTGCTTTTATCCGAGTGTCTTTCTGCTCTGTGGAGCTCCACTCCGAGATTTCTTTCTGCTGTGGGGAGCTCTTCTCCGAGATGTCCTTCGGCTGTGTAGTGCTGTTCTTGAGATGTCCTTCTCTGGGGTGCATATATCCGAGATGTCATTCAGGTCTGGAAGCTCCTCTCCGAGATGGCATTCGGGTCTGGAAAGCTCTCTGAGATGGATTTCGGGTGTGGGGAGCTCCTCTCCTAAGTAGCCTTCGGGTGTGGGGAGCTCCTCTCCGAGATGTCCTTCTGCTGTGGGGTGTTCCTCTCCGAAATGGCCTTCTTCTCTGGGCTGCTTATATCGGAGATGTCCTTCTGCTTTGGGGAGCTCCTCTCAGATATGTCCTTCGGCTGTGTGGTGCTCCTCTTGAGATGTCCTTCTGCTCTGGGGTTCGTATATCCGAGATGTCCTTCGGCTGTGTGGTGCTCCTCTCCGAGATGTCCTTCTAGTCTGAGCTGCTTATATCTGAGATGTCCTGCTCTGGGGAGCTCCTCTCCGATATGTTCTTTGGCTTTGCGGTGCTCCTCTTGAGATGTTCTTTTGCTCTAGGGTGCGTATTTCCGAGATGTCCTTCGGGTCTGGGGAGCTCCTTTCCGAGATGTCATTCGGGTCTGGGAAGCTTCTCTCCGTAATGGCCTTCGGTTCTGGGGAGCTCTTCTCCGAAGTTGACTTCGGGTCTGGGCAGCTCCTCTCCGAGACGACCCTCGGGTCTGTGAAGCTTCTCTCCGAAGTTGGCTTCGGGTCTGGTGAGCTCCTCTCCGAGATGTCCTTCTGCACTGGGGTGCTTATAACAGAGTGTCGTTCTGCTCTAGGAAGCTCCTCTCGGAGATGTCCTCCGGCTGTGTGGTGCTCCCCTTCAGATGTCCTTCTGCTCTGGGGTGCTTATATCCGAGATGTCCTTCGGATCTAGGGAGCTCCTCTCCGAGATGGCCTTATGGTATGGGAAGCTTCTCTCCGAGATCGCCTTCGGGTCATGGCAGCTCCTCTCCGATGTTGCCTTCGGGTCTGGGGAGCTCCTCTTCCGAGACGACCTTCGGGACTGGGAAGCTTCTCTCCCCCAGGTACCCATGTTATTCGACGCTTAGATGTGCTTCAAAGATTGATTCTTCTGCAAAGATTCAAGTTTGTCCTCTATGCTGGTACTGCAAAAATTATTTCCTCACCTCACAAATCATAATTAATTATCATATAGGACTAGGACTGCGAGAAAGAAAATTGCCCAAGCCTGTTGATATTCGCACCGTTTTTCAATGATTACTTGATTGAATTTGTATTAAGGTCTATTATATGCAGAGGCTAATCGGGACGAGAGTTACAGCTTCTAGTGGAATTGAATTGTTTTTTGAAATCCACTTTATGCACAGATAGGTTAATCGGGACTGGACCTACAGTTTAAAGTGGGATCCGAACCACTGTGCAATGTGCCTCCATCGGGTATCGAACTCAGGACCGCTTATTACAAGTCAACGACATTGCCATTACGCTATAGGGGAATCTTAATGACTTAATGAAATGTTACCTCTACTGGGATCGAACCTGGGACTCCTTGATATAAAGGCAGCAATTCTATCGCTAACCATGGGGCTGGGAGACCAATTTTAATATTTCGAATGTTTTAGCGTTTAGGAATTAGGTAGTTTGTGTACTCTTTCATTCTTTAACTTCGTATTTCTCTCTCTCTCTCTCTCGACTATTTGCATTGATAAGGATAGGAAGGCTTGTGTTGCTGCAGCCATAAACCTTCGGGAGAATTAGTTGCTTAAGAATATATATAACGACGAAACCAATGAGAGAACATCTCTCTCATGCAATTGTCGTTACTCCAATGAGGAACTAAGAAACAGATGATTTCGTAGCAAGTTTGGGGACTCCTGATTTGCAAATTACTTAGTATCGAATGACCAGTGGCCCATTCATTTCAGAACACATCGAAATAATGTAATTGCCATCTAACCGAACTAGAAAATGTACTTGAACATTGTAATTGCTCCAATGGAAGTTTCATAATGGAAAATGTAATTTTTACTTTTTAAGTTTTCGGTTGAAATGCGTCTACCGTACTACAAAAATCTAGGGAGGCTACCAAGGGGCCTTCAGCCTCCCCTAGGCCCCCTGTGTAGGTCCAGTAATGATTAGCCTTACTGTGTATAAAGTGGATTTAAAACACCAAATCAAATCAAACAACAACAAAAGCACTTACCCGAAGAAGAGTGAGTTTCAAGTACGATGACAACTAGAGGTATCCATCGATTGTTTGCAGAACTACCTTGAGTTTCATTTTCCACAAAACACAGCTGCAGCCTTTCGGTTAAGCACGCGCGTTGTTAGTGAAGGAAAAAGGGGGCACGTTCTCCCCCAACAATCCAGAGAGGGTATTGTGTAAACGGAAGATTTTGGTGTCTTACACAACGTGGCCAATTGTCGTGTTTCCTGTTTCAGAATAACATACGAAATTATTGTCCAGAAGGCCAGTATGACTTCCGCTATTTTCGTGTCACAAAACAATTCGTTTCCATGTTACCATCTAAATAATGGAACAACCTCTTTGTTAATCTTACAGTTAAATTGTTGCACTTTCCTTATTGTCTTACTGGTCGGTGGACGTTTACATGTCCTTAGGTGTCCAATGAACATGTTACTAACCGTTTTTGCACACGATAGTTATTGTGACATCCATCCAGGGCCGACAGTTTTTGGATTTAGTTTCATAGCTACTGTAACGACCTTCAACAATGAACAATTACCATTGAATGTTAAACATTGTTGTGCTGTTGTATGTTCGGTCACGTTCACTTACAAAATAATCTAGGATGTAGAAGATTCGAACTTAAAGAAAGTAAATATTGCAACTGAATGTGAACTTGATAGTTGATAAATCTCTGGACTTAGCTAATTTTCCATTTTTTTTTAAAAAAAATATAAGCATTTTTACTTTGTTGCTCATTACCTGTATTAGTTCATTTTGAATTTCAAACGTGAATAATAATTGTGAATCTCATTTTATTGTACACGTCTGAAAGGTTCTTATAATTGGTCATATTTTGCTGTGAAGTTTCATGAACTGTGGCGGCGATTGGGTTCCAAAACCAGGGCCAAGGTGCCAAAACTGGGAGGGGAGCAAATTTGTTTCCCTTTCTAGATAACGTCTAGCATAGTGCGGGGGCAAGAGTTGGAGAAAATGGGTGGCAACTGCCCCCCACACCCCCTCTGATCGCCGCCACTTCCTGAATTTTCTGTTGTTCCTCTTGTGAATAATGTTTCTCGAACTGCTAAGTTACGAGAAGCCAAAAATTGTGTTACGCTCATCAACCTCTCTAAGAGAATGTTTCATATTGTTGTTGTTATTGTTGTTGTTTGGCTTCCTGAATATTCTCAAATCAGATGGCTACCACCCGGTTTGTTAAAAATACTATATATTAGACGCATCATATTTATTAAAATTGTAATGCTTCACTAGAATTTATAAAGGGTTATAAACATAATGTTGATGTTTTATCGCCCACAAAAATTAGCCCTTTCTATTTTTCCCACATCTATTTATTACATTATATTAAAAAAGCCCCATTGGTGCAAGGCCTCGAGCACTCGTCCACTTCGACCACCCTTTGCTACGCATCCGGAGTTCACTGTAGTAACATATTGTGTATGTGTCCATTTTCGATATCGTTTTTTCTGTTACTTTGGCTAATAGTACCGATGAAAATGAGCGTTAATTTTTAAATTTACATTTTTAAGACAATTTTCTATCACGAAGAGGGTGAATGCTGATAATACTAAATTGAGGCTGCTAAGTATAATGAATGATGCTTTGGTGTAATTTCTGAATGGACATTCATAGAGACCCATGCCTGGGTCTGGACTCAAACCCGGAACCTTCAAGGTGAAATTCTGACCCAATCCATAAATATGATCGGCTAACTAGGCTGTTAGTTTGCGAATTATCGTACATTTTAGTATACATAGCCTAGCTATTCCCTACACATTGTGTCGCAAAGTATCGTGAAATCTGTTATAAGCTTCTGGACTCTGGAGGCAATGGAAACAGCACCATCCTCCGACAGCATTTACACCTTCCTTCGAACTCATTGATTAGAGGCTAGATACACAGCCGATTTATTCGGATACACCGTGGGATAAATTCCAGCCGAGATAACCCACGATTGGAATCGAACAGAGTCTATGGCGTGGCAGTCGGTGGATGATTATCTTGTAGTTATTCTAAAGTAAATAAATAATAAAATTTACTGCTGATGAGGGGGGATGCGAGAGGATGGTATCCCCCCCTGCTAGCAAATTTTCGCAAAACATCCCCTCAGTTGTCTTTCTGCTCTATGTTAAACCACAGAAGCATTTTTCATTTTAATGATAGTTTATAACGACTACGTGACGCAAAGAAAGTTTATATGAAATTTAAGATATACTGAAAACAGATAATATGAAACATTATGAAGAAATATATACGTTTGAACAATGAGAAACAATAATGAGATAAATATGGCATTGCTTCATTTGTAAAATCTCTCCACATCAGATGGATTGGGAATGCAGGAAATTAAAAATACAAGACCAAACAAATTGCACGGTTGCATTTATGCTGCAAGAAAAAGAGGAAGATCTGCAAGAAGATAGATAGAGGATGTCGAGATGACTTTCCAAATGAAGGGAGTTTGAAATTAGAAGACAAAAGCAACAAAGAGGGTTGACTGGAAATTTAAATAAAGGGTTCTAAGACAGTTTGTCAACATTCTAGAGAAAAATAAAGTTCATACTTTGCTTTGGAACTTATCATTCATGTCGACACCAAGTATTCGGATACGAGTACAGTAGATTTTGAAAATGGCAAGAATACATTACACAAAAATCAAATAAAAGAATAATCTCTGTTTAGAGAGTTTAAAAATATTATAAGCAATTTTAAGTTATATTCTGAGAGTAAAATATATTAATGTAGATGTATTTATGTCCGGCGCCGTGGTCGTGCGGTCTAAGGCGTTATATTTGGATTCCGCGCACAGGTTTGAGTCACAGTTTCGAGTCTTCAGGTGGAAGCATGAGAACTTTTCTCCTCAGATTTCGGCCTATTTATGGGACCGGCGGTGGACCTGTTTATTTAAATTGGGGAGCTACAAATGAGTAGCGTAACCCGGGCACTGAAACCTACAACGAAAACTGGGGATTCGTCGCGATGAGCATACATCAACCCGTAACTGGTAGGATAATCTCGCACCTCCTCTGAGACATGTGGGAGTTTGGCCGGCAGTCGGTAGGTAGGCCCTGGCCCTCACAGGCTGTTGCGCCACGGGTTATTGTTATTTAGATGTATTTTTTTTAATATAGTTGCATACTTGTTTAATAAAATAGAAGTATTTTCAATAAGTGGAGGTGTTGAAATATATGGCGATGAATGTTGGCTGCTGCGGGGAAAACAAAGCCAACATTGCGGAGCGACAAATATGAAATACCGAAAGAGCGACAAATATGGAATGGCATATTTAAACACCTAAATGAAAATAATTTCTCCTCGTTTCAGATGAGTCGTCCGGCTGAGAAAAGGAAAGGGATGGGAAATTTGAATTTGAATTTTAAATTTTGGTGCGTCAGCACTAAGGCTATTTTGCACCCGTCACATTATACGGGGTCCAGCCCCTTATCGTTACACATAACAACTTTAACGTTGCATAACTAAAAGCATAAAATCTTCTGACTTTCGTTAAAAGCTGAGGCTGTAAAGGAGCACTCAGCACAAATAAAGACAAAACACAGGACAACACGAACAAAATTATACTGGCCATGGGGCCAGTCGCCAGAGCCTCGTTAGTCTGCAGTCCAGGGTACTACGTGGAAGTGAGGTTGACTATTGGATGCACTACGTAGAAGGAGGAAGGACCCCTTACACCCCGGATGGGAAATGGAAGTCAGTCATGGGATATTGAAGATATAAAGCGTGCTATGAAAAATGTCCCGAACAACATTATTTCGCATTGTTTTACTTTGCTAATACATTTCTCCTTATTTTGGTGTACACAAATAACATTTAGGACTTATATTTTATATTTTATATAGTATAGCACAAGGTTTTCCATATTTGTCCACCCTTTCCGAAATATACACATCTGTGCTTCTTTTTATACTTTTGCTTAATTTTCAGATAAGTGTCTATCTTTTCCTAAACAAGATATATACCACAATACAGCTAACATGGCTCCCTATATATCGGTGCAAATTCTTCCTTTTTACTTCTCTCCTTTACTAGTTATGACCGAAAACAAAAATTGTATTCCATATTTGTCTACTTTACTACACTTATCTACCTTTTTAGTTTAACTGCGATGATGTGTCATGACCTGATGCAACAATGACACATTAATATCCTACACAAAATTAGAACTTAGGACTTTTGTTTCGTTGCTCGGTATGCTAACTACCATGCAAAGAAACAGACGGAGAGAAAGGAAAACTTTTACTATTTCAAGATAAAAAGAAGTGAGTATTATTAGTAACAGTAAAAAGAAACATATTGAATAATGATATAGCAGTAAGACGAAGAAGATAGCATGCAAAACTACCGGGTGTTCATAAAATCCCTTTACAACTTCAAAAATTCACTACAAATGCAAATGATGAGATATTTGAGTGATTTTTTTATTGTACTGGTTTACTATTCAAGTTTGTACTAATAGTCAATTTGTGTATTTCAGGTAACATAGTGAAGAAAGAGAGGTCCTCGAAAGAAAAATGGCTACTCCGCAAGAAAAGGCACAATGTACGGCGTGGTTCATTGAAACAAAATCTGACACTCAGACTCAGCGAAACTTCAGGACTAGGTACGGGAAACAACCACCAGCACGTCCATCAATTCGTGAATGGCACAGGAAATTCACGGAGACAGGTACAATTTTGGATAAGCAACAAGTGGAAGAAAACGAGTATCAGAGGATGACATCGAACGTGTAAGACAAGCCTTTGTTAATTCTCCAAAAAAATCCATACGCACTGCTGCCACTGCTGCCAGACAGTTACAGCTACCACGATCAACAGTGCACAAGGTCATACACCACAACCTACGATTGTATGCGTATAAAGTGCAAATGTTGCATGCCATCGAGCCCAATGATAAACCGAAACGCAAAACGTTTGCAGTGGACATGCTTTATCGAATATCGGAGGATGCAATGTTCCTCAACCGAGTGTGTTTTACTGGTGAGGCAACATTTCATGTTTCCGGTAAACGGAACCCGTACAATGCGAGAATTTGGGGCTCAGAAAACCCTCATGCGACAATGGACCTCAAACGAGACAGTCCAAAGGTGAATGTGTGGTGTGGACGGATGTTCAATCGAATCATTGGTCCATTTTTCTTTGCTGAGCAAACAATTACTGCAAATGTTTACCTTGACCTTTTAACTGTATATGTGACACCACAACTGGCAGACCTGCAACTAACCGTCCTTTACCAACAGGATGGTGTATCACCACATTAGGGATTAAATGTTCGTGACTTCCTGGACCAAATATTTCCCGTAGGTGGATTGAATGGGATGGTCCTATATCCTGGTCACCTCGTTCACCAGACATAACGCCCCTAGATTTCTTTCTATGTGGCTACGTTAAAGACACTGTGCATCGAACAAAGATACGGAACATTACAGACCTCAAGCAAAGGATCACTGATGCCATTGCCACCATTGATGAGGCTATGCTAGAGCGGACATGGCGCAAAATCGATTTTTGCCTTGACGTCCTTCGTGCAACCAATGGTGCCCATATTGAGGTTTATTAAGTTATGAAAAAAAACTTCAATATATACTGCTACTATGTGATAAATTTAATTTAAATATCTCTTCATGTGTGTTTGGAATAAAAGCTTGAAGTTGTAAAGATACTTTATGGACACCCTGTATATTAAGCAAAATTGATCCATTGTGCGTTAAAGTGTTCTAATCAGTGGTGGCGATTAGGGGGGCGTGGGGTCAGCTGCCCCTTCACGTTTTGCTATTTTTGCCCTTCGTACTAAGGCTAAACCTTGTCTACCAAGAGAAAATAAATTATTATTGCCCCTACCCCAGTACCCCAGTTTAGGCACCCAATCGCCGCCACTTTATCTAATCCATTTTTTCATGAAGATAACAAGTAGCCCCCACATAGTGGTATGGATAAGGAATTTCTAAGTCAGCTGTCGTCTGGTCGAATCCAATGGTATGATATGGATTGTTCTGTCATCCATTTTCAAAATTGGCATAGGGGATTTAAAACACATAAAATTACAAAAATAATTACAGTGTAAAGTACACTTCATTACAAGAGTTGCAATTTACATTTTTTTATAGGATTGTAGATACGAAATTTCACAACACATATCTCACAACAGTTCAGGTATTTTTGCATTTAACAATATCCGGGCGAAGAAATAGTCAAGAGAGGAAGTGATTTCTGGAGAAGAATGAAAGGCCAAGGAGAAACAGCGGTTTCTTTTGGCGGTCAACTTCCTGGCTGAATTGGTATATAAAGAGCCACCCACAATCCACTCACTCATCACTAACTCACTCAACCAATAAAAGAGAATCAAAAATGGCCTTCAAGAACATGGTAAGTGTAAATTTCAAATATACAGTCTACATGCATACATATTTAAATATACAGTATTCTAAGTTGGCTATTTTTAATCCGTGACCATTCAAACACCTCCTGCACTGTATTACACAAGACAGAAATAATTGTTCTGCATAATCGTATATTATGCATTCATTTTTTACCTCAGGCAATCAAAAATTAAATTACACAGAAATGTGATTACATAAGTCGATATTTCAATCATGATTACATTTGCTGTTCACATTTCATATTAAATATTATATATGCTATATTTATATGTGTGGCGGGTGCGTGCGTGTGTGTGTAAATACTCGTGTATATATATATATATATATATATATATATATATATATATATATATATATATATCACAAAGAAAGTAAATATATTTTTAGAAAGAAAAACATATATTTTATTTATTGATAGAGTAAGTATACTAATTTTATAAATACACCCTTTTCTCATTTGCAGATGTCCATCCTCACTGTTGCTCTGATGATGATCGTTGGATCAACCTACGGTGAGTACTGTCTGGTTGCCTTAGCCGAGACCATGGAGGGAAGTGCGCATGCGCCAACCGGACGTGTTCAGTGGCTAAATAGGGGTGATGGCAGTTTGATAGGAAGCGGGTTCCTTGAAAATCGTCTGCTGTAGAAATAGCAATGAAGTTTCAACGTAGCAACATGACCGCCAAAATACATATAGAGATTTTTAAGAATTATATAAGGGTTCGGAACGAAATTAAAGCCATTCATACACTATATCAGCAAATAGAACATATCAGGAAAGTATTCATATCGTCACATTAGTATATAAACTTGTTTGTAAACCAGTAGCTTTATTTTAGACCATTCAATTAAATTGATCTCCTTAGTAAATATTATAAATATTATAGTGTTCACTAATAATAGTATTATTGTATATAGTATTATAATTATAAATGTAGTAACTGAATGGCTTGTGACATTTTTTTAGTATAACGAGGGTCTTTTGTAGAATGTGCAACAGGGGCCAAAACGTCCCAATTTTCTTTATTCCACTTCGAAACTGTGTCTTACGAATTGTAAGAACCATCAGGAATCACAAATACAACACAGCAAGCGAAATACCACAGGGTATTTTGGCGAGTACTTCTCCCTGCTTCCCCTCTCGCGTTTGGAATCGTCCTTTCCAGGTAGTTTCGTCTTCCTTGGCCGGACTGTATAACTTCAGTTGAATGTTGATTGACATTAAAAGGTGATTGCATATTTACAATAATGGAAATCAAATAAGATATCTTCTGGAACATTTTATTCAGAAGAATTTGTGTACTTTTATAAAGTTTCGAGGTATAACTTGTAGAATGGGAAGAGAGTTTACTTCCGTGTTGACTCATAACATATTTTAGAAATGAATTAAGCGAACTACACGTTGACTGCCATGAGACCGAAAAGTGGGTCTCAAGTATCGCCATTCGTGAAGCCGTGATACTCACTTTTGTGTCTCACCTCAGCAATTACTTCAGGCCTCGATACCACTGTATGGGTTCCACTTGTCATTTACTAACATGATCAAATATATTGTTTTGGCTCCAGAATGTTACACTATGTTCATAGCCTGGCCCTAGATAGGAACCGTCGATTACAACAATGGCGTACAAATTGCCGTAACATTGTAGTAATAAACCTAGTGTTCTGTGATTATTTATGATGACTTTATTTTGTTGATTTACAATACAAAAATCGATGCGTTCTTTAATGCATCGTTGTTTGACATTTGTTATATTTCAGGCAAGAATTAAACAAAGAAGGAGAAAAATAAAGGAAGAAGACATTAAGACTATATTCTGTGTTATTGAACGTGCAGATTGCATTTCGTGCAATTGAGGATGCACTTCTGTTTGTATGTTTTCTTGTTCTGTTGACAATTTATGAACAAGAAGCAGTATTGGACGAGCTTGATAGTTCAAGTGACGGAAGTTCGTTATTTGAAGAAACAGAAATTATACTTTTTAATAAAAATGTGAGACACAGGAATGGGTCTCATGGCCCTGTGATCAAAATTCTCTTCTCCAGGCCACGATATCCAAAACTGGGTCTCAAATAACAATTTAATTTTCAACGGTTTTTTGGCTTGTTTTGAAATTTCTTGTGCCTCACAGATCTAATGACACCAACTTGATCCATTTTCACTAATTGTTTTTACTTGGCCCCACGATGTCCTACACACAATATAGCCTTGGCAGTCAACGTGTTTACTTTTCAAAATTGCTCTTGCAGCCATAGCGAATTCTAAAATTAGCAAATTTATCAGTTCTTGTGAATAGGAACAGTTTAAAGAAATTTATATTAGATTTGATAAACTGTGTTCCTTTCTTTACAACGTGAATTCCATTTCTATTGGTGTAAAGATTCGTTCATGATGTTTCTTTTGAATTCTAGCTGTAGGAATCACCGGAGTGAGCAGCCAGAACAACAACAAGATCGCCATCGCCACCCACCCTGTTGTTGGCTACGGTCTTGGAGCTTACGGAGGATACGGTCTTGGAGGCTACGGAGGATATGGTCTTGGAGGATTGGGAGGTTACGGTGCTGGTCTTGGTTACGGTCTTGGTGGTATTGGATATGGTTATTACGGTTAATTTAACTGTCAGTAACATTATGGCTATTTTAAGTCCATAGCACTGAAACAATTGTAAAAATAAAGGATATGAATTTTACAATAAGCGTTGATGTATTCCTTGGGTGACCATACCCTGACCTACTTTCATTTAAATGCAGTTCTTTGCATTTTTTTTCCTTATAAGAAGAGAATATATTAACTTTAACTTTGCATGATGTCCACAGAAATGGTTGAAACTTATTAAAGAGTGACTTTTTGTTTGTGAGTCACATAATTATGTGCTGAAGATAAACCGTATTGTGTGACTGACGAAATGAAGAAAGTAAGTCTTGGAAATAAGCACCTTTTAGTACAGCCTAGCATTTATCTTTTTTAATTGTATACATTTATCCTGTTTTCATTTTCTACCAGTTTCATGGTAGCGAATACAGTGGCGAAGGATAATATTGCTCATGATTGACGTTCTCATTTTTTAAATACGTGGAAGGTATGAGATATTGGATACAAAAAGAAATGCTCATCAAATACTTATTTAATTTAATACGAATATCTTGACTCTTTCACACAAATGTTACTGCTGATTAATCGACGTTGACTGAGTGACAAAATCAATGGTTCCAACAGATAAACGAAGTATTGAAATTACTTTTCGACATTACAACTTACAAAACATATGTAAGTTCTATAAATTTTCTCACAATATGTACGCCTAAAAACCTTTTCAGAAGTAATACTCTCAAATTTATAGAGTTCATCACTGAGCAACTTTCATTTATAATTAGATTAATCAGGACAATTGTATAAGCCAACTTAACCTACCATATCCAAGGAGTATTAATTTTTATTTTTTGTGTAAATTAATAATGTAAATTAGACGTATAAAAGCAGAAACTACTTTAAAAATTACATTTGCGGATTGCGATATCAGTGCAAGAATTTAAATTGATTATATTCAGTGTATAGAATAAACAATTTTCACATTTGAAACTAGAATGAAGACTTGAATATCGGTATGATGACATATTGTTACTAGGGGTTCTTGATGACTGGTATAGGATTGTGCGAGATTTTGAGGACCCTGAGAAAAATCAGTTTACGAACATTTTGAGCACAACATTGCATTTCGTGTCTACTTGAAATGAGAGGGAAGCAGAAGACATTTAGACCCGTTTTATGCAGACGTGTTCTGCGGTCGGCGTTTCCAGGTTCATTATATGCAATCAGCATTTGCTGTTCGTAAGAAAATGATGGTAGTGGGGGTAGTCAAACGGCAACATTGTTGCCAGATCATCTCATTTTGCATAGAGTTGAAGATGGGTTCGTGCGTGTTTGATTTTATGTAGAGAGGTGCAGAGAAGAGCCTGAAAAAAATGGACTATTCTTCCTGTCAACTCTACTAGATTTGCAGATGTTGTAGTTCGTAACCTCAACGGAAACTTAATGCATAAAGAAAGTAATCGAGGTTTATTTAAAGGGGATTTGATTTAACGACTTCGGTTTATACCCAGCTCTTTACTGTTGCATTTGATTAAAAAAAAAACTTCAGGAGGGCTGTAGTCCATCATCTCCCCCAGTTGCCAGTGATTACATGTATAGGGAATTGCACTTGCACCTGAGGCGCTCGACCTAATATGTCGCCAATCACAAAACTGAAAATTGCGACCATATGATAATTTCTCCTACCCTTTTCTGCTCCGAAGTTGGCAGTCGCTTTGACTTCAGGGATTCACTAATTTCTAGAAACTTCTGTGTGTATTGAACTGGCCGTCAACATTATCTGAATATACAAGTATATCTCAATGGACGAGTCAAATAATATATATTTTCACAATTTGCATGTTAAAAGCGCTCAAAGTAAGAATTGCGCGACATTTCAAACACTCTGTTGATAAAAGGATATAAGTGGGGAATATATTACTGTCAACAGGAACTTATTCAAAGTTTCCTTATTTTCTAGAACAACTAAAATTAGAATATGCAAATGCTCGTAACAGCAATAGTTAAGTACGTGGCAGATTACTGAAAACACAATATCCTACAAGATAGGCCTATAGTTTAAAAAAATAAATTAAATAGGGATCTATACATAGATATTTATTAAGCAAGCTGTAATAACAGTCAATCATTGTATTGGGTTATCAGGTATGTTACATACAAGTATTTATCTACTTTAACCGTTTCTGTGTATCGTAAGTTAACGAATTCTGGCTGGTTCCAATGGAGAGAAAGGGAGACTCTTATTATTACAAGATAAGAAAATGATATTACAGTCCCTACCAAAAGTTTAAAACCACCTTGCCATGTGTTTTTCAGACAAACAGAAAGAGTACATACGCGAGTGCTTTTCATGAAATAAACACTTTAATACAAAATTGGAATTATTATGTAATGTTATTGAAAGGTACATTGAATTTGAATTAAAAATTTTGGGTGCGTCAGCACTGAGGCTATTTTGCACCCGTCACACTATACGGGGTCCAACTCCTTATCATAACAAAAATTAAAGCGTGTCTGAAAACTAAAATTTCCTTACTTTGGTTAAAAGTTGAGGCTAGAAAGGGCGCTCATCACAAATAAGGACAAAACACAGGACGACACAAAATTTTACTGGTAATGGGGCCAGTCGCCAGAGCCTCGTTAGTCCAATCCAGAGTGTACTACGTGGAAGTGACTTTGACTATTGGGTGCACTACGTAGAAGGAGCACCCCTTACACCTCTGAAAGGTACATCAAGATCAAGATCAAGATCAAGAAAGTGTAAGGGCATATTAATGCACTTATTACTAATAGATGCAACTAAAGGTACAATTTGTAAAATCATTAAATCTGAACTTTGAAAATATACTTGGAAACAAACATTTCTCCTGAAATTAGATGAATGAAGTGTGAAATTTTAATAGTCAATATGTCCATCTTTAAGTTTCAAGCACATTTGCACACGTTTTCTCATGCTGCGAGCCAATTTCTGGCATTCTTGGGGCGTAATCTCATTCCGTACTTCGGAGATCTGTTCACGAAGTTCCTGGACATTCCTTGGCTGGCGTCTGGCTACACGAAGACCAATGGTATTCCATACGTTTTATATAGGATTCAGGTCCGGACTTAGTGCTGGCCAAGGCGACAATGGGATTTCCCTCGCTCGAATCCAAGCCATTGTTGCTGCTTACGTGTGACAAGTCGCGTTGTCCTGCTGGAAGACGAAGTACCCGTTGTGGAGCTTCTGGGCGGACGGCAGCATGTTATCGTTCATTGTTTCGATGTATTCTCGTGAATCCATGGAGCCAGGAATGAATCTCAAAATCCCGGTCCCTGCAGTACACATGCATCCCCAGATCATGAATGATTGCCCCCCCCCCCCCCTGAACAGCTTGCACGAGACATTCGGGGAGAAGTTTCTCGGTTGCTGTCTTCCGAACTCTCACTTTTCGGGAGTTGTACAGCACAAATCTCGATTCATCACTGAAAAGAACCTTACCCCAACGTTCCATGGACCCACGTCTTTTATTTTTGCACCACTTCACACGATTTCTGTTATGTACATTGTTGAGCAATGGCTTTTTGAGAGGAGCGTAAGACGCAAGTCCACATTCCCCCAGACGAAACGAAATGGTCATCTTTGAGACCCTTTTATTAGTGGAATCTTCAAATTCCACAATTGTCGCTGGATGAGGGTCTTTACGGTTATTCTTTGCCACTCTCGCGATAATCCGGTCCTCGCGTACAGACGTTACCCTGGGGCGGCCGCAGCGTAGTTTGTCAACCACTGTACCTTGCTGCTTGAATTTGTTTTAAGCAGCCACAGGTTTTACTCACATTCAATGGGACTGCATTTTCTCTGAGACCTATTGCATCTGTACATATCAATTATTTGCCATTTCACGGCCAAGGGCACAGATCCTATGAGGCCAGGAGGCCGGGCCAACCCACGTCATTACTCTTTCAAAGGTGTATTTACTTATTTTGTCAAAACACATGTAATGCAATGGAAAAGCTTGGAATTTTCATTTATGATAATTACAAAAAAATTCTAACCCTGTCCAGTATACAAACTTTCCACGGAGTGAGGCACATTTGCTGGGGCATCTTCTCTTTACATTCCGTCGTACGGTCGTATATGCGGGAAGCCTAATCTTACGAGTACTGTACGTATGCTTATAACGTGCTCCTGAGGCCGGCCTCGCGTTGTTACCCACTAGGACGAACAGAATATCAGCAACACTGCATTTCCGCCAGGGTTGGAAATTTGTGGTGTACCGGCATTTTTTGTAAACATTAGCCTGTGTTCGTGCAGAGATATTTCTATTTCATTGTACATTCTCCATATTTTGTACGAAACTTAGGTTTTCCTTCCTTTCATCGACAAGTGTAAGTGAAATTGAAAATTACGGAGTAGTGTAGTTCTGACTTCGTTTTCTGGTCAGAGTGATGATGGTCTTGTCGATTCACCCAACACCGTAGCGTAAACAGAAAGTCTAAAGAACTTATAGGTGTAAAGTAAGTCTTCATACCAAATAATGTAAATTAAAATGCTAGCTACGCCTTATATATACACAAAGTAGTTTTACTTTCACTGGAAATAGAATAATTCATTTTTATCGTGAACGGGGATTCCCTCGTTCGTTCCCTCTCTGTGAAAACTTGCCTCCTGCTCAGGACGCTACAAGGAAGAGTGGCTCGGAGCGCGAGGTTCGTGGCGGTAGAGCTTTGTTTGTGATTCGTGTGTTGTGCAGCGATCAGATTTACGCAAGAAGTGCCGGACTGAAATGCAAGAACAATCGAGTTCTTAATTCAGTGAAGATGTAATCATCGGTAAGCTAGGACCCACTTTTGGTCTTTCATGTTTCCTTCTTATAACAATCATTTCTAAAATGTTTTCAACTATATTTTCCTTTGCAAGTAGCAGTGGCAAGTGACAGCAAAATATTTAAAAAAATTCAAAGTTGTTGAAACGTTATTTAATGCGTTAACACTGTCGTTGAATAAATATTACAAGCAGACATTTTTTTTATGCAGCCGACACAAGCGAAGAGGTAGGCAGTTTCGTTTACCCTGAAGGGATAACAAGAGAGTACAATACAAGGGAAGACCTTTTTTGGGTTTAGGACAAAGAGTTTTGTGTTATGGGGTTATTGCGCGGGCCATGTCTGTTTCAGGTCTGGCGGGACAGGCCAGTGTTGTCACATTGGATTGGTAGAAAAGAGCTGAATTGCGCCTAAAAATTGGGATTCTATTCTCAGCAACTACATTTATTATAACCTGTTTATATGTTACATAGTAAGCTGTCGTGTTGCCGGGTCCCAAACAAAGATCCTATGTTCTATTATCACGTAAAGGTGTCTACTAACACAAGGGGTAGAACAAACTAGGATGCGAAGTATACACACTGAATGAGAGAGGTCACCTTTCCTTATGTTATTTCTTGAAAGCCGCGTGGTGATCATCCTAACACGTTACGAAGCCAGGTGACCTAATTGTGGTCATGTCAATGTTTCCTGATCATCTTTAATTTATTCTCCATACATTCTCATCGTCACGATTTGCAGAGAGCAGAACAAATGAGACGAAAATATTCAAAATTTAAATTATGTTTACTTGCACATACAGGTGTTAGAAATTCATTTATCTAGAAAGCCAAGACTGGAATTAACTACAATCATTCCTTTAGTTAGACAACAGATAACAATGATGTTTTAATCGGTGCGAGGAAGTCTTGCTAAAAAAAACTAAGTTGGCAGCAGTAGAACGTACCAAACTGACAGTCGCTGAAAGTGCGGAATTCTGTCGTCTGCTCACGGCACAAACGTCAGACTGACCCGAAAATTATGTGGGGGGGGGGGTTTCTAGCCCTTTTCACCTCAATTGCAAAATAAATTTAGAATAAAAGTGATGAAGAATTGACAACAGGGCTCGAGAACGTTACGCCACTGGCAAGTAAAGAAGCGGCCTGGAGAGACATTGAACCACTCTCCATAACATAGCCCCTCCCTTTCTTTTTACAGATTTAAGCAACTAATGGAAATTATCGCACTTTTGTGCCTACCCTGCTAGGAAATCTACGCTTCGCCACTGCCCCCCCCCCCAGTATCACGTAGCTTGCGATTCAAACAGCTTGTTTATTATCAAGCGTAACGAAAACAGATTTGGACTTGCACAATGCTGCTACTCGAGATTTGTCTTTCTGCGCCATCTATTGACACACATTTCAACTAATGACTGATAAAATTTGTTCACTCCAACGCAGTCGCTGAGTAAGATATTGTTATCTGAAGACCTCTCAGTTTTCGCTGTATTATTTTCATTTTGCGAATTTTAGAAAAAAATATAAAAACAAGAATTTTATTTTCGCCAAGACCTTCGTTCATGTTCCACAATACTGGAAAAAATTCAGTTCTGTCATAACGACGTCAATTACGTGTATACAGATTCATCTGTACTTTAAAATGCTGGATTTTTCAGTTAAGAAATTTGATTTTCCACTTTCGTATCTCAACAACTACAAGACGTATACCAATATTTTTTCGACAATATATGCCTCACAAACTAATTTCTTCCATACAATTTCACTCCATATTTGTACCAAAAACGTTTGGTCAGGATACATATATATGAAAAAAGTTGGTGATCTTAAACTTTTGGTAGGGACTGTAGTACTGGTAAAGATAATACAATGAATAATGATATACTAAATAGCAGTAAGGCAAGGAGAGTAGAACAAACTATGGAAAAAGAAAAGTTCAGAAGGTTGATCCATTACTAGCCGCCCTCCAATGATGTAGTGGTTAGGATAATGAATTTCCAAATCGATTGACCTGTGGTCGATTGCAATGTTAAGATATTGATTGTTCTCTCATCCAGCTTACAAAATTAATGTATGAGAATGCGAATGAAAACTGACATAAAATTTTCAACAAATACAGAGTGAAAATACTGTTCATTATAAGAATTTCAATTTACATTTTTTTATGACAGTGGATAAGAAATTTCACAACAATTTTTTACTGGACAGTTCAACTCGTATTACAGGTAACAATATCCGGGCGAAGAAATTCTCTAGGAGGAAGCGATTTCTTTTAAGGATTAATTTCCTGGCTACATTGGTATACAAAGGGCCTCAATCCACTCACTAATCACTAATTCAACGACAAAAAGAAAAACAAAAATTGCCTTTAAGAACGTGGTAAGTGTAAATTCAAACGTATATTTAAATATACAGTATTCTACGTTTTATCTTTAATCTGGGATTTTTAAAACTCTACCAGCAATATACTACACTAGAAGAAAAGGATAAATATATCTTGTCGTAAATTATGCATCCATTTCTCATTCTTATTCAATGAAGAATCCAAAGAAGCATGTTAACTTAAAATATGTTCTTCAAATGTAACTATCTAAATCAGTTTATTCCCTGTTGAATTTTCATATTGAATATATACTATTTATATGTAATCAAATTATTATGAACATGTTTACATTTTAATATCCTCAGATGAAGCATATAGACTTTACGCAATTGTGCTTCTTGTATGGATGGTAATAACCAATTCATATTCTTCCGAAATATTGTGAATCAAATCTGTTATATCTCGTACAATAGATACAACTTAAATTATTGTTTCATATCAATTGCATTTTGTAACTAAATATGATTCTGTTATATACTGCGTTTGGAACACATTCAAAACTCAAAAATAAGATGTAGCATTTTAGAGAAAATTCAAAAATTTTCTTCGGGCGAATGGATATATTTTGTTGCTTATCGCTGTTGTATTTACATGAGTGTATTTGCGCACGCGAGCGTGTGTGTGAGTAGAAAATATATAATATTAAAAATTGAAATAAGATCTTTAAAACTATTTGCTTATCACTGTCAAGATATTAAATTTTTTTGTGCAACATATATTCCTATGCGGATTGCAAAAAAGATAATTCCCTCCTTTTACATTAATGACGTCAGAACAGAGGAAGAAAGCAGTCATCTAGCCTACCTCACTTACGACTTCCATACCAATAGACATAAGAAGTTTATTGAATGAACTAATAAGCAAATATATATTTTCCAGGCAGTATTTACGGTAGAGACCCATTTCTTTTCAACATCCGTACAATCAATTTTATTGGATCCACAGCCAATTAATACGCATTTGGCGTAGAAAATTTTGATTGTAATAAATATAAAATTATCTATCAACAAAATGTACTTAATATGCTCATTTGGTTATGAACTGAGATAAAAGAAAATACTTAGAAAGGAATTTTGAAAAATATGATATTTTTTTAAAAAAAATAGATAAAAGTTAATCTTCTCCCTTTAGAACTTAGTAAGTATACAGATGATATGGAATACTGACACTTCTCCCATTTACAGATGTCCATCCTAGTTTTGATGATCATCATTGGATCAACCTACGGTCAGTATGACTTCAGTTCATTCGTGATTAACATTAGAAGGTGAAAAAATAATTGTAAACATACTTATCATAGTTATCAGCCATGAAAATCAATTTTCTAAGTTACCATTCATATTTCCTCATGAACAGAATTGGAAATATGTTTTGTTAGTTATTAATTGTTGTATCTTTTGTTTAGAAGAACATTACATAATTCTTGAAAAGTTTCAAGTCGTAACTCATAGAATGGGAAACAGTTTCGTTCTGTGTTCATTTGAACCGTATTTGAAAGCGAAATAATTGATTACTTATCAACATATTACACAAATGGCATACAAACGTATTTCTTAAACAATGAAGCACTTTAAAATTGAGACATACCTAGAACAGACAGAAGATACTGGATATTTATATTTTTCGTGCAAACTTATTTGCGTGTCTATATTACAATATTTGTAATTTTATTTGTATTTTCTAAGTCAATTTACAACAAGAGCAAACTTACAACTTTTAAATTCGTAAAGTATTACCTTCATGTGAGAACGAACGGTTTACCGAAATCTATATACGATTTGATAACCTGTGTTTCTTTCTTTAGAATTTGGTTTAACTTTATATTGGTGTAAAGAATCATCTCATCGTGATGTTTCTCTGAATTCTAGGTGTAGGAATCACCGGAGTGAGCAGCCAGAACAACAACAAAATCGCCATCGCCACCCACCCTGTTGTTGGCTACGGTCTTGGAGGTTACGGAGGATACGGTCTTGGAGCTTACGGAGGATACGGTCTTGGAGGTTACGGAGGATACGGTCTTGGTGCTTACGGAGGATACGGTCTTGGAGCTTACGGAGGATACGGTGCTGGTCTTGGCTACGGTCTCGGCGGCATTGGATACGGATATTACGGTTAATTTAACCTTCGATAACATTTTCAACTGTTGGTCAATAACCTGGAGACGATTGGAAATAAAATTATAGTAATTATTCAATAAGATTTGATGTTCTTCTGAATATGATATCACATTAAGCAACTTTGTACTGCAGTTTTTTTTTTCTTGTAGTACGTAGTATGAAGATGTACACATTACACATTACACATGTACACATTACATTGTGTACACTAAAAACTGGTCAAACTGAAATAGTGAATGTTTTATTTTGTATGGAACCACATTTAAAATACTTCATATTTTGCGTGCTGTGTTAGCTTTTCCTGAAGAGAAACTTGCCCTATTCCGTGAATGATGAGATGGTGTAAGCTATAGGAAATCTGAGGAAATAACAAATTGATGTGTGATGAATGCACGAACAGATACAAGGTTACAATTTAGTATACAGTTTGAGCTTTGAAGGTTAGACGTGATTTTAATTTCATAGTATTAAAAAGTGACATTGAATTTCATAGTAAGGCCGAAATGCGTGATTAGAAAAGAAAATAATGTAATATCACCTAGTGTAATATTTATTTATATTATTACATCGTTATTTGTGTACCTGGGTTTGACGAGTTAAGGATACATAACTCGATAGGTAAAAGTAAAAGGAGGTAGTGTGACAATATTTTCAGAAACGAAAAGTAGGACACTATATACACAAACGCTCTAGTTTCCATTTTATTAAATTATTTCCTGGCCTTCGATTCCAAACACACTCACATACTATATATGTATAATACAGTAGGATGTGGTTTGAGCAAAGATAGTTCACACTAAGTGATGTTCAGTCATTGACAGCAGTTCTTATACTGGGGAAAAGATTAGAAGGCATCCCCCACTCGTTACATTTTCCAATGTTGTGCAAAACAGCATCTTCCCCCTTCTCATCTAGGAATTTCCAATTGAAGCACTTCTTTAAAATAGCATGTGTCGCACTAATACATGTTAATATTAGTGATGCCATGGTTAAAACCAACTTCATTTAAATCGGCCTGCATGCATAACATAAGCTCGATTTTTTTAAAATTTGTCAGCTTTCAATGCAATACTATTTTTTTAATCACTTATGAACAGTTGTAAAGGAAAGAAAAGTCTCGTTATTAACAAGCAATGAACTTACGCGTATAGTGCAATACACAAGTCTTATTCTGCTTCCAAACATACTGAATGTGAGAATGAATTGTTTGCAATCAAGTAGGCCTACAGTTTTTCAGAATCAACTCGTGAAATTCGGAACATATGTGAAATTTACGTTTTATATTTAACAACTTTCTTAAGGTTTCAACGTTGAGTTTCGATTTGTCGGCTGTCCATATACTGTTCTTTCATAATTGAAAAAACAACTCTATCTCTTGGTGAATTTATGTCTGGTAAACATAAACTAAATTCAGCAATTTTGTGCACATTTTCAAAAGGAACACTTACTTGGAATGTTCTATTCCTACATTCTCGGCCAGTGTAATTATCTATGGGGCTGCGCTGTGCTTTTATGGTTGTGATTGTACTTCTATCCATGTCATCTGTGTGATTAGCAAAAAGTTCCATAAAAGCGAAGTAAAATAAATAGAATCAATCAGTTATACAAATTCACGAGATTCGCGTAAAGTAGCTTCACGTACAGTTTATACATGAAAAAACGAATATGCACACTGCACTGCACACTACAATTGAAATAAAACATGCAATGCACTTGCTACTAATACTAAATTTAAGGTATTTTAAACTATGCAATCCAATCATTCGTGTTATGCAGGACATTTCGTAGGACATTTTCTAAAGGAAGAACATATTTGGCTTTTTGGAGTTGGGTCGCGGACCGCAGGATAAGACTAAAAAGAAGAAGAAAAAGAAGAACTGTCCTGCGAAAACCAGGACGTATGGTCACCCTAAAAGAGAAACTGGTTTAATGTTGTTCTGATTTAGCATTCTATTTCTATTTTTTCTCAAGGAACGAATAGGATAAATTCATATCGAAGACCATTAACTAACAATTACTAAGAATATCAAATTCGAAGCATACAAAACTTGTTTCAAATGATGAAGCGTGGAAAATTAAGAAAACTAGCATAACAACAAATCTATTTCGTTGATTGGTTTCGGTATCGTATGATACTTAAAAAGCTAATCAACGTCATTTTCAATCTAAAATATTCTCAAATTTAGGAATGATGGGTCCATGTGACACGGAGTTTCCTGCAAAACTATATTTTAAATAAACTTTCTCCGTAGAGATATGTAGAAGCCATAAATGCCTGTGGCAACTCCAAGCAGAGTACATAAATTCTTGTTCCAATGTCTTGCAGTATAATATATACAGTGCTTTTCACGTTCAAGTCGTCCGTGGAGAGGCGGCGGTGAGAACGCATCTGCCAGCATTTATACAAACAGTTTTACTCTGACCTTGGCACTGGACGCATTGACGTTAGTATCCAGATAGCTGGTGTCCAGATTGCAAATGTTTGTGAAGTGTTAAGCTATTAACAAGTGCTTTAGATTGTTTTGTTTTAGTTTACGCATTACTGCTGGTTTTCTGCAGTCTAATAATGCCACACTGTAAGTACAATTTAATACAACAAATTTTCGTGTACGACTCTTACGTCATTACGAATTCAAGTAGGGAAGTTAGAAGGCGTATTGCAGCAGAATTCCAAGATGTTCCACACAGAGAAAATGTTCGAATACTTGTGAACAAATGTAGAGAAACAGGGAATTATCATGATAAGAAGCAAAGGGTGAAACGACGTGTGCTAACTGATAGGAGGAGAAACTAAACGACACAGGGAGCCCAAATCTCACCGCCTTTTGAAAGATTGAGAAATAACATGTTTCAAAGGCTCAAAGACTACAAAATACAGTATCAAGTTTCCTATTGAAAGTATATTCATTTAAGCCACAATCATTCCAAACATGTGACGTATCAGATCATTATTATTAGAAATAACAAATGGAAAATGATAAGCAAGTAAACATATTCTCGACATGAATTTTGAAGCTCGAAAAAGTAAACATAACATTGGACTGTAGTTTATTTGCAAACCTTACAAATGTAGAAATGCAGTTCCTCGTTTGAGACGAATCGAGTACCATTTCTTTCACTCGATGCATTGTACGTACCATGTTTTCTTCGACAGTTTCTTCACGCAGGAAGCAATACCATCATGTGTCATATTCAACTTAAGTTTACCTTTGTCACAAAATTTTGATTTCTTAGATCTAGTTGTAGGCCTCATGGGATTTATATCTTCTGGAATTTTAATTTTGGAACGCTTGAGATCTTGAAATGAAGACGGAGATGCAGGTTGTCGTTTCAGTCCTTTCATATGTTTCTTTGTGTGCCTGCGATGACATTGAAGGACTCTGTCTCTCTACAAACTTGAATCTTCGTAGAGTTTTAGTGAAATGCTAACTTCTTTTCTTCTTCGTTCCATCTACAGTAGTGTGTGCTTATAGGGAATGGATGTGAGCAGTACAGCTCTATGGAGACTTTTCACCCTTCAGTTGGTTTAGTTCTGTCTGGTCTTCACGTCGGCAAGGGCTTATTTCGGGCCCTCTTCTAACCTTGAAGATTTTTCTGTCTTCATTCCGCACCGGTGCGGTTTGGGCAGATGCGATATGGTGCGATTTAAAAGTCCCCGCCATTTTGGAACAAAAACATTTCCCTGCCTCACTGTATAAGCAAATCAGAATGTCATGTACGATATTTAAGGGTTCGATACGATACCCGTGAGAGGCACATAGTGGGTGGATCCCACTTTAAACTGTAGGTTCAGTCCCGACCTAGCCTTTCTGTTCATAAAATGGACTTAAAACAAAAACTCTAAACTCAAACACAATACCAATGTAGTTGAAATTAGTTTAACAGAATTGACAAATGTGACATATAATTAAAGCTATAAAAATGTAATTCACCTGTCTCCTCTATCCTTATGAAAAGCTGCAAAAAATACCATGAAGGACAGAGGTTTTCTTCAAATCAGCATACAACGCCTATCATTTCACCAAGAGCTATAGCCGCCCCCCGTGACAGAGTGGTTAGCAAATCGCGCTACGACGCCAGGGGTCCCGGGTTTGAATCCCGGCCTGGGCATGGATGTTTGTGAGAGTCATTCATCAATTTCGTCATGTCATCATTCATTCCCATCTTTGCAAATTAGCCAAAAGTGGCACAAAGCGAAGTAAAATAAACCAAATCAATCAATCAATCAAACCAACAGCTACAACTGAGATACGGTATTATTGGACATGTCTGAGGTTCCAAATACAGCCGCTTGATTACACCAATGTTCAGTGAATTAGTTTTTAGACCAGTGTGGTGTGATTTAGGAGACCAGTTGTCGAAATTGCACCATTTGCAAGGGTTTGGAATTTCATACTTTTCTGTTACTTCAAATCGAAATAAAATTTCCCAAAGACATATAAAGAGAGGTAAAAGTTCCCATTACGAGCTGGTATTTAAAAACTACGTCATGTCAATTGTTTTGCATCTACGCCTATTTATTCGAAAACTGGTGTGATTTGGGCAACTTTCCCCTACTTGATTTCATCTTGTTGACAATAATTATTTAAGTTTATTTTGAGTTGTTTTTTTGGTAAATTCTTTCATGGTCAATCGCAGAAAAAAATTCTTACATTTTGTGTGTGTGGGAGGGGGGAGTGTAATATGTAGTATTCGGAAGGAAATATTAAATCGTTTAAAGCCCTTACATAAACACCTCACACTGTGATTGACGGAACCGCAATAGCTATGTCAAAACACAAATGAAGGCAGTCCTTTCAAATGCACAATCATTTATTCGACATATTAATTCTACCATAGATAGGAAGAGTAAAGATTCGTTTATCCCAGGTATCCGTAACCACCGAGACCAGCGTGAGCGTTAGGGCCAATCCTCTTGACGATGGCATTGAAACCGTTGACGTCATCAGCTCCGTAGGTGACGATTCTCACGCTGCCGTCTGGTTCCACCAGGCTGTATTGCCCCTTCACAAGAGGACCATCCCGGTATTCAACGTGGTTCTTGTTGTCTCCGGTGATTTTGTCGCCAACAGCATATCCGAACTGGTATCTGGGGTAGGCCTGAAATTACAAAAGTTACTTGCTATTGATTAACGTTGACTGATTGATTAAGTCTTTTGATATATGTAACTTGTCTTTTGTTGTTTCCTTTTTATTTGTAAGGGACTAGTCGGTCTAATGGGGATTGTAAATGTTATCAAACGGACGGACAGATCGATAAATATTAAATTAGATATCTCATTACACTATTAAACATTATTTCTTCCAGAACATGATATGTTCCTAGAAATCAACAGATATCGAGTAGTTTGATTGTCGACACGAACATACAAGTAGACAGACAAAACCAAAACTGTTTTTTAAAGAATTAAGTTGCTATTTCATATATCTTTCGGTGCACCAACTTACATGTTTGGGGCAGAGGTTATTTCTGATCCTATCTAGCCATTAAGTGAACTTGAAAATATACAAAACATGACACATCCTTCTGATAGATCAAGTGTTAGACATACATAGATTTTTTCACTGCCATAGACATAAACAGACAGGTGAGAATATTTTGAAGGGAACACATTTAATATAGCTCCAAACGAGACAGGACAGGCTTTTTAAAATTCGAGACGAGACGAGATTGACCATGTTTCATGAGACAAACGAATATTTTCGAGACGAGACAGCATTTCCACGAGACGAGACAGGCCAAAGTCTCGTCTCGTGGGCAACACTACTCCAAACATTACGACGTATTTAAGATGTTTCAATCAACAAGTTTTTCTTCTTAACTGGGGGAGTTCTCGTCCATGCCTTCTTATGTAGAAACATGGCCAACAATTTACCCAGAATGTACTCCAACATTTACTCATGTCCTACATTTTCATTTCTAAGGCTCATTTTAAAAAATGGTGGTCGTAGAGGAATTTAGATGCCATTTTTAATACAGCATCAAAAAAATAATATACGTAGATCACCAGTGGCGGCGATTAGAGGGGCGAGGAGGAGAGTTGCCCCCCAGTTCTCGCCACTTTTGCCGTCGCACTATGCTAAACCTTATCTACAAAGTGAAATGTACTGCCCTTGCCCCCCAGTTTTGGCACCTTGCCTCCACAGTTTTGGTACAATCGCCGCCATTGTATTACTAGAAATCGTGTTGACAAGTGTTTTTTTCACGGGTGTTACAGCTAGTGTTGCTCACGGGACGAGACGGGACAGGCTTTTAAAAATTCGAGACGAGACGAGATTGATCATGTGTCCCGAGACAAACGAATATTTTCGAGACGAGACAGCATTTCACAGCATTTCCACGAGACGAGACAGGCCAAAGTCTCGTCTCGTGGGCAACACTAGTTACAGCTTACCAAATTTTATATCTATATTTTGTAGATATCGTACGTTACGTACGATAAAAGTATATTAATTTTGAATACTCGATGTAGTCCCCGTAGACAGACGTACGGGCAAATTGAAATGATTTACGTCTCGTTCAACTTACATTTTCTAGTTTCTAAAAAACTTTTGTCTCTCACTACGCAAATGGCCGATAGGGTATTTTATGATTCGTTGAGGTACTATTTGATGGCACTATCTGTCCAGCAAAATTTGTCTTTACAGTTCTGGTAGTTCCAGAGAAACAGTTAGTTAACACAGATGTACGGACGGACATGTCCGACACATGAGGGTACATATCAATATTTCTGATTATTACCCAAAAGTGACAATAAAAGTACAAATAAATTAAGTATCCGTTACATTAAAAATTAAAAGTTAGAAACATGTAGTATCAATAAATTATAAACAAATTTCTTTCAGTACAAAAAAAGACAGATTACCATTTTTACGATACTTACTTAAAATGGCAAATAATAGTGTATCAATTATAATTTAGCGGTTTTACTTACATAGAAATCCACAATTGCCGAAGTCAATGCGACGACAGAAGCAAGGGCGAAAATAATCTGAAATGAAGAAGTATCTTGTAAATTGTCATGTTTCTCGTTTACACATTATGATATACAGTATGCTTCATAAGTATGTTCGTAAATCTTTAAGAGCATAAAATAACCTAATACAGTAACCCCCCGACTTACGAAATACACAACTTACGAAATACACGACTTACGTAAATTCGCAGTTACGTAATAACTGTACGTAGCTGTCACAAGACATTGTTTTATTTGAAAAGTGTGATTTCAGTTTGTTTGTATATTCTTTTATACAGTTTGCATACTTTTATAGTATTTTATAGTTTACATCCGAGTAAATACTGCTGCATGATGTTTCATTTAGTACCCAAAATTATACTGTGATTTGATTTTTTTTATTTGTTACTGTATGTGATTTGACAAATCTAGAATTTTGAGCTCAAGAATTAGAAGCGAATGTTGATTGGAATATACTGGAGTGTTTAGAAATTTGTATCCGCAATGACGAATGATTAGTATTAAATTAGAAGCATGATAACTGTCTTGCTTTTCTTGGCTTTATTACTTATCAGGTTCATGAATTCACTCAAGAAAATGATAACATTCTAAGCGTAACGCGACAGTTGATCTGTTGCATTTCTTAAAAAAAATGTCAGTTCCAATATGTATAGAAATTACATAACTTTATGTAATGTTGAGACGAATAAATGGCTTCGTTGAGGAATTTAACTCTTTCTCACATTAACAAAGCACTTACGATTTCATATTTACGTGTAGATTGATCGACAAAAAAGATTAAACCTTCCAGACTTATTGCATGGTACTGGTATTCATCATGAAAATATTTTTGTTATATTTATATAAGACAAATGTTTAATGTTTCCTAAACATGTTCTGAAACACTAACACATTTTCACCAAGGAATATAAAATGTGTCCTATTATTTTGTCTTCTCCTGTAATCCTAGTATTGGCTAAAATACTTTTGTCTTCCATAAGTAGTTTCAAATATATCAAACAGAACACGTGAAGATATTGAGGTGAATAGGAACAAGATCAATTGTGACAGAACTCTACCTTGACAAATATTTATAAGATTACAATGACTTTATGTCCTTCTTGTAATCAAGGGTTCCCGGGTTTGCAACTCGATGGAGGCATATAGTGGTTTGGATCCCACTTAAAAACTGTATACCCATTCCCGTTTTAAGGTTAATAATTGCGCAAGGGGTCTTAGGTTTGAATGCCGGCATAAGCATTGGTGTTCTTCATCAATTTCATCATATCATCATCACTCATCCTCACCGTCACGATTAAACAAAAATGGCAGAAAAGGGACACTAAATAACAAAAATCAAATCAATTAAAAACTGACAATTTGTACGCTGCAATTTTAAAACGTGTGGCTATAGTAATTTCAAACGAGATATACACTGTATCAACACCTGCATTACGATAGTAACACAAAGTGTAGCATTAGTAAGAAAACATTAACTTACCAGAAAGGCTCTCATGTTGAAGTGAAGGTGTGCAATGAAGCTCAAGCAACACTAAACTGAATGAAGAAAAACATGAATGCCATTTATAAAGGTACCAAGAAAATTGGGAAGGAAGAGAGAAAATTGACGAAACTAGCTGAAGGGAAAGTTGAAGGACAGTAAAATTTGAATCCATTTCGGCGGTGTTTCAAGGTTTTAATTAGTTTCTGAGGAGAGAAATCATTCTGTCTGTATGGTTTTCTACATCATGTAACGAACATGGGGCAAGAACATCTTCTCGAGCTTTAAATGAATATTCACAGCATATTTTATTACTTGTTTTGTACGTATGTGTGCATCTTTAGTACTCTCAAGTAATTATGGTTCTTAAATAAATAACCGTCATACATTTCATATTGACATATTAGTAAAAAAGGCTAATTTTGATAAATTTGGCCATTTTTCATCCATTGTAACATAGACCGGGTGAGTATTATATGAACTGTTATTTTTGTCTCCTTTGTCAACATAATTTTTGGTATAAAAATTATTGTTATATTGGTGGATTAATATTGTATGCATGAACCTATGGATCTCCTCGATGGCGTAGTTGTCGTGTCGTCGCCGTGTGATCAAAGGGCTCGGGTTGAATACCCGGCGGAGGCACATAGTGGTTGTGATCCCATTTCAAACTGTAGATTCAGTCCAGATTAAGGCTATCTGTGCATAAAGTGGGTTGAAACAAGTTTCACGTTATTGTTTATTGTCTTCATAGGATTTGCAACAGTTCATTACGTGACTCAATGGTACAGCTGTTTCACTCTGACCTGTACAATTGAATGAATGTACGTACATGACGTAGGCAAGGAAGATCTCCATCATGACCGAAAAATAATTTGAATTTCGGAATTCGATATCAAAAATATTTCTGTTCGCGAATGAAACGTTTTCCAATAATAGAGTTATTCTGTGATTACAACCAGTTTATTGCTTTGCAATGCCGCCGAAAGTAATTTAATCAGAAAATAACTATCTTAATAAGAACCAAGACAGATAGCGGATTTTCTCCTGAATGAAAAGAAGAAACGAAATAAAAAGACAAAAAGAAACAACAAAAAAAACATGGGTTTAAAAAACATGTTGAGTTGAGAGATTAATGTTTGACCAAGCTTTTAGTATATAGAACTAGTTATAGCTAGTTAGCTATGAAGGTCCTTTAGCTTCTTATATACACCGGTGTATACACCGCCATTCTTATTAAATTGGGTAAATGATTGTTAAACCCCGAAGTGGCGTTAAGCAGGAACACCTTCGGAAAATTTCTGAAGCTGATTGATTGAAATATTATTATACAAGTCGGCATATCCTTCAGTTCACAAAATTTCATCTCTTTATGTGTTGTATTTTATGAGTAATCAAGAGGTATCGAATGGATTATTTGTTCACTCGAAAACACAAATTTATTGTCCAAGATAATATATTTTACGTATCTTTAGCTGATTTTGAGATATCGAAAATTCCAGATAAATTGCTTTTTGACACTGCCGATTTTTTTGTGTCCCATTTTTTATATATTCATCTCATCATAGAGTTTAGTCCATAAGGACAGTAAAGAGGAGTAATGCTAAAAGAAAATTGAAAATATTATGTGATAAATATATGTACACTGCACCATGTGTTATATCGCTTGACGATAAAGTCAAGGATTTCACGTTCAATAACGAATTTTAAAGCCAATTATTTCGGGGTTAACATATATGTTACTGACATAAGGAATCGGTAAGTGATGTAAATTCCTCCATCTTGACGTGCTGCGTAATGGTCCAGAATGCTTGAAGCTTTACCAACACACTATGTGACTTGCACAAACACATATATTCACAAGCATGCCCGTACCCAGGAGGGAGGGGCATGCACCCCCCCCCCCTCGAGCCATGAATTATTTGATGCAAACCTACAAAAATAACATGGATAATTTTTAAGATTTTACAAGAATTTAGATTTTCTTCTTGTATAAATGAGTGTGTTGTCTCTGGGGAGCAGCATACTCCAGACGTCTGCAGTCTACTAGTTTTATAACCATTTATGCGAAGCTACTAAATGTTCCAATTTGGTCGGGACAGTTCACAATTTTTACTCCATATTTTGACTTTTTTCGAACTGCAGTCTTGATGAGAAAATGTCCTCTTTTTGTGGTAAATTCACATTCAGACATGTTCTTCATTATAAGGATAATTCCACAGCGTTGGTGGTCACATTCAGGGTACGAATTTCCATGGTGGAAAGGGGATCTCCCACCTTCCCACCAACGATCTTGTTCTATTAAAAATTTTCCTCCATTAAAATTTTCCGAGGGTAAGAGTTTGTGTTATAACAACAAAGATAAGCAATTACTTTGGACTTCAATAATACTTAAGTCAGTATAACATCATAAACACATACAAAGAAGGAATAAAAAATAATGATGTCAGCCTATGCGTGAATGTTGCATACATCTCTTGTTGTCTCTCTCTCTCTCTCTCTCTTTAGGGCTGATAACAGCATGGGGTAAAAACGTACTTCTACAGTCATAGATAAGATATTAAAATTATATCAAATTGGACTAGTAAGAAATGGAGCCGGGATTGTCTTTGTAACCCAGGCCCCTGGAACATAGAAATTAAACCGACCTGTCATTTCTCCCATACTGTCGTCGGGAATAAAACAGCATTTAGCTACATGTTAATTTAATAGGAAACTAATGTCTTCTTAAAGTTTGTCATTTTTTGTCCCTCCGCCTAGTTATCTTTAAATTCCAATCGATTTCGCAGATGTGAACACTTACACACACTGCTTCAATGAAGATGGTGTGGGATGTACAACCGACTGTCCTTTTATTACCCACATTTCTTGAATGCTAAGTTTTCTTTTCATCGAATTCACCGGAAAAGAGTAAGTACATAAAATTTCTACAATGTCTAATTATGCCAGCTACATCTAGGTAGGGGGGTGCGAAAATCATTCTCGTCCTGGGCGCTGAAATCTCTAGCTACAACTCTGATAAGGAAATATATTTCCTTTCGAGAGACCATTAATAGATTTACACCATTATAAAAAATAACACCATAAAAGTATGAAAATCTAATTATCATATTTAATAAAAAGCAATAATTGAAAAATATTTAACACTTATTTAAAACATTTCACCTATCTTCTAATTTCTTGACATTTTGAACCAGTTGTAAAAGGTTCAAATGTAGCAAATTAATTTGTTTATATATGTATATAAATATATATAAATAAACTAATTAATTAATAATTGATATATATTTCATGACAATTAATTATAAATATCCAAGGTTTCGGGCTTGTCCCCCCCCCCCAGGAATAAATTCTGGGTACGGGCCTGTACAAGACAGGATGCCAGAAGGGGATTTGAAACAAGTTGAATGTGACCGGTGACTAAAAGGACTGAGTTATGATGTAATAGTAGCAGAAGGTATCCTTATCCAATATGAACTGCCCACTTAAAAATCTAGTGCGTACGTATTCGTCACGCACGATGAAAGGTATCATAGTAACAGCAATGCGTTGAAGGTAGATTCCGCTAAGATAAAAAGTTACGGCTTCGTCCCTCATTCATGATAAATCAATCCTAAACGCTAATATTAATATAGAAAGAGACAGAAAAGAGGAAGAGAAAAAGTGTCAAAACTGTATATAGCTGTTCATTATAAGTTTCATCATTTACATTTTTGCCACCATGAGACGGAAATTTCGCAACCAATATGGAAGTACAACTTTCAAAGGTTATCGACAGTCTTGGTATTCTCACATGTCGAAATTTCCGGGCAGAGAAACCCTGCAAGAGAGGAAACGATTTCTAGAGAATGAACGCCAAGGAGAAACAGTGGTTTCTTTTACAGATCAATTTCCTGCCACGTTAATATATAAAGAGCGTCGATTCATTTTCTCATCACTAACTAATTCAACCCACCAAAACAAAACAAAAATGGCTTTCAAGAACGTGGTAAGTGTTAACTTCACGCATATATACTTATTATATATTCTCATCTTGGCAAAATTATTCAATTTTACATGATAGTATTTGCAACATATTATACTTTACTCTGTACCTCCTCAACTATTTGCCTGCACAGATACTTGAATTATTGTATGACTCTCAATAATTGTAAATAATTTTCTATAATTTCTTCTTCAAAAGACAGGATATGAGATACATGTATTTCAACTTGAATCAACTTTCCAGATGTAATTGTGTAAATATATATTTGTCACCATTAATATACATAAGTTAATCACCGTCTTTTAAAGCTAGATACTGTTGAGTTATCACTAAATCATTTGCATTTTAAAAATATTTACCACTCTTAGAATACGTATGATACCTTGATACTGTCGTATGATAATGTGATAGATAGTATTTTCATTCAGAAATTCACAGGTAAAACATAAATATCACTACAAATAGGACGAATATATGGTGTAAATATTATTTTCACAAGTTAACATAGGCACCGACTCCATGGGGCTTGGGGGAGCTCGAGCCCCCCCCCCCCCAATGTTAACGATGTGGGGGCAGAGCCCCCAAATAATTTTGGTTAAGAGGATCTAATGTATTATTTTGCTTCTCTTGTAAAGTTTACTCTGAACTTAACTTTAAATACACATTTGAAATGTTCTAGACCATCAACTTGGGGGGCTGAGACCGCTAAACCATCAACTTTGGGGGGGGGGGGAGGGGCTATGACCAGACACAGCAAAACACATGACTTATTACTACATAGTAAGTATGTAATTATGAGTATTTTTAAAATTTTTACTAGAAAGAGTTTCAAAAGACGATGTGCATAAACTAGGGTAGTGGATTGGACGTTCGGACTACAAATGGCTCTCACATGACATTCAGAACGAGATCATTGATATATTAGGGAGATCTGTTTTGCGCTCCGTGGTAGCAGATATTAAAAGTCGGGAATATTTTACTATTATGGTTGATGAAACTTGTGACATATCCATCCGTGGACAATTAATATTCTGCATTCATGAGATTCTGAACACTGAGGCCAAAACTTAAAAAAGGGAGAGAGTAAGTCATTCATTAATTTATTTCAGTGATCAGAGCCCCCCCCAATAATTTTAACAAGTCGGCGCCCCTGCAAGTTAATTACGACTTTTATCAAAATAGATTGTTAATATTTAAATAATTTGGAAAGTAAAAGGTTTACCAACATGTGTAAAGGATTTAAGTTGAGCAGAAACTCAATTTTCAATATTTATATCAAATTTTAGAAAACATGTTAGAAAATATTTTTCTTTAATAAAGCACAGGAAAGGCAATTGAATTCAAACAACTCAAGTTACAATACGTCGCTATTATTTTCATTGGAGTCTGCCTCCGTAACGGAGTGGTCCGGTCAGAGGTACAAATCCAGACGCCCTACGTTCGAGCCCTGATTAAGGCATTGTGTTTGTAGTACTATCATCTATTTCTTCACGTCAGTTTCCATCCTCGTAGTCGTGATTTACACAAGGTTATTAAATGTATGTAAAATCACCAAATTAGAAAGAAAGAATAGTCTCATTATTAATTAACCACACCGATATTAAGGTCGACTGTTATTATGAAAGCATGTGAAGAGAAAAATTTTCTTCAGTTTTACTGATAATACTATGTTAAAAGGAAAGGTCTACATAGAAAGTAAATACATCAACCTACTACACTTCAGCAAAGAAGTCCTCATAAAATGTTCATTTGATTTCAAGATAGGAATAAGAAAAATTGGACAAATGTAAATTTGAAAAACTTAAGAATAATTTTTTTATCATTTTCTTTGGAAATGCATGTGTAAATTAAATGCAGTAATATCTGAGAGATACTGATTTTAATTTGTACTAAATTTTAGATGTCCATCCTCGCTTTGATGATGATCATTGGATCAGCCTACGGTGAGTATTAAGTTCAGTACCATTTTAATCATAACTAATATTATAAGCTGACAGGATAATTGTCACAACTAAGTTTTTCATATTGGACTTTTTTGCCAATGAAGGGTGTTATTCTTATCTCCTATATCTTTGGTAGAATCAAAATTCGTTTTAAAAAATTTACTAATAACTTGTCTAACGAAAAGAGAGTTGAAATTTATGTTCTTGGAATTAGCGGAATTGCTGTACTAATAATTATATACAGCCACATTTTGTGGTGGTGTGATTCCCGTAACGTACTTCAACGCCAAGGAGGGCCTCCTCGATGGTGCAGTGGTAGCGTTGTTGCCTTGTAATCAAGGAGTCCCGGGTTTGATATCCGGTGGAGCTGCATAGTGGTTCCGATTCCACTTTAAACTGTAGGTCCATTCCCGATTAGCCTTACTATGCACAAAGTGTACTTAAAACAGCAAATCAATCAATCAATCAAATCCAACTCCAAGGTTCTATATTCAAATTCTGGATAAGGCATGGAAGTTTTATTATGATTATTTTTCATCTCTTTATAACATAATTTATCCATATTGCCGGAAAGAACCTAACGAAGTTTAAAAGGAACATAAGGAAACCGATAATACAATCTAAGGATATGCACAATTAATACTTAACACATGAGGATTTCCAAACTCAAGTCATGAAGGATATAACATACTCGTACTACAAATTTAGTTATTGAGCAGTGCTTTAATTCATTTGGTTAATTTATTCATTGACTAGATCAAATCTAGATTTGTAAATTGTCTGTCGATGGGATATGTTGTAAAGTTCACAACATTGTAAGTTTCATTGAAATGATTTTGTTTTTCTAATTCTACTTCAATTTTATTATTGCAAAATAATCTTAGTCTGAATATGATGTTTGTCTTCAATAATAGCTATAGGAATCACCGGAGTGAGCAGCCAGAACAACAACAAAATTGCGATCGCCACCCACCCTATTATTGGCTACGGTCTTGGAGCTTACGGAGGATACGGTCTTGGAGGCTTGGGAGGATACGGTCTTGGAGGATACGGAGGATATGGTCTTGGAGGCTTGGGTGGCTATGGTCTTGGTCTTGGCTACGGTCTCGGCGGTATTGGATACGGTTATTACGGTTAAATTAACCTTCAACCACATTATGACTATTTGTCGCCCATAGCCTTGAAACAATTGGAAATAAAATGATACTAATTGTGCAATAAGAATTGGTGTATTCTTTAAATTCTGCTACCCTGACCTAATTTGATTATAATAAGAGTCATTTATTTGCATTTCCTTGTTATGAAAATTGAATATGTTAACCTTGCATGTTGTGAACTGTATCTATGTCAAGCTCAAAACTGCAAATGTCTTGATACATGTTGAATATATTGGATACTGTGTACATTATATTGCTTTCACTGAAGAGAAAGTTAATTGCGTGATTCGAGAGACATAACATAAATGAATACCGGAAAATGTATGTGTTCAAGCGTGTCCCTACATTTTAATAATGTAAAATATGAAGAGGGAAATGCAAGGACAGGGATACAATTCAGTTCAATGTTCCTTGACATTGTGATAATTAAACAAGCAATTAGAATTCTAAAATTGAAAATGTGGACAGACATTGACCACTGCAATACAAAAGAAATACTTTATTCGAAAAGATGACACATTGGTCGAGGAGAATATTACTTTAAATATGTGCCATATCTATCATAATATTATCGCAATCAGTATAAGTGTAAAGTGATAAATAGGAAACGAAAGGAAAACACAACATGAACAGAAACTAATCTCATTAATAGGTTCCTCTTTAAAAGTTTCCTTTAGGAAAACAGTGGAAAAACCCTACAGGCTGGAAATAAAGAATTAAGGGACAATATTCACCCATAACACATATGATCTACATATCACGTATTTTATAAGTAACCCAGTGGGGAATGTAAAAGAAGAGTATGTGAATCTCTTTAGGTTTGATTAAAATAAAAGAGTTCACTTTTTTTAAAAAAAATAATCGAATTGGATACAAATTCTTGCTCAATAAATAAATCAATATCAGCATGATTAAAATCATACGGATGAAAAATATATTTGTTGTAACTAGGATATAATTTAAGGTATCTTCATTAGCATATACCACAATTGTGCAGTACCAAGGACGTGCATATAAGGAATAATAGCATAGACAAGAGATTGCCAAACTTCCATAACCTTTCCAGATTTGGAAATATGTGACTAGCTAGCAAAGGTGGATTTATTTTTTCATTATTTCTTGGTTCATGAAAAGTTGAAGATGTATGAAATTATTCATTCTAATAGACAGACAATGGAGCACTAAAATGCGTTGAGTAAATCATTAATATCTAAGATACGAGGACGGGCTGAAAAGTAATGCCTCCTGTTGTTTTTTTTGTGACGGTATAAAGAAATTTTGGATTTTGAGCAACCATGCATTGTACTCTCCAGACTTTCCCCCTCCTACTTTCCAAGTTTCAAACTTGTATCACCATGGGTTGCTGAACTAGAGCGAGGAAAATGGCAGCATGTAACCATACTATGTCGGTGCACCTGAAACTGCATGTGGTGACCAAGTTTCTAATTGCAGAAAATGTGTCCCCCAATTGACATTCATCAGAGAATGAAGGCTTTTTATGGCAATGAATGTTTAACGTTAGTGTAACGTGTGACAAAGAACTTCTTGAGAGTTGAGAGCTCCTCAGCAGGGGTTTTCATTGCGAGCATGAACAGCCCAACAGCATACAGTACTGACGTTACACATGCATTGCCATAAAAAGCCTTCATTCTCTGATGAATGTCAATTGGGGGACACATTTTTTGCAGTTAGAAACTTGGTCACCACACGCAGTTTCAGGTGCACCGACATAGTATGGTTACATGCTGTCATTTTCCTCGCTCTAGTTCAGCAACCCATGGTGATACAAGTTTGAAACTTGGAATGGAGAAGGGCGAAAGTCGGGAGAGTACAATGCATGGTTGCTCAAAATCCAAAATTTCTTTACACCGTCACAAAAAAATAGGAGGCATTACTTTTCAGGCCGCCCTCGTATTTAAATTTAGAAAATTAAATATGTTACACGTATTTTCTAATTTTTGATATATCGTGTTATTTTATGTTCCCTTGAGCTACTATTTGTTAGGTCTATATGACAAAAATGTTTTAAAAAACTCTCCATAGCAGAAATAAATATCAACATATAACTAAAAATATTCACCATCAATCTGCGATTAATTTGGGATCAAGTAGTTGACCTCCGTAGGAGAGCATTTAACACAGCATGCTACACCAACGGAGATCCCGGGTTCGAATCCAGACCTGTGCATGTGTGCATCTGTGTTCTTTATGAGAACAATAAATTTCATCATATAATTACTTACCTACGTCTTCGCGATTATCCAAGAGTGACAGAAAAGCGACCCGAAATAACAACAATTAAATACATTCCGAGCTCTTTAATGCCGGGATTTATTAAATGCCTAGAGGCGTATATTCGGGGCTATCTAGGCTATCTGCGAAGCCCAGACTCACAGTGAATAAAATACATAAAAAAATATCTATCAGAAAATGTGCATAACATTCTTCTATTCAATAAGAAGATGAACCTGATTTCTTAGGAGTTGAAAAAATAGCCCGGATTCCTTGAATTTTCGAGGCTGCTGGACCAGCGCCGGCGGGCAACTCCACGGGGGTCACCCGATCAATGTTGCAAACCAATTTTTCCCAGCATGTAATTTCCCCAGGAACGGGGAATTGTGGACCCAAACTGTTACAGGAGAGGGAACAGGGTTGCATATGGCGTGGGGAAAACCCTTTGAACTTCCTCAACAGTCTGAGTAAATGTTGCAAATCAATTTTTCCCAGCATGTAATTTTCCCAGGAATGGGGAATTTTGAAGCCAAATTATCGCAGGCAAGGGGAAAGTGTGTCATATGGCATGGACAAGAACATCATTGAACGCTTACAGAGCAGTTGAAAAAGAGGTCGTTGACCTTCAAACAACTAGAGATACAGTGGGGAGTAGAAAATTGTTGGCTGAGCGAGAATGGTTTATGAGTGCATCTAAAAATTACCGAAATGACAAGGACCAGTTCTAATCTAGATCGCGTCGAATAGTCTTGCTGCGTGGAATTTATTTATAGGCAGCGTGTGAATACAGTAGTGAGTGGATTGTATTTTCGTGAATGATATGTGCTGACTACTGTGTTGTGTAGTGAACTGAAATGAGGGACATAATTAACAAGCTATTCGGCTTACAAATAATGATAAGCTCCAAATAATTGTGGATTTTTCTTATCTTATTTTTCTCATCACTTTATGAACAGATAAGCTAATGAGAATCGGACCTACAGTTAAAGTGGTATCTAAACCACCATGTATCGAACCCGGGAGCCCTTAGTTTTAAGAAAACGACGTTTCCACTGCGCCAACAAGGAGTACCCGAACTTAAAATCGTGAAAATAGGTAGGTTGAAATTTTATTGTATATAGCCTACATAATATTTCACAATATGAGCCTCCTATTTATGCAAATAAGAATGAAATTATTGAAATCCTTTCCTTACTGACAGTGTACATTTCCATGTTTTATTTATGAGGCATATATTTTTAATCAGAGGGTCACATCATTTCAACCTGCCACCACAAATGAGTTAAAAAAACAAAAACATGCCCACCAGCAAATTTTTGTCTATTCGAACACTATGATATGGTGCTATAGCCCAGGTTCTTAACCCAGTGTACGCCACTGTAAATGCCATATATATGTATGAATTGGATTAGGTTCTTCTGGGTACAGAAAATAAAACTTCAGGACTCAGAATGTCTTCTATGTTTTGAGTTAGATAAAAAAATAATGATATGCTTATAATGAAATCAGTAAAGACCATGTGGAACGAAAGGAAGAGATAGGAAGAGTTTACAGGATCCTTGTTGGGAAACCTGATGGTTAGAGTTCAGGAAGGCTAAGACGAAGATGGAGAGATAACGTTGAAATGGACCTGAAGGAAATCTGTAAGGATGGAAAATATTGGATTGATCTTGCTCAGGATAGGGACATATGGAAGGCTTGTGTTGCTGCAGCCGTCGTTGCTTAAACCGTCGGTTAAAGAAGGCTAGTGAGTTAGTTTAGTTTATTATATTCGCATCGTATTTTGTTCCAATATATGTACGCAAATCCATTTAAAATTTTCAAAATGTTACAAAATACGGACTTTAATACACACGAAAATTATCCAATTTAAATAAGTTAATTGTTCTTAAAGGAAGTCTTATTCTTGTATCTAAAATTACTGTTGGTGCCATAGGGATGTTTTGAAGTATGCGTGGGTGTGTAGGTGCGTATATGCTCTATTTACACATCGTTTGAAAGGACTGATGATGGTGCTCTGAAATATGTTTGATATTTTGTGATGATCTTTAGCGTTTTTGTTCAAGAATGACGGTGTAAAAAAATTACAGCTGTTTTCGGACGCCCAATGGCAATCCTACACAAAGATGCATGTGCATGTGTATTCCTTTCACAACTGGATGGTAAATTAAGGCGAAATTAATTAGCTCAATTTTAATGAGTTGGAGAACCCCCTCCAGTGTAAAATCCATCGATGGATTAAATCCATGTATTTAGATGCCATTGTAGTTTGCCAAAGTGTAAATTAGTTAATTACAGAACACAGCAGGAATGGAGAACTCGAATTTTTTTCTTTTTAGTCTTTCCCCTTAATATACAGGAGAGAATATGGCCTTCATGAAGCATCAATTTGAGGTTTTTAATTGAATTATTAGTTTTCACTTTGTCTATCCATCAAGAACGTAAATTAGCATTTCGTTCTTCGGAAAGGCAACATCTTGCAACTTAAGAAATCATATCGCCGGTTTGAGTTTTGAATCTAAAACTATTTTTGCATGCTTATTGATTGTCAAGGAAGTAAAGTGATATCTTAAAATGAATCGAAGGTTTCATCCAGTGTTTAGAAACTATATGTCTTGATTTGCATATTAATTACCCGCAGAAAAATATGCAGACAAATGGATTCAATGCACTGAACAATAGACATCCTTCATTCAAATTGAATGCAACAAAGAATCCTTCCAACTTGACCTTGGTTGATTAGCTATATGTAAGTTTCCGAAGTCTAGTATAGTAGTATTCAAAGTGCTCTTTAACGGTACGGATGACAATGGTGCACAGACAGTTTGTAAGTTTCTGTAACTTTTCTCATAGTAGGTCTTTTTTAATTCAGAAATTAATGTCTCAAAATTGTACAGTTCAGCTCTGAACTAATTTTTTACTGGATTTAAAAAATCATGACGTAAATTCGACGTGACCTGAAGCAAGTGCAATCGCATGCAAACAGCTATATTTTATGTGTGGATTTAAAATGCAAATTATATTACCTTATCCTGTTGGTAGCCAGGAACCATTTAAGAGAACGTTACATTTATGGATATTATGTCCGTACGAGGATTGATGTATCTTTCAGAATGAGAAAAGGTTTAGTGAAGATTTGGATGTTATAATCTACAATAATGTTGTAATATTAAAGAATTAGGTTCTAAATTTAAAATTTAAACATCAATGATCAGCAATTATACAGGTACATACACCTGTATGTATTTGTGCATGTACTTGTACCACATCTACTGCGAACAACAAATTGTCCTTACTAATTTGATATATTAGCATAAGATATAAACATCACTTATAAAAAAGTAAGTTTTGAAGTTTTCCTGGTGACGAATGATGAAAAGATTCTCTCGGGCTATCGACCAGGTGAGTTGTGGAAAAGATTCCAAGCTTTAGAGAACTAGCGTCACTCTCCTCATCCACAACTCACATGGTCAATACCCCGAGATAATTTTTTCATCGTTAATTATAAAATCAGTGTTTCATAACAGCAATTCTAAACTTATTGTCCACAATATATAAATGTTGATGAACTGTAGATTCTGAAAATAAGTTTATTAGTTTGCTTCTGTGACGATCACATCGATTCAAATCAGCAATTTTTGCAGCATTTCTGAATTAGTTACCAAACAATATTACTGGATAAACTCTACTGAAGGTCGGGCCTCCCCAATGGCGCAGTGGTAACTTGGTCGCCTTGTCCCGGGTTCGGTAGCCGGTGGAGGCACATAGTGGTTCTGATACCATTTTAAACTAAAGATCCAGTCCCAATTAGCCTTTCTATGCATAAACTGGACTTAAAACACCAACTCAGCCAATCAATCAATCTACTGAAGGTTGAAGTAGAATTGTATTTCGCAACGAAGGTGAAAGCACAATTTTCTTCATTTCCCAGCGTGCAATATTTGTGAGAAATATACTAATTCCAAGTTGTATGTTGTGATAAAAATTGGTCCTTGTCCGTTTTAAAGATGATGTTCAAATATTCATAGCATTATATTTTTCTGAATTTATAGAATTTGGTCGTGATTTTGTTGGCAATCCTGGCATTATTTGTTAACGTGGGAAGTGGTAAGTAGTAAAGTTTTTCCAGTGTCATATTTTCGTAATTATTAGGTATTTCTCAACACGTTACCCGTGATCCACCTTTTTTGTATTTCAATTAATATTTCTGAAAGAGAGAAGGAATTATTTTCTTTCTTCATTAATTGCTTAGAATTCAATAAAGAGGGAACGCTTTACTAAATTAGATCGTAATCCTACGTTACATTTCAAACATTAGGTTTGAGGGAAGAGCATATATTCACACTAAGTATAGAAGGGAATTACTGGGAGTTTGCAATATTCTGTATTTTCATTATAATGACACAGGAATTGTTACTTTATCATGTAGTCTTAAGTGCAACTGAAATACAGCTAATTTTCTTTCCACGAGGAACTTGGATTGATGAATTTGCAGGATAAATAAATAAATTACGAACTTAATAGCAAATATAATAGAGTTCCTTGTATATATTAATTTTTCTATCAATTATGCAATTTGTCTGAATACAAAACTTTACATACTAGGAAGAACATTTGCATTTTATATGATCGTTTATTGTATTTCAGCTGCTCCACATCTTGACCGACTGCAATATCGACTGAACGGGCTTCTCAAGTATGCCTCTTACAGCATAGGCTTTCGATTAGGATAATGTATTCGGTTTATTTTAATATAATAAATGTAATTTAAGGAAATATTTATTTGTTTTGATTCCTTTCTTGTCTTATTTCAAACTGTAAAACTAACACTCAAACCCCATTACAACCATAGAAGGAATTACAAATATCATCAGTGCCTCCCCGATGGCGCAGTGGTAGCGTAATAAGAACTTTGTAATCAAGGGGTCCCTGGTTCGATACCCGGTGGTGGCACATAGTCGTTCGAATCTCACGTTAAACTGTACATCCAGTATCGATTAGCCTTACTGTGCATAAATTGGACTTAAACCACTAATTCAAAAATCAAATATCATCACAGGAAATCAGGCATTGTGGGAATGGCTTAGAAAATGTGAAAATTGAAATTAAATGGTATAAGTGCTTTCAGGTAGGTGAACCGAAGGTGGTTCTAGTTAAGCTTCTAGGGCAATTTACAAATCACTAATGACTTGATTGATTGATTGATTTGTTGTTTTAAGTCCACTTTATGCACAGTAAGGCTAATCGGGACTGGACCTACAGTTTAAAGTGGGATCCGAACCACTTGTGCCTCCACCGGGTATCGAACCCGGGACCCCTTGATTACAAGGTGACGACGCTACCACTGCGCCATCGGGGAGGCCAAATCACTAATGACAGATCAATTTATGAAATTACAAGACATATCTCCAATAACTAAGTAACAACGTGTACCAAATATATATCTTGTAACATTGATTGTAACTTCTTTTTACAAAACCGTTACATCTGTTCCAAAGGTGGCCCATCGCTCCCAAAGGTGGCCCAGAGCTTTTGCTTGGCTTTGAAAATGATGTTTGTGCTCAAAAAACATATTTATTAATGTTTATTCACATTTCTACATCATATTAGAGAAATTATTGATGTTAAACTTTTGATTGTTGACTTGCATTATGTACAGTAACGAATGATAGCCCACCTCTGTGGAGGACTGGTCTGCGTAGTCCCTAAGACGCCCAGGGGTCCACAATAACTTAAATAAAATGTCTGCTGGCAGCTCGACATAGTTCGTGTTCTGCATGGTGCACCTGAGAGGGACTGGGAATATTAATGTAGTGCTATTTGTTCGCTGTGTTAAATACTAATATGATTTTTATAAAGTGGGCCACGTTGGTAACAAGGGGTACCTTTGGCTCAACTACTTCTACATGTATCGTAAAATGTTTGTTGTAATGTTGGCGCAAATAACATTTTTCTATCATGCTGGCATTAACAACCTTTGTTCTAAAACAAATTAGCAAGAACATTAATGTGACTGACGGAAAACAACGTAACTACGGGCAGAAAAGAAAGTGGATTTATCAGTCTCAGATAAGGAACGTCCATTATAAAATTGAAGTGTAACATTGAGCTACGTTCAAGTACTTGGACATTTAACAATTTGATAACCATCTTAAATTCTTGAAAGTAAAGAGGCAGTTGTAATACTGTAAATCATGCACTTCGCATTAAATAAGTAGAAAATGAGAAGCAAAAGGAGCATTGCAATCAAACAGTTCTTCTGTCATATACTTTTTCCGTCTGCCAACAAAGCTGTATGAGCAGGCAGCGACCACATTCAACTGTAGGAGGATAGTTGCATTAGTAGCAGACTAAATGCCATTTGAAAAAAAATGCACGCTAAACTTCACAGTAACGTAATCTTAAGCATTCCATCAAAGTTATGTGGAACATATTTAATATTATTATTATGGACCACTAAGAGAATTTACAAAGACCATGAAAAATATATTGTGAGCATGACATGTGTAATACTGATGTTACTGTAAGCCTTAATACGAGTACATGTTAATATGCTCACACGGAAAGGTAAGGATTACGTAATCGTATATATTGAATGCTGTCTATTTTCCCCAGAAAATCTTACAATAGCACAAACCATATTGTACACTTTTACGCAGTAAGCATTTTACCATCAACATAGAACGATTCAGCAGTTCCAGAATAATTATAAAAACAAGTCGTACTAATGTAAACATACTATATTTTTCTCTGGTGGATAGCAATTTTATCTAGCTGTTCCCACTTGTGGTTAAATAAATAGTTTGTGCCCTCTATAAGTCACATAATTTATGAATATATTTATTAAAATGAACTTGCCTACAGTGTTCAGAAAAGACACAATTTTTTGTTATATGAAGTATTATTTGCTACTCCTCTATTTTTCTTCTTATTTTCTAACACTTCGTTACAAGCTCCTGTCCACACCAATTCTGCTTTTATTTTACTTTCACGACAGACTTCGAACCTACTCTCTTTGTATTATTGATCCAGTGCGAGAGAAATATCTTCACCCACAGAATCCTGTAGAGATGTTACTTGTATTTCTTGGGAAATTCGAACCTATTTGATCAGTGATGCAGAGACGTAAGGGCGATACTACTGTAAGCGTACGTGTTTCGATTGATCTAACGACGAGAAAAGAAGTGTTATCTGGAAACAATATTATGAATGAAAATAGACAATCAATCTATTACAATTATAATTTGAATTCCACGACAAAAATAGTGAATAATTAGCATAACAATAAATATATTCCTGTAGAAATATGATTCTACCGTAACGCAACTCCCATGCTGCGTTTGAGATCGAACCAAGAACCTCTAGATTTAATTGGGTGATGTAGCTATTCCTCATTCATCTCTCAGATGGTTATCACTCGCTTGGCCTGAATGTGATAAATGCAAGAGGTTACTTTTAAAGGAATGGCGATAGAAATTAACTTAGATTAGATATGGGTTTTATACTCTCCATGACTGAACCGATATGGATTGGTTAAGAAAAGGATATTACTTGCCTTACAAATATATGAAGATCGTTCCTACACTTGTCCTCTCAACTATCACTTGTCTGACCTCCCTGTCAGACATCGAATCTATCACACACCATCGTCCAATAATCGTTCTCCACTTTGCTTTTCTCTCACAATCCACAGACCTTACTCTCTCTCGTATTCTCGCCAACTGATCACTCCTCCTGACCATTCCAACACTCATTCCATCCCCGTCTCTCACGTCACTCCCCTAACGTTTGCCTAATTGCTTATTCTGCATTCCTTTCTCTGCTTCCTGCTATGCTAAGACTTTATACTTCTTACCCAATACCTTGGGTACGATACGCTACAATATTAAGTGAGCGTGCTAAATAGAGGTCGCTGAGAGTAGTCTCGTTTGGGTGTGCACAAGGAAAAGTTGCCTTGGTCGTGTGGTGTGTAAATGCAGTCCGGTGAAAGATGGATTCGAGCTTCGTGACGGACCCAGTAAAGGACAAGGCGGCCAAGTTCCACGATAGATACCAGTATCAAGACAGTAGGTACTGTGGTTACAAATATTCATAATTAAAATTATTTTCCAGTCTTACGGCGGGTGCCCTATAAGCTGGAAAGGGAAGTGGGGATCGGGGAACCGACCAATCCAGCGCGATAAGAAACGCAGCAGCCAGTAGAACGTGGTTCACGTAGTACATTTTTTTCCGCCGCGTCTTATCTCTCGGCGCCACTGCTGTTGTCTGATTTGTCTGCGGCGTAACCCCCCCCCCCCTCCACTTCCCTTGTCCGAACTCTGACCGGCCGCTGTAAGAGTGGAAAATATCTTTAGGGAATGGATTTCAAGGTGCAAAAGTATGGTCGGGAATGGGGGAAAAAAAAGGTTCTGAAAATGTTTTAAAAATGGAGTTAAAAAAAAGTGCTGAAAAAATGCATTTACTCAATGCTCTCTTTTGCTGCGACTTCGGTATATAATGCGCCCGGACAGCATAGGGAACTCTGGTTCTGTCGAATAGGTTTTCTTGAAGTTTGTTTTTCTCTCGCGGGTATTGCTACATTATCTTGGAAACTATTTGTGCTGCAATACCATTTTATATCTCTCGTTCTGCTCTACAAAATAAAACTATAGGATTTTATCTAGCTGCTCAAGAAGAGTGAAAATCATATATTTTTCTGTCCAATTGTTTAACAAAACATGAACGAAAAGGAAAGAAACAGGTGCTGAAACATCAAAAAGGGGGTAAAAAGGGTATAAATATTCTAATATCACGTAAAGATGCATTTTACTTGATTTAATGTCCTAAAATACATATCTCAAACGATGGGTAAGACAAGAGCTATATTTTTGGAAAGGTGCTGCACCTTAAAATCCGTTCACTAGTCATAATATTATCAGTCTCTGTAAAAATCTGGTTCGGTTCGTGCGAGACTCACACTCCCCCACGTATGCAAGTGTAAATAAATAATTGCATATTTATTGTTGGCTTTAGATGTTTGTGCATGGTAGTCTCCAGGACACTAATTTTCTGTTTTATTTATAAGACTACGGCACAAAGAAAAGCTCTTATTCTCACATGTATACGTACATCCATATCATGAATATAAAAACTTCCTCAGTGTACAATGTTACGTGCCAGCTTAAGCTAGTGTAAATTACTTTCTGCTTCCATATTTCACGGTCTGTTGTCACAATAACAAGCGGAAGAGAAATTCCTGTGGACCAGCGTTAACGGAAGAAGATCATTAACATGCCTTCAGGTGTCTTGCGAAAAAGGAATCTGTTTTCCATTACTACAAAATAACATCGTTATGCAGGTGTTAATCAATGAATGTCGGTATTGCAGGTCTGGATAACGATACCATGGAGTGAAATTACATATCTCATGTTCTCGTTTTCTAACATCTTGGTTACATTTTCGAGGTTTCAGCGTGAGCTCAGATGACCTTGACCGTGCCGCAATCTGTAATTAGTGTGCAGTCAGTCAGCTTTACGTACATTGTTAACTTTTATTTCTATATTTTCCGAGTAGTTGTACTTTTCATTATCAGGTGCATTTCATATGAAAGAAATGCTTAAACAAAAACTACAACGGAATAGTCTCCCCTCTCTCCAAACAAGGACTACACACATACTCAACAGAGAATAAAAAAAAAAATACCTCGAGGCAGCTTTGGATGTTTCGTCCAAGTTGCAACTTGTTACTTAACCTGATAAGATTAGGTCATTCTACAATCTACATTTTAGTTTATGCTACTTAAGAAAATAGGGTTTTAAGTTACTAATCAACAAAACTGAAAATAATGTGGCTCGTGGCTCACAGACTGTCTTGTTTTTATTTGAAATAATCTCTGCAGCCACCAGGTCTACAAAAAGTAAAAATTGATACGATAGTAAACCTATCAAATGCAAATCATTGCTGCATGTAACAAAAATAATTTCTATCGTTCTGTCTACCTTCCCGTCTGTCACAACAACAGACATCCTGTGGCGTAACTGCATGTATATAGATATGCATGGTGATCCAGTACAAGCGTTCAAAAATGAAACGGGAAATAGATGATGCACCACTGAAGAACTTGAGATAGGGAACCTAAGGTCGGAGAAGTCGCCGTAAAGAGATATGGGCTAAATCGTGTCGATCTCTATTATGTGTCATCGTTCATACGAATGACAACTGTAGGTGACATGTGTGGACATTACTGCCTTAGAATGAGTCTCTTACAACTGTTGTTAAAAATGACGACGACCAATCAGATTGCAAGCATGGCAGCAGCAGCACACGCAATATTCTGTGGCACATTTTAAAATATCTCTGCATTGTTACACATCACATCACAAGCTGCCACAATCCTGGCAACTAATACCATCTCCATGTACACTGGGTCTCATAAAGAAGTGACTTGAAATGGAGTAGATTCAGGTCAGGTGACCTCGTAGGCCAGAGAATACAGCCTCCCCATCCAATCCAGCGACCAAGAAACGTAACATCCAGATGATTTCTGGCATCCACACTGAAGTGAGTGAGTGCTCCGTATCTCAGTATGTTCGCATCTCCAACCCTAGGTTCTCTATCTAAAATTGTTCAGTGATGCAATACTTATTTTCTATTTTATTTTGGCCCATTTTCAATGAATCACCCTGTATAGCCTATTAGAAGAGCAAGTCAATATTTCTTAGGTCGACATAACTGTGGGCCAGTTACTTGGACTTCGAATAAACAATCGAGATCAAATTACAGCAATCGATTACTCGCATATTGCCTATGGTGCGATCTATTTATACGTTTCTAAGGGATATTAGCAAATCTTTCTTAAACATAAGAGGTCTACAAACATGAATGGTGACTTTCAAAACATTGTGTTGAATAATGAAATGTTAACAATATTCACTGTTGAACGATATCAATTAGACGGCATAGGCCCAACTAAAAAATATTTTTGCATTTCTGCTACAAACATATCTTCATACCATTCACATAATTTATCATCTGTTCAAAGAAATCAGCAGAAGCCATATACCTTAAAATTTTATATGATTCTTGTTTTCCAAATGTTATTTATTGAATTCACTCAAAACTAAAATTGCATATCACACTTTATTAACAACACATTCTTGTACTATCTCTGGCGCTTCCTAATTTCAGATTTAATCGGATTATAAATAACAAATCACCACTTCGACACCCGCATAAATTAATAACGAGCCAGAGCACAAAGTTACAAAAAAAATTAATTTTCTTCTATTTCCTAAAAAAAAAAATACTAGTGTAACAATTCGCTCTGGTGTTTAAAAATTATCACTTATTTGGTATATGGCAAGGAGGATTGCAAAATTGAATGAGTAGCAGTAACTAAATAAATTAAAGTATATTTCAAACTATGTGTTTGGTAAAAACGACAATAAAATTAGGGCTTATGTTTGTTTATTGGAAATAATATAATTGGAATCAAGATCCACAACATTCTTAACCACGGAGTCCAAGACCTCCATAGCCGTAACCTCCGTAGCCCTGGAGTCCATATCCAGCATGAAGGTTTGGACCCAATCTCTTCACAACAGCGTTGAACCCATTGACATCATCAGCTCCGTAAGTAACTACTCTGACACTGCCGTCTGGCTCCATAAGGCTGTACTGACCCTTCACAACGTGGCCGTCACGGACTTCAGTATGTTGTTTGTTGTCTCCTGTGAGGTGATCGCTCACGGCGTACCCAAACTGGTACTTGGGATAAGCCTTTAAAATGACAATGGACCATAAACATTTGTTTTTAATTGATAGATTACAACTTATTGGTTCAGATTTGTGACTCGAATATGCTTAAAGCTTATTAAGCTATTTATGTGATAGGCACACGGGCAGTGAAACAGTCAAAATTGAACTTTTATTCTTATGTTAATGTGATACGGCCGACGTTTATACTGCTTCGGTCTCTCAATGGTGTGTGACTAAAGTAAATTATAATATATTCATCCATATATATATATATATATATATATATATATATATATATATATATATAATATACCACATACCAATACCAATATATACAATATACCATTGCTTCATTCATGTTATTGGAATTTTTTATACAGTTATAATGCTGATACGATATATTTTTAATATTCAAATTTATATAAACTCAAAATTCCAATAAATAAGAATCCACTGTAAGGAACATTATTACAAGACAGTCGGTACTGCACATCGAAACTGGTATTTAGGGCAAGCCTAAGAAATGAGTGAATATGAACTTCACTAATATTATTTGGCAGTTTTTCATTGAATAGTACCACAATTCAATAAACTTCCCTATGTAGGTAGGAAATATTATGTTTTAAACGCGTTCACTGAGTAAATTATGTAACAATTAATTAAAATGAAATACTAATTTAAAAAATAAATGAATTGTTGTATAGATTGAAAATAATTACATGTAATTTGATATTGTGTATATGAAGTACTTACGTAATAGTCAACTGCACCAATAGCTAAAGTTGAAGCTGCTAAAGCAGACAAGCCGAATAGCACCTGTAATTTAAAATCAATATCAGAGAATTAATGTGAATGGTAAGAGTTTTATTGTTTCATGAAAAGTGTCAAAGATATAATAGACTGATATATCGAAAAGAAAGGCATCATTATTTTCGATTAATTCCTGAATAACTATAATTGAAATTGTACTCCTTGTTCCAACAGTCCTCTGACGTTGAATGACACGTGGCTAGTGCATAGATTCTCATTACTGCTCTATACCAGACTCTCTAGGCTTTAGTCAGCTATTATTTCTAGTAGAGTATTTTACTTGTGGCGTGGAGGATGGAGGTGGGATGTAGGTCACAAAACTGCTTTGCTTCAAGTAGACAGTGAATAGTTAAATTTATTAATTAGCAATGAATGAATATGTTGACAAGTTGTTGCAAATTCAACTAAATTAATAATTATTGGTAGTTACATCCGATGATTATTACTATAATGACATGTTCAGACAAACGTAATTATGAATACATTTATTACTAACCTGAACTTCGCTTTAAAGTATGCGTTTTGGCTGTTAAAATACAGCGAGCTTATTAGTTCCTACATGGTGGCTCTTGACAAAAATGTTTATAACAATATATACATAAGAATCCCAAATTCTACATGTATGTACGATCTAGAATATTAATCAATACAATCTACTAAATATTTAAGGTGCTTCATTAGCAAATATCACCAGCTTAATTTTGACACATGGCATGAAAAAAATCTTACCAGTAAAGTGTTCATGTTTACTCTTCTCCTCCGTAAAAGCAACTGGAAAATATTATTTTCAATTATCATTACTCTCTTTTATATATACCAAAAACTGAAAGTGAAAGAAAAGGAAATCTTAGAGGAATAGAATGTACGTATTACAAATATTTGACAGTAAATGGAAATGAGGACATCCTTGTTCAATTGTGAGGGTGAAATCTCGAAGGGAAATCCGAAATTAGATGTTGGAAAAGTATGTAGTACGTATTTTTAAAACATATTCCCAATTAAAAAGTAATGCTCAATCAAGCGTAACAAAAATGTGGAAAGATGATATAATTTTAAAAAAATGATTAAGAAATTAAACCAATATCAATTTGAACTGTCTAAACTTGCTGTAATTTCCAAACCCGTGCACAGAAATTGGTAAATTTGAATAATTTATTCCTAAAACACATATGTTTTTAAAACTCTTGCCAATGCGGCCGGTTCAAATCCGGGAATTTTTCAAACGTTGGAAGCGGCCCCGGCGCTCACCCAGCGTCGAATGACATGGGTACCTGGGGGAAACCCTTGGGGGGTAAAGGCGGTCAGGCCCGGGATGCTGATCACATCACCCCCACTCACGACCGGATCAAGAAAGTGTGGGGCGTTACCCCCACACCCTCTATACGCCTTCATGCCGTGGTGCTAAGCACAGGGGAGCACTTTACCTTTTTTTCTACCTTTTATATAGAGACAAATGGCGATTTGTTATGTTTAAAAATTTATTTGTTTCTTTTATGTAGAAATGAGCCAATTCAATGTGAATCTTTTCATCGAATGCAATCGCTGTAATGTACTAAAACTGATACATTCCAACAGCGCAACTGACCAAGATGAAGACTTATAATGGCGGGTTATGTTATTTCGAAGTTTCGACAACTTTGTTGCCCTGCCTTCGAGTTCGTATTGTGTCCTTATCTTCATGACTTGGTTGCATTTCTCATTTTTGTCTCATATTCCTGTTCGCACGGCTGTCGTGTTATTTGTGTATGGTAATCTTGAAACGTTTTATACTTATATTTCCATTGCCACGCATTGCCTTAGGACCAGGTAGTAGGAGGTCTTAATTTAATTTACTCCGAACTCGACAAGTTTTATGTAGTAAACTTTTAATTAACGGTAATTGAAATGTTTTGATTCGGTAGAGTAGACTGTCACTCATCCAAGTACTTTCCAGACATAACACTGCTTGATTTTTCTTTTCATGAGATTACATTATAAACTGGCATATTGGATTTGCTTCTTAATTTAGTGTAGGCATTTTGTGGCATTTTTCTTGGAACTCGTTGGCCTATGGCATTTATGGTCAGATTATGGTGGTGAGATTTTTGTGTCCAGAATTTCAACCTTTCGCGTTGCATGAATTCAAATAGCGTTTCTTGGTTTAATGCTTCTCTTATTTGAATGTTAGGTGTGTATCGATCTGCGCAAGAGATTTTTCTTAGTGCCTTGTTTTGGATGCTTTGTAGTGGCCTTTGACAGGTTGAGGTACTGTGCTGCCACACAACGCACGCATAAATTCACGTTTTTCTTACTAGAACGTTAAACATTGTTAGTCTATTTTTAGTTATAAAGAGTCGTGCTTTTCCATATTGGATATAATTGCCCTAAACGTGTATTTCCTTTGTGCGCTACGTTCTTGAGATGTTCTTTACATGTGAGGCCTTCATCGAGTAGTTTATCCAGGTAGGTTGCCTTTGAATTCTGAGGAATGTTGTTTCCTCCCATTTGAAGATTTTGTGGATCACGTTTTCTCTTTTTGGTGAATAATACAGAGACGCTTCAATTTGCATTTACCTTTTTCTATTATTTCTGTACAATCTTTATAAAAGTTCTTAGGTAACGTTGCATTTTAACGCAGGCCATGCGGAGATTTGTGCTACTTGTGAAAATAGCAGTGTCATCTACATATACTGGCCGCGTAGCATCCCTACTTATTGGCATATCAGACGAGTATAGCGCATACAATAATGGCGATAAACTTTATCCTAGCTGGACCCCTGCAGTTATATCCTGTTGATTTGCAATTGTTGAATGTAGCTATGAGAGTTCTACCATTCAAAAATGAGTCTAGTAGTTGTTTTAAACATCTAGTTAAATTTAAATGGTGTAGTTTGTATAATAGGCCTTCAGTCCATACCTTACCAAAGGCCTTTTCAATATTCATGGAAATTGCTACAGTGTACGTACTCTTTTCGATTATAGTTTGTTGCATGATCTAACACTCTCATTAATTGCGTTGATGTGCTGTGTTTCTGCCTGAAACCATGCTGTAAGTTGGACAGTAAATCGTTTTCTAATGTTGTCTTCATAAGTTCATTTAAATTATTTTCAAATAATTTGCTGATGTGGCTTAGAAGAATGATTGGTCTATAGTTGATGGGGAAAATATAACATTTTACAGGCTTCAATATCGGATATACAAGTATCGTCTTATATTGATTTGGAAAGTACTGTTGCGATATCATTGCATTGAAAATTTTAGTTATGTACACTAGTAGTTTTCTCGTTCCTTGCTTTAGGTCTTGAGTATGTACATTATCAATTCCGGAAGTTTTCTAATTATTTCTGTCACTTCTTTAGGTTTTATGAGAAGTGGACGATCCGCTCGGTACGGATGATTTCGGAATTCCTCTATCCCTTCCTCCACCATATCTGTTGTTTCATAGTCGAAAGGCCTTATGTTTGATGATAGTTGTAGCTCATACTGTAACGCAAATTGTTATTCTTGTTCTTCCGCATTATAGCATAGCTCGTTGGATGTGTGGATAACTGGAGTCTTGTTTCTTCTCCTTCATCCTAATAGAGTTCTTGTTATCTTTAAGAACTTTGTTGTTGTGGGTGGTGATTCTTGTAGGACGTCATTCCACTTTTGTTCCTGCTCCCTGATGATATACTTCTTAACTCTTCGATGTAACTTATTCCATATCCTTTTGTATATGTGCTGCCTACTAACTTGATATCTTTTCCAAGCCTATCGTTTGATGTTCAAAAGTAGTAGCAGATTGTGACTTATTGTAGGATAGTTGATATTTTCAACTTTAATTTTGGTTTATTTCATTCTTGCTTCCTGAATATTTATTTATAATCCATATGAACTGCTCTTTCAATTTCGTCAGTGCTATGTATTCTGTCCTTCAAGTGCGTCGTCTCCTTGTAATCAAGGGGTCCCGGGTTCCATTCCCGGTGGAGGTACATAGTGGATCGGATCCCACTTTAAACTGTAGGTCCAGTCCCAATTAGCCTTACTGTGTATAAAGTGGGCTAAAAATACCAACTCAACTCAACTCAACTGTCCTTCAAGTCCATTAACCTGTTCAGGTTTACTCTATATTGCTTCCAGTTCCTTTCTGGAACTTTGAATGGCAGTGGAGTTTTTACAAATAGGTTGTGCGATATTGTGAAGAATATAGGATCGTGGTCGGACTGCAATGCGTTAACGGTAAATGGTTCCATTATGAAATTGAAAGTTTTGTTGTTAACACAACATCTAGTATATCAGGTAAACCTTCGTTTTTGGGATAATGAGTTGATTCTTCTGATGCACTTACGTGGATCCCATTAGCTTCTGAATCTATCTGTGTTTTACTCCTGCATTATTTCATGTCTGGAATTACAGCTATTGTGTTTGGAGTTTAATTCGCCCGCTATAAGAACTTGGTTCCCCAGTGCAAAAATTGCGTCATAGTCACACACACACACACACACACACATATATATATATATATATATATATACAGTATACAGTATACATGTATATATATAAAAATAAATTTATTTTTGTTAGTCAAATTAGTATTACAGGGAGTCCATAAAGTCCTGCAGGAAACTAATACTCTATAACTTGAAAACTATTAAGTTCATTAATAAAAAAAAATCTGTGTACTTACAGCAAGGTTCAAAGTTTATTTTCTGCTTGTTAAGTTTCATCGCCAAACCTCCACTTGTGCACCATTCACGTACAAACACTGTTGTAGTCTTCTTGCGAAACCGAGAATTGCGTGCTGACGGTGCTCGTCTGGGATATTCAGAATCACATCACTTATTTTGTCCTTCAGGCCGTCCAGATTATCTGGTTTCTGTGAATACACCTAGGTCTTTACACGTCCCCACAACCAGTAATCGCAAGGTGTCAAGTCTGGTGATCTTTCAGACCAAGGTGTGGGTCCTCTTCGGCCAATCAATCCATCCTGAGCATAATGCGGCGGTGCCCCATCTTGTTTGTTGCACGTGGACCTCATTGATGATGCCTAAACTATTAAGTTCTGGCACAAGGAATGTATGTAGCATGTTCAGATTGCTGTTGCAATTTACCGTGTCTTCCTTGAAGAAAAATGGACCAATTATATGGTCCATTCAAACCGCACACCACACATTGACTATGGGACTACCCCGGGTTTGCACCTCGAACTCACGTGGATTTTCAACCACTCCCCAAATTCGGCAGTTGTGCCTGTTCACTTTTCCCGACACATGAAACGTGGCTTCATCTGAGAACAGAATCGGAGACAGAAGGTCACCATCACTTTGTAATGGGGTAAGCATTGATTCAGAAAAATTCCATTCTCGCGTCACAGTCTTCGTCTATCAGCTCGTGTACAAATTTTAACTTGCAGGGCCGGGCCTTCACCTTGTTGCGTACGATCTTGTATAACGTTGACTTCGGTATTCCCAGTTCCATGAATCTACGTTTAAGCAATTTCATTGGACTCCGGCCCACACTGTCCTGCACTGTCTGAATCACATTGTCACTTGTCCTTGGCCTTCTACTGCGTGGCAAATCTGAGACACTTCCGTGGCCTTGAACTATTCATACAATCTCTTGGCACTTGTGTCTGCTGGTGGTTGTTTCCCATACGTTGTTTAGAACATTCTCTGCACTGAAACGCAAGATTTTTACTCCGCAAACCACAGCACACACTGTGCCTTTTCCTGGATGGACTCCATCTTAAGTCACGTGATCATGTAATTACCAGTACAAGCGTCATTGAGCAGTGTGGCCAGAACAAAACTTTAAACTTCCCTTCTTTTCACCCCAAAAAATGTATCCTTAAACGTAACAGTTGAAACGTTGTGGAGTTTTAGTACCCTGCAGGACATTATGGAAAAATCAGGAAAAACGATATCATGCTGAATAGGTCATTTAGTAGTAATGAAAATCGCTGTACTCTTAGAAATGAAGTGTTATAGTATATTATATTTCATTAACGTCAGCTGGAGGGGGAGATGGGGGCACCCACCTACTGCTCCCTATAAGGAGATCTTCCCTTATGTCTTACGTTGCACAATACCAGTTCAAGGGGACACATAAGTTAGCGAGTGCCAAGACAAAAGGGCTTTGGACCGTAGGCATTAACTCTTCTCTGTGTATGTAGAGCCTACACTATAGTAAGGAGAGCGCACAAATACATGTATGTGTAATAGCAAAAAATAAACAAATGTAAACTTCCATGTTTCTCGTGAAACGAGATACCTCATTTACACTAACGCGGATGAAAAAAAATAACAACTGAACAATAAATGGTATATTATCTTATTTATCTCATAGTGATTTATTTGAAATCTCACATACTTGCAGCCAAATCAAACGATAAAAATTATTTTTGAAACTTAAGAATTGAGATTTTTTAGATTTTTTGTTTATACATTGCACCTATCAAGAGGACAAAACAAGGCCAAATTTCAGATTTTTATGCTCTTAGTTTTTGAGTTATTGACTTTCAAAAAAGCAAAAATCCGAAAATTTGACGACATTTTGATATCTTTAAACATTTGTAGAACTACTTTACCTAGAGAGCTCAAATTGGAGTCATTCTCTTCTGCCTTTAATGAGTTTTATTTTGAAATGCAACATGACTGTGGTATTTTAATTTTTTTAATTTTCAAGAAAATTGAAAAAAATGTGTTTCTTATCTCATTTTTTTTTAAATATATGATTTGAAGACATCAATTGACACTTTTTGTGCAAAATTTCATAATGGGATAGCTATGGGTTCCTACGGAAATTATTTTTTTGTATTGTAATGTGTGCGAAATTGGCTAAATTTGTTGACTTCCTTGTTATAACCATAACTATATGCTGAGTGGTTGATGTTGAAGTTTTCATATTAGTCTATTTTATAATAGGCTTTTTGGAGTATAAATAACATGAAAATACCTAAAACGTATCACTTTTGATATCAGGTATGCAAATGTACGAGGGGAAGTCATTAAATAACAGGAATTTTATTTTAAATTTCATGGAGACTTATGCACAACAAAAGTTTGTGTTTCGGCACTCAAAAAGGTTCCTTAGCAACACGCGATAAAGGTGTGTTGACAAATGTATGCGCCTGCACAGTAGCTCGTACAGCATGGCCGCACCATTGTTGACTTGCACCGAAGAAGAGCTACAAAGTGTTATTCGTTCCTTGTGAATTACACGAATCCAAAACCAAATTAGGATATTAACAAATTACCCAAGGAAACCATTTCCATCGTAATCAGAACCATAGCATCCGCGTCTACCATCACCATATCCATAACCCCGTATCCGTGAGGACCATATCCAAAGGTGAATATTTGGTCCAAGCCTGTTCACAACCGCGTTGAAACCGTTCACCCTATCAGCGCCGTAGATTCACAATTTGAATAATTACAAATTTGTAGAAGAATATTTCTATCATTTCTGCAAATACATTATTGTTTGAGAAATGTCTTTTTCCACTGAGAACGTCTACAACATATCGATTTTTGCAAGATTCAATGAAATGATGTGTAATCGTCAAGTATTAGCAAATGTTCACTTTTATTTATTTCGTGAAATGTTCAAATTTATCTCTTGTTACCCTTACGCGGATGAAATCATTTTTAAAAATAATACGATATCTAATTTATCTCATAGTGATTTATTTGAAATCTTACATATTTACATGAATACAAAACCAAATTAGGAGCTTAATAAATTATCCAAGGAAACCGTAACCACCGTATCCCGAACCATAGCTTCCGTAGCCGTGGAGCCCATATCCAGAGTGAAGATTTGGTCCAAGCCTCTTCACAACCGCGTTGAAACCGTTCACACCATCAGCTCCGTAGGTTACTACTCTGACACTGCCATCGGGTTCCACAAGGCTGTACTGACCTTTAACAACATCGCCATCTCGGACTTCAGTCTGTTGTTTGTTGTCACCCGTGTGGTGGTCGCTCACGGCGTATCCGAACTGGTACTTAGGGTAGGCCTGAAAGTACGATGCATTTCCATCATTATTCATTTATAATATCGCTTATACTTAGTTGTTTGCATTGTACTAACTGTGCGCATCGTATATCAAAGAAAGTACAGTTCAACATGCGTAATGGTACACAACAATAGGTTTTATCTCTGTATTTCAACACAGAAACTTGTATATTGCAACTAGCGATCTGAATTTCAAAAGTCATATTCTAAATTACTCACATAATAATCAATAGGACCAATAGCAAGAGCGGATGTTGCAAGGGCGAATAATACCTGAAACGACAAAAATAGTATAAAATTAATTATATTACGTCAGTTGGTACACACACTTTCACAGCAGAGGTTGGGCTAAATTGGGTATTTATTCCTAAAACTGGGAAAATATACAAGAAGCATGTATGAAATTTTGGAACAAAATGGAATTTCAGAATAAGTTAAATGGGCCTCGTAGATGGCGTACAAGTAACCTCGTCGCCTTGCAATAATGGGGTACCGAGGTCGATAGCCGGTAGAGGCAGTCTCTGAACTGTAGGAAAATTACCGATTACACTAACTGAGCGTAAAGTAGACTTAAAGCAAGAAACAAACTAAAAATATCAAACTCACACTAGTGCAAGTGAATTAATGGATTCATTGAACGCAACAGGGAAGAGGAATTAAAGAGCAGCTATAGACATTGCAGAAAACTACATAGGATTGGGATCCATTTCTAAATATATCTCATGGAACATCGTAAGTCGTGTAGTACTGTTTGGTTTGAGAATTGATTGTTCGTTGCTTAGTTTTGTAATCACTTTGGGTAATCATGTGGAGTACACAACGACACATGAGCATTATATAGAATCGCAACGCACTAGCAAATGATCACCTTCTTAAATATTTAGTGAAACGTTCCAATTCATGTCTTGTTTACACTCACGCGAACAAAATCTATTTTTCGAATCATGTAATGAATAGCGTTTTAACTTATTCATCGCATATTGAATTATTTGAATTCGTAGATATAATGAAATTGGGAAAGGATTCCACATTTACGCACAACGTAAATGTTAAAGGAGAATACAATGCGAATTTAATTGATAACTTAAACTCGACGAAAACAACCAATCACTTATGTAGGTAGATTCATCACATGTCATCTCATCAGAAGTATCATCGCAATCCTCCAACAAAATGATGATATTTTAAAAGATATGCGCTGGAGAAAAACTACGAAATGAAATAAAACTTACAACGAGAAGCTTCATTTCTGCTGCTGTTCTACAGGAGTAGCTGTGAAATGTAGCAAGTAATCTCCATCACCTTCTCTTATACCCAACGCTCAACGGAAAAGAAATTTATGTGCAACCGGAAAACGGAAAGTTCTTAAATTCTCTTTACATAACTCTAGCTCTTAATTACGTGCATCTATCCGTTGAAATATCTTGATCAAATCATGGAGAACAATGTCATGAAATTGACGCAAGGAAAATAATATTAATTTTTAGTATTGTCGCATATTGTTTGTGGCAGATCACTTGACCTAAGGAGTGTTAGATAAAATTAATTAAAGATGTAGTTCATAGATTGACTTAATAAGGGAGTAATTCGTTTGACGGAAGAGATTTATTTTCTCGAACAATATGTGTTTGTTCATTCCTTTGAAAATGAAGGTGAAGGTTGGTGATAAAGGAAAAGCTTTCTAGGGAAATCGTGATTCCCAATGGCGAACTTTGGCTTTCTCGTAGTAGCACGTCCTTTCGAAAATGGATATAAGAAGTCGGAGGTTCTGAAATGATCAAGAAGTTTCATTGAACACATCGAAGCAAGAACATGTCTTTCAATAAAGTAGTAAGTACCCACTAGATGTGATTGTTTGAAAAACAGTCTTGTGTTTAATAAGTGAGGAAAGTGTACTCCGTCTCGACATCTTCAACAAAACTAAGTAGGACGCCTATATTTTGCATCCGAGTGAAATCTTACAGCACCTGCATTTTCGGAGATTTGTTTCCTGATACTAGAACATTATTAAAACTATCACCATCGGCAGCCTAGCGTATCAGCCTTTATAATTCGCATTGAATTTGTATTTCCAAGGTGTTCATTTGAAACGCAACCATACATTTCTTTTATGTAGCGTATTTTTAAAAAAATATCAACCATAGATGCCGAAGAGCCAAATATTATGAATTGTTAGCTCTGTGTATGTTTAGTTGATGTGGAGAAAATATCTTATTTTCATGTACCATTTAATCATACAACAGATTATTTACGCAGTATATTCTACTTTCAGATCTGTCTTGCCGTGGTTTCTCTTGCCCTCCTGATCGGGACTGCGACTGGTAAGTATACATTTCGTTAGAGAAACGAATGGCAATAACATGAAATAGATACCAGTCCCACGTTATTAATTTGACACATGCGATTTATGATTTCAGCTGTCGGTGTCACTGGAGTAAGCAGCCAAAACAACAACCTCATTGCCATTAAGAGTATTCCAGTTATTTCCGGTGGTTACGGACTAGGACATGGTGGATACGGACTTGGTTTCGGTGGTTACGGATTAGGAGGCCATGGGTTGTATGGCGGATACGGACTTGGTGGTGCTGGCCTGCTTGGAGGATATGGACTTGGTGGTCTCGGTGTCTTTGGTGGTTACGGACAAGGTGGCCTTGCTTACGCTGGGTAATTTATTAAGTGTGATCCTGTAACTTCATAAATATTTGTTTTGAAGTTGTTAAAAATAAAATGGCAATCAACAATATAATTTCATGACTTTAATTATGTGGTGTTGTTACATATTCCTATGATGCAAAGGTTATCGTGGGATCCTAATTCTTCCCGTTCAGTATCATCTACAAACTGGTCCCATACTGAACAAGTTATGAACATGCAACAAAAGTTATCAAATTGGATCGTAGAAGGTTTTTCGAATACAACTCGGGTTTCTCGTTGAGGAACGAGCAATTCCTGTATTGTACGTAAATCCGGAATGTCAGGTTGCTAACCCTTAATATCATCACTATCATCACTTTCATATGCATCTTACTAAGTAGTATTTTCTCTGGGCGTCATTAAACAAAGCTTTATTAATTTGTTAGTGGATTCATGATGCAGTACTCATCTTGCGTAGTGGACCAGATATAACATTGCATTTAGATCCATTCCCGATTGTCTTTGAGTGTCTCCCCAAGGGCGCAACGGTAGCGTCGTCGCCTTGCAATCAAGAGGTCCCGGATTCAATACCCGATGGAGGCACATACTTGTTCGGATCCTCCTTTAAACTGTAGCTCGAGTCCCAGTTATCCTTACTGTGCATAAAGCGGACATGATATTTAAAAATGGCTGAGAAAAAAATTCAGTTCATCACGCGACGCTGTGATACAATCAAGAATAATTACGCAAAAACAATATATGTTCGCTGTTTTGGGCCCCGTACACATCACAATACAATGACACTGAAAAACAAACAGCAAATTTCAGAAAGTATTGCAGCAAATTTCGATGGAAGACACATTTAGAAAATGAAGCCAACGTCACGTTAAGAGGAGGCTGGCTATCTATTGATCCAAATATGTTATACACAGAAACATTCTATATTTATACTGTGAGTAGCGAATGGAAATAGACCTAATACTTACAATATCACACGATTTGGTTGGTTGATTTAATGTTTTGAATCCACTTTATGCACCGTAAGGCTAACCGGGAATGGACCTACAGTTTAAAGTGGAGTCCGAACCACTATGACCCTTCACCGGGTATCGAACCCGGGACCCCATATCACACGATTTAACTTCCCATAGCTTTTAATGGTAATGATATTAAATGTGGTGAGGAATCAGAATTGCAATGTTTCCCAGCATTAATATACTCTACTATGTCATACAACAGTTCGTTTCTAAGACTCACGACCGGATGTGGTAACAATTTTCCTGTAAATGTTCCTCTCCTAGTTATTTTCGGGAATGAGGAAGATTACAACTATAGTGGATTGGAAAATTTAACCAGTAGAAAGACGGGAAGAATAATGCTTGGGCCGAACATTCACCTTAGAACCGGATAATATCCTTGAACGGCATACTGTGCTTCGAACCCTTTTACATTGTGGGTGGATAAGGTTTCTATACACAATTATTTAGATTTATTATGCAAAGCTCTAGAAAAGTAACCTTCGTTTCATCCAGTGTTGATGAGGCAAATTTCAGTAAGTGCATGGAAGAAAAATCAATTCAGTTTCAAAGATAACTTCCTCCTATCCTAATTCCTTGTTTCAACAAAGCAAAGAAGTTCTCAATTTGCAAGGAAGGGTATTTTGAGTGTGCATTCGTATTTTCATTTTCTGTCACTTGCGGCAATGTCTTTTCTACTCTTACGGCGGGCACTCTACATGCTGGCATGGAAAGTGGGGAGCGGGGAATACGCAGCAGACCAACCAGATAACAGCGGTTGCGCCGAGAGTTACGACGTCGAGGGGAGCCTCGTTCTACAGGCTGTTGCGTTTCTTATCGCGCTGGATTGGTCGTTTCTCCGCTCCCCACTTCCCTTGCCAGCATATGGAACGCCCGCCGTAAGACTGGAAAGAGCTATAATTGCGACACGATGAGGGTGAGTGACGATTAGAAAAACATATGACCGAAAGTAGATCGCCACTCGAACGAGATACCTTCCGTGGCACTTAACGCCATTCTCGTCTGAAACCCAGCTTCATGATATATATTATACAAATATATTCCCCAACACGTCGTGTCTTTATATGTATGTGTATTTTGTTAGGTTTTCATTATCGTGAATAAATGTCAGGATTCGGTTCATCATATTTAGTGTCCTTCACGATCTGATTAATTACAATTTGGAAAATAATAATTTTCGCATTTCTTCAAATATATCATTGTTTGAGAAATATCTTTTTCCACTGAGAGCGTCTACAACATATCGATTTTTGCAAGATTCAATGAAATGATGTGTAATCGTCAAGTATTAGCAAATGTTCACTTTTATTTATTTCGTGAAATGTTCAAATTTATCTCTTGTTACCCTTACGCGGATGAAATCATTTTTAAAAATAATACGATATCTAATTTATCTCATAGTGATTTATTTGAAATCTTACATATTTACATGAATACAAAACCAAATTAGGAGCTTAATAAATTATCCAAGGAAACCGTAACCACCGTATCCCGAACCATAGCTTCCGTAGCCGTGGAGCCCATATCCAGAGTGAAGATTTGGTCCAAGTCTCTTCACAACCGCGTTGAAACCGTTCACACCATCAGCTCCGTAGGTTACTACTCTGACACTGCCATCGGGTTCCACAAGGCTGTACTGACCTTTAACAACATCGCCATCTCGGACTTCAGTCTGTTGTTTGTTGTCACCCGTGTGGTGGTCGCTCACGGCGTATCCGAACTGGTACTTAGGGTAGGCCTGAAAGTACGATGCATTTCCATCATTATTCATTTATAGTATCGCTTATACTTAGTTGTTTGCATTGTACTAACTGTGCGCATCGTATATCAAAGAAAGTACAGTTCAACATGCGTAATGGTACACAACAATAGGTTTTATCTCTGTATTTCAACACAGAAACTTGTATATTGCAACTAGCGATCTGAATTTCAAAAGTCATATTCTAAATTACTCACATAATAATCAATAGGACCAATAGCAAGAGCGGATGTTGCAAGGGCGAATAATACCTGAAACGACAAAAATAGTATAAAATTAATTATATTACGTTAGTTGGTACACACACTTTCACAGCAGAGGTTGGGCTAAATTGGGTATTTATTCCTAAAACTGGGAAAATATACAAGAAGCCTGTATGAAATTTTGGAACAAAATGGAATTTCAGAATAAGTTAAATGGGCCTCGTAGATGGCGTACAAGTAACCTCGTCGCCTTACAATAATGGGGTACCGAGGTCGATAGCCGGTAGAGGCAGTCTCTGAACTGTAGGAAAATTACCGATTACACTAACTGAGCGTAAAGTAGACTTAAAGCAAGAAACAAACTAAAAATATCAAACTCACACTAGTGCAAGTGAATTAATGGATTCATTGAACGCAACAGGGAAGAGGAATTAAAGAGCAGCTATAGACATTGCACAAAACTACATAGGATTGGGATCCATTTCTAAATATATCTCATGGAACATCGTAAGTCGTGTAGTACTGTTTGGTTTGAGAATTGATTGTTCGTTGCTTAGTTTTGTAATCACTTTGGGTAATCATGTTTAGTACACAACGACACATGAGCATTATATAGAATCGCAACGCACTAGCAAATGATCACCTTCTTAAATATTTAGTGAAACGTTCCAATTCATGTCTTGTTTACACTCACGCGAACAGAATCTATTTTTCGAATCATGTAATGAATAGCGTTTTAACTTATTCATCGCATATTGAATTATTTGAATTCGTAGATATAATGAAATTGGGAAAGGATTCCACATTTACGCACAACGTAAATGTTAAAGGAGAATACAATGCGAATTTAATTGATAACTTAAACTCGACGAAAACAACCAATCACTTATGTAGGTAGATTCATCACATGTCATCTCATCAGAAGTATCATCGCAATCCTCCAACAAAATGATGATATTTTAAAAGATATGCGCTGGAGAAAAACTACGAAATGAAATAAAACTTACAACGAGAAGCTTCATTTCTGCTGCTGTTCTACAGGAGTAGCTGTGAAATGTAGCAAGTAATCTCCATCACCTTCTCTTATACCCAACGCTCAACGGAAAAGAAATTTATGTGCAACCGGAAAACGGAAAGTTCTTAAATTCTCTTTACATAACTCTAGCTCTTAATTACGTGCATCTATCCGTTGAAATATCTTGATCAAATCATGGAGAACAATGTCATGAAATTGACGCAAGGAAAATAATATTAATTTTTAGTATTGTCGCATATTGTTTGTGGCAGATCACTTGACCTAAGGAGTGTTAGATAAAATTAATTAAAGATGTAGTTCATAGATTGACTTAATAAGGGAGTAATTCGTTTGACGGAAGAGATTTATTTTCTCGAACAATATGTGTTTGTTCATTCCTTTGAAAATGAAGGTGAAGGTTGGTGATAAAGGAAAAGCTTTCTAGGGAAATCGTGATTCCCAATGGCGAACTTTGGCTTTCTCGTAGTAGCACGTCCTTTCGAAAATGGATATAAGAAGTCGGAGGTTGTGAAATGATCAAGAAGTTTCATTGAACACATCGAAGCAAGAACATGTCTTTCAATAAAGTAGTAAGTACCCACTAGATGTGATTGTTTGAAAAACAGTCTTGTGTTTAATAAGTGAGGAAAGTGTACTCCGTCTCGACATCTTCAACAAAACTAAGTAGGACGCCTATTTTTTGCATCCGAGTGAAATCTTACAGCACCTGCATCTTCGGAGATTTGTTTCCTGATACTAGAACATTATTAAAACTATCACCATCGGCAGCCTAGCGAATCAGCCTTTATAATTCGCATTGAATTTGTATTTTCAAGGTGTTCATTTGCAACGCAACCATACATTTCTTTTATGTAGCGTATTTTTAAAAAAAATATCAACCATAGGTGCCGAAGAGCCAAGTATTATGAATTGTTAGCTCTGTGTGTGTTTAGTTGATGTGGAGAAAATATCTTATTTTCATGTACCATTTAATCATACAACAGATTATTTACGCAGTATATTCTACTTTCAGATCTGTCTTGCCGTGGTTTCTCTTGCCCTCCTGATCGGGACTGCGACTGGTAAGTATACATTTCGTTAGAGAAACGAATGGCAATAACATGAAATAGATACCAGTCCCACGTTATTAATTTGACACATGCGATTTATGATTTCAGCTGTCGGTGTCACTGGAGTAAGCAGCCAAAACAACAACCTCATTGCCATTAAGAGTATTCCAGTTATTTCCGGTGGTTACGGACTAGGACATGGTGGATACGGACTTGGTTTCGGTGGTTACGGATTAGGAGGCCATGGGTTGTATGGCGGATACGGACTTGGTGGTGCTGGCCTGCTTGGAGGATATGGACTTGGTGGTCTCGGTGTCTTTGGTGGTTACGGACAAGGTGGCCTTGCTTACGCTGGGTAATTTATTAAGTGTGATCCTGTAACTTCATAAATATTTGTTTTGAAATTGTTAAAAATAAAATGGCAATCAACAATATAATTTCATGACTTTATTTATGTGGTGTTGTTACATATTCCTATGATGCAAAGGTTGTCGTGGGATCCTAATTCTTCCCGTTCAGTATCATCTACAAACTGGTCCCATACTGAACAAGTTATGAACATGCAACAAAAGTTATCAAATTGGATCGTAGAAGGTTTTTCGAATACAACTCGGGTTTCTCGTTGAGGAACGAGCAATTCCTGTATTGTACGTAAATCCGGAATGTCAGGTTGCTAACCCTTAATATCATCACTATCATCACTTTCATATGCATCTTACTATGTAGTATTTTCTCTGGGCGTCATTAAACAAAGCTTCATTAATTTGTTAGTGGATTCATGATGCAGTACTCATCTTGCGTAGTGGACCAGATATAACATTGCATTTAGATCCATTCCCGATTGTCTTTGAGTGTCTCCCCAAGGGCGCAAAGGTAGCGTCGTCGCCTTGCAATCAAGAGGTCCCGGATTCAATACCCGATGGAGGCACATAGTTGTTCGGATCCTCCTTTAAACTGTAGCTCGAGTCCCAGTTATCCTTACTGTGCATAAAGCGGACATAACATTTAAAAATGGCTAAGAAAAAAATTCAGTTCATCACGCGACGCTGTGATACAATCAAGAATAATTACGCAAAGACAATATATGTTCGCTGATTTGGGCCCCGTACACATCACAATACAATGACACTGAAAAACAAACAGCAAATTTCAGAAAGTATTGCAGCAAATTTCGATGGAAGACAAATTTAGAAAATGAAGCCAACGTCACGTTAAGAGGAGGCTGGCTATCTATTGATCCAAATATGTTATACACAGAAACATTCTATATTTATACTGTGAGTAGCGAATGGAAATAGACCTAATACTTACAATATCACACGATTTGGTTGGTTGATTTAATGTTTTGAATCAACTTTATGCACTGTAAGGCTAACCGGGAATGGACCTACAGTTTAAAGTGGAGTCCGAACCACTATGACCCTTCACCGGGTATCGAACCCGGGACCCCATATCACACGATTTAACTTCCCATAGCTTTTAATGGTAATGATATTAAATGTGGTGAGGAATCAGAATTGCAATGTTTCCCAGCATTAATATACTCTACTATGTCATACAACAGTTCGTTTCTAAGACTCACGACCGGATGTGGTAACAATTTTCCTGTAAATGTTCCTCTCCTAGTTATTTTCGGGAATGAGGAAGATTACAACTATAGTGGATTGGAAAATTTAACCAGTAGAAAGACGGGAAGAATAATGCTTGGGCCGAACATTCACCTTAGAACCGGATAATATCCTTGAACGGCATACTGTGCTTCGAACCCTTTTACATTGTGGGTGGATAAGGTTTCTATACACAATTATTTAGATTTATTATGCAAAGCTCTAGAAAAGTAACCTTCGTTTCATCCAGTGTTGATGAGGCAAATTTCAGTAAGTGCATGGAAGAAAAATCAATTCAGTTTCAAAGATAACTTCCTCCTATCCTAATTCCTTGTTTCAACAAAGCAAAGAAGTTCTCAATTTGCAAGGAAGGGTATTTTGAGTGTGCATTCGTATTTTCATTTTCTGTCACTTGCGGCAATGTCTTTTCTACTCTTACGGCGGGCACTCTACATGCTGGCATGGAAAGTGGGGAGCGGGGAATACGCAGCAGACCAACCAGATAACAGCGGTTGCGCCGAGAGTTACGACGTCGAGGGGAGCCTCGTTCTACAGGCTGTTGCGTTTCTTATCGCGCTGGATTGGTCGTTTCTCCGCTCCCCACTTCCCTTGCCAGCATATGGAACGCCCGCCGTAAGACTGGAAAGAGCTATAATTGCGACACGATGAGGGTGAGTGACGATTAGAAAAATATATGACCGAAAGTAGATCGCCACTCGAACGAGATACCTTCCGTGGCACTTAACGCCATTCTCGTCTGAAACCCAGCTTCATGATATATATTATACAAATATATTCCCCAACACGTCGTGTCTTTATATGTATGTGTATTTTGTTAGGTTTTCATTATCGTGAATAAATGTCAGGATTCGGTTCATCATATTTAGTGTCCTTCACGATCTGATTAATTACAATTTGGAAAATAATAATTTTCGCATTTCTTCAAATATATCATTGTTTGAGAAATATCTTTTTCCACTGAGAGCGTCTACAACATATCGATTTTTGCAAGATTCAATGAAATGATGTGTAATCGTCAAGTATTAGCAAATGTTCACTTTTATTTATTTCGTGAAATGTTCAAATTTATCTCTTGTTACCCTTACGCGGATGAAATCATTTTTAAAAATAATACGATATCTAATTTATCTCATAGTGATTTATTTGAAATCTTACATATTTACATGAATACAAAACCAAATTAGGAGCTTAATAAATTATCCAAGGAAACCGTAACCACCGTATCCCGAACCATAGCTTCCGTAGCCGTGGAGCCCATATCCAGAGTGAAGATTTGGTCCAAGTCTCTTCACAACCGCGTTGAAACCGTTCACACCATCAGCTCCGTAGGTTACTACTCTGACACTGCCATCGGGTTCCACAAGGCTGTACTGACCTTTAACAACATCGCCATCTCGGACTTCAGTCTGTTGTTTGTTGTCACCCGTGTGGTGGTCGCTCACGGCGTATCCGAACTGGTACTTAGGGTAGGCCTGAAAGTACGATGCATTTCCATCATTATTCATTTATAGTATCGCTTATACTTAGTTGTTTGCATTGTACTAACTGTGCGCATCGTATATCAAAGAAAGTACAGTTCAACATGTGTAATGGTACACAACAATAGGTTTTATCTCTGTATTTCAACACAGAAACTGTATATTGCAACTAGCTATCTGAATTTCAAAAGTCATATTCTAAATTACTCACATAATAATCAATAGGACCAATAGCAAGAGCGGATGTTGCAAGGGCGAATAATACCTGAAACGACAAAAATAGTATAAAATTAATTATATTACGTTAGTTGGTACACACACTTTCACAGCAGAGGTTGGGCTAAATTGGGTATTTATTCCTAAAACTGGGAAAATATACAAGAAGCATGTATGAAATTTTGGAACAAAATGGAATTTCAGAATAAGTTAAATGGGCCTCGTAGATGGCGTACAAGTAACCTCTTCGCCTTACAATAATGGGGTACCGAGGTCGATAGCCGGTAGAGGCAGTCTCTGAACTGTAGGAAAATTACCGATTACACTAACTGAGCGTAAAGTAGACTTAAAGCAAGAAACAAACTAAAAATATCAAACTCACACTAGTGCAAGTGAATTAATGGATTCATTGAACGCAACAGGGAAGAGGAATTAAAGAGCAGCTATAGACATTGCACAAAACTACATAGGATTGGGATCCATTTCTAAATATATCTCATGGAACATCGTAAGTCGTGTAGTACTGTTTGGTTTGAGAATTGATTGTTCGTTGCTTAGTTTTGTAATCACTTTGGGTAATCATGTGGAGTACACAACGACACATGAGCATTATATAGAATCGCAACGCACTAGCAAATGATCACCTTCTTAAATATTTAGTGAAACGTTCCAATTCATGTCTTGTTTACACTCACGCGAACAAAATCTATTTTTCGAATCATGTAATGAATAGCGTTTTAACTTATTCATCGCATATTGAATTATTTGAATTCGTAGATATAATGAAATTGGGAAAGGATTCCACATTTACGCACAACGTAAATGTTAAAGGAGAATACAATGCGAATTTAATTGATAACTTAAACTCGACGAAAACAACCAATCACTTATGTAGGTAGATTCATCACATGTCATCTCATCAGAAGTATCATCGCAATCCTCCAACAAAATGATGATATTTTAAAAGATATGCGCTGGAGAAAAACTACGAAATGAAATAAAACTTACAACGAGAAGCTTCATTTCTGCTGCTGTTCTACAGGAGTAGCTGTGAAATGTAGCAAGTAATCTCCATCACCTTCTCTTATACCCAACGCTCAACGGAAAAGAAATTTATGTGCAACCGGAAAACGGAAAGTTCTTAAATTCTCTTTACATAACTCTAGCTCTTAATTACGTGCATCTATCCGTTGAAATATCTTGATCAAATCATGGAGAACAATGTCATGAAATTGACGCAAGGAAAATAATATTAATTTTTAGTATTGTCGCATATTGTTTGTGGCAGATCACTTGACCTAAGGAGTGTTAGATAAAATTAATTAAAGATGTAGTTCATAGATTGACTTAATAAGGGAGTAATTCGTTTGACGGAAGAGATTTATTTTCTCGAACAATATGTGTTTGTTCATTCCTTTGAAAATGAAGGTGAAGGTTGGTGATAAAGGAAAAGCTTTCTAGGGAAATCGTGATTCCCAATGGCGAACTTTGGCTTTCTCGTAGTAGCACGTCCTTTCGAAAATGGATATAAGAAGTCGGAGGTTCTGAAATGATCAAGAAGTTTCATTGAACACATCGAAGCAAGAACATGTCTTTCAATAAAGTAGTAAGTACCCACTAGATGTGATTGTTTGAAAAACAGTCTTGTGTTTAATACGTGAGGAAAGTGTACTCCGTCTCGACATCTTCAACAAAACTAAGTAGGACGCCTATTTTTTGCATCCGAGTGAAATCTTACAGCACCTGCATTTTCGGAGATTTGTTTCCTGATACTAGAACATTATTAAAACTATCACCATCGGCAGCCTAGCGAATCAGCCTTTATAATTCGCATTGAATTTGTATTTTCAAGGTTTTCATTTGCAACGCAACCATACATTTCTTTTATGTAGCGTATTTTTAAAAAAAATATCAACCATAGGTGCCGAAGAGCCAAGTATTATGAATTGTTAGCTCTGTGTGTGTTTAGTTGATGTGGAGAAAATATCTTATTTTCATGTACCATTTAATCATACAACAGATTATTTACGCAGTATATTCTACTTTCAGATCTGTCTTGCCGTGGTTTCTCTTGCCCTCCTGATCGGGACTGCGACTGGTAAGTATACATTTCGTTAGAGAAACGAATGGCAATAACATGAAATAGATACCAGTCCCACGTTATTAATTTGACACATGCGATTTATGATTTCAGCTGTCGGTGTCACTGGAGTAAGCAGCCAAAACAACAACCTCATTGCCATTAAGAGTATTCCAGTTATTTCCGGTGGTTACGGACTAGGACATGGTGGATACGGACTTGGTTTCGGTGGTTACGGATTAGGAGGCCATGGGTTGTATGGCGGATACGGACTTGGTGGTGCTGGCCTGCTTGGAGGATATGGACTTGGTGGTCTCGGTGTCTTTGGTGGTTACGGACAAGGTGGCCTTGCTTACGCTGGGTAATTTATTAAGTGTGATCCTGTAACTTCATAAATATTTGTTTTGAAGTTGTTAAAAATAAAATGGCAATCAACAATATAATTTCATGACTTTAATTATGTGGTGTTGTTACATATTCCTATGATGCAAAGGTTGTCGTGGGATCCTAATTCTTCCCGTTCAGTATCATCTACAAACTGGTCCCATACTGAACAAGTTATGAACATGCAACAAAAGTTATCAAATTGGATCGTAGAAGGTTTTTCGAATACAACTCGGGTTTCTCGTTGAGGAACGAGCAATTCCTGTATTGTACGTAAATCCGGAATGTCAGGTTGCTAACCCTTAATATCATCACTATCATCACTTTCATATGCATCTTACTATGTAGTATTTTCTCTGGGCGTCATTAAACAAAGCTTCATTAATTTGTTAGTGGATTCATGATGCAGTACTCATCTTGCGTAGTGGACCAGATATAACATTGCATTTAGATCCATTCCCGATTGTCTTTGAGTGTCTCCCCAAGGGCGCAAAGGTAGCGTCGTCGCCTTGCAATCAAGAGGTCCCGGATTCAATACCCGATGGAGGCAAGTAGTGCAGGTTGGGGAGTTCTGCAACCGAAAATGAGGCTCGGTGAGGCTCGCCTTAATGGATTTCTCTCGTAAGGCATGAGCCTCATTTTCTGGCAGTGTTGCCAGCTCCTCACTCGAAAAAATCACCAAGGTTTTTTTTTGGGTCTAACCTAGCCTAAAGCAAGGAGCTGGCAACCTTGCTTGAGGCTCGCCTTAATGGTTTGCTCTTGTAAGGCATAAGCTCTATTTTCTCGCAGTGTTGCCAATATTTTACTCGAAAAAATCACCAAGGTTTTTTTTGGGTCTAACCTAGCCTAAAGCAAGGAGCTGGCAACCTTGCTTGAGGCTTGCCTTACAGTGCATAAAGCAAGAAGCTGGCAACCTTGCTTGAGGCTTGTTTTACAGTGCATAAAGCAAAGTTGGCAACCTACTGGTACTTTTGCCATAGCTTTTTACAAAAAAGAGAGAGGAGAGAGAGGGAAGAGTTAAACAACCGACAGTGTTGCTAACATCTTACTCGAAAAAAATCACAAAGGGTTTTTTTCTTGGTCTAACCTAACCTAAAGCAAGGAGCTGGCAACTTTGCTTGAGGCTTGCCTTACAGTACATAAAGCAAGGTTGGTAACCTACTGGTATTTTTGCCATGGTTTTTTACAAAAAAGAGAGAGGAGAGAGAGAGGGGGAAGGGTTAAACAACCGACAGCCTACCTACAGCTTTTTTTTTCTTGGTCTAACCTAACCTAAAGCAAGGAGCTGGCAATCTTGCTTGAGGCTTGCCTTACAGTGCATAAAGCAAGGTTGCCAACCTACTGGTATTTTTGCCATAGTTTTTTACAAAAAAGAGAGAGAGAGAGGGAAGGGTTAAACAACCGACAGCCTACCTACAGCTTTTTTTCTTGGTCTAACCTAACCTAAAGCAAGGAGCTGGCAACTTTGCTTGAGGCTTACCTTACAGTGCATAAAGCAATTTTTGCCAACCTACACACACTGGGCAAGAAGAGCCGGCACTGCCGTAAAAAAGAGAGATGGGTGGATGGCAACACAGTATGTGTGTGTGTGTGTGTGTATAATATGTAGCATTATTAACTGGAGAGTGTTGGTAAACCACCTGCAACTAAAAAAAATAGAGATGCCAACGTTACTGTAAGATGAAGAGAGAGAGAGACCTATAGCTGGCAACAGTGGTGAGCGAATGCACCTTATCGTAATTTTCCAACTCCGGCAATGTTTGTATATCGTGATTTTTGTAAACCTCTCTCGGGGGAACGATATACCACACATGCGCACGCGCGTGCTTTTTATTATTTCCGTATTGTGACGCAAACAAACAAATAATAATTGTTATTTTTTAGGATATCTGGCCCCTATAACCTCGCCAGGGTGCGTGGTGCCCAACCAAAAAAGTAAAGGTTTTCCCGTACGGCTTTTGAACGTAAAATTGATTGACGTGGGGGCGAATTTCTTCAGGGGTGTTCTGTTTGGTGTTTATTTTGAGCAGTTTGCCCGGCGGCAAAGTTTTATTGTTTTTTAAATTTTTTGATTTTTTTTACGCAAGGCCATAATCTTACGTATGCACGTGATATTAAACGTGTCCTATGAGAAATATACGTGAAGATCAGCTTCCGTGCAGCCGGTGTGGGATTCGTGACGCCGCGATAAACATCAACTTCCGTGCCGGGTGGGAAACACAAACATCGCTTGTTCTGCAACGCTTTGCTGAAATAGTAATGCGAGAGATGCAAGTTGAGTTTGTGTCCTCGAACCTGGTCTGCGCGTAACACGCTCTGGCAGCATGTTGAGACGATTGTTTGCACGAGTCTGTTTTTCAGAAACACACGTCTCTCACAAGCATCGAATCCTGGATGTTGTACTGCAACAGATCGTCTATCTTGTTTTTTTCGTAGAGCGTCTGCACGGTTTTGTCCTCGGGTATTATCTTCTCTCCCAGGTTGAAGTAGACCCAAATAGAGAGTTCACAAACCGAAAGTGGGGCTTGGTGGGGCATGCCTTAATGGTTTGTTTTTGTAAGGCATAAGCCCTATTTTCTTGCAGTGTTGCCAATATTTTACTCGAAAAAATCACCAAGGTTTTTTTCTTGGTCTAACCTAGCCTAAAGCAAGGAGCTGGCAACTTTGCTTGAGGCTTGCCTTACAGTGCATAAAGCAAGGTTGCCAACGTACTGGTATTTTTGCCATAGCTTTTTACAAAAAAAAGAGGAGAAAGAGAAAAAGGGAAGAGTTAAACAACTGACAGCCTACCTACAGCTTTTTTTTCTTGGTCTAACCTAACCTAAAGCAGGGAGCTGGCAACTTTGCTTGAGGCTTGCCTTACAGTGCATAAAGCAATTTTTGCCAACCTACACACACTAAACAAGGAGAGCCGGCAACAAACATGCACTGCCGTAAAAGAGAGAGATGGGTGGATGGCAACACAGTATGTGTGTGCGTGTGTGTGTATAATATGTAGCATTATTAACTGGAGAGTGTTGGCAAACCACCTGCAACTAAAAAAAATAGAGATGCCAACGTTACTGTAAGATGAAGAGAGAGAGAGACCTATAGCTGGCAACAGTGGTGAGCGAATGCACCTTATCGTAATTTTCCAAGTCCCCGGGGGACCAAATGTTTATATATTGTAACTTTTGTAAACCTCTCTCGGGGGAATGATGTGCCACACGCGTGAGCGTGTTTTTTATTATTTCTGTATTGTGACGCAAACAAACAAATAATAATTGTTGTTTTTTTAGGATATCTGGCTTTTATAACCTCGCCAGGAGTGCGTGGTGCCCAACCAAAAAAAAGTAAAGGTTCTAACGGCCGCGGTTAGATAACTACATACCTCTGTAGAGTTTCATGTGTTTTTTTTTTTTTTAAAAAAATCCTATGGGATACCTCTGTTTATCAAAAATTCGAGATATATTTGCAATTTAATGCTGTGGACTTGGAAAATTTTCGATTGACGAAAAACATTGGTTCTATGACGACCAATGTTTATTTTGGTATGGGAGGACAGAGGACACCGAGATTCGACCGACACACTAAACCCGACCTCTCTACGCGTACTCTACGTCACCAAAAAAAATATCTCCTCTTGTCGATAAGTCGTCACGTTGTAATCAAAGGGCCCTGGGTTCGATACCTACTGGATTCCGATTCTATTTTAAACTGTACGCCCAGTCCCCCGATTAACCTATCTGTGCATAGAGTAAACTTAAAAAGTCGGTCAATTATTGTCGCGATTAAGGATTAAAAAAAAAAGAGGGGTGGGTGAAGTTAGATTCAAAGAGAATGCCACGTGATCACTTTGATTCAATAGCTCCGTCTAGTTTGCTGCACTTTTTGACTGCACTCACGCGTCTAGTTGGTTACACGGTGCAACCTACCTTGTTGATTTTGGGTGTCATGTAGTGTATTTGGTGTCTGCACCACGTCTTGGAGAGGTGTAATATGTGGTGTGGTGTATGACCACGTGGTGAGTGGTTAACTAATCAAATGAACGTTTAAAGTAGCAGACAGGTATTTGTTGAATCTTCTGAACTTGAACACCACTATTCGTCTACTTGGTTGAACGTTATTTTCTTTCACCAGCCTGACACCGGGATACACCTACACTGCATCTAATGTCAAAGAAGTGCAGCGTACTAGACGAGGATATTAAATTGCTCTGTTGTAAATGAGATGCATGATGTTCTCTCGTAAGTTGTTAATATGAATTGATGTTACTGTGAAAAAACTGAAGGCAGAATAATGCCAACGCTATCTGGACTCGCTTAGTTAATTCAAGATAGTCGCGACAAACGTAAACGGGCTGTGCAGGACTTGGAAAATTTTTTCGATTGATGAAAATTTGGTTTTATGATGATGACCTATACTAAATTTTTGGTATGGGAGGACAGAGGATACCGAGACTCGACCAACACACTAAACCCCAGACCTCTCTATGGCTACATGTTCGGAAGTTACGAGTGATTAAAAGTTTTGGGAGGGTGTGTGCAAACATCCCTTACCCTTGAACTCAGGACCACCAAACTTTGGCATACATACGCTACATCCCCAAAATCGACAAGGGGTGGTGTTTGGGGGGGGGGATTTTTCGATTTATTTTCGCGCAATATCTCACCGTTTTCGAGTTATTTGCAATTTTTAATGCTGGACTTGGAAAATTTTCAACAGAGGGGGGGTTCAACTATGATAACCTATGTTTATTTTGTTAGGAGCCAATGCTAGCGCATGTCTCTACGATGATCCTATCGAAAAGAAATTGACAATTGGCCCACCCTTGACCTCCAAATTTCGTACACGTACTCTACATCACCAAAATCGACAAGGGGGTCGACCCTATCTTCTGCACAACTCTGACGTGTACGTCCTGTTTCGCGAAGAGTCGACAACCTTCCACAGCTGTTTGTATTATATTACATCAGATATTATATTGCATGAGTGAGTTGGCTGTGTGTATAAAGACTAGTTTCAGACATGGACGCGAATATAATGCCATGATAATTAGCTGCTGTCCAAAGTTATAGCATAACTTAAAATATTTATATATAAAAAAGGATATTTATTGTACTGTGCTTTCTAGCGAAGGTATTATTGTAAACGATATTGTTTGTAAATGTGGAAAGTTAGAAGCTCAGTCCCCGGCCTATCAATGATAAAAAATTTCATCACGGACAACAACCAAAAAAAAAAGGGTGTGCACGTTACAAAAGCATTGTCATATGGACTGACGATTATTATTTTTTTTTAAAAAAAAAAACAGACCTAGTTACGATGGGTTATAACCTGTGCTGTCTTGCAATTGTTTTTGCTTATTTCAATGTCAGCGAGCGTGATATGAAACATGCATGCGAAGAAGGGAGGGAGATCATAACAAAATAATTCACACTTCGATTTCATTACTTTTGCTAGTCATGTTTCACCTCCTATCTAGAAGGATACTGGACGCTACTTTATTTGAAGATGGCTAGAAGCGAGGGAAGGAGAGAAATGTTATTTTTTACCTTTTTGCCTGTGTGTGACGAAAATAGTTTTACATGCATACGGCTGTATCGTGATCTGCTTGAATCATTATTACGTCTGTGAGTTTTCAGTATTGCTGAATATATTTACATATCAACCAACGGTTATGAATTGCGTAGAAATTGGCTTTTGTTAACGGTCCAGTGGCGAAGTTGGAAACAGAGAGCGGTCACATCAGACAGGTGCTCCTGGTATCTAAAGAAATGCCCCCTCTTACAGAAAAAAAAATGGAGTGTTAGAAAGGAAAGATGTTATACCCGAATGAACGGGGAGTCTCGAGCATCTTCCAATCCTCATCTTCGCGTTCAGCTAACGAGGAAAAAAAAGAAACTTTACATATGGGGGACTCAACAGCTGCTGTATGGTATTGTCCATGGATGTTAAAACTTTTGTTTTTTTTTCTGAATAGACGGACATATCAGTGTTGCAATCTCCAGATGAGACCGGAGCTTATTATTATTATTATTATTATTATTATTATTATTATTTTGGACAAGGGGATCAGATCAAGGTATGGACTAAAACTTTTTTTTACATCAAAATAAAACAGAGGATTTTTTACTCCACTGCTTACTTATTATTGTAAAGAATGAGGTGCCGCGTCTTATTGTATAGTCTTCCAACAGCACACCTCGGGGCGTAAATTTCTGCTTCTTCATGTATGCAAAATGCACTTAACTTCTGTTGTGAAGCGAATGGAGAGTTTGTTTTGCTGCTGTGATTAAATACTAAACCAAAATCTTATTACATAACTTTGAAGTATATTTGTTAATACGATCTATATTATATCATCGCTATAGGTGGTCCATATTATGCGCAGGAGAATTTTTAAAAAATGTCTTGTTTCTCGAACCTGTGACCTGCAGATTTGCTTTTGCTGGCAACAGAAACAGAAAATGGCACTATGTTATTCTATACTGATACAGGTGTACTGTAATCATAACAATTTTCTAGTAACAAAACAACAACTATGTCGGAAAGAAGGGGTCTTATTAACTACTTCACATCTGTACCCGCACAACTCATCGACTACAAAGCAACAATGTTAGGAAGTGTGTGCATGGTCCCAAAAATACAAATTTAAAATCACTAATGAGACATGAACTCTCTTCACTGGTGTGTATTTGAATATGTGAAAATGAGGTACTTTGAATAACCACAAAAAAGCTTGCAACGGTATAGAGAAGGGTCACAACTTCAAACTTTAGACGATTTTTTGTTAATCTGCAAAGGGCCAGGGCGTACGGTAAATTGATTTTATTGAAAAGTATGCAGAAGCAGTGTTGGAAGCAGTTTGAAGACTGAAACGGCTATGGAAGGACACTTATTATAATGTTAATATTTCAGTATAATGTTTTCAGAATTGCTTTTCGATAATGTTTGGTACTTAATTTAATCAATTGTTAGACAAAACACACATTCGAATTCAAGGACGGAAAATATGAACAGCGAATGAATGCTTTAGAGTAGATGTGATATTTAAAGGAGGTGATCATTTTTTTACTTTCTCAATTCAAAACAAAAATTCATGAATATTATTATCATTGAATGGTTGGTTAGGTGCTCGGTTTACCTTGTCCCTCCGAACGAAAGATGGAATGTATACAAGCCTGTGCCTCCTAAGTTTATCGCGGCTATGAGGATGAATCGCGAAATGAAACGAACTGGAAACTTTCAATATATATATATTTTTTATAACATGGACGCGACGAGAAAACGAAAAAGAAGAACATAAGAAGATTAATCGATGCGGACAAGATAAACGATGATCTAATCAATAACATTACAGCATTAAGTGCCATGCATTCTTTCCTCGTTCGTAATAAAATTTAACAAATTATAAAAAGGATAGCAATCCAACTTGTCATTTGACCTCCTTAGTGAAGCATGTCAGAGTCAGAGTTGTGCAGAAGATAGGGTCGACCCCCTTGTCGATTTTGGTGATGTAGAGTACGTGTACGAAATTTGGAGGTCAAGGGTGGGCCAATTGTCAATTTCTTTTCGATAGGATCATCGTAGAGACATGCGCTAGCATTGGCTCCTAACAAAATAAACATAGGTTATCATAGTTGAACCCCCCCTCTGTTGAAAATTTTCCAAGTCCAGCATTAAAAATTGCAAATAACTCGAAAACGGTGAGATATTGCGCGAAAATAAATCGAAAAATCCCCCCCCCCCCCAAACACCACCCCTTGTCGATTTTGGGGATGTAGCGTATGTATGCCAAAGTTTGGTGGTCCTGAGTTCAAGGGTAAGGGATGTTTGCACACACCCTCCCAAAACTTTTAATCACTCGTAACTTCCGAACATGTAGCCATAGAGAGGTCTGGGGTTTAGTGTGTTGGTCGAGTCTCGGTATCCTCTGTCCTCCCATACCAAAAATTTAGTATAGGTCATCATCATAAAACCAAATTTTCATCAATCGAAAAAATTTTCCAAGTCCTGCACAGCCCGTTTACGTTTGTCGCGACTATCTTGAATTAACTAAGCGAGTCCAGATAGCGTTGGCATTATTCTGCCTTCAGTTTTTTCACAGTAACATCAATTCATATTAACAACTTACGAGAGAACATCATGCATCTCATTTACAACAGAGCAATTTAATATCCTCGTCTAGTACGCTGCACTTCTTTGACATTAGATGCAGTGTAGGTGTATCCCGGTGTCAGGCTGGTGAAAGAAAATAACGTTCAACCAAGTAGACGAATAGTGGTGTTCAAGTTCAGAAGATTCAACAAATACCTGTCTGCTACTTTAAACGTTCATTTGATTAGTTAACCACTCACCACGTGGTCATACACCACACCACATATTACACCTCTCCAAGACGTGGTGCAGACACCAAATACACTACATGACACCCAAAATCAACAAGGTAGGTTGCACCGTGTAACCAACTAGACGCGTGAGTGCAGTCAAAAAGTGCAGCAAACTAGACGGAGCTATTGAATCAAAGTGATCACGTGGCATTCTCTTTGAATCTAACTTCACCCACCCCTCTTTTTTTTTTTAATCCTTAATCGCGACAATAATTGACCGACTTTTTAAGTTTACTCTATGCACAGATAGGTTAATCGGGGGACTGGGCGTACAGTTTAAAATAGAATCGGAATCCAGTAGGTATCGAACCCAGGGCCCTTTGATTACAACGTGACGACTTATCGACAAGAAGAGATATTTTTTTTGGTGACGTAGAGTACGCGTAGAGAGGTCGGGTTTAGTGTGTCGGTCGAATCTCGGTGTCCTCTGTCCTCCCATACCAAAATAAACATAGGTCGTCATAGAACCAATATTTTTCGTCAATCGAAAATTTTCCAAGTCCACAGCATTAAATTGCAAATATATCTCGAATTTTTGATAAACAGAAGTATCCCATAGGATTTTTTAAAAAAAAACAAAAACACATGAAACTCTACAGAGGTATGTAGTTATCTAACCGCGGCCGTTAGAACCTTTACTTTTTTTTTGGTTGGGCACCACGCACTCCTGGCGAGGTTATAAAAGCCAGATATCCTAAAAAAACAACAATTATTATTTGTTTGTTTGCGTCACAATACAGAAATAATAAAAAACACGCGCACGCGTGTGGCACATCATTCCCCCGAGAGAGGTTTACAAAAGTTACAATATATAAACATTTGGTCCCCCGGGGACTTGGAAAATTACGATAATGTGCATTCGCTCACCACTGTTGCCAGCTATAGGTTTCTCTCTCTCTTCATCTTACAGTAACGTTGGCATCTCTATTTTTTTTAGTTGCAGGTGGTTTGCCAACACTCTCCAGTTAATAATGCTACATATTATACACACACACGCACACACATACTGTGTTGCCATCCACCCATCTCTCTCTTTTACGGCAGTGCATGTTTGTTGCCGGCTCTCCTTGTTTAGTGTGTGTAGGTTGGCAAAAATTGCTTTATGCACTGTAAGGCAAGCCTCAAGCAAAGTTGCCAGCTCCCTGCTTTAGGTTAGGTTAGACCAAGAAAAAAAAGCTGTAGGTAGGCTGTCAGTTGTTTAACTCTTCCCTTTTTCTCTTTCTCCTCTTTTTTTTGTAAAAAGCTATGGCAAAAATACCAGTACGTTGGCAACCTTGCTTTATGCACTGTAAGGCAAGCCTCAAGCAAAGTTGCCAGCTCCTTGCTTTAGGCTAGGTTAGACCAAGAAAAAAACCTTGGTGATTTTTTCGAGTAAAATATTGGCAACACTGCAAGAAAATAGGGCTTATGCCTTACAAAAACAAACCATTAAGGCATGCCCCACCAAGCCCCACTTTCGGTTTGTGAACTCTCTATTTGGGTCTACTTCAACCTGGGAGAGAAGATAATACCCGAGGACAAAACCGTGCAGACGCTCTACGAAAAAAACAAGATAGACGATCTGTTGCAGTACAACATCCAGGATTCGATGCTTGTGAGAGACGTGTGTTTCTGAAAAACAGACTCGTGCAAACAATCGTCTCAACATGCTGCCAGAGCGTGTTACGCGCAGACCAGGTTCGAGGACACAAACTCAACTTGCATCTCTCGCATTACTATTTCAGCAAAGCGTTGCAGAACAAGCGATGTTTGTGTTTCCCACCCGGCACGGAAGTTGATGTTTATCGCGGCGTCACGAATCCCACACCGGCTGCACGGAAGCTGATCTTCACGTGTATTTCTCATAGGACACGTTTAATATCACGTGCATACGTAAGATTATGGCCTTGCGTAAAAAAAATCAAAAAATTTAAAAAACAATAAAACTTTGCCGCCGGGCAAACTGCTCAAAATAAACACCAAACAGAACACCCCTGAAGAAATTCGCCCCCACGTCAATCAATTTTACGTTCAAAAGCCGTACGGGAAAACCTTTACTTTTTTGGTTGGGCACCACGCACCCTGGCGAGGTTATAGGGGCCAGATATCCTAAAAAATAACAATTATTATTTGTTTGTTTGCGTCACAATACGGAAATAATAAAAAGCACGCGCGTGCGCATGTGTGGTATATCGTTCCCCCGAGAGAGGTTTACAAAAATCACGATATACAAACATTGCCGGAGTTGGAAAATTACGATAAGGTGCATTCGCTCACCACTGTTGCCAGCTATAGGTCTCTCTCTCTCTTCATCTTACAGTAACGTTGGCATCTCTATTTTTTTTAGTTGCAGGTGGTTTACCAACACTCTCCAGTTAATAATGCTACATATTATACACACACACACACACACATACTGTGTTGCCATCCACCCATCTCTCTTTTTTACGGCAGTGCCGGCTCTTCTTGCCCAGTGTGTGTAGGTTGGCAAAAATTGCTTTATGCACTGTAAGGTAAGCCTCAAGCAAAGTTGCCAGCTCCTTGCTTTAGGTTAGGTTAGACCAAGAAAAAAAAGCTGTAGGTAGGCTGTCGGTTGTTTAACCCTTCCCTCTCTCTCTCTCTTTTTTGTAAAAAACTATGGCAAAAATACCAGTAGGTTGGCAACCTTGCTTTATGCACTGTAAGGCAAGCCTCAAGCAAGATTGCCAGCTCCTTGCTTTAGGTTAGGTTAGACCAAAAAAAAAAAGCTGTAGGTAGGCTGTCGGTTGTTTAACCCTTCCCCCTCTCTCTCTTCTCTCTCTTTTTTGTAAAAAACCATGGCAAAAATACCAGTAGGTTACCAACCTTGCTTTACGTACTGTAAGGCAAGCCTCAAGCAAAGTTGCCAGCTCCTTGCTTTAGGTTAGGTTAGACCAAGAAAAAAACCCTTGGTGATTTTTTTCGAGTAAGATGTTAGCAACACTGTCGGTTGTTTAACTCTTCCCTCTCTCTCCTCTCTCTTTTTTGTAAAAAGCTATGGCAAAAGTACCAGTAGGTTGCCAACTTTGCTTTATGCACTGTAAAACAAGCCTCAAGCAAGGTTGCCAGCTTCTTGCTTTATGCACTGTAAGGCAAGCCTCAAGCAAGGTTGCCAGCTCCTTGCTTTAGGCTAGGTTAGACCCAAAAAAAACCTTGGTGATTTTTTCGAGTAAAATATTGGCAACACTGCGAGAAAATAGAGCTTATGCCTTACAAGAGCAAACCATTAAGGCGAGCCTCAAGCAAGGTTGCCAGCTCCTTGCTTTAGGCTAGGTTAGACCCAAAAAAAAACCTTGGTGATTTTTTCGAGTGAGGAGCTGGCAACACTGCCAGAAAATAAGGCTCAAGCCTTACGAGAGAAATCCATTAAGACGAGCCTCACCGAGCCTCATTTTCGGTTGCAGAACTCCCCAACCTGCACTACTACTAGTTGTTCGGATCCTCCTTTAAACTGTAGCTCGAGTCCCAGTTATCCTTACTGTGCATAAAGCGGACATAACATTTAAAAATGGCTAAGAAAAAATTCAGTTCATCACGCGACGCTGTGATACAATCAAGAATAATTACGCAAAGACAATATATGTTCGCTGTTTTGCGCCCCGTACACATCACAATACAATGACACTGAAAAACAAACAGCAAATTTCAGAAAGTATTGCAGCAAATTTCGATGGAAGACACATTTAGAAAATGAAGCCAACGTCACGTTAAGAGGAGGCTAGCTATCTATTGATCCAAATATGTTATACACAGAAACATTCTATATTTATACTGTGAGTAGCGAATGGAAATAGACCTAATACTTACAATATCACACGATTTGGTTGGTTGATTTAATGTTTTGAATCCACTTTATGCACGTAAGGCTAACCGGGAATGGACCTACAGTTTAAAGTGGAGTCCGAACCACTATGACCCTTCACCGGGTATCGAACCCGGGACCCCATATCACACGATTTAACTTCCCATAGCTTTTAATGGTAATGATATTAAATGTGGTGAGGAATCAGAATTGCAATGTTTCCCAGCATTAATATACTCTACTATGTCATACAACAGTTCGTTTCTAAGACTCACGACCGGATGTGGTAACAATTTTCCTGTAAATGTTCCTCTCCTAGTTATTTTCGGGAATGAGGAAGATTACAACTATAGTGGATTGGAAAATTTAACCAGTAGAAAGATGGGAAGAATAATGCTTGGGCCGAACATTCACCTTAGAACCGGATAATATCCTTGAACGGCATACTGTGCTTCGAACCCTTTTACATTGTGGGTGGATAAGGTTTCTATACACAATTATTTAGATTTATTATGCAAAGCTCTAGAAAAGTAACCTTCGTTTCATCCAGTGTTGATGAGGCAAATTTCAGTAAGTGCATGGAAGAAAAATCAATTCAGTTTCAAAGATAACTTCCTCCTATCCTAATTCCTTGTTTCAACAAAGCAAAGAAGTTCTCAATTTGCAAGGAAGGGTATTTTGAGTGTGCATTCGTATTTTCATTTTCTGTCACTTGCGGCAATGTCTTTTCTACTCTTACGGCGGGCACTCTACATGCTGGCATGGAAAGTGGGGAGCGGGGAATACGCAGCAGACCAACCAGATAACAGCGGTTGCGCCGAGAGTTACGACGTCGAGGGGAGCCTCGTTCTACAGGCTGTTGCGTTTCTTATCGCGCTGGATTGGTCGTTTCTCCGCTCCCCACTTCCCTTGCCAGCATATGGAACGCCCGCCGTAAGACTGGAAAGAGCTATAATTGCGACACGATGAGGGTGAGTGACGATTAGAAAAATATATGACCGAAAGTAGATCGCCACTCGAACGAGATACCTTCCGTGGCACTTAACGCCATTCTCGTCTGAAACCCAGCTTCATGATATATATTATACAAATATATTCCCCAACACGTCGTGTCTTTATATGTATGTGTATTTTGTTAGGTTTTCATTATCGTGAATAAATGTCAGGATTCGGTTCATCATATTTAGTGTCCTTCACGATCTGATTAATTACAATTTGGAAAATAATAATTTTCGCATTTCTTCAAATATATCATTGTTTGAGAAATGTCTTTTTCCACTGAGAACGTCTACAACATATCGATTTTTGCAAGATTCAATGAAATGATGTGTAATCGTCAAGTATTAGCAAATGTTCACTTTTATTTATTTCGTGAAATGTTCAAATTTATCTCTTGTTACCCTTACGCGGATGAAATCATTTTTAAAAATAATACGATATCTAATTTATCTCATAGTGATTTATTTGAAATCTTACATATTTACATGAATACAAAACCAAATTAGGAGCTTAATAAATTATCCAAGGAAACCGTAACCACCGTATCCCGAACCATAGCTTCCGTAGCCGTGGAGCCCATATCCAGAGTGAAGATTTAGTCCAAGCCTCTTCACAACCGCGTTGAAACCGTTCACACCATCAGCTCCGTAGGTTACTACTCTGACACTGCCATCGGGTTCCACAAGGCTGTACTGACCTTTAACAACATCGCCATCTCGGACTTCAGTTTGTTGTTTGTTGTCACCCGTGTGGTGGTCGCTCACGGCGTATCCGAACTGGTACTTAGGGTAGGCCTGAAAGTACGATGCATTTCCATCATTATTCATTTATAGTATCGCTTATACTTAGTTGTTTGCATTGTACTAACTGTGCGCATCGTATATCAAAGAAAGTACAGTTCAACACGCGTAATGGTACACAACAATAGGTTTTATCTCTGTATTTCAACACAGAAACTTGTATATTGCAACTAGCGATCTGAATTTCAAAAGTCATATTCTAAATTACTCACATAATAATCAATAGGACCAATAGCAAGAGCGGATGTTGAAAGGGCGAATAATACCTGAAACGACAAAAATAGTATAAAATTAATTATATTATGTTAGTTGGTACACACACTTTCACAGCAGAGGTTGGGCTAAATTGGGTATTTATTCCTAAAACTGGGAAAATATACAAGAAGCCTGTATGAAATTTGGAACAAAATGGAATTTCAGAATAAGTTAAATGGGCCTCGTAGATGGCGTACAAGTAACCTCGTCGCCTTACAATAATGGGGTACCGAGGTCGATAGCCGGTAGAGGCAGTCTCTGAACTGTAGGAAAATTACCGATTACACTAACTGAGCGTAAAGTAGACTTAAAGCAAGAAACAAACTAAAAATATCAAACTCACACTAGTGCAAGTGAATTAATGGATTCATTGAACGCAACAGGGAAGAGGAATTAAAGAGCAGCTATAGACATTGCACAAAACTACATAGGATTGGGATCCATTTCTAAATATATCTCATGGAACATCGTAAGTCGTGTAGTACTGTTTGGTTTGAGAATTGATTGTTCGTTGCTTAGTTTTGTAATCACTTTGGGTAATCATGTGAAGTACACAACGACACATGAGCATTATATAGAATCGCAACGCACTAGCAAATGATCACCTTCTTAAATATTTAGTGAAACGTTCCAATTCATGTCTTGTTTACACTCACGCGAACAAAATCTATTTTTCGAATCATGTAATGAATAGCGTTTTAACTTATTCATCGCATATTGAATTATTTGAATTCGTAGATATAATGAAATTGGGAAAGGATTCCACATTTACGCACAACGTAAATGTTAAAGGAGAATACAATGCGAATTTAATTGATAACTTAAACTCGACGAAAACAACCAATCACTTATGTAGGTAGATTCATCACATGTCATCTCATCAGAAGTATCATCGCAATCCTCCAACAAAATGATGATATTTTAAAAGATATGCGCTGGAGAAAAACTACGAAATGAAATAAAACTTACAACGAGAAGCTTCATTTCTGCTGCTGTTCTACAGGAGTAGCTGTGAAATGTAGCAAGTAATCTCCATCACCTTCTCTTATACCCAACGCTCAACGGAAAAGAAATTTATGTGCAACCGGAAAACGGAAAGTTCTTAAATTCTCTTTACATAACTCTAGCTCTTAATTACGTGCATCTATCCGTTGAAATATCTTGATCAAATCATGGAGAACAATGTCATGAAATTGACGCAAGGAAAATAATATTAATTTTTAGTATTGTCGCATATTGTTTGTGGCAGATCACTTGACCTAAGGAGTGTTAGATAAAATTAATTAAAGATGTAGTTCATAGATTGACTTAATAAGGGAGTAATTCGTTTGACGGAAGAGATTTATTTTCTCGAACAATATGTGTTTGTTCATTCCTTTGAAAATGAAGGTGAAGGTTGGTGATAAAGGAAAAGCTTTCTAGGGAAATCGTGATTCCCAATGGCGAACTTTGGCTTTCTCGTAGTAGCACGTCCTTTCGAAAATGGATATAAGAAGTCGGAGGTTCTGAAATGATCAAGAAGTTTCATTGAACACATCGAAGCAAGAACATGTCTTTCAATAAAGTAGTAAGTACCCACTAGATGTGATTGTTTGAAAAACAGTCTTGTGTTTAATACGTGAGGAAAGTGTACTCCGTCTCGACATCTTCAACAAAACTAAGTAGGACGCCTATTTTTTGCATCCGAGTGAAATCTTACAGCACCTGCATTTTCGGAGATTTGTTTCCTGATACTAGAACATTATTAAAACTATCACCATCGGCAGCCTAGCGAATCAGCCTTTATAATTCGCATTGAATTTGTATTTTCAAGGTTTTCATTTGCAACGCAACCATACATTTCTTTTATGTAGCGTATTTTTAAAAAAAATATCAACCATAGGTGCCGAAGAGCCAAGTATTATGAATTGTTAGCTCTGTGTGTGTTTAGTTGATGTGGAGAAAATATCTTATTTTCATGTACCATTTAATCATACAACAGATTATTTACGCAGTATATTCTACTTTCAGATCTGTCTTGCCGTGGTTTCTCTTGCCCTCCTGATCGGGACTGCGACTGGTAAGTATACATTTCGTTAGAGAAACGAATGGCAATAACATGAAATAGATACCAGTCCCACGTTATTAATTTGACACATGCGATTTATGATTTCAGCTGTCGGTGTCACTGGAGTAAGCAGCCAAAACAACAACCTCATTGCCATTAAGAGTATTCCAGTTATTTCCGGTGGTTACGGACTAGGACATGGTGGATACGGACTTGGTTTCGGTGGTTACGGATTAGGAGGCCATGGGTTGTATGGCGGATACGGACTTGGTGGTGCTGGCCTGCTTGGAGGATATGGACTTGGTGGTCTCGGTGTCTTTGGTGGTTACGGACAAGGTGGCCTTGCTTACGCTGGGTAATTTATTAAGTGTGATCCTGTAACTTCATAAATATTTGTTTTGAAGTTGTTAAAAATAAAATGGCAATCAACAATATAATTTCATGACTTTAATTATGTGGTGTTGTAACATATTCCTATGATGCAAAGGTTGTCGTGGGATCCTAATTCTTCCCGTTCAGTATCATCTACAAACTGGTCCCATACTGAACAAGTTATGAAAATGCAACAAAAGTTATCGTAGAAGGTTTTTCGAATACAACTCGGGTTTCTCGTTGAGGAACTAGCAATTCCTGTATTGTACGTAAATCCGGAATGTCAGGTTGCTAACCCTTAATATCATCACTATCATCACTTTTATATGCATCTTACTAAGTAGTATTTTTTCTGGGCGTCATTAAACAAAGCTTCATTAATTTGTTAGTGGATTCATGATGCAGTACCCATCTTGCGTAGTGGATCAGATATAACATTGCATTTAGATCCATTCCCGATTGTCTTTGAGTGTCTCCCCAAGGGCGCAAAGGTAGCGTCGTCGCCTTGCAATTAAGAGGTCCCGGATTCGATACCCGATGGAGGCACATAGTTGTTCGGATCCTCCTTTAAACTGTAGCTCGAGTCCCAGTTATCCTTACTGTGCATAAAGCGGACACAACAAATAAAAATGGCTAAGAAAAAAATTCAGTTCATCACGCGACGCTGTGATAAAATCAAGAATAATTACGCAAAAGTAGTATAATTGATGCTACTTTTGGGACCACTTATAGGTGTAGAAAAGTAGAGGTCATTTGATTAAACAGCCCGATTTGCCTACACTTAAAATTATGGCAAGATGCTCTTATTCCCCAATTCTTCAAGTGTGATATGCTCTTAATCCTCAAGAATTTTGAATCCTAGTGTAGAAAAGAAGAACCCTCAATATACAGATTTGCCTACACTTAAAACAATGTCAAGGGGGGGCATATGCCCCAATCGGCCATGTGTGTTCATATTTAAATCTAAAGAATTTTGAGCCCTAGTGTACAAATGAAGAAGCCTCAACAGACAGATTTGGCCAAGTGTGTAAAAGCTACATCTCTCAGTTTGTTGTCCATAAGCTTGTCAAAAATATGCCCCTCTTGTTATTGTTTTGGCTACACTTAAAACTAGGCCAAAAATGCTTATAAGAGCTTTTGCTTACACAATAATATAATGTAATATATGCTTAAATACTTGTTACCTGGAATATGCTCAATATTTTAATTGGACACCAGCCTCAACTCATATATCTAGTACTAAGACAATGTAATAAGCAGAGCTCTTCTAGAATTGCTCTGTGACTCTCTCATTTCTTACATCATAAACATATGATTTTTCACCTATGAGAATATCACTACATATAGTGTCATCAGGAAGTGTATCGTGGAATTCACAGATAATTTTAATGTTTGTCCTGTCATTAACCACAACTTGTTTTCTTTTTGAAGTGTTGATGACAAACATGGGTCTCTATGCTTTGAATTCATCTGGTGTGTAATACATGTCAGTATTGCCAGTAGTGACCCTTTTGTATGCTGTAAATGCTTCATATAATTTAAGGAAATCATCCTTGGACATGTCTAAATTATAATTTTCTCTGGGGAACACCTCATTTCAGCCATTTTTAAGATATATGTTCTTGATGTTGCAGTTATCAAATCTACTTGAATTTTTTTCCTGATTATTGTGTCTTCCAGTCTGAAACAGTACCACCACAAAATCCGGCATGTCATATTGTATACTGGAGAATGAATTTGTAGCATCAAACTCATAATAAGTACCAGCGGCAGGCTTCTGTACACATTGATATGTATAAAATTGTAAAGGAACCAGTGGATTTTTTATTATATCTGCTTTGTATTTAAGAGCATAACTGGCTTCATATTCAACAACTGGGATTCTTAGCTCCATAGTCTGAATAATGCACTTGCCCTCATCAGGTAGGGTATTGGGCAGAGCTTCCCCTGTAGAGTTTAATGTACTGTACCTCATCAAAGCATTATTATCATTGGCAGCTCTTCTAAATGTGATTCTTAAACCACCCTTCCACATAATATCGTTGTAATCTGAGAAGAATCCTGGCAACAGGCGCATAGGGAACAGCACTGTGTGGCTCTTAGATATAATTTTATCACCAGCCTCAAATCCACCTATTTTGTAGTAAGAAGCCTCGGTTTTGGATAATTTTAGTGTGGCCAAAGCTGTGGAGGTAATGCCGGGATAATCCACTCTGTTTATAACAACACCATGCTTTCTGATCTCAATTTCAGAGAACAGATGTGGCACAAAATTATCCACCAATCTTATATTTGAATTTGCCGGATAATCTGTTCATCGAGCTTTACAACATCAAATTTGATGTATAGATCTGCTCTGTGGGGGTGTATAAAGCCATCCCCTACATCAAGATGAACCTCAATCTCTGTGTTGGGTTGATTTAAATTTGCAAAGGTCCTCCTGTTTGGAGGGAATGATTGTAGCTCATAACTCTCAATATTTTCCATTTTTTTTGTATGTATTTTTATTTAAATATTAATCTCTATGATTGCAGTTGTTGTGGCTCCAGCAAAATCAACTAATTCTTCTTTTTCATTAGTAACCATCAATTCAATGTTATCTATTCTATTATGGCACACAGGAAAATATAATGTTGGGGATGGAGTGTAGATGATGGGCTCCATAAATTCAGAATTAGGTTTAAATGTTGCAATGATGCCAGTTTGTTTGTGAGTGCCTATACCATTTGATTTGGTGATCATACCCTCAGCCACATTACAGTGAATATTTAAAGTCTCTATGGCTAAGAATTTAGGTATATTAATAGCAGTGTGTTTGATGGCTGGTTCAAGTTTTGTGTTGTTCTCAAAGCCTAACAGCTCTCCTATAGTACCCACATCCACTGTTTCTGTAGCAGATACAATCTCTACTCTGTGAGTGACAGAATTTTGAGTTAAAACTATACCTCTGGGTAATTGAGCATTTAGAGTGGACAGATTATACTGCCCTGGAGTGATGACAATATTTTGATCACCAACTGCAATTTTGTTGTTGTGGTGTGTAATATTAGGGATCAAGTACATGCCATAAAATGCTCTGAGAGCTATTGTTTTGGGATATACTATATCATCATGTAATTTGAGTTTCAATATTGAATTTTGGCTGGTGAGATGGAATACCCCCATGATGTTTTAAATACCACAAGGCCTTTTGAAAATTTTCAATTGATGGTTTATTTATTTGAGACATATATATAAGAACAGATAAACACAAATGTCCACAATTAACATCTTTGAAATTTTGTACACGGGCATTATTGTAATAAAGATTAGTTGATTTTAGATATTTTACTAAATTTTCAGGTGGAACACCTCAAAATGAATCAAACACAAATGCCTCATCTTTTAAATATTTAAGATAACAAATCCAGGGAGTGCCCTGATTTTTGTACTTATCCAAATTAACAATGCCACACTCTTTGTTGAGTGCTTGTTCTGGTAAAGAATCAGACATGTACACACCTCTAAAATTTTTTATGCCCAGTGGCTTGATAAAAGCTTCAATATCTTGGTTTGTAAGCGGCTCTTGTTTCTTTTAAACTTATTTATGGCTCTCTTAACACCTTTGCCTTGTTTCTCCATGGCCAGGTTATGGCGCTTCAATTCATCTAATTCTCCTTTATTTTTTTGGCATCTATTACTGTTTTTGCTATGGCAGCTGATCCCCCAGCCAAGCTCCCAACAGCCCCAAGTGCTGCTAAGATGGCCGGGATAGTAAATATGAAACCCCCCACATGTGATTTTTTTCTAGATTGTTGTAATTTTTTTAATTGGGGGGTACTAAGCAACAATTTCATACCATGGCCCTTGGCAAGACAAGAGCTTTTTTTCTTGCGCTGCTTTTTGGTTAAAAGGCTATCAATAGTTTTAAGAGATTTAAGACCTGCATATGGTATTTGATACATAACACCCTTGGCCTTCATTCTAGGTTTATTATATATATATATTCACAGCCCCCACCCCAGTTTTTGTTTGGTGTTCATAGCTATGGTGGTCCCCAATGCTGCTATTCTCTCACTCAAAGAAGCATCTTTGCTTACAAATCTACCAAATGCAGCCTCTTCTAATTTCTTGTCTGCAACATGTCTCTTGTCAAGATCAGAATGTGTGTTCTATGCTATGTCATGGTCTCTACAAGCAGCATCTAGGGGATTAACACCAGGGTCCCCTCTGTTTAATCTATGGTCCAATTTTGTACCGGGACCGCAATACTGATAGCCTGGAATATGTAGTTCAAATGGCAGCTTGTTTATAATGTCATTAACCAACCCTCGACCCTCAGAAATATTCCAAAATTTAGGTGGTAGAGTATTAATAATTTTTATAAGATATCCAATCCCCTTAGTGTCATTCACTATAAAATTAGACAATTTTGTGCTTATCATGTCCATAATTCCAACCGTTTCATTGTAAAAAATGTGGTTGCCAGCATTTTCCTCCCCAGCTATCACCAATAACCTATCTACAAGTTTCCTGACATCATCAACCCACACAAATTCTTTAGGCAGGGTGTTGTATTGTTTGATTCCACTGCCAGTCTTGATCTGTGACCATATGGGCTTGATTAAGTTGTTGTATTTTGCTCCACTGCTAGACTTGACTCTTTTTTGTGTGGGATCATTGTTCTGGTATAGAGCATCTGATTTTATTAGTATTTCTTTGTAGTGCTCATAATCTTGATCTGTATAGTTGCCAGGCCTTTTCCTAGTCATCAGTTCCCACAACCCAGGTGTGCCGGGATATTTAACAAAACCACCTTTTTCTCCAAGATGAGATTCTGAATATACAATTATATCATCTCCCATAAATGTTACTCTGAAATTGCCAATTCTATGTATGATCCTACCATCACGCTCTGTGTCAGCATATAAGCCAAAGACCTCATCTTTGTTGTCTTTAGGTGTGCTTAAATATTTTTGAGCAAGAAGACCCAATTCAATAGGATCATGAGTAGCTTCAATTCTTCGAGGAGCAACAGGACTAGGTGTATGAATACTAGAAAGTGGGGTGATTGGATAATCTAATATGTTCCTAGCAGCTACAGGTACAAGCTCTGTGATCAAATTTTGATTTTGCTCTGTAACAGTTTTGATATTTTTACCTAATTCACTAATAGCATCAATAATAGGCTGTTCTGTTTGTTTGTGTTGTTCATAAATTCCTCGGTTCTCTGATTTCCATCCCTTAAATCTTTTTACAAGATAATCTCTTAATTTAAGATCATCAATGATTGGCCTTTTCATGGTTATTTATATATGTTTCAATGTCTAGAAAATTGTTGATTTTATTTCTATATTTGCCACTATTGGGTTTTCTTGTCATATCAATTGTGACAAACCCATAACTGTCCTGGTTCCAGCACCTACTGCAAAACTTGGAAAAATCATTGTAGCTCAAGTCCCCACCTACATATTCATCATGTATGTGTTTGAGGTTCGTATGATCTTGATGAAACACACATATAAAATTGCTGTTGTCTCGGATCAGCTGCTTCGGAATTTTAGAAAAAGTCTGTGCCAGGTAGAAACAATCAATGTTTTTGTGTCGCCCCTGTGTAAAAAAATTTCTAACCTTGTTTTGATTATCCAGTATAATGTCATCAAACACAACAACAGAGTTATCAAGACATTCATGGAGTGGCTTAACATCTGGTTCAAAAGTGGCTATATCCAGTCCATCATATAGCTTCATCAGTTGCTGATATTTTAATTGTTCCAAGCTCTTAGAGAAGACATACAAGTGCCTTTTTTTCCAGTCTAACCAGTTGGGTGCCAATAAAAAATTATCAATCATTAGTGTAGTTTTACCACAAGCCGATGGCCCAACAATAAGACATCTAATATTATCAGGCAGCAACTTGTCATTTCTCTTAATCTGCTGTTCAGGTTCTGGCAGCCTTTTTATAACATCCCAGGTGCTCATATTATCACTTTGTCTGCATCGATCCAGCTGTGTTCTGGAAGTCCTAGCCATTTGACAAGTAACTTGTTGCCTTTTCTGCGGATGATTTTTTCTATGAGATATGTGTCACGCTGCTTAGTTTTGTTGAGTTCTTCTTCATAGAATCTGCCTTTGAGAATTTCTCCTCGGTGGTCTTTTATTATATATGTGTTAAGGGTCCCAGGTTTAACTTGAACCACTGTAAATAATTCAGTGCTCCAGTTTCTTGTAAAGCCTCTTTTGAATAAGTGCTTATATTTGCTGATTCTTACTTGATCACCTACCTTGTATTTGGCTTTTCTTGTTGTTGGCTGGTATCTAGGATAATAAACAGTCCTGATCAATTTTTGCTCATCAGATGAAGTTACTTCAGAGGGTTTCATGTTGATTGTGGAATGGACCGAGTTGTTATATTTATGTAGAAGTTCTGGAAGAATATTAAGCCATTTATAATTACCTTGAAGTGTAAATTGTTTATACATAAGATTTTTTAGGGTTTTGTTGAATCTCTCTACAATTGAGGCCTTGAGATCACTGTAACTCGAATAATGTTGTATTGACTGGCTTTTAATAAATTGTTGGAACACAGAATTAAAAAATTCTTTGCCATTATCTGTTTGCAAATAGCGCGGTGATCTTCCACTCTGATTGATGATTGTCCTGAAGGCTTCTGTAACACATTTTACAGTCTTGGATTTGAGTGGCACAGCCCAGGCAAATTTTGAAAATGTATCTATGACAGTGAGTAGATACTTGTAGCCCTTGTTGATTTTGTCTAAGTTTTTCAGCTGTCCACTTGCCATCTCAATCAAGTCGCACTGCCATAAATCATCTATGCCTTTTGTGACTACTGGCAGTCTCTTATAATTATGTCTGGCTTGTCTGTGTAATTCATCAACAATAATTTGTCTAGACATAATATGAAAACAAGAATATTGCAACTATGGGGTGTTCAGCAGCTGATACTACAGGATTTTCTAAATACAGTTTGTCTCCTATTTGTATATAAAATTCCAGAGAGCCATCATCTTCAGCATAAGATGTTTCTAATGTATTGGGATCTGTAAAATCCTCTAACTCTACACTGGTGATTTTTGGTTTGTTGTCAGCATTTGTTATTGATAAGGTGGGGTAGTGGTGTGCCTGTGGTTGAAGCCAATATTTGATCTTGATTGGTCTCAGTGTGCCCCCAACAAAAAACTGGTAATAAAATTGTGCAGGAGACAGCATATATATTTTGCCACATGGTGTAAATGGTGAATCATATTCTTTGTTGGGGACACTGTACAATTCAAGAATTAATGTATGTTTAGGATTCTCGATTATGCCAGTTATTTCTTTTTCTGCTGTAAGCAATCTACTTGTTACAGATTCAAGGTGCTCATTGATAGTCCTAACAACATCATCATGGCCTGGCTTGATTTTTATGTCCACAACAAGTTTCTTGTATTGTTGCACAATCTCTTGTAGCTGGGTGGCAAAAACAGACAGAGCATTTGCTTGATTGGATTCCATGGTCCCTAGCTGTTGCTTGATATTAGCTACAATTTGCTGTAAATTTTCAACAACTGCCAATTTTGAATTTTGGGTTGTAAGATCATGGACTTGTCTTCTGATATCCTCAAACAGAGCATGCAGTTCATTAATATGTTGATTAGTTGGTAGAGTGGCCACTGTCTGAGTAAGGTGTTTGATCTCTGTTTGGATATTCTTGATATCTTCTGATTTCAAGATGCGATTCACAGCTCTCTTAATATTTTTAAGTTCCTGTGATGTAGGCAGATTTGATACAGTATTTTGCAAAGATTCAAGTGCCAATTTTACATCATTTAATTCAGAAGCATCAACCACACCACGCATAGCATCTTGGAGCAGGGCTATATCTGCCTGAGTAGGTGTTGATTGTTGTAAATTTTCAACTTTTGTTTGGATATCATCGATCAAGTGATGAAAATGAGATAGCTCAGATTCAGTGTTGAGGTTTTCAAGTTTTGTGATCTGTTGCTGGACACTGACAAGGGTGTCTACAATACCAGGCAAGCGGGATTCTAGAGATTCTTGTACATTTGTCAAATCACTTTGCACTGCTGCTATTGTACCCTCAAGATGGGTTATGGTACTTTGAATTTTTCCAAAATCTTCATATGTTTCAAGTTGCAGCTTAATATTGGCAACACTCCGAGTTATTGCACTCAAAGCATCAGAAGATGGCAAGTTGTTCATAAAATTTTCAAGTGTCTCAATTTTTTCTTTAACCTCGGCTATGGCATTGTTCAAGGGGTCCAGATTAGGTATCTGGAGTGAATGAATCTGTTCCTTTAGAGTGGAAATCACTAGATCAAAATCTTCTTGTGATTTTATGCTTTTGACAATTGTTTGGAGCTGTGTCTGGACATTATTTATCTGCTCTTCCAATTGTTGTTTCAATTGCTCAGAGTTGGTGGCCTGGGTCTTAAATTTGGCTTGAAGAGCTGCTACAGCTTCTTCTAAACTTTGAAAATTATCTAATGTGGCCAAGTCAGTATATTTTTGAAGCAGCAATTTGAGTTCAGAATCAATTTTAAGAAGAGGGTCCATGCATTGTGATTGTAAATTTGTAATTTCTAGTTGAAGACTGGCATTGAGTGTGGTTTGTAAAGCTTGTAAATCACTTCTTAATTTCTTGACTCTGACATCAAGCATCAGAATCTCATCACTGCTGTGATCTTCATGTCTTGTATGGCCAAATATATCATTAGGCATTTTGTTTTAGTGGTTATTTATTATTGAATATCTGATTGTTAATTCTATAAAAAAAGGTATAAGCTTGTCATATGATCCCGGGACCTCAATATATAAGCAGTCACCAGCAGAAACAGTATATACAGTGCCAGAAACCATGTTTGAGTGCTTAATTCTATAAATATTTCTCCCTACTGAAATCTTGACATTACCCTCAGGGGTTGTAATAAATTGCAATTGACCACCTACAGGTAATTGGTAATGATTTAAATTATTGTTAAATATGTACAATGTTTTACCTGTTTCATCATCAACATCTGTAAGTATGCTGTTCAGATGAATAATTAACAAAGCACTTAGTTTAGATATCATATCAGAAGAGGGTTGTGGTGTTGGCAGGTCCATAATAGCCTGTTTTTTGAACCCAAATAAGTTCATAGGCATGTTTATTTATTTCAAATCATGCTCTGTAATTGGGCATTGATTACCACTTTTCAAATCACAATGACCCCATGGTAGAGTATGTATGCCACACGATAAAATGCATCTCTTATCATCATGTGGGTCCAGAGCCACTTTTCTTACAATATTTGTAGTCAACAAGTGATCCACACTCTGAATTCTGGATTCTGATGTTCTGATTGTGCTACATGATTTGAGGCAATTTTTGTAATCTTCAAATTCAAGCTCTTTGTCTACAGTCACTCTGCCAATGCCCTTGGCCTTTTTGGCAATAGCGCCACTTCATGTTTGAAAACTGTACATCTTGTCCCTTAACCCAGCAAATGCCACAATAACATCACCAAGTGTCTCATCTTTTAACTTGCCAGGCACCTTTTTGTTGTGGGGTTTAATTTTTGAATGTTCAGTGGTATCAAAATATTTAAACAAATCAGGCTGTGTTATATCTTGATAAACATCTTCTGTTTGAATATCAAGAACAAAACTATCTGTGTCCATGTACATCAGTTTTACACGATCCTTATAAAAAGGCTTCAACACATCATAATACAATTTTAACATGTGTAATTTGGCCAATTCCAATATCACAGCCCCTACATAAATAGGCTTATCAAACTTAATCTTTGTTTTTTTCATGTTGAAAAGTGCCATGTCCTCATCAAAAATTCTTCTGTAATTGAAGTTGGGCTTTGCAATCAATTTTTTGCTCCGGCTGGGGTCAGTAATTATTTTAACATCAATATGTTTTCTGACATTTTCTATTGTTTTGCCATACACAGAATTGACCATCAATTTAAACAAGGTCTTATCAAATTGGTTCATTGCAGATGTTCGAAGCACTGTGTTTGTATCAATATATGGATTCAACCATCTTGAGTGCCTGAACCTCAAAACTTTTCAAACTTTGGTCACTTGAACACCATGATTCATCAGGAACTGGAGGTTTTTGTAATATATGACATAATCCTGTTTCGGCTCTAGAGTCATCATCAATTTCTTCTGTTTAGAGCCAGGTGAACACTTAACCTCAGGAATTGGTGGCAGATCAGAAAATGTGTTGTGTAAATCATCAGGAATTGTCAGATCAACCTCTAAGAACAGGCCATAGTTACTGTCATCAAAATCCTGAAGATCTTTAATATTTAAATCTTCAACCCACTCAAGCCCTGCATATGGCAATTTATCCATCATAGCATAACCATACAGGCTGTTTGCATCCACATAAAGTATATAATTTGATGGCCGTGCTGGATTATAATCGGGAATATACTTGTTATTTGCTCTGGCATATCTCTGAGAACATTGCACCATGCCTCCTCTTATACATTGTTCCATAAACAGATACATATCTTGATCCTGGATCAGATCCAATTGCATTTTAGTGTTTAAAAACATTGCAGACCATGCTAGGCCCGGAGCACTGTAAGAATACATTGGATCCAGCTTATAATTTTCCATGCAAGATTTTCTAAATGCCTGAAGTATATCAGCTAAGAGAGTGACATCAAGTTTTAAATATGCCTTGTGATAATCACCAAATGTCTGGCATTTTAAATTGTTCCACATCAACTGGGCATGGTGATAATCATCATCAGTGATTCCAGATGCTCTGATTTTGCTGTAAAACTCTTGTTGTGGTGGCAGAGAACACTCATCAAATTTAGAAAAATCTGTAACATAATCATATGGATATACACCCTTCCGCCTAATTAATTTCAGGTCCTGATTTGGAAACAAAGCACATGTGATTTTGAATTGATCATCAGATAATTGAGTGGCCAGTGTAGCCAGGCTAGCCGATAAAATTCTGTATGAATCAAGAAATCTTAAGTGAATAGGAACACCATTAACTTTAATTATTTTGCTAATAGCAATATATTTCTCATTATTTTCAGCTAAAATTTTTAAATTCTGCTTGTCAAACCCCTCGTACCTGATCAAATGATGAAAATCATAATTGGATGCACCATGGCAAAATATAGGGACAAATTTTGGTCTCTGGATCTTAATATTACAGCTATTACACAGGGCCATTTTGAATTTACCATCTGTATGAGAATGGTGTTTCACCTTGATATTTGTATCTGAAAATTCAGAATCACATACCGGGCATTTTTCTGCATTGTTGAAATCTTCAATCTGTTTCTCTGTTAAAGGCAACATAGGTTTTGATTTTAATAAGACATTAGATGCTATGTCATGGCACTCATTTTCTATTCTATCTGCAAATTTTTTGATGGCATCTGCTCCCATGTATAAATCTTCTTTACTAACCACACCATCCTGTACAACCACATAATAAAAACTAGAAGGTTCATGTAGCTGGTATGATGTAATTGAAGATTTATCAGTATCTGGGCTACAGAATGCAAGAGGTTTGAGATTTGATTCAAAATCACAGACTATATATGCTGGGTGTTCCAACAAGGCTTCAAATTTTTTGAATTTGGCATTTTCACTTGGATTAGGCATCACCATATGAACAGGTTTATGGTTGCCACAGTATTTTAGATGCTCAATTAACTTGTTTTTAGCAATTTCTGCATTTTTTTTAACGAACCCCATTTACCATTTTTTGACCATCAAATACAGTTAAACATCTTCTGCACAACTTGAATATTCTATGAGTTTTGTCTAGTTGTGTTCTGACTAAAGCTTCAAGATTTTGTATCAGAGTATAATGGTGTGTATCATCCCCTTCAATTAAGAGCAGATCAATCGGAACAACAGAATCATCATCAAATGTACTGATTCTGAGAGGTGCTATCAAGCAATTGGCACGGCCAGTAGAACAAATAAATACATTAATAGATAATTGTTTACCATTAATATCCCTGGCCTTTTTTTCAAATTTATCAATATTCTGAACAGACATTGAATATTCTAAACCCTCCATTGCTTCATCAAAATCATTTTCATATTGTTTATAATAACTTATTCGCTCAGGATGATCTAAAACTGGATACAAAGCAGCTAAAATACACCACAGAAAGCATTTCTCATCATTATTTTTTATGTTAACCACGACTCTTTTCTTTTTAATATTGGCAGGTAATGGCAGATATGTAGAACCTTGTAATGGGCTGAATTCAGAAATATTAATATAAAGCTTGTGTGGAGATCCGCATAGGCTCCATCCAGACTCTTTTGCTGCAAATTCAGAGTGTTTAATATTCAATTGATCTATCAAACTGCTTATTATTTTGTCTGAATTTGCATTTGAATAAACCGGTACAGTTTCTGTTATGTGGGGCTGTGTAAATTTTGTGCCATTTGATTTCTTATATTGTGTAAACAATTTGAGGGACAGCTTATAAGAGCCATTTTGTGCATTTAGAATTGCCTGCACATCAGGATTTAAACTGTTCAAAAAATTCTTAATATCACATTTTGGCTCTGATACAAACCGGTAATCCCTTAATTGGCCAGCAAAACTGCTATGGATAGGTGGTGCATAGCGTGGCTGCTTTGCCGGTCCAGCATTAACAGGTGTTTCATGCTTCCTTTTCAGACCAGATGTAGATGGTTGTGGGGGCAATGTTGATGACTGTTCATAACAAATACACTTATGCCATTTGTAATAAGCTTTGCTTAATATTTTATGGCATCTTGGACACATTTTTGTAGCCTTTCTGCATTTCTTACGGTCACAAATATGGCGATGCCTAGACCAATTAGAACTAGATATATTTTTATTACACTGATTGCAATATTTTTGATTTGGCATTTTTGTTGTTTGTTTATATAAAATTTATTGGTCCAAAAAAACAGAACTATGGACAATATGCCAAAACAATTATAACAGCAATTAGTGGCTGAGCTGATGCTTTTATACCCAAACAACAGCAATAACTAGGCTCTGGTGATCCCCAATATAAAATAGTTTTGCTCTTTATGCTGTTGTACAACACACTTTACCAGGTTTCAAACCTCAGCTGTATATCAGCTAGCAGTAAATATTCTCAAAATATCACATGTGGGGATATTATTCTGCCACATGTATTTCAATCTTACACATTTTACCAGGGTTCAAACCCAGAGCCTCTTGATTACAAGGCAATAATACCAACACTTTGCCATCAGGGGAGGCCCACACACTCTACCAGGTTTCAGACCTGGGGGCCTCTTGATTACAAGGCAACAAGACTAGCACTTCTCCATAGAGAGGTCTTAAACCCAGAAGCCTTTGATTATAAAGCATATAAGCCTTGGGACTATGTCCACATGCAATACATATTCAATATCAGAACCCAGGAGTTATGAGCTGTATATCAGCTAAATACAATTCAAAGTTGGACTTTGAACTGTGCAATGAATATTCTGTAAGTCCCACTCGTGTATATATTATCAGAACAGGGCAAAACCTGAATCCAATTCAGGCATATATGACAACATGGAAGAGGCCAATGTTCTTTTTACTAAGAATTTCCCTTGGAGTCAATAACATGATGGCATGTATGGGGAATTTTCCCTGAAAGGGCACAGTGTAGGTTTTATCTCATGCATGCAAGCATATTAAATCTCCCAGGCGTGCATAATTTATTGCTGGCCGGGACATGAAACTGATCAAAGATTAGAAAGAACATGAAACAATTTGCAGCCTGACCTTGTCCTATTGTATTGATCTGTAAGTTGAAGAGCATGAGAATATAAGCATTTTTGGCCTAGTTTTAAGTGTAGCCAAAACAATAACAAGAGGGGCATATTTTTGACAAACTTATGGACAACAAACTGAGAGATGTAGCTTTTACACACTTGGCCAAATCTGTCTGTTGAGGCTCCTTCTTTTCTACACTAGGATTCAAAATTCTTGAGGATTAAGAGCATATCACACTTGAAGAATTGGGGAATAAGAGCATCTTGCCATAATTTTAAGTGTAGGCAAATCGGGCTGTTTAATCAAATGACCTCTTCTTTTCTACACCTATAAGTGGTCCCAAAAGTAGCATCAATTATACTACTCGCAAAGACAATATATGTTCGCTGTTTTGGGCCCCGTACACATCACAATACAATGACACTGAAAAACAAACAGCAAATTTCAGAAAGTATTGCAGCAAATTTCGATGGAAGACACATTTAGAAAATGAAGCCAACGTCACGTTAAGAGGAGGCTGGCTATCTATTGATCCAAATATGTTATACACAGAAACATTCTATATTTATACTGTGAGTAGCGAATGGAAATAGACCTAATACTTACAATATCACACGATTTGGTTGGTTGATTTAATGTTTTGAATCCACTTTATGCACCGTAAGGCTAACCAGGAATGGACCTACAGTTTAAAGTGGAGTCCGAACCACTATGACCCTTCACCGGGTATCGAACCCGGGACCCCATATCACACGATTTAACTTCCCATAGCTTTTAATGGTAATGATATTAAATGTGGTGAGGAATCAGAATTGCAATGTTTCCCAGCATTAATATACTCTACTATGTCATACAACAGTTCGTTTCTAAGACTCACGACCGGATGTGGTAACAATTTTCCTGTAAATGTTCCTCTCCTAGTTATTTTCGGGAATGAGGAAGATTACAACTATAGTGGATTGGAAAATTTAACCAGTAGAAAGATGGGAAGAATAATGCTTGGGCCGAACATTCACCTTAGAACCGGATAATATCATTGAACGGCATACTGTGCTTCGAACCCTTTTACATTGTGGGTGGATAAGGTTTCTATACACAATTATTTAGATTTATTATGCAAAGCTCTAGAAAAGTAACCTTCGTTTCATCCAGTGTTGATGAGGCAAATTTCAGTAAGTGCATGGAAGAAAAATCAATTCAGTTTCAAAGATAACTTCCTCCTATCCTAATTCCTTGTTTCAACAAAGCAAAGAAGTTCTCAATTTGCAAGGAAGGGTATTTTGAGTGTGCATTCGTATTTTCATTTTCTGTCACTTGCGGCAATGTCTTTTCTACTCTTACGGCGGGCACTCTACATGCTGGCATGGAAAGTGGGGAGCGGGGAATACGCAGCAGACCAACCAGATAACAGCGGTTGCGCCGAGAGTTACGACGTCGAGGGGAGCCTCGTTCTACAGGCTGTTGCGTTTCTTATCGCGCTGGATTGGTCGTTTCTCCGCTCCCCACTTCCCTTGCCAGCATATGGAACGCCCGCCGTAAGACTGGAAAGAGCTATAATTGCGACACGATGAGGGTGAGTGACGATTAGAAAAATATATGACCGAAAGTAGATCGCCACTCGAACGAGATACCTTCCGTGGCACTTAACGCCATTCTCGTCTGAAACCCAGCTTCATGATATATATTATACAAATATATTCCCCAACACGTCGTGTATTTATATGTATGTGTATTTTGTTAGGTTTTCATTATCGTGAATAAATGTCAGGATTCGGTTCATCATATTTAGTGTCCTTCACGATCTGATTAATTACAATTTGGAAAATAATAATTTTCGCATTTCTTCAAATATATCATTGTTTGAGAAATGTCTTTTTCCACTGAGAGCGTCTACAACATATCGATTTTTGCAAGATTCAATGAAATGATGTGTAATCGTCAAGTATTAGCGAATGTTCACTTTTATTTATTTCGTGAAATGTTCAAATTTATCTCTTGTTACCCTTACGCGGATGAAATCATTTTTAAAAATAATACGATATCTAATTTATCTCATAGTGATTTATTTGAAATCTTACATATTTACATGAATACAAAACCAAATTAGGAGCTTAATAAATTATCCAAGGAAACCGTAACCACCGTATCCCGAACCATAGCTTCCGTAGCCGTGGAGCCCATATCCAGAGTGAAGATTTGGTCCAAGTCTCTTCACAACCGCGTTGAAACCGTTCACACCATCAGCTCCGTAGGTTACTACTCTGACACTGCCATCGGGTTCCACAAGGCTGTACTGACCTTTAACAACATCGCCATCTCGGACTTCAGTCTGTTGTTTGTTGTCACCCGTGTGGTGGTCGCTCACGGCGTATCCGAACTGGTACTTAGGGTAGGCCTGAAAGTACGATGCATTTCCATCATTATTCATTTATAGTATCGCTTATACTTAGTTGTTTGCATTGTACTAACTGTGCGCATCGTATATCAAAGAAAGTACAGTTCAACATGTGTAATGGTACACAACAATAGGTTTTATCTCTGTATTTCAACACAGAAACTTGTATATTGCAACTAGCTATCTGAATTTCAAAAGTCATATACTAAATTACTCACATAATAATCAATAGGACCAATAGCAAGAGCGGATGTTGCAAGGGCGAATAATACCTGAAACGACAAAAATAGTATAAAATTAATTATATTACGTCAGTTGGTATACACACTTTCACAGCAGAGGTTGGGCTAAATTGGGTATTTATTCCTAAAACTGGGAAAATATACAAGAAGCCTGTATGAAATTTTGGAACAAAATGGAATTTCAGAATAAGTTAAATGGGCCTCGTAGATGGCGTACAAGTAACCTCGTCGCCTTGCAATAATGGGGTACCGAGGTCGATAGCCGGTAGAGGCAGTCTCTGAACTGTAGGAAAATTACCGATTACACTAACTGAGCGTAAAATAGACTTAAAGCAAGAAACAAACTAAAAATATCAAACTCACACTAGTGCAAGTGAATTAATGGATTCATTGAACGCAACAGGGAAGAGGAATTAAAGAGCAGCTATAGACATTGCACAAAACTACATAGGATTGGGATCCATTTCTAAATATATCTCATGGAACATCGTAAGTCGTGTAGTACTGTTTGGTTTGAGAATTGATTGTTCGTTGCTTAGTTTTGTAATCACTTTGGGTAATCATGTGGAGTACACAACGACACATGAGCATTATATAGAATCGCAACGCACTAGCAAATGATCACCTTCTTAAATATTTAGTGAAACGTTCCAATTCATGTCTTGTTTACACTCACGCGAACAAAATCAATTTTTCGAATCATGTAATGAATAGCGTTTTAACTTATTCATCGCATATTGAATTATTTGAATTCGTAGATATAATGAAATTGGGAAAGGATTCCACATTTACGCACAACGTAAATGTTAAAGGAGAATACAATGCGAATTTAATTGATAACTTAAACTCGACGAAAACAACCAATCACTTATGTAGGTAGATTCATCACATGTCATCTCATCAGAAGTATCATCGCAATCCTCCAACAAAATGATGATATTTTAAAAGATATGCGCTGGAGAAAAACTACGAAATGAAATAAAACTTACAACGAGAAGCTTCATTTCTGCTGCTGTTCTACAGGAGTAGCTGTGAAATGTAGCAAGTAATCTCCATCACCTTCTCTTATACCCAACGCTCAACGGAAAAGAAATTTATGTGCAACCGGAAAACGGAAAGTTCTTAAATTCTCTTTACATAACTCTAGCTCTTAATTACGTGCATCTATCCGTTGAAATATCTTGATCAAATCATGGAGAACAATGTCATGAAATTGACGCAAGGAAAATAATATTAATTTTTAGTATTGTCGCATATTGTTTGTGGCAGATCACTTGACCTAAGGAGTGTTAGATAAAATTAATTAAAGATGTAGTTCATAGATTGACTTAATAAGGGAGTAATTCGTTTGACGGAAGAGATTTATTTTCTCGAACAATATGTGTTTGTTCATTCCTTTGAAAATGAAGGTGAAGGTTGGTGATAAAGGAAAAGCTTTCTAGGGAAATCGTGATTCCCAATGGCGAACTTTGGCTTTCTCGTAGTAGCACGTCCTTTCGAAAATGGATATAAGAAGTCGGAGGTTCTGAAATGATCAAGAAGTTTCATTGAACACATCGAAGCAAGAACATGTCTTTCAATAAAGTAGTAAGTACCCACTAGATGTGATTGTTTGAAAAACAGTCTTGTGTTTAATAAGTGAGGAAAGTGTACTCCGTCTCGACATCTTCAACAAAACTAAGTAGGACGCCTATTTTTTGCATCCGAGTGAAATCTTACAGCACCTGCATTTTCGGAGATTTGTTTCCTGATACTAGAACATTATTAAAACTATCACCATCGGCAGCCTAGCGAATCAGCCTTTATAATTCGCATTGAATTTGTATTTTCAAGGTGTTCATTTGCAACGCAACCATACATTTCTTTTATGTAGCGTATTTTTAAAAAAAATATCAACCATAGGTGCCGAAGAGCCAAGTATTATGAATTGTTAGCTCTGTGTGTGTTTAGTTGATGTGGAGAAAATATCTTATTTTCATGTACCATTTAATCATACAACAGATTATTTACGCAGTATATTCTACTTTCAGATCTGTCTTGCCGTGGTTTCTCTTGCCCTCCTGATCGGGACTGCGACTGGTAAGTATACATTTCGTTAGAGAAACGAATGGCAATAACATGAAATAGATACCAGTCCCACGTTATTAATTTGACACATGCGATTTATGATTTCAGCTGTCGGTGTCACTGGAGTAAGCAGCCAAAACAACAACCTCATTGCCATTAAGAGTATTCCAGTTATTTCCGGTGGTTACGGACTAGGACATGGTGGATACGGACTTGGTTTCGGTGGTTACGGATTAGGAGGCCATGGGTTGTATGGCGGATACGGACTTGGTGGTGCTGGCCTGCTTGGAGGATATGGACTTGGTGGTCTCGGTGTCTTTGGTGGTTACGGACAAGGTGGCCTTGCTTACGCTGGGTAATTTATTAAGTGTGATCCTGTAACTTCATAAATATTTGTTTTGAAGTTGTTAAAAATAAAATGGCAATCAACAATATAATTTCATGACTTTAATTATGTGGTGTTGTTACATATTCCTATGATGCAAAGGTTGTCGTGGGATCCTAATTCTTCCCGTTCAGTATCATCTACAAACTGGTCCCATACTGAACAAGTTATGAAAATGCAACAAAAGTTATCGTAGAAGGTTTTTCGAATACAACTCGGGTTTCTCGTTGAGGAACGAGCAATTCCTGTATTGTACGTAAATCCGGAATGTGAGGTTGCTAACCCTTAATATCATCACTATCATCACTTTTATATGCACCTTACTAAGTATTATTTTCTCTGGGCGTCATTAAACAAAGCTTCATTAATTTGTTAGTGGATTCATGATGCAGTACTCATATTGCGTAGTGGACCAGATATAACATTGCATTTAGATCCATTCCCGATTGTCTTTGAGTGTCTCCCCAAGGGCGCAACGGTAGCGTCGTCGCCTTGCAATCAAGAGGTCCCGGATTCGATACCCGATGGAGGCACATAGTTGTTCGGATCCTCCTTTAAACTGAAGCTCGAGTCCCAGTTATCCTTACTGTGCATAAAGCGAACATAACAAATAAAAATGGCTAAGAAAAAATTCAGTTCATCACGCGACGCTGTGATACAATCAAGAATAATTACGCAAAGACAATATATGTTCGCTGTTTTGGGCCCCGTACACATCACAATACAATGACACTGAAAAACAAACAGCAAATTTCAGAAAGTATTGCAGCAAATTTCGATGGAAGACAAATTTAGAAAATGAAGCCAACGTCACGTTAAGAGGAGGCTGGCTATCTATTGATCCAAATATGTTATACACAGAAACATTCTATATTTATACTGTGAGTAGCGAATGGAAATAGACCTAATACTTACAATATCACACGATTTGGTTGGTTGATTTAATGTTTTGAATCCACTTTATGCACCGTAAGGCTAACCGGGAATGGACCTACAGTTTAAAGTGGAGTCCGAACCACTATGACCCTTCACCGGGTATCGAACCCGGGACCCCATATCACACGATTTAACTTCCCATAGCTTTTAATGGTAATGATATTAAATGTGGTGAGGAACCAGAATTGCAATGTTTCCCAGCATTAATATACTCTACTATGTCATACAACAGTTCGTTTCTAAGACTCACGACCGGATGTGGTAACAATTTTCCTGTAAATGTTCCTCTCCTAGTTATTTTCGGGAATGAGGAAGATTACAACTATAGTGGATTGGAAAATTTAACCAGTAGAAAGATGGGAAGAATAATGCTAGGGCCGAACATTCACCTTAGAACCGGATAATATCGAAGATGAGGATGAATTGTGATAAGATGAAGCAGACGAAGGAACAATCACAAACACACATGGGCAGATCACAAAATCACAAAAATAGTTCCACGTAGGTTTGTACTGGCTGTGAGTCCAGACGCCATAGTCTCGTTAGTCTGCTAAATGCAGTCCTGGGTGTACTACGTGGAAGAGAGTCTGAGACTGACATTGGATTGGTAGATTAAAGTATATTGTTACATTCATGAGACAATTATTCAAAATATGGATCAAAATCCGTTTTCCCTCTAAAATTTGCATTCCCTCTGTAATCCGTTATTCTTCCAGAACCTGTTTTGCCTCCGTAATTCTTCTCCTCCGAAATTAGGATATCCTCCGAAATCCGGTTTCCCTCCGAAATCCGAATTTTATCCGAAATTCGGATTTCAAATTTTCCGGAGTCCGGATTTTTTTGGCCATCCCTAGTTCCATGGTAGTGGAGTAATGCAGTTCCGTCGATCAGCGATCTGAACCATTCCGAAACACAAAGGTGCTTTTAGTGACGACTTGCAGAAACGGTTTCCTGACTTTAGACCTGGAAGAAACAACTCCGAGGCAACATGTCAATTTATGTTATTCTTTTATAAAGTAAGAGACCAAGTTTCACAACCGTATAATATTACGGCCATAGTGATTAAATTTTAGAATATTCAGACATTTGCCTATAATGAGGCTTATTATTTATTAGTTATACGGAAATTGTGTAAAATTGTTTTACAGGTGTGTGGGATCTATAAGATCACCAACACACCAGTAAGCACAAAACGTGTGTTGGAAGCACTGCATCTTCGTCGAAACTTAACTTTTTGCAATCAAAAATTGTACTCTTTTTTAGTTTGTCATCTGTCCCTAAAGTCGTTGCGGTATATTATTTTTTTTTTAAATTCTTTGAAATACAGTCTGCATTATGTGCAGCATAAGCAATACGAAAGTATTCTAGACACTGAAAACAAAAGCAGCAACCTATTGCCGCAGACACACGATCTGTGTGATTGACGCAAACAGATTGAACCCCCCCCCCCCCCCCCGAAATCCTACAAATATCTAATTTAAATAATATATTGTGGTAATAAATTTTACTTCCGTAGCAGGATTAAATATTAGATAGAAAAAAGTTTAGTGTATAATAGAGGAACAAGATTATACTTTTATATTCTACAATTTAATCCAAAGAATAAATGGATCCACAGCTCTCAAAATGTATACTTTTCTTTGTGCGAGGTCACACAATGTAAACTTTATGAGTAAAATTTGCCCCTAACTTTTAAAGCCGTTTTTTAAACGGAATGTGTAAAAATTATAAATAACAAAATCCAATAACTGTGAATTTCAGGACACTAACTGTACAAAATGTAAGGAAAATAATGGACACTTGTGTTGGATATTTACTCATACGGTGGATCAAGTAGCACAGTCTCTACATTTGCATTATAATAATAACAACAATAAATGTGGATTAAAATTGGTTTATCTTTATGATAGTTATTATTGTAAAATATTATAACTGTGGTGTAATAATTATTATTGTCATTATTATTTGTACTAATCAAGTTTTATCAGTGGCCTGCCCCCTCTACAAATATTTCTGGCGATGCCTGTGCTGATAAGGGATGAGCTCCTCCCGAAATAAAATTCTGGCTACGTGCCTGGACTCAAATCAACTCCTACGCACTTCCAAAAAAGACACTAGACCGCAGAGGAAGACTTCCTGCTACCCCTAACATCTGCAAATGGACCGGTCCTTCCTTTCAACCCCGCGCTCCGTCGCCCCTCGATTCGGGATTTCCTCGTGAACTGACTGCTGTATTTTATCTTATGCCTTTAAAATAAAACCATAATTATTAGGTAAACGACAGACTACTTTCATTGATTTGATTTATTTGTTTTATTTTATTTCGTTTTTCTTCCTCTTGTGGCTAATGGCGAAGAAGAGGATGAATTGTGATAAGATAAGATAAAAAAAAGGAAAAACACAAACACACATTCTATAATTCATGGGACAATTATTGAAAACATGGATCGAAATCAGTTTTCCCTCTATATTATATTTGGCCTCTGTTATCCTTCTCGCTCCGAAATCCGTTTTCCTTCCGAAGTCCGAATTCCCTCCCAAATCCGGATTCCCTTCGAAATCCGGATTCCCTCCGATATCCGAATTCCGATTTGTTTTTGGCCATCCCTAGTTTTGATATGTATGTTTATTTTATTAGGTTTTCATTATCGTGAATAAATGTCTGGATTCGGTTCCTCATATTTAGTGTCCTTCACGATCTGAATAATTACAATTTGGAAAATAATATTTTTCTCATTTCTTCAAATATACCATTGTTTGAGAAATTTCTTTTTTCCACTGAAATCGTCTACACCATATCAACTTTTGCGGTATACTGTCTACTGTTTTTCTGTTCGGCGACTATTTAAAGAAAACTTGAAATTCGACTTCTAACAGACGTTTAAGAGCGGAAAATCCGAAGTTCCATCGTTGGTTGTCTAGCGTCTTCCTTGGTTCACTTTTTTTAACGGGGACACGTGTTGAGTTAGAATAGGGAGAAAAGAAGAATACTTTAACGCCTGAACCCCATCTGCATACGTAACATACTTCTCCACTAATTGGCCTCCCAAGTTGCAGAATGCATAAAAGTCGCCTTAACAGTGAAAGATTTATCACAGCATATTGTTGCCTTCCCAGATCCACTGCCAGAACAGGGGAAAAGTGGAAAAAGCATAGAAACACGAAAGGTTCAAAAAAGTGGCGTTTCTCTGTCCAAGCTTCAAGAGAATACAAAGTTACGCAAATATATAAAATAATGAAAACCTAGGTGACAAAACTGATTGTTACAAGCTTATAATCTTGAAGCAAATGCATCAAAATATTATTCTAGAAATAATTAGAACTTTACCATATAATGAAGGAACTAAAAAGTGAACTCACCATTCACAAAATTTTCAACGTATTTTTCAAAAAATGTTAGCGTATTTTTTAAAACATTTCAACATATTTTTCAAAACAAATTGAAATCGTACACTCGTATGGGCTTAAAAAGGAGTTATTTGTTCAAAATTTCTCAGTCAACATCTTACTGACTCGCAGAAAAAGCAATCAAATGTATGAAATACAACTCGAAGAAACTTAGAAAATATTTTTAAAATGTTCAAATCTCAATATTTTTCTCCTACTTTTACGAGATACCCATAAAAACCCATACTAACAGTAGTAATGGCAGCACTATGTTCCTACGCGTCAGCAAAAATTTGATGCGCCTGGTGTTAGGTTACATCCGGTTGTAGCGGGCCACGAGTGATTTTATTGTTGAGTCAGCAGAACGTGTCTCATCACTTTGAAGACATCGGAAGCGGTGGGGGGAGGGGGGTCAATGGGTTTGTCACGTTGTTTCTTGATGTATGCTAAACTAACACGTGCGTATGTTTGTGTGTGTGTGGAGGAAATGCGCGCGCAACCATTGCGTATGATTCAAAGACATGAAGAAATGATTTAAAGATGGCGCCGAAGGTGCTTTACCCCCGAAAGTTTAGCGGCTAAGGTTATTGCTCTGTAAAACAAGAGGCGTCGAGGGTTCGATTCCTGGTAGAGTCAATATTGATTGATTGATAGATTGAGTTAGTTTTTTAAGTCTGTTTTATGCACGGCAAAACTAATCAGGATTGGAGCTACAGTTGAAAAGTGGTGATTCGGACCACTATGTGCCTCCACCGAGTATCGAACCTGGGACCCGTTGATTACAAGGCGACGATGTCAATATTGAATGGTCTCGATTAGCCTGTGTGTAAATAAAGGCAACAAAATGGTTGAGTTCGAAAATCGAGTTGGGTTAGTGGTTAATGTTGTCACCTGGCAATGAAGAGGTCGCGGGTTCGATTTTCTAGGTAGTTAAATTAGACCAATTGTTTAGTCCCGCCATTATAGGTCGCGATTAGTCCATCTGTGCATAAATAGTGTTTGAATAAAATCAATATGGCGGCCTTTTGTTAGTGGTTAATGTTGTCGCCTGGTAATGAAGAGGTCGCGGGTTCGATTCTCTAGGTAGTTAAATGAAGCCAATTATTTTGTCCCGCAATTATAGGTCCCGATTAGTCCATCTGTGCATAAATAGTATTTGAATAAAATCAAAATGGCGGCCGCGTTTTGTGTTTAGCGGCGGCGGCGGCGGCGACCGGGGCGCGGCGCGGCGCGGGGCGGGGCGGCGCGGCGCGGGGGGTGTTTTTTTTTCCTCGAGATGTTTTAACCAAGTGGTTGAGGGTTCGATTCCCAATGTTGGTGAAAATTGGATATTCAATTGTATTTGTTTAAAAGTTCCGATTAGCTTTTTTGTGCACAAAGAGAAAATGAACTAATTGGAAATAGGATGTTTATGCTGTAATGAAAAGGTCCCGGGTTCGATTCACAATGTCAAATTGGCTGATAATGATGTTGTTTTTAAAATAAAATAAAAAAAGAAGTGTGTTGAGTCCCCATTAGTATTTATGCAGGAACAGATATTAAAAATCAAAACAAAATGGCTGTGACTGGTGTTTAGTATTCGAAAGGTTCCAGGTTCGAGTTCCTAGTTATAATTTTTTTTTTTTTTTTTTTTTTTTAGTTTACAGAATTAGTTCCCATTTATTGCGTTTTGGCGAACACGTCCTCCCCCTTTTGTGGCATTTGGACATGTTGGATATATACATAGAAATTGTTGTCAAAGTGCCTAATAATGATTTTCTGTTTAAATAAAAAAAGAAGTGTGTTATCAGTCCCGATTAGCACGAACAGATATTCAAAAAGCAAAACAAAATAGCTCATATTGTTGTTTAGTATTCAAAAGGTTTTGGGTTCCAATGCTGGCAAATTTGCAGAATAACATTGATTTGTTTAAAAAGTGAGTTACTATCCCCGATTATTTTTGATACACAAATAGAAAATGCGTAACCAAGGGGCTAATGTTGGCGTTTTTTAACGCAGTCCCGATTAACCGTAATGCATAAAGCTGTTTCAACGAATATCGAACCTGGAACCTTTTGATTACAATGCAAAGACTTTTCCACTAATGTATGCTATGTTTTAAAACCAAAAATAAATAATAGTATCGAATTTTTAAAAAAATGCGTTACCAGTCTCGATTAGCCATTATGCACAAACAGATGTGTTTTGAAACCAAAGGGGGGTCGAGGGTTCGATTACAACTGGGGTATGTGTGTTGAGGAAACTAAAGGTCAACAGGCATGGAAAGTTTTTATTCGCCATCTCAAAATAAGTTTTTGGGCTTGGTACAGGTAGCTTTTTGTAGAAAGCCCCACAACGACATCAACGTGGCTACCATCTGTGGGGGCCTCTTTTTTTTTAAGTTGGAGAGGGGCACAAAGCCGTTTGTACCATACAACGTTGCACCGAAGAACCAACTTGTCAACTAGTCACTCACTCCATCATTAAAGTGCACAACATAATATCAGATTTGCACTGATAATAAGCAAAAAATTATAGCGGCTGCATAATTATATTTCAATGACAGCAAATGGTTTCAAATGAATGGTTTTCACTTTTATTTTTTACTAAGTAACAGATTTGGTAATGAAAAGCTTTAACATTTGCATATAATATGAGATTTGTTTTGGTATCCAGTTTGTATGTTGACCAAATCACAGATATACTATTACTAAGGATAGCATTAACTTAATCTAATAAAAATATATTCCACTGCATTACAAAATTAACTCATTCTGTTTTCTGTTGTTTGAATCCATATGGTAAAGTCTCGAAACTTGATGCACATCTTTTTCTTTTGGTATATACCACCTGAAAAACCCTTATTTCCGGCTTACTAACAACGGAATGTGTTTTTGTGCGTACGATTTTGTTCGAGTTGAGTAAAGTTAAAGAGGAGGTGTTGTTGAGAATAGCATTGGTGAGTGATTCGAAATTGATTGTGCTGCTGTTTTTATGGTTTAGACATATGCCTTTCACCTTGCAAACAGTAGTAACATTAGTATTGTCTGGATTTACTACCTCAAATGCATAACTTTTCGGCCCACTGGATGAAAATGCTCTGATATAAGCATTTTTCCCATAGAGTTCTAGTTCATTTGTCAACTCCCCTAGGTAGTCTCCAACAGGCAGATCAACATCACCTGGCCTTTGAATATAAATAACACTATCGGTATCATAGTACAATACATTTTCACCTAATGTATCCAAATATTCATAAAGCTCTAATCGTGCATGTGTTGTAGTGTATGCTGCAATAACTATATTTACAGTCGATAATGGAAGTGCAGATTCTTCGAGATATTGCCAGTGAACAATCAACATATCTTCATTTATAGGTATAACTTGATGTACTTCAACATTGGGACTTTCTAGTTTATCGAAAAAATCCTTAGGATTGTTGATAATACTAACTTGACCAGGGTTTTCTCTCTGTCCAAATTTACCCCAAAATGAATTCAGCATAAGTTTTGCTAAGCTTCGTAATCCAGGATTAGCACATATTCTGTTTTCATCCAACAACACACCCTCCTTTTCAAAATAGTCAGCTATGTATTTTTTTTTGGATTCTTCATCGATACACCACAATGGCCAGCCGCTTGCTTCAACTTTTGCTTTGAGAAATGTATTGATGTACTCTGCAAAAACACCACCTGATTTTTTTGCAGGATCATATTGTTCAACATTATATTCCCATACCTCATGTAATTCTAAAATTTTGTATTTCTTTTGAACTGCCTTCTGAACTTCATCCACAACCCAGGTTCCAGTTATAGCTCTTTCCCCAGCAGTATGGTTACATTCCGCCTGGTTTATTTCATCGGCACAAGTTCTACATAGAGGGAAAGTTAATTTTGAATTGGTTCGATATGGTAACACAGGATGGTACAGATCTCTCGGTGGAAGTATTGTTGCTTTGACAAGTCCTTCAAAAGAATAAATATCGGGGCATTCTTCCCCCACATAAATTTTCACCGGATGGCCAACTGGAAACTTTTTAACTTTGCAACAATAAGGGTACAGGCTACATACATCCTTATATTGAATTGTTTCATTTTCTTTCACAGTGTAATGTAGTTTGGTAGCATTAGTTCTACCACCATAAAACGCCTCCCGGGGAATTATGGGGGCTTTAGTTGATAACGGATGTTTTTCAACATAATGTTTCATGGTTTTGTTATTTCTCAACTGCTGGTGAAATTCGCACCCCCACATCTCATGGACAATGTAGTTAAGTGCTTTTAATCTGGTAATTTTATTTTCTGTTCTTTCGTACCGAAAAGACAAAGTATCATATGGGTCATCATGAAGAGGTTCTGTACGTGAAGTAGGGAAACATTTGACACAACCATGTGTTCTGCATCCTTGATATTCAAATACATGCTCTTGCCCCTTTTGATCTTTAAAATATCCATCTACTTTCAAATTTCCTCCAACTTTTACTTCTGGTCCTCTGGCTGCATGTTGGATTTCGATTTTATGTTTTTTTTCCTCCCATACCAACCATTGAATAGCCTCTATAGACTGAATATCACACCATCTGTATCCGTTTTTAGGAATAATTCCTATATGTTCTGCTTTCAAAAATCTTTTACGGAATACTTTATTACAAGCTGAAGCGATGGTGATGGCTTCCAATAATGGGTTCACTGTTGTTTCTTTTTCAAAAGTGGTCATGAATTTCAAACAGGCAGCACGTAGTACATTAACATGTTCTACACAGTATTTTCTCAACTCCTTCTGCATATCGAAAACTACCCCTGTTTTCTGTTGTTCACTATGCCATTCCAAAAAACTGGTTCTCTGATTCTCCATCATAGAATCAACAGCGTAAAATTCAGTACCAGGGATACATCCGACATATTCTTTATTTTTCAAAGTATTAAAAAAATGAGGAAAATACCCTTTGGACATTGGGAGATCAAATGCTTTCGGTAATTTGTTGAGCGCCATTGGAATAAAGTTGAGAGAATCTATGAAATGGATATTGTGCATCTTCAAAGATAATATTTTGGCTCCATTCATGATCACAGACGGTGTCCATTTCATTTTTTCGATCATAGTTTGCAGTACAAAGTGCGAATCATACCCTCTACTATTGTGTGCAATACACACAATATTGTTAATTTTGGTGCGGTGAGCTGAAACAAATTGCAGAAAATTGTAAACAGGTTCTGTACTATCAAAAATGTGCTGTCTTTTTCCGCATACACTGCACCATTGAGACATATCTTTGTTCTCAATGCAATTATAGCATACATTTTGGCACACCAAAAGATTTGGAATATGCAGAAATTTGTTTTCAGTGCCTTCTAGTTTTGTGTCCTGCCTCGATTCAATATCGTAGAAAACAAGCATTGCTTTTTTTGATATAAGAGAAGATATTTGTTTGCCATAAATTTTTTGGATGTGACATAGATGTTCAGATGGTACCATATTTTTACAGCTGACACAGAATTTCTCTCCACATATATGAGGATTTCTGTTTGTACGGATTGCATACGCTTTCAGGCATTTTTCACAACATTTTACTGTCTGACAAAGAGAGTTTTTTCTATTGTAACATGTTTTATGATTATTGTAACATTTTTGACCATAGAAAAATCTGTTACAATCAGTGCACTTTATTTTGGTTTCTGAAACAGTACATTTGGGCTTTTGTTGGCATTGTGAACAAACAGCTGTACAGGATCCTAGATGTCTAGAAACATGATCATATTTTTTATGGCAAGTTTCACAATAGAAATTAGCGGAGAATGCAGCTGTAAGAGATGTTATAACATTAAAATGGTTGTTTATGTACACCAAATTTAAAGTTTCGCGCCTAGGTAATAAAGGACCTTCATATATCACATCACTCCCGGAAAATCCATTATATACGGTAATCTTGAAATCAGATAAATAGTCCTGAAATTTTTGAATTTCGGTAGTTCCTCCACCACCATTCAAATTTTCCCCAGCTTCTCTGCACAGTTTATCCACTTCTTCTTCCATAACACATTTATGTTGTCTAACATACTGATAACGTTTTTTAGGTTCATTTTTGTAAACATTAATACCTCTTGCCACAACCAACGCATAAGCCAAACACCTGCTATCGGAATTTTTAATAGTTATAATTCCTTTTTTTAGTTTACAGAATTGTTCCGCATTCATTGCATTTTGGCGAACACGTCCTCCCCCTCGTGGCATTTGGACATGATGGAGATATACATAGAAATTGTTGTCAGAAAGAAATGTTGTATTGCTCTGCAATACTTTTTCCAATGCTCCCCACAATATCTCCATATTTACCGCCTGTGCTTCCCGAAAAGATAACCAAAAAGGGCGATCAGGGTGATCTTCATTTCTGATAGTAATACCAACTTGGTCATGCTCGGCCACATCACGTAGAACATATTGGACCAGTTCTTGCAATCCCTCCTGAACCCATATCACCGGATTCTCATTGTGTGGTGCCCCCCGCAACCGAGCACGCACCATTCGTCCTTCCATATTGAATCTTTGGTAACGCCTTTTTGTCTCTTCTATAACTTCAACATGATGTAACACTGCATCATCGCCACCGCCTACCTGTTTGCACACTTCCGCTTCCTGAATACAATCCCGAAGAACCATTTGGTATAACGCTGGCGAAATATGATTTGTACATTGCTCCAATTCTCTAGTGTCTAAAACAGATTCTAAATGGAAAATATCTCCACATTTTTCATCGGTTGTTCCAATACACCCAAATATCCCTGTATCCTGGTTGTTATACTTGTTAGGAAACATTTCAACATGTTGGTTGGTCTCACTAGAAATAGAGACAGAGGGTCTGGATTGATTGCTGTTTATAGCAGTAGAGGTAGAGGGGGGTAGAATGTTCTGCTGACTCAACATTAAAACCGCTACAACAGAATGTAACATAACACCAGTCGCATCGAATTTTTGCTGACGCGTAGGAATGGCTTACAAATGAATAATTTCTACGCCATTCCTACCGAAGGAACTACCGAAGGAGGAACTACCGAAATTCAAAAATTTCAGGACTATTTATCTGATTTCAAGATTACCGTATATAATGGATTTTCCGGGAGTGATGTGATATATGAAGGTCCTTTGTTACCTAGGCGCGAAACTTTAAATTTGGTGTACATAAACAACCATTTTAATGTTATAACATCTCTTACAGCTGCATTCTCCGCTAATTTCTATTGTGAAACTTGCCATAAAAAATATGATCATGTTTCTAGACATCTAGGATCCTGTACAGCTGTTTGTTCACAATGCCAAGAAAAGCCCAAATGTACTGTTTCAGAAACCAAAATAAAGTGCACTGATTGTAACAGATTTTTCTATGGTCAAAAATGTTACAATAATCATAAAACATGTTACAATAGAAAAAACTCTCTTTGCCAGACAGTAAAATGTTGTGAAAAATGCCTGAAAGCGTATGCCATCCGTACAAACAGAAATCCTCATATATGTGGAGAGAAATTCTGTGTCAGCTGTAAAAATATGGTACCATCTGAACATCTATGTCACATCCAAAAAATTTATAGCAAACAAATATCTTCTCTTATATCAAAAAAAGCAATGCTTGTTTTCTACGATATTGAATCGAGGCAGGACACAAAACTAGAAGGCACTGAAAACAATTTTCTGCATATT